>NC_141331.1:18362643-18962643 GCF_037954235.1 Aulostomus chinensis | reverse complement strand
GAGAACTTTAAACACTTCCTGGTCTGTCTGTGCGCTGCAGCAGCTGTCGGCTTGATCTCCATAGTATTCGTGCTGAGATGGGTCCTCCACTTCAAGGAAGGTCTCGGCTGGGACGGAGGACTGGCCGAGTTCAACTGGCATCCGCTGCTGGTAGTCAGCGGCTTTATTTTCCTGCAGGGGATTGGTGAGAGGAGCTCTTTTTATGGAGTGTGTGTGTGTGTGTGTGTGTGTGTGTGTTTTTAGATGGAATAAGAAACGTAAACAGGACTGCTGAAGACAACGAAAGGATCGCTTTCACGGCTGGAATGATGAGAAAGGCGTAAACTTCCCTGAAACCGCTCAGTCAATGTGTCTGGTGTAGATAAGAAACCACAAGTAGCCACGTGTTACGAGTGTTTTGAAGCAAGTGTTTGTTGACGTCAAACACAAGTTAGTTTGGGAATAATGACTGAACAACAACACGAGTGATTCGCCTCCACAGAAACCTGAAAGATGTGTTTATGACTGATACTGGGCCTCATTCATGAAAAGTAAAGTCTGTGCTATAGTGTACTAGAACATTTCATGAATGAAGCCCATTGTTGTGAGAAAGTTGGGTTGTTGTTTTTCAATATAAATTACTGTAGGTTTTAGCATCCAGTAAATCAGGGCTTTTCAAAGTGAGACACACCCCCAGACAAAGCTTGGAAGGAGGCACCCCCTTAACTCTCCTTACATGATTGTTTCTGGGTGATGTCACGTTGTTTGAGCCCAAAGACAATTAACTATCAGCCAAGCTAACTTAATATTGCTGTTTAACACAACTTGTACACCAACTACATGAAACTGGCCGGTCCTGTGTCTTCCATTAGTTACTGACTCTTGGGTATTCTTAATACTACCGTGTACAGTGTATTATGGTAAAACATTTTCTCCAAAATATTTTATTTCTTTACCCTATCTGTAACCAAATCACATACATTTAGGCTGCTCTGATAACTAATACTTTTAGTTCATCTCCATTCAGGGAGCCTGGAGGCCACCTCACACTTTGAAAATATCTTCCTTAAACTCATTATTTCAAAACTTAAACGAGCGTTAGACAAATACCTCACCTTTGCCTCATACTTCTGTCTGTGATTCTCTCCGTCAGCCATCATTGTGTACAGACTCCCCTGGACCTGGCAGTGCAGCAAACTAGTGATGAAGCTTATCCACGCAGGCTTGAATTTACTGGCCTTCATTTTTGCCGTGGTGTCTTTGGTTGCTGTTTTTGACTTCCACAACACTGCTAAAATTCCCAACATGTACAGCCTGCACAGCTGGTTAGGCCTGGCCGCTGTAATACTATACTGTCTTCAGGTAAATGGTGACTGTTCTTGAGTATCTATAAGAGATGGCGAATATCATACCCAGACTGTATGATTCAATATTGCTTCTGGTAATTAATTGTCCAGATTTGAGTTCTCATAAAATATTTTGACATGAATGTGATCTAAACATCTTTATGTTTGTTTTACTTGGTTTATAAAGCACTACAGTGACAATGGATAACAATTGTTCTCCTGAAACACACGCACTTAGTCTTTCAGAACACCAAAAAATTAAACGTCTCTCTTAAATTGTCTCTAATGAACCTCAGTCTTGTTGGGTACCTGAAAAGAGTATTTTTCTCTCTTTCTTCTACGAGCAGCTTGTCGTAGGTGTTGCCTTGTACCTGCTACCTGTTACACCTGTATCCTGGAGAGCAGCATGTATGCCCTATCATGTCTACAGTGGTCTTTTACTCTTTACATGTGTGATAGCCGTGGCGCTCATGGGCATCACAGAGAAACTCATATTTGGCCTGTAAGTATTACAAAATGAAGACCATTAAAGCTTATTAACATTGCGACCGAGCTGTTACTCGTTAACTTGCAGCATAACTTTACTCTTTGTGCTTTGTCATTAAGGAGCAATCCAAAGTATAAGGACTCTCCCCCAGAGGCAATATTTGTGAATGTTTTGGGTGTCCTCCTGGTGGTTTTTGGAGCTCTGATCCTCTGGATTGCCACTCGAAAGTCTTGGAAACGCCCCAGCGACCAGATCTTGCATACTTTGCATACCAATGGGGGAAGTGAGGACAGCACTAAAGTGGGTCCATCCTTGTCTCAACTATCTGATGAAGCTGATGCTGAAGTCTGTGGTGACATTAGGAGGAGGAGTAATAAACTAGGAGATCAGGATGAGTGATTTCAAAGTAGTGGATGTTAAATGTATGTATACCCAGTCTACACGGATTCAAGTAAATCTAATTGTGGTGTTCTTTCCATAAGCACTTTGTAGTTTTCCTGGCATTTTGTGCTTATTTTTTTGGGGCATTGCAAGCATATTATATGGATATGATGGTTAAGTATTTTAATAGATTTACATGATCATGTTGAAATACACTTTATTCAATATACACTGTAAAAAATTAACTGACACAATTTTTGTGCTCATTATTTATCTGTTTGCTATTGGGTTTTTTTTACATGTTCATAAACAACTTACATTTTACAATAAATATTTGCAACTTCTACTCTTCTCTTGCCGTCCCTCAATATGTATGAACACATTTTTACATGTCAAGTTTGCAATAATTAGCCAGAGGAAGAAATGTAACATGTTATGAACAGTAATATTTGATTCCCAGAGAATTACAAAACATTATCCGTTAGATAAATGCTCATATTGGTGCTGTGTAACATTTAGTAACAAAGTAAATAACCGACTAAAATTCTATCCATAAAAACCTCCAAGTCTCATCGTGACCTCAGATGACAGCCACGTTAACGCTAAACGCATGGTCTGGCCCTCCGGGGCACCCGTGGTTGGTTGAAAGCCCGTTTGTTGTGAGTGGTGGTTGGCTAGAGGCATTTGCTGTCAGTACGAAACCCCCAAGGTTTGTGAATTACAACTCCTTTTCGTGTTGGTAGTACTATCACACCATGATAACACGTTTTTCTTTTTCACTGTGCAATAGGTCAAGTTATTTTATTCAGCCAGTAGGTGTGGAAACGCACTACAGCACTGCGGGTGTTGCTAACTGTATTAGCTAACTACCACTGACTTAGCTTACCCACGGCACACCTTCTCAGTAGAAAAAAAAAATCGAATGAGCTGTGCAATCACATTTTCATTGGCATTACTACTTCTAACTCAATACACGAGTTATACACCACCTTGCACCAGGGTTCCGTTTGGCTTTGTTGTTACTCATTGTATTAAAAGATGCTCAAGTTAGCACTTTAGCCTGCCCCTGTAAGGCTAACCGTAGCAGCGGTCAAGGCGAGTTGATATAGTTTATGAAACTAAGGTTTTACAATTGAAGTAAAATAATAATTTGATATTGAGTAAGGGTTTGAACATATTCACAGTAAGCCAGAGCTGTATCCCTGAAATTATGTAATGCTTATACTGTGCTAAACCAGCCGGTGAGGACGATTGCGGCTAACATTAGGGTGGGGCTTTCTGCTTGCTGGACAATGACATGCTTTCGTTGAATGGCATGTTTGATGGAAGTCATACAAAGAAAAAAGAAACCCACATTCCCCGGAAAGTACGATAGAATACATTAGTAAGTTCTCCGTTCAAAGTAATCGGCTAAGTAGAGTTGTGTAGCTAACTGTCACCAAACAACTCAAAATGGTACTGAGACTGAGACCATCAACAATCAGGCGCTGCACTTGTTAAGGGACGGTATTATTAAACGAGAAACACGAGATTTAGTTGCCATGCATAATCTTTCTGTATATTTTAACATGTATTATTATAAGAACACGAAGGCAAACAAAATGTTGTTTGTTCACAGCTGTGGCATCATGTCTGACAAGAGCGAGCTGAAAGCAGAGCTTGAAAGGAAGAAGCAGCGTTTGGCACAAATCAGAGAGGAGAAGAAAAGGAAGGAGGAGGAGCGCAAGAAGAAAGAGGTATGTTCAACATGTTGTTTATGCTTTGGGATTCAAAATAAAGACGGTAAATTCATACATACAAACACATAAATGGCATTGCATGAGAATTGCAGAATCACCCCTTTCAACTGAAATGCAAATAATCTTACTACATTTGATTTCTGGGACTTTGATTTGTGTTATAAATCTGTAAGACATCATAGGTAAACCCAGCTACTGTGATGCACAACATTTTCAAAGCTTTCTAAATTTATATTTGAAAATATGATTATTGTTTAACACTCCTGAATGCTAAATATTTTTGTTGATATTGTATTATAGAATCTAGGAGGTATAAACAAAAAAATTAAAACATTTACAATTTTGATTCAGATGAAGTTCAAGCTGATCTTTAAAAGTGATATTAAAATTGTATTTTATTTTTCTCAATCATCTAGGATTTTTAGGTTTGTGTTTATATAGCTGTGTAGATGATTTTAATCTAATGATGTGAAGGTTAAAGATATTACTATAAACATAGGGAGAGGAAATGTTTTTCATTTTCAGTTGTTAGTTTGTCAGTTGTATGGAAGCTCTCAGTTTGGGCATAGACTGACAAAAACTAATGCAAGCACTTGTGTTTCATTACGTATTAACAAGTTTGGTTGTTGTCCATAAGTTGTCAAGTGTCCATAAGTTCTTTTTTCCGCGTTGTACCACATTGAAGGGTAGCATTTAGCTCCTTTTTTTAAGAAAAAGGGAAAAGGAAGACACAAAAAACTTGAAACTGTGGTCAGTGTTGCTGACCCCTGCAGCTGTAATTCACTTTAAATGAGAGGGGAAGCTTTATACTTCCTTTCACCCTGCCATTTTGTCTGGAAATGATAGAGACGATCTTTAGCATCACTACAGGGTCAGGGACAAATGATACTTGTAGCACAGATGATGGACATCTACCAATTGCTGTTCTTCGTGTAGGAGGATAAAACCAGGCACTTTGGAAGTTAGTGTCTTTTCGCTCTTATCAACTTTTGACAGTCATATTGCTTGTGAGTTAATGAACCAACTCGGTAATCTACTGTATGTGAATTATATTGACTAATCTACTGTTTTGGCTGAGAATAAAGTTCTTATTAATTATGATACAAACATGGAAAAACTGAGTTTTATCTATTGCGGCCTCATTATTGAACTCATTCTACCATTAAAATTGCAAATAAGACTATAATTTAGAAGTTTTAAATTCTTTGCATGTCTGCAATCACCCACTGTAATGTGGATCCATCAATAATTCCAGTAGCAAGTGACACATTGTTATGTTCTGATGATGAAACAGGCGGAGCAGCTGAAAGATGCTGCGATTCACCAGGATGACTCCGACCTGGAGAAAAAGAGGCGCGAAGCTGATGCTCTTCTACAGAGTATGGGCATAAGCTCTGATGTTCCTGCCGGTACGTTGTTTATCCTGATAGGATATGAAATATCTCCAGTTACAGGCATGTTGTCAAGATTCCCCTACTTACCACTTTCATGCATACTCTTTTGTATCTGTTTATGAACTTTTACAGCAGCTCAGCTACCAGCATGTCTCACACACTTTGTCATCGTCTTACTTTCAGATATTTCATTTCATCATGACAAAAGTTCATAGAAATAGTCAGGAACAAGCATGAGGTGAAAATGGCTGTTGTAAATGTGTCCGTGGTTATTTTGGTTGACAGTCATTTAATATTAGCCTATATGGCTTCATTTAAGCCACCATTAATCATAGTTTTTGTTATCTGACCTTTAGGGCAAGTGTTAAAAAAAAACAAAACACAATTGATACAGTCTGCCTTTACAGAGATGATCTGGTCATCATGTTTGCAAACAGGTGTTTATTATCCATCACTAATGTTGATGATAATGTTATTTGTACAGCACTTCTCAAGTTTAAGCAAAGTAACATGGAGGTCTTGAATTTTGAAAATGGCATTTTCAGGGCTGAAGACATTTTGGAAAATCTAAATGAAGCTGGGTAGTTTTAAACAAAGTCATGGGAAGGAGAGATTAACCGATGGGCTGAATGTTTGTTTTGTCAAACCCCATGGTCTCTCATCAGTTTAAAGTAAATATACCAAAGAAAAGTTTTACATGGATATTTATTTTAACTTTTCCTGAATACACACATCTCAGAGAATGCATTTT
Source organism: Aulostomus chinensis (assembly GCF_037954235.1). Classification (NCBI taxonomy): domain Eukaryota; kingdom Metazoa; phylum Chordata; class Actinopteri; order Syngnathiformes; family Aulostomidae; genus Aulostomus; species Aulostomus chinensis. Next base: position 18,956,566 of record NC_141331.1, on the reverse strand, counting down.
CCTTCAAATTTGCCTACTAGTGCAACAAGTCTAACTTTCAGCCTACTCATACCTCGATCTCCTCCCAAGGGAAATATTTGGCTCTTGAGGTGCTAAATCTTCAACAGCAAGTCATCTGTTATTTGCTCCTGTGTCGTACGAGCAAACCCTTCAACACTTGATCATTTGATTGTTCTTTTCATAAATATTTTTCATACCCTTTAAGATATGATAAAGAGAACAATCTTTTTTTATTCTGCTCGTTTGCCATAGATGTCAACATCCTCAAAATTAACGCTGAAAGCCACTGTTTCTAACCTTTAACCATTCAAATCCAACCACTATGAATTGTATACCACACACATTTTTTCTCCAGTGCCCCACCGTAGTGCCTTGTATGGCAGAAATTTCAAGTAAATGGCCTTAAACAAAATAAAGTGTGAGGTAACAGTTTCATCACGAGGAGGAGCTTGGATATATGTATCAAACAAACGTTCTCTTCTTTGAATAGAAGTAGATTCTTGAAAATGGCCATTAACCATGTGATGCAAAAGTGGCAGCACAGAACACAGTATTAGTTATTTATGTACATGCAGTACTGTTTTAATGTTGATTTATTGTCCAGAACTGCATTTTTAGAGCATTACACTGTGCTAACAGCAGGTGGCAGAAGAGATCCATAAAATAATCCTCAGAAGTCTGACTGTAAGCAAACAAACTGAGGATGGAAATGACTGAAATATTTATTTTTGTCTATGTAACAGTTTGTCTCCTTTTCTTTTATGTAATTCACAGAATGTGCACATGAAGCAGCACGCTTCTGAACACTGTCGTTGTCAAGAAATGACCTTAAATGATTTGATACCTCTTGACGCAACAAAGCTACATCTTCAGCACTGATGCATTTGCTCTGTTGGGAGCAGCTAATCATCTTTACATAGTAACAGATGCTTATTGTATCTCTCTGTGTAGTCCCTCCTCCTATGTCTCCCACCGCCAAATCGGTGGGCACGCCAAGTGAGACCGGGAGCCAGGACTCTGACGGAGCTGTGGGACCCAGGTATACACACACAAGCAGAACGCATCCCTCAGCAAACGTTTGCATCAAAAAATCTTGTCCCTGTTTGTAGCACAGAACATTACACGTGTTGAAACAATGCCACCCCTCATTTGTAAGCAACAAGGACTTTTTCCTCCAACCATTTCTTGTGTGCTTTGCCACAAAAGTTATTCTGCAAGCAAGAAAATGACATCAGTTTCCTTCTTACAGCTACTCAAGTGGCTTAAATTGCATAGGTGTTGAACAGCAGTTCGCCTCAAATGTACTGCCAAATTATTTGGTACACGCAGAAAAAACATACTTGTAGTCTTGCAATAAATCCTCCCTTTATGAGGATTATGATCTTCCGTCTTTATTGAGAGGTTTTGAAGGCTGTAATTTGCGGTGATGTTGAACTGCACTCAGCTATTTGTTCCTAATATTTTTTCAACCCTGATTCATATAAACGGGATGCACTATAATTAGTGAGCATATTTTGAGCATTCATTCAAGAAGTCCTTGTTTTATTCTTACACTGGGATCATTCAAAACATGGACAACTGTTATACATACATATATATATACATATACATATACATATATATATATGTATACATATATATACATATATATGTATATATACATATATACATACATACATATATACATACATACATACATTACATATATACATACATATATACATATATATATATATATATATATATATATATATATATATATATATATATATATATATATATATATATATATATATATATAAAACATGATTGTGCAACTGGGATTTTAAAAAAAAGTCTCATACCATTACAGTGACAGATGACAAGTTTATGCCAACTGAGTACATGTTTATTTAATTTGTGTGCCGTTGAATTAGTAGGATCTTAAATTAACAATAAAACAGCAGGCTGCTGTGATGCCTGGGGGACTTCTTAACCCCTAATTAGAGCCCCTTCCCTGAGCTGAAATCCAAGCCCCCCCAGTGTCCCATCAGGCCCAGGGAGCTGCTCCCTCTACGTGTTGACTCATTTCCCTCACCAGCATGGCCATTTCCTACACACATGGAGGTCATGTTTTCTCCCTGAGGGTTCTTTCTCTCTCTCTCTCTCTCTCTCTCTTTCTCTCTCTTTCTCTCTCTCTGCCTCACTCTCTCTCTCTGCCTCTCCCTCTCCGCCTCTCTCTGCCTACACAACACTCAGAGCCTTCGGTGCGCCACAGTTCACGCTGTATCAGCCCCGCTGCCTGCACACACACTCTGTATCATCACACTCACAGGGGCTGTGTGGCCATGCATTTTAACCAGAGAAGTTCCTCCACCTCTGGGTTTTGTGTAGGCAGATTCAAGCCTGCAAAAATATGATTAAAAATCCAGACTGAGTTGTTTTGTGTGTTTTGCTAACAGATTTAACTGATTTTGTGACCAAGGATCCAATCTGCATGTTGTGAGCCATGAGGCTAACTTTATTTCCTCATTTGTGCTCGCCTGTCTCTCTCACTAATGCTGCCTTGTTGCTGTGACACTAACCAGGACTCTGCATTGGGACTCTGACCCGTCCACTCTTCAACTTCACTCTGATTCTGAGCTGGGGTACTGGACACTCTCTTCTCTCCTTTCCTGGTCATTTTCCTTTCTCTCAATCTATAGCATGAGTACTTGTCGTTCAGAGCCATAACTCGATTAATGCAGCTTAGCAGGATAGTCAAATCATGCATGCATTAGTGGTCCGAGAGTATGGTTGCTCAACTAATTTGAAGACGTTTTCAATCTATCATTTACCTACTTTGATCCTCCTGAGGGTGACCAGCTATCCCGCTTTTCAACCCAAATCCTGCATTCTGCAAATTGAGGATATGAGCCCATTTTAGTTTACAGATGCCAGGACAGGCGAATATTTCAAATCTGGCTTTTTAGTGGCAAAACAGCAGGGCTGTCAATCCAATTGTGGCAGTTTGATTGGCAGTCGCAGTCCCTGACCTGCCATCTTGTAGCCAATATCTACACCTACAAAGCTGCATCAAAGACTCTGAGGAAAGTTCTGGTGGAATATGGTGGAAAAATGGAAACTAATTTCAAAACAGGAGATGCAACAAAGACTGGGAAACAAGATGAAGCCAGCGTAGGTAATTCTCAGTCATATTTTTACCAAGCCTGTGGGATTTTTCAATTTCTCATGGAGGGAACATGATGTGAAGCCCCTCTCAAGAAAAATAAGGCTCTAAAAAAGACGGCCTGAGTTATAGAGGAGTTTCTACTGAGACCCAAATATGAACAAGGTGACAGTAGCTGAAATGAGCGGTGTTACTGCACTGTGCAGCATTCCCAGTTAGACACAATTAACTCCAAAATGTCTATATAAACTAGTTCATTTGGCTGTTGTCTCTCCCATGCCGTGTTGCAGGACATGTTTTAATATTTGTTGACTGCCATGACTTTAATCTCATGCCAGCAACCTGTTCTGGTTTATTGTTTATCAGATTATATGCTGAGATGTTTGAACGGTCCTCTGGATGGGAGAGGAATAAGATCATGGGAACTGTGAAAGCTTCCTTTTATGTTTATGCTATTAAATCAGGGTGAGATTTTGGGATCGTTGAATTCAAAATATTTATTTTATGTCCTTAGTCTTTTGACTGTTACTGCATCAACCAGAGAGCAAAGTATAAAGATGTCATGAACTAAATGACATAGCAGACATGTTTATTTTTTTAAGGTGCAAAGACATTCTAACAAAATTTGAGATTAGTGATGGTAATGTGTCCCACATTTGGTGTGTTGAGATCTGGTCACCCTATTCCTTTTGTAAGAGATGAGATTATTATTTTTTGAGATGATTGCAATAATTCTGTTTGTTGCTCTGTTATAATCATAACTTCCAAAAGCAATGTTGGCTTGTGCAAGGTCTGAGTTGTTCTTCTCTTTTAGGCGGGGAACTCCGAAACTAGGAATGGCCAAAGTGACTCACGTGGACTTCCCTCCTCGTGAAACCGTGTCCTACTCGAAAGAGACCCAGACACCTGTCATGACTCAGCCAAAAGAAGGTGACCCTCACATGGTGTTGCACAGGTTCACCTTGGATAATCTGTGCTTGCATATGTGGACGCATCCAAACTGCACATACATTGGTGCTAAATCGTACCATGACCATCATATAGCAAGAACAAACTCTCCCCGTGACGGTTTTATTTACCATCAATATCATGACCATGACCATTACTTACAATACAAAGACTTGGAAATGTAATCGGCAGGGAGATATTTGCATATTTGTCTTAACACCATTTTCGTTTTGCACTATTTTATCTGTTTATCTATCTGTTTACACTATTACATTTACGTGTCTTTATATTGTAAGTAATGGTGTTATCATTTCATTGCTAAGTGGATTTGTGGATCATATTCAGATGTTCAACCCAGTTTGACAAGGGATACTAGTAATATCAGCACATCACTGGTATCAGCAGCTGTGGGTCATTCATTTATGTCGGCTCAGTATTGCTCAAGTCTCTCCGTCTTTCCTCATCATCTGTTGCTTATGTTAAGGAAACAATGCTTTGGATATATATTCGATTGACAGTCTTATTCTTTATGTTGTGGAAATATTGATCCTTTATTTTTAATATATATTTATAAACAATATGTCTTAAGTTCACCATGTTTACATGTGTTTTCAGTATGTAAAAAGTGAAAATATCACCTCAGCTTGTTTTTAATGCTTATAATACCGTCAGCGAAATTATCGGTGAAATTGGTTGTAACTATATTGGTCTGTTGGATGTCAGAAAGATCCAGTATCATTCATGTACGTGATGGAGGTCAGGACTGATACTGATCAGAGTTTGTGTTGTCATTAGGAATCCACAATATTGAATTTTTTTGGCAGATATTCAACATGCTAATATTTTTACAACCGATGTTACAGATAGCCGATGTACACCAATGTCCGTCTCATCTGTAAAGAAAAAAAGTTTATACGATATTTACGTATTGACAAACACATTTAAACATTGCGAATATTAAAGATAGTCTTCTTTTTTCTGCTTATGATATGTACATTTAATGCAATGTTTTTTCATCATAAACAGACGATGAGCCAAGTTAAATGGACTTGAGCAAAACTGTGATCAAACCAATACTGATACATTTAAAAAAATGACCGATATCTCCCAGTGCCGATGCTGTGCCGATATTATTGTTAGTCTCTAGTTTTCATAGCTCTAAAACTCAAACTGCTGCGAATTTCAGGCCAAAAATTGTGTTTATTCATGCTAATTTCACTTTGCCATTTATAAAATGCCACAAAAAACACCACGTATGTTTTCATCGCAAGTTTTCCTCAGCTTAAAAGAAATATTTGTCCAACCTTCTTAAAGCCAGTTCAAGGATTCGCAGCAAGTCTGGTTGCAAATGACAGCATCTTGTCAACATTCTAACACTGCAGGAGATTAGACGGTGAATCCTCAAGCCTCTGTGCGACTACGTCTGCAACCAGCGGTCTCACACTGCTGCAATTTGCAATGCTCCAAAACCATTTTGCGTGTCATTAATCTGAATTGGCTTAGACTCTCAGTGTGATAAGGGAAAAATATAATGGTGGAAAAATTGGAAGACACACCAAGAAGAACAGGGGATCACTATCCTAAATTGGCCAGTTAGTTGTTCTGTGAACAGAATAGACCATGATAGGTCAAATTAGTCATCAACACATTGATAGCATATGTGAAGAATACAATACAATCAGGCGGAGGACAAACAACTTCCACAAACCTCACAGCATAAAAAGTGTGCAGGAGTTGCCTCTCCCATCATGAGTGTTCAACAAGGTCCCGGAAGTGATCCGACCGAATCCTGAGATGAAAGTAAAGGGAAAAATGAGGCCCAGGAAACATAAGACTTCAGAGCAGAGATTAAATTCAGACAAGCTCTCTGCTCCTCTGAAGTCCACATGCAGCTCTGCAACCAACTCTGCCTCGGTATAATTAATGAGCAGGATGAGAGAACCAGTGACAGGAAGGAGAAATAAGATTGGCAGAGAAGATAGGAAGCACTGCACACACAACGATTTACTGCTTCTGAAGCTTGTCGATATGTATTTAATTGCTGCACTGGAACTTTCATGTTAGCCACACTGCCATCCACATGTTGAACACATGTTCTCCAAAATCTACAGCATTTTATGAGCGTGCTGCTCATTTGGTGGTCGATTTATGAAATGAGGAGTGGTAGACTGTGCTTGACTGAAATCCTGAGTAGGATTTTGCTTTTCGTCTCTTCCAAGAGATGTCACAGCCAGTCACAGATCTTACATTCCCTCCAACCACCAGAACAAGTCTGTCATTTTAGCCGTTTGCTCAATTTATATGCATCAGCTGACGCGTCTTTTTAAGGGTCCCTGAAAGCTTGGTTAGGATGTGAAACAGAATACTCATGGCCAGTTGTTTGCTCAGTTGATGTGAAGAGAATTCTGTTGTGGCTCACAGAGAGAAAAAAAATTGTGTGATATTGTGGAAAACTATGAGCAGAACTGGTGAAGGATGAAGAGCATCCCTGCACTCCTCATCGCTCTCTAGCCTGGACTCTAGTGGGCATTGTAAAACTGTGTTAAACAACGATGGTTTCTGCCAGCTGTTCAACACAAGGCCCCCTTCCCCTCGCTGCCACTATGTAATCATTTCATCAACTCCCTCGCTTCCCTGTCTTCTCCCTTCACTGCACAGGCACATAACAAAACACACTCTGTGACATTGTGCATTTTCACACCATCATTTCTGGCACTCGATGAGACGGCATCCCCTTCCTGGCGTGTTCCCCTCTGTGCATTTTTGATGTGCGAGGTGGTGTCAGGCCTGTTCTCTGATTGAGCGATTTATCATGTTGTCAAAAGGAGGCAACGGCACAGCACTCTCAAGGTCAGCGGGCGGTGGCATTAGAGGGAGCAGCTGCCGTGGCCTGGCCACTGCACACACCGAGGATTCCCACTTGTCACAGTGCAGTCTGGAGAAAGGAGTACAAGATTTCAGATTCCAGCATCACCTCTCTAGGTGAATCAAAGATCCTCGAGAGCCAATGAGAGCGCATCTTCACTTCACAGGATAAGATGTTTGTGCTCAATGGGGTCCATGTTAGTACCTCAAGTCATCAGCTTTTCTGCCCATTTTGTGAATGTAGAAAGAAGATGCAGAGGATGTTCCAATGAGTACTATTCCACTGTGATTCAAAACTGCAGACTAGTGAATGCACGGCTGCTGCTACAGTGTCCTCAGAATACACTGGTAGTAGATAATACGCAGCATCAGTATGCACTCTTGAACAAGAGGCCGTAATTATTGAATAAGATATTGTTGGGGGGTTTGGCGCGGTTGGCCTGGTGCAGCACTAAAAAGGCATGTCGGCATTATGAGCATGTAGAGCAGTTGAGTAAATCTAATATTTAATTGAAAGGGATTGTTTTAATCACTGAATTCAGAGCAAGGTCACAACTTGAAATCACAAAAGCCCTTAATGGCCTTCTTGTTTAAAGTGCCACTTCAAATTGTGGATAGCCTTTATGCACTTAATGATTAAATGTCTATTGTGTCTCTTGCTCATACAGTAGCACACGAGTTGGAACAGAAAATCTGCTTTGGTCTTTTTCTTTTGCACCATTGTGTGGGTGTCTGCTTTGGTCTTTTTCTTTTGCACCATTGTGTGGGTGTCTGATATCAATATATGTACCTTTTTATTTGTCTTTGTGTCATTTAGTAGTCTCCATTTTATCCATAAGATATATCTTTAAGACCTGGATTTAGCGGCTTCTGTTTTCTTTTTGTTGGCCCGTTGTGAACTTTTCATCTCCGTGTCGGGAAAGACAAGTGTAACCACTGGTGGGAAGTTGGGTAAGGTTGGGTAAAGTTCACATCTTGAAATTCACTTCGCCACCTAATGGTACTTGGTAATGATAGCTTCTGCTGCTATGGGGCCAACAAGTACTCTTAACTCCTCAGCTTTTGTATTTGTGCATATTGTGTTTGACCAGGTGTTTCCTCAGGTCGGTTGTGCTGTCATGGAAAGCTCTGTATTTCACATTATAAATACTGCAGTTTTTTTTTTTTTTTTTCAGATGTAACCACATTTGAAACGGCATTCAGCTCCCCGTTGCTCTGAATGTATGATTGGCTTGAACATGTTGCAGTAGATGACATTACATCTTGCTCTTTTCCTCTAAAACTTTGGATCAGTTGATCTGTAATGATTTTCATAGCTCAGCACCCGACCCTTAGTAGACAATTTTTTTTTAACAGTTTTACTAGTGACAAAATGAAAAAAATCTGTAGTGTTTTTATTTTTTCTTAGAAATATGACATAACATCACGTCCTGGCAGTGGACCACATAGAGAGAACAGATCAGAAGTTTTGATTTTTATGCTAAAAAAATTGCCATGGTAAATATTTTATTTTAGGACATTAGAAGTCCTGGTACACATGTTGCCTGTGTGTGCCGTTGGTTTGGAGAGTGAAGTGCTTTGCATGTGTTGTGGTCGGACCTTTGTGCTGTCTGGTCATAGAGGAAGGGAAAGACACCTGCAGCAGAGAGCAAAGGTCATTTAGTTTTAGTCTTGTACATCATTGGCCGCATGCCGTGTTTGCCTTAATATATTGAACAATGTGTAAGACCTGTCATTACCCCCCCCACCCCCCACCCCTGTGTCTGGCTCTCCCCAAAAGCTTTTATTTCTTAAGTGGTACAAAAGCCATAATTGGGCCTGCTTTGAGAGGAGGTGTCAGTGTATAGGACATCGATGATCCGGGTGAATTCTGTTAAATGCAACTCCCCCTCTCCTCTGCCACCCACCCTTCCTCAGCACAACATCCCCCCTACACATCCCCAGCGGGGTCACCAGGATCACTAGCTTTTCTCCAAATGGCCATTTTGGCTGGCAGGTGCATTATACCCTTTATTTTCAGATTGTCTATCCGCTCCTAATGCCTGGCAGGTTGATTGCTCTGGCTGCCTCACCAGGGAAAGGGCTGACGAGCACAGCCGGGACTAGCTGAAAGACAGTGATTACTGTTTTCCTTTAAGCCTGATTGAGGCCCTTGAAAGGAAAGATTTTAACCTTCTCCTGTTGGTTGCAGAGTATGGCCGTACATTGAAATGGCTTGTTTCATCAAACCAGTAAACTCATCAGAGCAACCCAATAACGTTCTTCCCGAAAAACTCCCTCTGAGAAAGGGGATAAATTACTTTATGTACAAAGTGACAGATGACATTATCATTTAGATTATCTCAGTAGGAAGGAAATTCTGCCGCCGAGCTATGAGGCTCATATCAAGATAAACGCCTGCATGAACCAGGCATTTCTTCTCCACATGAATCACTTTTGTCTCCCTTTTGCTATTATTTTTTTTACATTGAAAGCGTGGACTATATACCGTCTCTAAGAGATGTCTTTTGAAAAAGCGTGTTCATCATCTTTGAGGTAGAACCAGTGTGCAGTTTGCCAGCTGGTCTGGCTTGTAGTTTGTTGTACATTCTGTGAGGTTGAATAGAAGTTTCAGGACCTCCTGCTGGGAAGGTAATTACACAGGCTTGCCGTTCAGGGAGAAGCTTGTCTCGGAGCAGCCAGGCGGAAAACCTCTGTGCCATCCCCATGCCACCTCTGAAGAGCGCAAGACAATCCCAGCATCACCATCTGCTTTTGCACCATGCCGTCATCTGCCCAGACCAATGGGATGGACCCGGGCAGCTGCTCTACTCCCTCTCCTCTGTTGCTCTCAAGGCCTGGAGGGGGGCAACATGCTACTGGGATACAGAGGAAACAGCTACACTGACAGCTAGACTTTCTATTGAATGGCTGGATTCTCATTAACAACTGGGGAAAAACAGGGGTCCCTATGACAACAGGACACCCGCTGTGCTGTGTCCCTTTAACACAAATGACAAACTTCCCTGCTTTAGAGGAGCAGGTTCAATTTGAAAGTTAACATTGTGCTGACAAACCAAACACATGCAAGGCGGTGATAGAAAATCAGTCTTTTAGCAGCAGCCATAATCACTGGGTGGAGCTTTAATTGAAAGAGGAAAATAATGGAGGTGGAAGATGACCAGTAGGGACGTAACCTCTCTCTAGCGGTGTGATTATTTTGTTCTTAATTGAATTTAGTTTTAGTCACTCTTTTAAAATTCATACAAATCTGATAATAAGAACAACATCAAGTCCTAGCGTAGGAGAATGGTAATTAACTACTGCAGCCTGCAAAATGAAGCTCATTGTGGAGGGCAGATTGTAATAGAGGTCACTTTTCATCAACAGATGAAGAAGAGGAGGAAGAAATTGCTCCACCTCAGCCAGTGGTCGAGACTCAGACTGAAAGACTGGACCAGAAAGAGGAAGACGAAGGTCCTCCACCACTAGTGATGATGCACAACTGTTTCATCTCTTCTAAGATACATATTTAGTAGTTGACATCAATTGCAAATAGCTGTTTTTTTTTTCTCTGAAGTGTCACATTAATACTACATTTCATGTCGTTGGTGGGTAGCGACCCTCCATGAGCTGACAGAGGAGGAGAAACTCCAGATCTTACACTCGGAGGAGTTTGTGGATTTCTTTGACCACAGCACTCGCATCATCGAACGAGCTCTGTCAGAGCATGTGGATGTGTTCTTTGACTACAGTGGTCGTGACCTGGAGGAGAAGGAGGGGTAAACATTGGGCGATTAAGTATTTGTAAACTTGGAATCGGCCTGTCTTTTTTATTGATTTGTGGTGCTTTGTTTCCCCCCCACAGTGAAATCCAAGCTGGAGCAAAGCTCTGCCTCAACAGGCAGTTCACAGATGAGCGCTGGTCGAAGCATCGTGTCGTCACCTGTCTGGACTGGTCGCCCCAGGTCTTGTTTTTATTTGTTTCAAAATAGAACCCTTTTAACAAAGTGTCAGTGACTGAAGCTTTTCAAGAACGGAAATAATATTTGCAAAAGCTAATTGTCTGTTAATTTTGTGTCGCTATTATGTTTTGCGATTACAAAACTCTCATGTAACCGTATTTACTTTTAGCCACAAGTCCCTCAGGAAGACTAAACTATGTCCCACGCAGATCGTCACTTATTCAGAGGCTGTAATGATTCGTTTCCTTTGGTGTCGAAGGTCATTTCTTGCATGATCCAACAATGACTTTTGACAGTGATTGAACACCAAGTCTTTGTTCACACTATTTACCTGCCTGGAGTGAAATCCATACCTTCCTGATGCGAAATTGTGCAGTCGCAAACTGTACATTTCACATCCAATACTGGCAGAAACAGAGATTAATGATTTATTTACATCTTGGTTAGTATTTCATTCATGTGTTTTAAAAGATCCTCAATAGCGTACTCTGTTTTAGTGTGTGTTCCTCAGATCTGTAGCTTTCTGTTAAAGTTATGAAAGGATATAAAAACGTACATTACCAGAGTTCTTAGGGCAACTTAAACAAGCCATAAATCTAAAGGAAATGGTTACTCATTCTTTAAGGCATTCAGCAGCACGATGCAGGGCAGGCGAGGCTTGTCCACATGGAGGCAAGCCTGGGGGGCATGTCTACCTCCCCCAACATTCATCTGGGCTGATTTTTTTTTCTGTCACCAGTATCCTGAACTCCTGGTTGCCTCATATAACAACAACGAGGAAGCTCCTCACGAGCCAGATGGTGTAGCCCTGGTGTGGAACATGAAGTACAAGAAGACTACACCAGAGTATGTCTTCCACTGTCAGGTAACGACAACCTCTTTTTAATCTTCCCCTCTTTTGCTCTCCCACCTCTCCCCTCATCCTCACGGGTGGCTTCACCCATGACAAGTGTGGAACTCTGCCAACCAACCCCTGTTTGCCCAACCTCCTCCCTCTTACACCCGCTCACCCTCCTCATTGTGAGTTCAGTGTGCTGGCATCCACCTCCGCCACATCTATCCACAAACACATGTTCCTGAGGCGCCGGAAAAGACCTATGGTGCAGGAGTTGAATGGAATCCGAGAATTGCAGCATGGATTAAGTGTGTGGGGCGGCGGTGGTTATCATCCGCATCTAAACAAGGGCCCTATGTTCAGAGCAGCTAGCAGGGAGAGCAGCAGAGCTCCGCCGCTCTGTCCAGACTTATTATGCTGCCTGCCCTGAGGCTTCCAGAGCAAGACAAGTTGAGTAGAACCACATGTTGTGAGAGCGGATGTACATGCCGGTGTATTGCTCAGCTGAATGAAACTGAACAGGAGTGTGAATGCAGTTTTTGCTGTACTTCAAAATGAGATTTCTCTCATCCAATTAGCACAATCCCCCCCCCCCCCCAAAAAAATTCCATTGTGGATGAATGACTCATGGACATGATAAATATTATGATCGATGAATCGGTGCGTGCATGCAGAACCAAACACTAGTAATACAATTTAAAACTATTCATTATCACAAAAAAAAGAATAGTATAGTCATTATCAAACTAAACAATGCAGTGGCACAGCTTTGTTTTGCTTGTACTGTCACTATTGAGGCTTGAGTGATGAATGAATGTGTTGTGTTTGTGTTTTGGCAACGAGGAAACAATCACAGAACAGCTCTGTAACTTTGAGATGAAACAGAATAAAAGCAGGTTCCAGTTGAGGCTTTCCATGTACAAGCTGTTGGCAACACTGAAGACCTCAAGTGTGTCTGATATAACACTCTCACAGCCATTTAACCAGAGACTCTGATTTAATACAGATTTGCCTGGTGGTCATTTACCTCTGTGGTAAAACCAAAAGTATTTTGACTGTAAACTTAAATTTCCATTTTAAAAAATAGGGTAAAATGTTTATATTGTTTGGTCTGTCTGCTCTGTGTAAAGAGAACAGCAGTTCTTATTGTTCTGAAATGAAATGTCAGAGCATATATATGTATTTTGTGTGTGTGTGTGTGTGTGTGTGTGTGTGTGTGTGTGTGTGTGTGTGTGTGTGTGTACATATACACTGCTAGTCAAAAGTTTGGACACACCTTCTCCTTCAGTGTTTTTTCTTGTTTTTAATACTTTCTACATTGTAGATACATACTGAAGACATTAAATATATGAAGCAAGATGTGTGGAATTATGTAGCAAAGAAAAACTTGTTAAATAACTGTAAATATGTTTTATATTTTAGGTTCCTCAAAGTAGCTGCCCTTTGCTTAGTCGACAGCACTGCAGACCCTTGTCCTTCTCTCAATGAGCTTCATGATGTCGTCACCTGAAATGGTTTTCACTTGACACGTTTGCCTTGTCAGGGTTCATTTGTGGACTTTGTTGCCTTCTTAATGGGTTGGGACCATCAGTTGTGTTGTGCAGAAGTCCGGTTGGTACACAGCTGTCAGCTCTATTTGACAGCTGTTAGAATTCATATTATGGCAAGAACCAACCAGCTGAGTAAAGAGAAACGACAGTCCATCATTACTTTAAGAACTGAAGGTCAGTCAGTCCGGAAAATTGCAAGAACTTTGAATGTGTCCCCAAGTGCGGTTGCAAAAACCATCAAGCACCACAATGAAACTGGCTCACATGAGGACTGCCCAAGGAGAGGAAGACCAAGAGTCTCCTTTGCTGCTTAGGATCGGTTCATCAGAGTCATTAGCCTCAGAAATCGCAAGTTAACAGCACCTCAGATCAGAGCTCAGATTAATGCCACACAGAGTTCTAGTAGCAGAAACATCTCTGCATCAACTGTTAAGAGGAGACTGGGCCAACCAGGCTTTTATGGTTGAATAGCTGCTAAGAAACCACTACTAAGGAAAAGCAACAAGCAGAAGAGATTTGTTTGGGCCAAGAAACACAAGGAATGGACGTTAGACCAGTGGAAATCTGGGCTTTGGTCTGGTGAGTCCAAATTTGAGATCTTTGGTTCCACCTGCCGTGTCTGTGCGCAACGCAGAAAAGGTGAGGATATGACATGACACACTGACTGGAGGACTGTTAACAGGCTGTCTCGCCCTCGATATGAATGCGGCTCACATAAAGGTCACATTTGCACTTAAGCAACTTATGTAGCCTTATACAACAAATTAGAACAGTAGCGCCATATAAAGGGTCAAAACAAGCATCGTCATCTTGTGTTAAAGACATGATGAAGTCTGACTGGTATTATCTGGGATGTTTCATTGCAGTAAAACCACATTTAAGTGTAAGACGAAAGCAGTCAGCAATAATACACCCCCTAGAGACTGTTGTGAAACACCATGGGCAGAGAGCAGCTCATAGTGAATCACTCTTCACATCACTTTCATCATTTTGAGGATCCAGACATGGCGCTGTTTAGTTTTCTGACTGGACTTCCAGTACAGGGCAGCAATATTGTTATTTCAGTCATGCTTGGTGAAGATGAGAAGAAACAAAGAATGTTATTTACTTTATGAGGTGCATTACACCTAAAGCACTTTCTGATGTTAAAGCCCGACACAGAACAAAATATGAATTAAACACAACTGGTTGCCAGACTCCTAACCATCTCCCACAAGAGAGAACACATCTCACTCCATGGACAGATTTAATTATGTTAATTATGACTGATTAAGCGCTGTAGAAGGTTAGCTGCAGAATGTATTGCCTGACCTCCTGAGATCACCTGGTGTTTTTGACTGTTCCTCAGTCAATTTTTAAAAATAAAAGTGACCAAGCCTTCACCGTTGAGCCCCTCATTTACAGTAACTACCCTGCTGGAGAAGATCAGTGTCGTCACTTTTGAAAATTCACTATTTTAGATGGACGTTTTACTGTTTGTTTTATCGCAGTCTGTAATTTTACATCATCCTTTTATTTGAGAGACTTTGGTTCATCTGCTTTCAGTTGTTCCTTTTGACCGACAGGTTGCTGTTGGCTGCCCATCTAAGCTCAGCGTTAACTATCCGTTCATCTATCTTTAACAGTCTGCCGTTATGTCTGCGGCGTTTGCCAAGTTTCACCCTAACGTTGTGGTCGGGGGCACATACTCGGGCCAGATTGTGCTGTGGGATAACAGGAGCAACAAGAGGACCCCTGTGCAGAGAACTCCTCTGTCAGCAGCAGCACATACGGTATCATAAACAGCCAACACCAAGAGCTTGCACCTTGTTATACAACAGAATGGTAAACAGATCCTCCTCTGTTTTCTCTGCAGCACCCAGTGTACTGTGTGAATGTGGTGGGCACCCAGAACGCCAACAACCTGATCAGCATCTCCACTGATGGCAAGATGTGCTCCTGGAGCCTGGACATGCTCTCGCATCCTCAGGTAATCCAGAGACGTGTGTGGGATTTTTCTGGCCTATGGGTGGTCAGTGGAATATTTCTGAATTACGTTAAAGAGTTTGGAAGCGCAGATTTAACCATGATATAAGTAGAGGGATTAGGAGAACTCACTTGAGCTCAATGTTTCACATGCTCTGTTTTAGATTTTACATTCCACATACTTCCTGATCCGCCCATTCTTGTCAAACATTTTGGCCAAGTTCCCCTCATTTTAACCTTCCAGTTTGATATTTCCCTCGGCTTGTTTTTTTTTTTTTTTTTTTTTTTCTACAACTCATTTTTCACTTCCAAGGAAATTAGCTTTGCTGGCTGTGTCATTCCATCAGTGCTGCCAGAACCGCAATGCCAAACTTCCATTTTTTACTACGTGCTAGTCGAGTTTAGGTTTTGCATTAATAAACTGTCAAGTGATTTTATAGGTTGTGTTTGGCAGTATGTGTGTTAACATAAAGCCTGAGAAGAAGCTTGTTATGGATGTTGTTCCATGTTTGCCTTCCCCTCTACAGGACAGCATGGAGCTGGTGTTCAAGCAGTCCAAAGCTGTAGCTGTCACCTCCATGTCTTTCCCTCTTGGAGATGTCAACAATTTTGTGGTGGGCAGCGAGGACGGCTCCGTCTACATGTCGTGCCGTCATGGAAGGTGTGCTCATAAGCAACCGTGGTCCCCTGTGTCCCTGCTGGACACCGCCAGGAAACTGAGGCGGCTTGTTAGGCCCACCTAGAGCCGAGTGTCAAATAAATATAGCCCACTCACTTCCCAGTGCAACACAAATCCAACACTTGATCTCCTGCTGTTTGAGGTTTCACTCCTGCCCAGTCATCCTGTTTTTCTTTTCCGCTTGTCAGTTGTGTCTGTAAAGGTCATTCAACATAAACAGGGCACACATGCAGGGGAAACAAATCATTTTTTCCCTGCTCTATTTTTTTTTTCTTCTTCTTCTTTTGAGTCTCTGGGTGAGAGAGTTTGTTTACAGTTGGTTGTCCCAGTGAGAACCGAAACTGCAGTTCATCCCACAATGTTCTCATTTAAGCCAGTGAGGCGGATGGTCCTCTGTGAAGAAATGTGGCTTAAATCAGAGCCCCCGGTGAGCAGCGTACGTGTCCTGCAGTATGCCTGGAGACCGCAGAGAGGGGGTAGCCGCTAGCTTTTGCAATGCTGAATCACCTCTGTAATTGAGGGAATAATTTTCCACCTCATTTACAATGGTATGATACTCTCATTGCAGTTAATAATGCATAAGCATCACTCACGCTGAGTATTTACCTCTTTACGTTAATTATGTGAGCCTCAGTTGGGTAACAGCTCTGCAATATATGAATAAGGCATTACACCCTGCTGCTAATCATGATATAAGTAAATGATTAATGTCGGTGCAGCTTTCATGCTTAATGATTTCTAGGCAGGGATATTGATTTTTAAAGCAGTATTTTACTCAAAAACTGTAAGTCAAGTCTTCACAAACAGGTGTGCACAGACTTTCTGTGACCTCCTGTGTCACTTCTTTGTGACCCCAGAATGCAGAAAGAGCTAGCCATGTATATTTAGCTTGAAGTTAATGGTGATTGACAGCTACTAACAGCAGAAATGTCAGGCTAGAAGCTCTCAAGCACATAGCCCGATATATTACACATCTTCTGTGTCCAGCTTCTCAGTAATACACACACTTTGATTTGAGCTTAAAAATAAAACAAAACAACAGCAAACTGTAACCATTCCAGTTTTGTATTAATGTGAGTGAGGGCGACTTAGTAGGTACAAAGTGGCTGGCATGGCGCAGAAGTCTTTGTGGGCTAAAGGCACCTGTTAGTGAGTGCTTGTGCAGTATCGCTTTAAGGCTATGGAATTTCATAACTGATTCGTCCCTTCATGCAGATTTAAACATCATTACTCAACATCTGGCTTGTGAGAATGACTCCTCACTCACACTCTATTGGATCTGTCAGTATGTTTACACCCGGCCACTTCATGTGCTCGCTCCACAGCAAAGCCGGCATCAGTGAGATGTTCGAGGGCCACCATGGGCCCATCACAGGGATCCACTGCCACACAGCTGCGGGGCCGCTGGACTTCTCCCACCTCTTTGTTACCTCCTCGTTTGACTGGACTGTCAAACTCTGGAGCACCAAGGTATGACGCATTTTATATTGGGAAAAGCCCCAGGAAAACCTCAGTATTGTTTTGTTTGGTCGTTCTGTGTGTGGGAAATGGTTTCCTCCCTCGCTTGTATAAACCAATATTTTCAATTCCAATTAATGGTGAGAACAAGATCAAAGAGCTGAGGGTTTTCTGACGTACTCCAGAGTCTTAACAGTTACTTGTGACCTTGTAATGCTCATTTCTAATACTTGTTATGGATTAGAGGATTTCCCAATATTAACAGTTTTTTTCTTAAATAGGGAACCACTCACGATATTTTAATTGTAAGGAAACCTCCCATCAGATGAGTCAATCAAGAAACAAGACCACACATTTCATGTTTATTTTAAATAATTTCAGAGTCCAGATTCTTAGGATGTCTCAGAGACCCGCTTGAACAAACATGACTTCAGAAAAAACAAACATGGAGTGTTTCATGATATACTTTGTGCCAAAAAAGAAAACAGAGGATGAGGTCATGGAATCAGCATGTTCGACACAATTTGAGGTGACTTAAAGTTGCTAATGTTAGCTGCTGCTAAGCTAACACAACATCTGGACACTTTCTGCTCAACATTCCATCCCTCTTCCTTTCCTGAAATCAGGGAGCCTCGGATCCAGTCAGGGATGTTATGTCTGTAAACCTCTGACGCTACAGGACCATTGGGGAGGGGGGGGTAATTGGTTCTGACAATCCTCAAGTCAGGAATGTCCCTGATACTTGGGAGGGGCGAATCAGATCTCTAATCTAGCATGTTTGTCTCAGACCAGCTGAAATAAAGAGGCGGGGGTGGAGGTGGGGGGTACAGTCGCATCTCTTCTGATATATGTTCACACGTCACTGATAGATGGCACTAAAGGAAATATCAGCACCAGAATCTAAAGAGCTTCAAACATATGCTCAGATTTTATACCCATGTATCATGTGCGAGAGTTGAGAGTCATGTAGCAAAACTTCCTTCTCGATGAAAGGATTAAAATAACCGTATTTTTTTGAATCACTTTTGCAGAACAATAAGCCGCTCTACTCATTTGAGGATAACTCAGATTACGTCTATGATGTCATGTGGTCTCCAACTCACCCTGCTTTGTTTGCTTGTGTGGACGGTGTGGGCCATCTCGACCTGTGGAACCTCAACAATGACACCGAGGTACGGGACACTAAACAAATCATGAGGAACTCGTTCTTAAAGCAGTAAACACTGAATGTTAATAAGACATTACCTGCATGTTTGGAGGTTAGAATTAGAGAAGAGTGGGCAGCTTTGCCTTTAAATGATCTGGATGATCAGTCAAATGATTAAGCGGTTGTAAAGAAGTGCTCTGCCGATGTGTGGACTCGCTCCCTCACCTCCAACATGATGTTCATCAACACTACTAAGCTGTGCTTCTATTACCATTCATTTCTTTTGCTTTGTGTCGTTGTCAGTGCTTGGAAAACCTAATTAAACATTTTATCCCATGTGTGGAAGCGGGACAGGTTATTGGTCATTCTGGTGTGATATCATTTCAGGTCCCTTCAGCTAGCATCACAGTGGACGGCAACCCGGCCCTCAACAGGGTGAGATGGGCTCATTCTGGACGTGAGATTGCTGTGGGAGACTCTGACGGACGAGTTCTTGTGTATGATGTTGGAGAGGTGAGCAAACATGACTCAACTTGACTCGACCATTTATCTGAAGTCTTTACATTTCTTTCTTTATTAATAACCATTCGATTATTTGGAGTTTGACAGACTTCTTCTGTTGAAAATAACAGTATAAGCTTTGTTGGCATTATGATTTTATCATGATAAAGTCTGTTGATCTGGTTCTTTACCCGAAGGTTATAACTGGACTTGTTTGATATTTGTGGAGACTTTTTTTTTTAAGCTCTCATGTGAAAGGCTTCAGGTTTAGACGATTATCAGTCTCTTATTTTCTGTCCTGAGAAGGAATGAAAGTATTCCTCAAGGACAAGAGCGGACAGCAGCTGCCTTACGAAAAAGCCCACATGTGCATCCAAGCATCGTGATTTTCTAACAAGAGAACACATCTGTTAATGTTAGATCAACATAAACAACTGTTGGCGCTTATTAATCGCTCCAGTGTGTTTGTTTTTAATTGTACAAACACAGACAGCGGCTCCAGTGAGCGATGCGACAATCTGTAACTCTGACATCATTACTTCCTAAACACAGTGCTTGGAAGGCTCTGTTTGTTATTGTTCCTCTAACCTGCTTCCGATTTTTTTCGTGACTAAATCACACACACTATTGATGTCATTTGCACCGGACAAAGACAAAGGATAAAAGATCCAGCCAGCTGGAACGACTTGAAGACGATTCAACTGGCGATGGATTCAATTTATTCTGATTACATTTTCTTTTAACCAAAACAAATTATGATTTTTATCTACATTCTCGAATTATTTTGTGGCCTAGCTAATACTTTTCTTCCTGTATAGTTCCAAAATTAATCATGTCCCACACGTGGCAAGTATTTAACCTTGATTTATTTGAAGTGCACATGACCCAGAGTCTCCGCAAACTTTACTGATCAACAGAAGTAGTGGAAAAAATATTAGAAGTAGTACACAGTGTTACATGTAGAAGTACTTCAACAGGTTTTGACAAAATAGTATTCAGGGATGAAGCAGGAGTGGGTTGACTTCAACTGTCTTTCACCCGCCGATCCTGAGCTCCCTCCCCAGCCACACCTTGACTTTGTGACCCTCACACGATAACAGACTGGGCCAATGACTCTCAGGGTGTTCACAACCCCCCCAGAGGTTGAACAGCCGCTGCCCACCACTCTGTTCAAACATAAAGCAGCCTTTGGTAGGAGAGATGAAACCTTCTCAAGAAATTCAAACAAGTCCAGTTCCCTTGGTGTTGCTGAAGGCTGCTTGAAATGTGAGTCATGCCTCTGTTGTGCTCTCCCTACCCCGCACCCCCTCCACCCCCAGCAAATTGCTGTTCCACGAAATGACGAGTGGACCCGTTTTGTTCGCACGCTGGCAGAGATCAATGAGAACAGAGATGATGCAGAGGAGCTGGCAGCTCAGCGCCTGGCTGCCTGATCTACACACTATGGATGCGCTGTTTTAGGGACCAGTGGTGTGCTTATTAATCTCAGCGCCCCCACCCCCACCCCACACCATCTGTTAAGAGGAAAAGATGCGATGGCAACATGACTGCAGGGAAACATGAAACCCATCAGAAAGAAGTTTGGACATCTTTCTTTGAAAAAAAGCTGATCTTCCGGTCTTCCTTGGGTTACCGCACGTGACAGGGCTACTCCAGACCAGAGCCTCACTCACAAACTGTCCTCCTTTTTTTTAGCCAGATGCCTTAAATTTTCATTTGATTGTAATACCCTACCTGTGTTTTGTTTTAAGCACGTTAACATGAGCAGCCTTAATTTTGAGTTCTTCAAGCCAAATAACCTCTTTCCATCTACTCCACGTATTTGTTTTCAGTCAACGAAGCAATCCCATCTTTCTACATCCTGGAATGTAAGCATCTCACAACTGTAGCTCATGTTGTCATCTCTGATGTTCTTGATCTGTCCAGAATATCTTTGTTCTATATAATGTACCAGTTCCCTCTTCAATCTGTGCTACTGGTCGGACTGGAGATGGTTGGAATATCCTCCATGCCTGAGAAGATGATCATTTATGCTGTATGTGATTTTCATCTCTATGTTGATAGAAAAACTCAGTGTCAAATTTGAGAATGTACTTTTCACACAATGAAAACAAACAGTTTAAAATGATTTATTTGAATAAAATACAATAAATACATTGAAATTATTTTCCCGAGACCCCTGACTGTGATTTCAAAATAAACACTTTGAAAACATCTGTACATCCTTGTACAACCGACACATGCACACCAGAACTATTGCTCACCGTAAAAACGCAGTAACAATCCTTTGTAATGCCATAATGTCCCTCTAAAGAGAAGTACAATATGTACCATTAAGTTGTGCAAGCTATGCAAAGGAAACACCAAAAGCCAGATTCATGCAGCATTCAAAGTAAGACAATCGCTCAAATGCCAGTCATTGAAACACGGTTCAATAAAGCATTATTTTGGAGGCGACATAATGACTCGAGGAGCATGCAGCCTTCACACTCGTGACGGTATTTACGAGGCCTCTGGCTCCGTTTTGGACTCCACTGGTTTGCTCGCCACCTCTCCAGAAGACTTAAACTTTGGGAGATGTAAACCGAACTTCCTCTCCACGCCTGCAAAGGTTGCAGCAGCCAAACAGTAGCCGCCCACATGGTCTTCGGTCAGAGAGGGAAGGTCTTTGATTGTGGGTTTGGAAGTGGGCTCGGAACCCGCAGGACGACTGAGGAGACAGAGTCAGATTAGGGCGAGACGAATTTCATGAAATGAATAAGTGGCACATACTTCTGTGACTGGTTATGGTACTTACTGCCCTCCAAAGTCAATGTAAAACCACCTCTGCAGCAGTTCATAGGTCACCAGGGTTACACCAAACTGTGGTGATGATCTGAAGACTCGAGCTAAATGGAAGGTAGTTTGAAAATTACAATGTGGGATTTAATATTCCTTCAGTGGCTTCTAGACAATTACAGCTACCACAGTCGGCCTCATTCCAAGTCATGAAACCACTTATGGGAGTGGATGTCTGCGTTTACCTGCTGCGCCCTTCCAAAATGCACGGAAACCTTCCTCCCTCAGGATCTTCCTGAAGCAGTCGATGACGCCGCTGTATGTTGTCTGGCCGGCTCTGGCCGCCACCTGGAGCCTGGTCTTGATGACATCAGCAGGGGTCACCAGCGATGCTGCCGGAACGCCTTAGGAGACAATACAACATACATAATGAAGCTCTTTCACTATGTGGTTGACTGTGACATCCCTGCTGCAGCTTCATGCCGAGCTTGAAATGGGTATAGCTGTATAGTACGATGACAAAAGCACTGTATACAGAGAAGAAGGGGGTGGAGGAAACCTAAATGCAGTTCTCAGAGTAGAAAATCTGAGCTTTCCAGATGTGTGGTACCTGCAATAGCTCCAGCAGTGAGCAGCTGCAGAGGCCCCACCCTTCCGTCCTCATCTGCAAACCTCTGCTTGGTGTGAGCGTATACAGGGAAGTAGATGGCGGAGAAGGGGATGTCACGCAAGAAGCACGCTTTTGCTCCCTACCAGAACAACACACACACACACACAAAAAGATTATTCAAAATATGTGAACATCCCCACAGGGCAGCTATATGGGTGGTGTTTGAGGGGGTTTGTCTTGAGGATTAAGTGGTCTGGGAGCTGTCTTATTTAACCTTCAGGGGGCTTTAGCATTGATGATGTAGAGCAGCAGAAGTGGCCTCCAGAGAGAAATGCATCACACACAGAGCTCTGACCCTGCTGTTTAGGCTGTTACTGCCAAGAAGTTTTTGTTGATTTTTTTTTTTTTAATAAGCCACACACTGTCTGCTACTCATTAAAATATAGACTATGAACACATGACTTGAGCTGTGTGTAAACCCACAGGGATCTGGAAAGGAGCAGTAGCAAAGCCTAATCCCTCGCTAATTTTCTGTGGGTTGTTGGCCACAGCTTCTTTTGCATGTTCAAAACTGTTTTGGAAAATTGCTAACAGTCATCTTAGGTGCTGTTTGATCTTCACATCGTCTCTACAACAACCACGTACACGCATGAAGTTGAGCAAAATTGTACATTAGCACTGAACAAATGTTGAAATGCTATGTAGTCGTAGTGAAATGTAAAGTCCACATTTTGGTTGTCACACATAAGCAACTGTTGATAAGTTATTTTAAGAAAAAGCTCAAAACATATTTAGAATCTTGCTTGTAACTAATTTAACCACGTTTTGAATTGTACTTGTTTTACTTTCTTTCAAATGTAACAAAACTGAACCAAGCATGACTAACTGGTTTTTATTACTTGTATATTATTTGTCCTTTATTAAAATACCTTTAAAATTCTAGGGTTTAACTACGTGTTCTTTATACACCATGTGTTTCCTGTTTTTGATTAATTTTTACCATGAAGCACTTCAAGCTTCATCCTATGTTATGAATGACCTGTAAATAAGGTTGATTATTTTTAGTATTGTTTTCTCACAGGCCATATTTGGATATTTGAAGAAAATGTACCGAAGTAAAACTGAAAGGACTGACAGCTTCTTCTGTGACAGACCACGCAATTGACTGAGAAAATGCAACTAATGTTACGAAAAGAGAAAGCTTTAACCTTCAGGGAATCAAATGAACACTAAATAAAATCCTGGTGTGTCTAACGTTGTATTTCAGTAATATTCGAACACCTTTCCGTGCCCTTGTATGACAGTCAACTGAGGTTTGATGCCATCGACATCCTGGTGCTTCAGAGGTGATGACCCACCTTGTAGAGGCCAAAGAACCCCAGGTCTCTCACAACATTCAGGGCACTGACCCTGGGGCCTGTAGTGATCTCTCCCGCCACCTGCAGACGAATTTTAACGATCTCCAGGGGATTGGTGAAAATCACCTGGGAACCGCCAGCCTGCAGGATGCAACAGGAGAAAAGAGGATCAGCGGTGTACACGTTGTTGGGTGTTTTCTTGGATTAAGTGAGGTTACACATTTCATTAGGAGAACAAATCAAGATGATAATGATGTGTAAGCATGTCTCCGTTTTCAAATCATATCAGTAAACTTCAACACAAAGGGCACTTTCATCCCTGAGCTGATCCGGTGTTGTCAGAAATGGCCTTGGTAGGATGAGGAAAAAGCAGGCATTGATGGAGGAGCGGCTGGGGTCAGGTCAGAGCAGGCGTAGGGTGAGGAGAAGCCCTGGCTCATGGTTGGGAGGCTCTGACCCTGGCACCAGCCCTCTGCCCTCTTACTTCCCCCTGAGGCGACTCCTGTGGCAGGGTGAGCGGCCCAGCCTGGCCTTGCCCCGCACACTTCCCAAATTCACCCTCGTTCCCAGGGGGAGAGCGCTGAATCACCCGGATGGCTTGGGGTCTGCCCAAGTAACGCCCCAAGGCACAACACCCTCTGACTCAGGCACATTTATCACCCTCTCCAAATCTAATCAGGCCCCGGGACGGCTGCTGGTGACATTCAGGGCAAGGGTCTTATCTGTAAACATCCGAGGAAAGGTCTAAAAAAAGCTCTGGCACATTTAGTCATTTTCAAAGTGGAGGGAGAATATCCGCTGCTCTGAAGATTGATGCACTCATCCCCTCTCTTTTATCTGCCATTCTCTCCTCTGATGGTAGCGATAATTTGGCAACAAGGCGTGGTCAAATTAATAGAAAGCCCTCAAAATGCATCTGGCTCACTCTGGACGGCTATAGAAGGGATGTATCCCTTACACATCCACCAGCTACCCTCATGTATTAGAAACATCCTCTTGTGCTGTGTTTGGGGACCCGAACCACAGGTATGTACTACGCTGTCAAACTCAATCAGGCTGAGCTAGAGCCAGCCTCATCCAGAACCCTCCAGGGCCTCTCCTCCAATTACACTCTGACAGGGGTCACGACCTCGCAGACCCTGCTCCTCTGTGAGCAACCTGCAGGCTCTGAAGCATGGCCTGCATGTTTTACTTCACCACAACTGAGCCGGTGGAGAGGAATTACAGCCTTAATCCATTGCTGCATGATAATAATAATAAAAAAAAAGTCGCATATAAAACAAGAACTCACAAAAGTTTTGATTTAGGTGAGAGAGGTTCGAAAAATGAGTCGGCTGAAGAATTCCACAAATCACATCCTCTCACACAGAGGAAGTACACAAGTTTAAACTCTGGATATTTAAAATAAGAATTGTGCCCATAAATTCAGTCGGATGATGAAATGAATCTGAATTACCACAATTTGCAGAATCAAATTTAGTGAACAAATATCTAAAAATACAATCAAAATGCCGGCAAAACTTTTGACCAAAAGGTTAATTACTTAATTACACTGAGTTACAAGTGTTGTTCTTATTATATATAAAAATGTGTATAAATAGGAAGAAATATAACTTGAAAAAGATAGGAAATAATTGGGTTATCCTGTCAAATTTTAATCTTCCACCTCATACCTGTACCAAACCAAAGGTTCAAAACATAAGCAAAAAAGTACACAAAATCATTTGAAAACTTAATGCTGATGCGTTGTTTTCAAGGACTTGAATTCTGCATATCTCGGATGCTCCATCACTTGATTCTGAGCTCTCCAAAACACTGAATTTAGACGACAGAAAACTAAAGTATTGCTTACACATCCACCAGCAAGAATTTCCGCAGCCAGAGGGATGGTATCATCTTCTGTGGTGAACTTGTCTCTGACAAAATCATTCACCTAAAAAAAAAAAAAGAAGGAAAGAAGGCATCAAGAAAATGTCAGAAGAGACACAATCCCATCTTGATAGCAGGGTATTAACGTTAACTTGTGCTTGGAGTTGGATGTTGATTGCGAACAGTACACTTCTTCAATGCGCTATGCATGTTTTTCATTCGCAGTGAGTCATTCCCAGCAACTTTTTGAACAATCTAAGCTACACAGTGGAATGACTTGCCGTGAGTTTGATAGCTTTCTCCGGGGCAACGCCAATGAGCTGCGGGATGAGACCTGCAAAATATTATTCATAGATACCATTAGAATACCTGACACACAGAGGGAAAGTCAGCAGAGACATTATTCACATTTTTATCTGTGCTGAAAGGCTACATCCACAGACGGGTAGAACAATACAAGCAGCAGGGTTCTTGTGCGTGTAAAACCAACCAATAAATATTTACAGATGTGGCTGATGGACCCAAACACAATGGTCCCATTCAAAGTGAAAAGAAGTCTAAGAAATGCCGCAGCATATGGGCGCCTGATCCCACTGTTGGTGGGGAACAGACAGAGCTGTGTGGTCAATGACAAGATCGGGGAGGGGAGTCTGGGTGCTACAGTGGCAATAACTGCCGTACTGTTTCTGTCCTTCATCAAAGCAGATAAACTTCTGAAGGAGCTGCTGAGTGACTGCTGCAGGTATGCGGCCAGAATACAGCCGAGCGCGTCTTTCTCGGAGTCAATCGCATTCTTATCATGTGTGAGAGAGGAGGAAGGGGGCTGAGGAACCAAGTAACAAAGAGCTGCAGCGGTAGAGGGAGGTAGCAGTAGATGGCAGTCTTGACTTCTTTCATATGAGCAGCCCCAGGGTACAAGTGTTGTATATCACAAGCCATCAGCACCATTATCACCATCCAGTCAGAGGTAGATCAGACAATGGTACAACATGAATTCTCCTGGTCATTTTCCTCTGGGGGCTCCCGCTGCTATTCACATAATGAAAACGCGACCCCTGGGTGCCGCTTCATTCACTGCTCAAGGAGGAGGGCAAAGGTTTCTGGTATCAATTAGCAATCCATGCTGCTGACATTAGCACCCTGACAAATCCTGGCGCTTTCACATCTCACAATTTGTTTTGCACACATTTGCTAAGGCAGTGAAATCAATGCTAGAGCGGATTACCTCTGTAGAATCCAAAGAAACCCTCGTAACGGAGCACTTTCTTAGCGCAGTCAAAGCTGTTCTTATACATCAGCTCTCCTACGAAGGAGCCTGTGGATCGCTGGTTCTGCATGCGGGTCTTCACCAGGTCGATGGGGTACACGGCAGTGGCACCCGTGGCTGGGAAACACACGTACAACACGTCACACGTCAACAAATGAAATCTGTGTCAGACAGATGAATATTTTTATCATATTTCTAGAAAACGTTGTTGTTGTTACTTTGTCGAGAAAAAACATGACCGTTATAGTTTAATGCAAAAATTAGTCCATAATTTATTTAACGTGCTTCAAAACGTGACAAAGAGTGGGAAATCATTTGATGGGCTGAGACATCTGGCCTTTTTTCAATTTTTTGCTGGAAAAATGACTGAAAATACGCTGATAAAAAATAAAGTTTCTTTTGCTTAACTTATCAACTAACCTTCATTCCCTTGCTGTCACACACAATTTAGTTATAAATCATAACTAACTAACTAAACAATATTATCAGCATGTCAGATCTTGGCAGGTCGGCCATTTTCTAACGTATCTCTTTTTGGCTCAAACTGCTCAAGTCTTCATATTCTGGTAGCTTTATGATTCATGCAACATTTTTTAAAATGAATATTTACGCATGTTTTTCAGTATGAAAAAAGTTCATATCATTAACGCGTTCTCAGCATTATCATATCAACAGGCGTAAAAATGAGTTTGTCTGATATTGGCAAAAGCTACGACGTGCATTGCTAAGTATAGCTACATACCAGCACAGTTTAATGACTGAGTGAATGAATGTAAAATCTCTTGTGTAGAGCACGTATGTGCGTGTGTGTTTGTGTGTGTGTGTGTGTGCGTGTAGGGGCCCAATAAAGCCTACTTTCAGCCACGACTTGTCTGACATCAAAGGCTGCTGTGATGGTTCATTTCTCAAAAACATGAACAGCACAGACAGTGATAAACAGCTCATTAACACCTAATACATATGGCCGCTTCACCCTGCCTCTGTTACACAAACACACACACACACACACACACACACACACACACACACACACACACACACACACACACAAAACCTCTTAGTCTGTTCCTATCTCAGGGGCAGTTATGTCAGAGGTTCCTCATATCAGTTCCTTCTCATGTAATTAGACAGAGATTCCAGAGTGCGGTTCCGGAAGATTTGTGTCATTCCAAAGCTGCGGCTCCAACGACAGCCTGGAGCCACCGCTGGCACGGCAGCACAATGCAGGAGCCTCACATCACAGCCCCTCTCCCTGCAGCACAATGGCCAGCCCTGGGCTCTCTGAGCGTCAGTCTGGCCAGCTAAAGTTACCCCTGGGCGGGCCGGGGGCTCTACGGCAGACATGTCACTCACCTCCAGCAATTGAGCCCAGAGTAAACCTGTAGGCAGACTCTGCAGCCTGGAGCCAGATGGGCCGAGACGTTTCGTGAGTGTGCTGTGTGAGAGAAAAAGACACCAGTGGTCAAATTAATCTGGAGAAAGACGGGGTATCAGAGCACTAACCATGAATCGGCTGGCTATTAAACTCTAGAGAATCAGATACATTGTGGAAAGAAAAATCCAATGGAGAACTCAACAGCGGAGGACAGCGATGGTATGTGGATGTGTCATGATATAATGTCTGATTCATCTAAATGTCAGACCAGCTCTGGATACAGTAAATGACTACATGAACCCGCAGTCAAGTTCTTCCACAGATGCTACATGTGGGCGGCTTCCAGCTAAAGGTTTCCTTTTATTTTTACAAACTATATTTTCTTTCTTATCTCCTTGTTCTCCGGGCTGGTGTTTTGAAGTGGGTTTGCCCCCTTTAAGGAACACATTAGCCTCATAGGCCTTTTCCAAGATCTGATTAGTATCTACATGAATATTACACAGTTGGAGTGAGACTCTGTTCAAATATGTGCAGGTTGAAGCGGTGAGTAACTTCTTCCAGACCAGACGGGAATAGAGCAGATCTGTTTATTTTTTTCCTCTTCCCAGATGCTTCCATGAAGCATGCTATCAATATCCAGGTCTTGATCAAAGGTTTAAAACAATTAGCCTACTTCCACTGTGGGCAGGCCTGAGAATTGCTACATCCAACCCTGAAGGAATCAAATTCCAGACCCCTCGGCAGTCCCAGGAGCATGACTGGCCTGAGGGCTTCAACCTCAGCCTAATAGAGACGTGTTCTCCGGTGGAAGCAGGAACTATTTTATTCTCTCACGTCCACCTTGACTCCCACTCCCCTACTGCCATTAGCAGACTTTACTAAAGGCTCCAAAAAATCCTCAAGCCGCACACTGATAAAAGCCTCTTATTACCTTCGCAGATGTGTGATTGCAGTAGATGTGTATGTGCAGCTATACTGAATAACACAGGGAGAGCCTTTCATGGAGAGGTGCGAAGCAACAATCCATTCCTCTTCTGTAACTGTAATTGGTGTACTTTTATCTGGGAGTTTAAGTAATGCACTTCACAAGGGGAGAAAAACATGGGCACTCTGCTAATTCAGTCCCAGAACAGTCTCCCTTTTATTTCTTTTTTTTTTTACTCCTTTCTAAGGAGGAAGCAGAGGGAGACGAGGACAGGCTTTGATGAAAGGCAGGAGGATGTGAGGCGTATTACAAGAGTCAGTCAAGACTACCTGTCTCTGGGCCTCGGCTAGGTGGTACGGCATGGCTCCTTCCTCCAGCGGGGCTATCCTCTCAATGTCTGCGTGGTTAAGACGCCTTCACCCACAACAACCAGAGAGGGAGTTAGGAAAAAAAAAAAACTCCAGTGATGTAGGATTTTCCACAAACTGCTTTATTGCCACATAACTTGAAGTTACCGCGACTTCAATTTAATCTCATAGAAACAACAGACAAACAAAGATGGAGGAAAGCCTGCGAGGGTATTGTTACACAAACATTCCCCACTGGCCTGACTCATCATTAAGCCTGTATCCATGTTTTATGTCTGTCTCGTAAATCAGCCAGTGGGGCAAAAGTTGTTAAACTAAATGAGCAACAACTTTATCTGTATAGGCAATAAACAGAACTACAGGACATTTATTTCACTCATAGTGAGTCATAATTGACACAGCTTTGTATAAATGTGGTGGGGGGAAAGCGGGAGAACTGACCCGGGGTTAAACCAGGGAAAAATATATATCAAAAAGAGCTCACCCAGGGTGGGAGTGGAGACCAGCAAGTTGGTACAAGATATCGATCTCCATCGGGGTGATTTGACCGTACTTAATTGCAGCTTGGACGAACTCCTCTACGATGAAAGAGAGAGCAGGAAACACAATCAAACTTAGTCAGAGGGAGCCTGAGTTGGAAGCACTGCACAAAGTAGCAGAGGAGTTAGCCACATCAGGTATATTCTACAGGAGAATATTATTAGATCAGGGATTCACGATAGTTGCTGCACATTGTCTGTACCAAGGATGTTGGTCTCTTGATGATAAGGAAACAATGTGGTTACAGGAACAAAGAAATGCACGTATTGCCTTTCATTTTCAAAGCCACAAATGAACTTAGGTATCCTTCTGTCCCCCCTGCTAGTTAGCCAAGCTGCAATGAACGCGAGCGGCGGGGAAGTAGAGAAAGCCGTCTCAAAAGTCATCAAATCATACTGCTTTTCTCTAAAAATGGATTTTAACTGCACTAACTGACCCAGAGTGGAATTTGTTATGAAAAACGATGTCGTTGAGAGAGAAGAACGGGACGGAGGGCTAAGGCAGTTAAAGTCGTTCCAGGTGTGTACCTGATTAAATAACATCTCATCATTTTTTTTCCTCAGTTTACAAAGCTAGTTCTATCAGACAGTTCCTGAGAAAAGTGTCTCTGATGTCTTTTGAGTCAGCGTTCTCTACTGCCCATTCATTGCAGCAGCTGTCTGGCGGGGGACTGCAGCTCAACACCCATCCCACACTCACCGGATGGGTGAGGGATACCTAATTCCTTATCTGGCACTAAAAAAATGATGGACAATCAGCGTATTCCCTAAAATATTAGCCCGTTCCTTTGATATATGATATATGGGCTAAGCCAAATATTTTGTAAATGATGAAATCCTTTGGATGAATATCACATGAACTTGTTTTTAATTCAGATAATGTCAGCTGCCTATTGGCCAAATCAGTTGTTTAAAAAAAAATCAGAATATCCAATTTGTTAAAAAAAAAAAAAACTAATCAAATATCGTGCATCCCTTGATTAGATAGTATTTGCAAATAACATTTCTTGTTGGTTATAAACACGACGCTTTCTTGGCGACCACAGATTCATTTTAAAGAATCAAATTAAATTTGCTCCCTCAGGAGCTCCATGTGACTCTTTTTTTAATACTTTAGAATCACTTCTTCACTGATGCATGCTGAGAAGCTCCATTACCATCAGGCCCTTCCCGTCCAGTCTGAGGACTGCAATCTTTTCTCTGTCATCTGCGCTGATGACCAGAATGTGAGTGTGTGTTTGAAAAGGGACGAGTAATGAGTAGCGAGTATCATAGTATATTGAACCGCTCCATGATTGGGTCTGTAGTGAAGTACTGATAATCTCCTTGACAAATGGCGATATTGCTATTCATGATGTGTAATGTTAATAAAATCTGACATGGCCGCTAACCATCCCCTAATGATGTCGAAGCTGCGCAGATTTCAGTAACACAGATGGATCCTCCGTAGCTACGATCTCTCTCTGACTGATCAGTCAACTTGTGAATGCAGAATTGTTTTAACTGCACTGCTGCATCGATAAAACTAGAAAAAGACATCAAGTCATGAACGGTCATGTGCTTCTTTTTTTATAAAATTCAAAAAGCCCCAATAAATCATTTGTCAGGGGAAACTGGAGTGTCACATATAACAAGACACTGAGTTGCTCAGTTTGTGGCAAACATAAAATGATTCGAATTTTTCACACCTTTTCGTGTCATGTCTTTGTTTTGGACACCAAACTATTGAGAACAGTGTCAAGAAGTATCAGCATTAATAGCTGTCGTATCTATATTATCGATAAAATCCTGATGATACTCATTCCTATATTTCTATAATTCTCACCTAGTTAAAACTACCAACAACACACATTATTTGCAAATGCTATTGAGTAAAAGTATTTCCTACAAGGAAGAAAACCATGGAGAGACAGTGAAGAGGAAAATCTTAACAGAAAACACGATTAGGAGCAGATGTGACTGACAGCGTGACTCTCAGTTGCACAGATCTACATGTAGGGAGGAGTGATCTGATTACCAGCTTTTCCATTTACCTTTGTAACTTAGCGCTACAGAAAATGTTCCCTGTGTTGTCACTCACACCATTCTGTCAAAAAAGTTGAAAGATGATCACACAGCTACATTTCATATCTCATGAGATGCACTCATGTCAGTGTGGTCCACTGCGACGTTTCTGAGAGTACCTCTGGTAACCAGTGTGTCTCTTTGTATGCCGGCGAGGGTGCCGTAAATCTTGCGGACCAGCTCCATGTTGTTGAGGAGGGCGTTGAAGGCATTGAAGTACGAGAAGCTCACCATGTGGGACGTACTGCCTCCTGCTGCCTAGATAAACATCCAAACGAGCATTTTATTCTTCAACATCACCAAAAAAAAAAGGCATTTGATTTTCAATGACTCGCCCTTTGGAGTCTTGAACTCACAAAGGATATTCCCCCCCACTGCTTGATTTCTTGGTATTCCAGGATGCATAACGACATTTTTTTAGCTAGAAATTGATGGAGGCCAACAGCTAACAACAACAAAGCCAACCAAAATGTCCATTTACAAACTCTTGTATGCATCATTCAGTATAATCCACTTCTTTATCAAGCCAGATGTTCAGCATTCCACAAAAACGTTGATTTCAGCTAAAACAAGGTAACCGTGTCCGTTTGAGCTAACACATGTAGTTGAATATGTTTGAGTGAGCTAACGTATGCTAATATACCCAAGCTACTCATAGGAAGCAGTGTTTTATTTAGTTTGTTTTTGTGCAAAACAAAGCATTTGTGGATTATTGAGCATTCAGCTGCATCAGAAAACCTGGATTATACTGAACTGAATGTGTTTTGACCTGTTTTGCTGTTTTTCGTAGCCAGTCTCCATTAGCTTGAAGCTAAAACTATTCAGCTGAGATTTTCTGCAATCTGGAGTCACTAGAAGTTTTGCGGGGAGGGTCCTTTGTGAGCTCAAGACACCTAACAGTGAGTCAGTGGCAGGGAAATTTCACTTTATGGGTGAAGTAATGCTGTTGGACAGTTGGAATACAACATTTTCCACAACTCACTGAAACCAGATTCTCCTCAACAAATGGAGTCAGCATGTGGTGTCTAATGGTGGCCATGATGTCGCTGAAGTCCAAGGCAGTGATGGTGCCACTTTTGTTTTTGTCTTTTTGTGCGAAAGCCTGGCGGGCATGCTCCAGCTGCAGCTCCTGCAGTAACACAGAAAAAGTGAGAGAGTGATCAGGCTGTTAGCTGACAAAAGAAGCCAAGAGTGAGCCTGTGATGAGGAGCATCACATTGTAAGTGAGCTGTGAAATGGTACTTTGGAGGAGCAGAGCAGAATAATATCAGTGTTGGGCAGATGTGGAAGTCATCAGATGTGACACTGTCTTTTGTAATCACCACTGTCTCTCTGGAGACTAATGGAAACCATGTCCCGGGAAGCCTGATCCCGGAGCAGAGTGGAACCACCGGCAGGTGTGTCCGCAGGAAAATGATTCAATATGACAACCGTGCAATCAGACGGGGATGAAGGGAGAGGCTGACCTTGGGTCAGTGTCAGCTGTCAAAGCTCATCGCATGTAAGCAGAGGAATGGCATTACAGCATTCAGCTGTTACTTCATCTTTACACCCTGCAGCTGACAACCTAATCAATGCCTCGGTGCTGATGATACTGTTAAAATCACACGATGATAAGATGCCTCACGCAGCATTAATCTTACAAATGTCTCATCATGTCGGCAAACTTTACAACAACCACAAGGTGGCAGAGCCAAGACTGTTTAAATCACAAACATTTTTTTAAGTAACCCTCAACATGCTTGGACATGACAGAAAAGCAGACAAGAATAATCACAGACGTAGATGAAAACCTGCACATACAAGGGTCTCTGGTGCAGCAGTGGGAAGCCCTAGTCAAGTATGATAAACCACAAAGTGCTCTGAGGGATCCCACACTGCAGCAGAGCTGGAGCCCAGCTTGTCTAACTCTCAGACCACCCAGTTTCTGTCTAACACCACGGCTCTGGACTCCAAACCAGGTTCCTCTGTGATCGAACACAGCTACTCTACCCTTCGCTGGTGCGCATGCACTCCCTTGTAGAAGCAGTGCGAAAATGTGTTAATAATAGTAATTATAACTTCATATAATAATATTTTTTTAGTGGTCATAGCAGGGTTTATAATATCCAGTCTTGATTTATATTTTGTTTACGTCTCAGCTCTGGCTTCAGTTCCCCTTGTGGCTTTGACAGAAGTTGTTGTGGGGTGGGGTGAGGGGGTGTTCAAACAATCATGCAGGAATAACGGAAAGAATCAATTCATTAAGAAGTATGCAATGTCTGGAACGCTAATCAAAATTTGAAAAAATAGCTTTCAACTACTTGTAACTTTTATTGTGAAATTCTACTGCACAAATTCTACACAATGAACGTTTTTTTTTTTTAACCAAGTCATAAAGAATAAAGAAAACGTATTTCTGAATGAAGAGGACTTTTTTCAACGGTGTCTATAAGTATCACTCACTCGGACCTATGAGACGGTCGTTGCAGCAGTGCCTGACAGTGCTGTTGATCTTCTTACCCATGGTGTTTTACTTTGAAGCTTTGCTGCGTTTAAAACAATGCTTGGCTTGCATAGGTTTATCATACATATTATTTATACTGACTTACATTTTTTTTATAGTGCTGTTTGATGTGTTCGAATTTATGAATTTTTGTCTTATTCTTTTTTTTTTCATTTTAATTTTTTTACATATGCTGTTGTTTTAGATATGAGGCTTGGTGTTGTGCTTTTTTTTTTTCCTTTCTTTTTTTTTTGTCTACCTGGCCAGGAGCAACAGACGCAAATTAGCATTTGAGCTATCTCTGGTGCAATTACTTTTCATTGCGTGCTGCCCCTGTAAAAACAAAACAAAACAAAAAATAAATAAATAAAAAACAAAAAGCAACACTAATTCATTCGTTCAGCTATAAATCATACATATAGATGGACTTCTTGAAGGATGCAGCTCATTCATTCAGAAATGAAAAAAAAAAAAAAAGGGTGTACCTGCAGAAACTGGGTGAACTCTGTGTAGCTGAGGTGCTTGTTTCTTTCGTGGCCGAAGTGTAGCCTGATGAACGCACAGTCCCAGTTGAAGGGAATGTGGTGATGAACTGTGGTCTGGCTGAAGATGTCACGCACATTCTCTGGAAGAGTGAGTCAGCAACAACAAGAATCAGCGGGGAAATCACGCAAGACAACGTCCGCCTCTCATCCTCGTTCCACGTACGGAGGACCTGGTCAAAGTAGTGTCCATTTGGACTGTGAAGCTGAATAGGCTGTTTTATAGTCTGCTCCTTTTACATTTGGAGGGTTTTGAGTCCTTCCAGGAAATGTTCTGCATTAGCTCTGCTCTCAATGTCAGGCGCCTTTATGGAGCACAGAGTGAGCGTAGCAGCAGCTCCTTTGTAACTCATAGTTTCTGACATGCTGGATTCATTTCTCCTCTTGTCAGATGGAGCTGGTTATAATGTGATGTTCCACGCAGCTCACATGCTGCCCTGAAATGAAACCGCAACAATACAAGCTGCTGGCATCTATTATACTCTACATTTTATAATACTTTATCAGCTCCAGCAGCCCATAAACAAATGAAAGAGTCATGCTACTTGTTGGTCTACTGTGTGCGCTTCCTTTCCTAAGATTAATCCTCAAGTAATAGAGATTGTTTTGGGGCTATTCACTCGTCAGGGTTTTCCGTTACTCCTCCGTGAATCATCAAATCAACATCTTTACTTGAATAGTTATGACCTCTGCCAAGGCCAGAGTTGGAGAGATTTGTCTCAGCAGAACTCTTGGCTGTTAAGATTGCCTATTAATGTAATACAGACAAACGATTCAAACTCAACCACATTCTGCCTGGTGAACAAATTCTTAGTATGGATATGCTGCTGACTGTTCACACTGAAGTATAAATCAGAACACATCTCCCGCTCACGAGGAGGAATATGACTGATGTAATGTTGACATCTGCACATACAGTAGATGAATACTGGCTCTCATCTCAGGACATTTTCAGTAATCAGATAAAGAACCCGATCATCTAACTCAGCTACTGGCCTCCCGTCTGTTTTAGGGGTGATTTTTAAGATTTTACTGCTTTTTTTCAAGCTTTAAATAGGTTGTCACCATCTTGTTTAGCAGAACTATTATATCACCATGAAACAGTTGAGAGGTGGACCAACCGGATGCTGCTGGATGTTCAGAGCTCCAGGCACAAAAATAGAGGCGATCATACCTTTGTGGGGGATGACCCTAAAAACGGGACCGCTCTGACATCACGGAGGACTCACCTTGTCTCTTTGGCATTTGAGCTTGACTTCTTGACTTCAACTTTTATTGCACTGAAATTCTTTTATTAAGGCCCGAGCACTCGCCGGTGCGACAGCCTTCTTGTTATTGTTACTATTTTTGTTAGGATATTGACATTTTACTTGCTTTAACTTATGCCCGCTTTGCACGTTCGTCAACTGTGGTTGGTTTAAATGTGCTATATCAATAAACATGGACTTCATCAGAAAATAATAAGAAGTGTACTTGAAGTAAAAGTACACTGTAAGCAAGACAACTAGAATCCTGTAGTTAAATACACCAGAATGCCACTATCGCCCACCATGTACATACCAAATGAGATGTTCCCAGTGCCAGTCTTGTCAAACAACTGAAAGGCAACTATGAAAAGAGCGTCTGGGGCACATAGAACCGATTCAAAGGCCAGAAACTCCTGGAAAGAGATCAATCTGTCGGGACAAGAAAGAAAAGGTCCAGCTGAAAAAAGGTATAATTGACTTAATTGCTAAGGCTACAGCTACATGACACCAAAGATGGTTCATGGAAGAAAATGTCCCACTGAAATAATTTCCTGTAAGTGTGTCACATGGTTCTGCCACTGCCCCGCCCCTCCATCAAACACTCTCATCCCAAAATAGCATTTTTTCAAACAGACAAATTGGGAGAAAATCCACTTTGTGAGCTGGCAGTCTAGCTTTGACCATGTACCTCTGATATTTTTGGCTAATCTTATCAGAGTATCAGTCCTGAGTGTAAAAGTGACTGACGAAGTTTTTTTACTCAGTCAACACGACTGATGTACTGTAAACCATTAATAGTTGCTTTTCTGGAATTCTCTCAATTAAATTGTAGGTTCTTTTATTAAAAAGATCACAACATATCATGTGGGGCATAACATGATTTTAAGTGTTGGGTGTCAAAGTGACCTTAAAGGTTGGTGAGCCACTCGGGTATCACGTGACTTAACAGTAGTCAGAGGGCAGGTGAAACAGGAACGTGTTAATTTTACTATAAATAATTAGATGGTTCTGGACGGACGGAAGTCAGAGGGGGCAAATCGCTTTATGCCAAGACGGCAGTTTAATGGAACAATAAATTAAAATAAATTTGCTTTTGTTTCATTCGTGCAGGAACATATCAACAGAATGTGTAATAAAATCAAATCCATAACACAATTAACTTTAAATAAGACGGAAAAGTAACGTTTCTCTCTAAAAAGATCAATTCAAATGACTACAAATTTAACTACACTTGGTAATAAGACTGCTCCCCATAATGAAAACAGTGCCTACAAAAAATTTGTAGCGGTAATACAAAACACTTACAAAAAAAAGAACTAAACATGAATGTGCTCCTCCCATCACTTTCAGTACTCACCCATCTTTGGTGGTGTCTGCCACCCCGGCTATCAACTCCAGAGTTTTGGGATTATGTTGAGGCTGTGTGTGCAGACCAAGGTACCTCTGCACAAAGTCTCTGGTTGTCATGTAATGCTCTCCATCCTCCACCACGCTGGCGTACTGAGGACCAGACAACCATGCAGTTGACAACAACACAATACAACAGTGCATGTGTGGATTTAAATGAAGAGTATGTCAAGATAAGATAAGATAAACCTTTATTCGTCCCTCAGAGGGGGAATTGGCAGTAGCCAGTATGTGGCACGCACAGTTGATAAATCATGGGGTCGTGTGTTTTTACTCTACATTACTGT
This sequence comes from Aulostomus chinensis, assembly GCF_037954235.1. Lineage (NCBI taxonomy): Eukaryota > Metazoa > Chordata > Actinopteri > Syngnathiformes > Aulostomidae > Aulostomus > Aulostomus chinensis. The sequence continues at coordinate 18,918,405 of NC_141331.1, read as the reverse complement.
ATCATACGCAGATTTAGTGGCTCTGTGGAGTAATACTTTACTGAATCCCATCAAAACAGGAACTGTTGTAAAGCTGCAGTTTGTTTCATATTTTAACTAGACGATGTGTTCACTGCCTGTTACCTCCACCGAAGGGTCACACTTTAGGTGGCATCTGTCTGTTTGGCTGTCAGCAGGTTTACACAAAAACTTTAAGTCCAATTTTCACCAAACTTGTTGGAACCCATTAAATTTTGTAGCAGATAAATCCTAGTGCCACCAGGCGGCAACAGGAAACTATATGTTTGATAGCGGCTCTGACAAGGCCATCTCAACTTGAGCCAAAAATGCCTTAAGAACTTGATGAGGGGTGACTGAGAAGGCTGTGAATTTACGTTAAACAGAGTTAACCGTGGGGACACGGCCACTTTGATACTTGACACTTCACCTTAAAGCACAAAACTGCTGCTTTTGGACTTCACATGGTTGAATCTTTTCCAAACATTTGATGAAGGCGTTTACAATCTGAATTTAACTTATAGCGCCACCTAGTGGAAACAGCAAATAACCCAGACGTAACAAACACTTGATTTACATAAAATTATAGTGCTGTTTTCACCTGATATACAGCAATGTAAAATATGTTAAGTGTGAATGTTCTCTAGTGCCACCTGGTGGGCACAGGAAGTGCCACTGTACGCACATTAGTCTGCATGATATAATATGCATAGTATAAATACTTCAGCTCATTGATGATAATGGCCTCAAACTAGCAGAGACAGGAGTCCCTTTATTGACACAAGAAAATCTCTTCACTTCCATCATCTCAAGGTAAAAAAAAAAAAAATCCTCTAACTGAATTTCAAATGACAAAATGCAGGTACAATATCTTTAACAAAAATCGTCAAGTGTTGAGTTTGTCCCTTCAACTGAATGGAGTAAAGCAGCCTGGAGTAGCGATGTGCTAAACTTAAGATCTCAGTCATGCTTGAAGGGTCATTTTTAGAGTCTGGGTTGGGTTTCACATTGGAACAGAGATAGCTCTGGAAACACAAGCGCCACATGAACTGGCAACAGAAAGGCCAGACTGGTGGATCTGAGCCAAGCTCGAAAGGGCCTGAGATAAACACAGAAGGAGTGTGGGAGGAGACTCTCATGCAAAGTGTTTTCATGGCTACAATTTATTGCACTCTGCTGAATTAATTTTTTTTAAGTGAAAAATTAATTCTGAGTAATTTCTTGCCAGCGTTTCTCCATCACATGATTGTATATCCATTCACTGTCACAGTAGGCCTCAAGTAGTTCTTAATCAAATTATACAAGCAGGTGGAACAAGCTTCCAGTAATTACGTCTTCAACCTGAATATGTTTCATGAATTACTCAGTCAGACCTCTTCTAGCGAAGCGAAGAGGTGTGCAGGGACCATCTGGCAACTTTCAGGGAGTTTACACTCCAAAAAAGATGCGCTTGTCGAAAACAAACCTACAAACTGAAGGCAGGGATTTCGTTCTTGGTAGCGTGCGAACAGAGAGAGATTTCAAAGACATGCCGAGGATAAAAACACATAACACAAACACATGAAGTCCAGGCGAGGAGAGATTCTGTGTTGAAGCAGGTCCAAAATTAGTCCAGGTATTTCTGTGACCTTTACAGCACTATGTAGTTCCTTAAGGACACCAGATACTACACACCGCCTGTACCTAGGGATGGCTCCATACCACTTTCTTCACGTCCAATACCGATAACACAACCATGAGTATTTACCGATTGAAATGACACCTGTTCCTTCTCTAAAGGCTGAAACCTACTAGGTCCGTCCACGCAGTGTAACATGAGTGTAGCAATGGTTTTTCTTGCCGTCAATAATCATCATAATCAATCGCGGCAGCTACACAGACCAAGTTTATCGTGAGAGACTGCACAAAGGATCTCTATTTCATAACAGCAGATATGTTTTATTCCTCATCCCACAATGACAGACTCCTCGCATGTAAAATGACAGAAACTCCACTGAGCCGGTTCAATTGTGCTGTGGGGTGGGCAGGAAATACACAAGAGGGTGCCAGTTTTGCCCTGCTTACATCATGTGATGCAGACGGACCCAGTACATTAGAGACAATTAAGCAGCCCATAAAAAAAAAACATTTACATGGTTCATTTCTGTTGTTGCACTTTGCTTCACCTTCCATCGAAAAAGTATGTAAATGTCAAACTAATGTTTAACTGTATTTCTTACTTCGATAGTTAAAAGTCATACATGCAACCGGATTGTTATGCACTTGACACGTAAATGTGACCCCTGACTCTTCTCACTTTGCGGCATATTGTTCAGTGTTTACTACAGAATTTACATCAAATTTGGTTTAATGGATCCAATCATTTTTCATTTATCAATATTTTCAATATCCCAGCCAGTGATTTGGCTCAGTATCGGGCCATTGCAGTACCAAGCATCAGAACAGCACATCCCTGGCTACATTTTACTCAATTTGTTATAATTTTTGAGTGTGTTCATTCATGCACACCATTTGTTTCAGTGTCAATTAAAGCCTTACCTTCAGGAAAATGGTCTTCAAGTCATGGGGGTCGGCTCTTTTTGTTGCTTGCACCTGTAACACATAAGAAGGAATTTTCTATAACAGATCTATGAACCAAGATATCCTGGTGCTAGTTCAACAAGCTCACGGGTTATTTAATAAAAGTGAAGGAGGCTGAGGCTGTCTCGCTTTGATTTTCAAGGCAGCTCGATCCCCCGATGACAGCAACAACATCCTGCATGGGAGAGTAACCGCGCTGCGTTCCCTCCGGGCTACCAAATAAACTGAAGCCAGATCTCTGTGATACACACATGCAACAGAGCAAAGACATGACAGCAGCCTTAAGTTAGGTGTCTCTGCGAGGCCAGCACAGATGCGCCTACGGAAAGACGCAGAAAAACATAAAAGGAGGAATCCGCTGCATTCGAGGTGGAAGCCTTAACAGCCTCTCGGTCCACCGTAGCCGACACCGGTAAACTCGCGGACACGTTACCGCGTTTAAAGTTAATATCTGATAAGAAATAGTGACGGAGTCACCTTGACCGCCATGCTGGGTGTGACGTCAGCTGCAGTGAAGAAGCGCAGGCGCTGGGCATCAGGATGACAGCGGGCATGGCAGGACAGCCGGGGTCTGAAGCACTGAAATACACTCAGCCTAGTAGTGTCCTTTTCTGTCTGCAGGGCGGTGGGACGCTGAGAGGACGCTGGGAGAGGTGCTCTGCTCCGGACACAGAGGATGTTACAGCAGCTCCTGTGTCCCGGTCAAACGAGGACACAGTTCACTGCTGCAGGCAGTAAGGACTCCACTGTTACTGGTGGTTATGAAATGGGGCAATCTGTCCAATCCACAAGCTTCGGCAAATGAGAGGCTGCAAGACCAGTTGTGCTCTTAATTCATCCATTATTTATTTCGTCTAAAAATATGTCAGAATCTAGAATAGAATTGGAATGGAGACTATTTTCTGTAAGAAATGTTAAAAGTGCTGTTTTTAGTCCAACAACCCCACTCACAGCAGCTTCAAATACAGAGCCCTTTATTATTAGGGCCTGAGCCAGTCCCTGGCGAAGACCCTATTATGTTTCGAAGTCACACTCGTTGTGATTATTGTTTGTCCCCCACACAGACCTCGAACAATTAGCTGATTCATTCATTACTCTGTTGACAGAAAGGCAACCATTCTGATTGTTGAGTAATTATGCATGTAATTTATTTAATAGGGATTTTTAAAAATCTTTTTTGGGAGCACAGATCAGACAAAATCGTTATGTCACCTGTATGAAATTATAGACTTACATTTTACATTACACTGCACAGGTGAATCGGGGCAGCATGGCTTGGAGGTAGAGTGGCTGTCTAGTAACCAAAGGGTCACTGGTTCAATCCTCACTTCCTCTGGTGACCATGTCCAAGTATCCTTGAGCAACATACTGAGCCCCTAATTTCTCCTGATGGCCCTGCGATGGACTGGCGACCTGTCCAGGGTGAACCCCACCCCTCGCCCAATGTCAACTGGAATAGGCTTCCTGTCTCTGGATATTTCTAAATTTCTCAGGAACACAGACGTTGACATTCATGATCCCCTCTCCCTGAGCCTGACCTTGGGGGCCAGGGCACAAAAAGGTCCAACACAACAACGTTATTTTCTTCCCTCTGCCGCAATTCTCTCATTACTGCTATTCCTCGAAAACGCTAAATGACTGTAGTTTGAAGTTCAGAGATCAAGCTGCATGCATCGGGGCCATTCAGACACAATTCATTGTCAAAGGTCTGTAAAAAAAAAAAGTGGTAGTGTTCAAGAAGGGGTAATCAAGTGCTGACTGGGATGATAGCACAGCATCGCCCAAGCTAACCCCCGCCCCCACCTCATTTCTGTTTATTTTACTGAGACACCACAGTAGTCGAGCCTGCCCAATTTTTTTTTGGAGTGGAGGAGTTTATATTTTCACAAAATTGTCCAAATAAGGTGGAGCGTGTTCAGTCACTTACACATCTGCTCTATCACAGATTTACACTGGCATCTTGTGTGTCAACAATTTTTCTTTCTAAAATACTACTGCTGGTTTATGAAGCACTCGAGGTACATTTCTGATCTGCTGATACATTACAAACCGTGTGGACATCTCAGGTTATCTTGACCAAGTTTGTTTTCATTACTGACATTCAAAACTAAATATCAAGAGTCGCCATTATGAAACAAACTCACAGAGAATTTGAGGTGTGGTCAAATTCTTAGTTCAAATAGCTGAATTCTAAGTTTTAATTTCCTGCTTATCATATGCCTATTTCAGCTTAAGCATATATTCCAACTCATGAAACTTAGTTACATTCTATTGAATGTCTTTCTATATAATAATGTTTCCTTATACAATGTTTTTCTTGAGTCTATTTGATGTATGACTTGAAGGTGATGATGATAGAAAAAATCTTTTTTCTATCTGTACATGACTCCCTTTTTGTTTATTTAGAATGCAATCACTTAAAGAATCAATGAATTGTTAGTCAAGCAACAATTACATTACAACAATTATGATACATGTAAAATAATCTAGGCTGTATTTGATTAATACTATAGCTAAAAATATAGTTTTGAGAGTGTGTATCTAATAATTGTTACGATGTCCTATGTATTGTTGAATAATTCCCATTTTACAAATGAAAAGTTGAAGTCACTTGTGGCCACAGTGGCCGCTGTTTAGCAAAAATTACAGAAGCTCAAAATAAAAGATTTTTGATATCCTCATCAGAAAAGATGTTCTCTCCGACATATCAAATAAACAGGAATATTTGACCTATTCGCCATTTGATCAAACTAACCGACATGAACATCTAATCATCCAAAACATCTATTAGATTATTTCACACTAAACTAAATGTTTGTTTTTCATGTGTATCTCATCCAGCATTTATTCTGTACTTCATCTGGCTTTTTTTTTCGTTGTTTTTTTTTTTTACACCAAAAATACTGCAGTAATATATTGTTAACTTCCAAATCAAATAAATCAGTGCAGTAAAAACACAGGGGGATTTGTTGGGGAGGAACTACATCCTGTTTTCACGGAAACACGCGGACCCGGAAGTCCTGATGAATCCGCGGGTCTTTTGGGACAACAGAGTTCCGCACAACAGCGTGTAGAAATGGCGGGTAAGTGGTGGACTTCTTTAATTCCTTACGACTATCGCCTTCATTTCAGAGCACGTTTACCGGCGAACGGACGACGGTGCTGCCGTTAGCCGGCGCGAGCGGAAATAGACTCGTGCTGTGGCCAAAACAGCGCGAGCTAAGCTAACAGTGCAGTGAAGAGGCAGCAGGGGCCTGTCTGCTAACGCTATCAACATGCTATCAAGCTGAAATAAATGGCTGTGTCCAGCAGCGTGTGCCTACGATGCGGTTGAATGTGAAGATGAAAATTTGGATTTCAACCGGACAGTCGTCAAATAAGTTACCTCGCTCCATGTGTGCACAGAGGGGCTGATGCGTCTGCTAGTTGCTAGTAACGAGCTAGAGGGGTTGTTGATAGTGAACAACAGGAAGCTCAGTAAACCAACATGTTTTAATCCAGCGGAGCTGTTTCAAATAACTGAGCAGTATTGAGTGTGTGTCATAGTGTAATTGACGCCTTCCAGCACTGGGGGGGTTTGTGGTCCGACAGGCTCAAACTTGCCAACAAGTGTCAGCACTGTCTTGTTTCTGATCCCTGTCAGCAGCTATGGTGGATGTAATGTGCATAGATTTCTGCCAAAATGTTCATTCAGCATGTTTTATTTTTCTCCAGTGGCAAACACAATGGAGAAGAAACTGGCCGAATACAAATGTGACACCAACGAAGCTATAAGCTTGAAACTAAGTATGTTTAATTTATATTTAATTTCATCAGTAATTCTACAATCAGTAATTGACTGATCTATGAACCCTGTCTTCAGTTCGGTTTCCAGAGGATGTTGAAGATGACGGCACTACATTTCACCCAGAGTACAGCCATCAAATTTTTGGAGATGAGTGAGTTTCTTTTTTTCCATCATTTCTCTACCTTGTAATTTATTGTGAACAATTTATACAAATTTTTCACTGTTGAAAGGGAAAATGCAGGAACTCATAAGTTTTCACACATCTCTAAAGCCCCTTTCACACTGCAACCAAAAACACAGGTGTTAGGGCACTCTGAAAGGGTCGACTCGGCATTCGACCCGCCAATTGACCCGGGTTAGTGGATCGCCTCGGGTCGCCTGCAGTGTGATAAAGGCGACCTGCGTTGTCTCAGGTTTCGTGCGATATGACCTGTTGATGTAGATCTACCTTCCTGTCGCATCCTGATTCCGTCACTGTGCCGCCTGTCAGGGTGTCATCGTGGAAGCTCCAGGGGAAAAAATAAATGGGCTGTGCTGGGCTGGGCTGGGCTGCGCTGTGAGAGCTGCTCACTCATCTCTCTATAAAGTTTTGGCCTCTGCCACAAATCAGTCTTCCTGTTGATGTCCTTGAGACTCCTCTTCACTCCTTTTTTTTTCAAACAATTTACATGTGTATGATCTTACGTGAATTAATCTTTGCTTGGGAACTACCACCAACCGGGGAACCCTAACCTGAACTACGCAAGCGCGACCATGTTAAACAACTTGTATCGCGATCTTCACAACTTTTTTACCGATCATGGCAGCGCACTGGCAAGATTGTGAAGTCTGTGAGCTGCTCGCCATCCACAGTGAAGAGGAGGTCCGGCAGCGGATTTCTGGAACCGTAAGGGACACTGTGATTTATGGGAACATCACTGGCATTTTGAGGGAGTGGGTTTGACCATCCGGAGCGCACCTGCACGCCGGTGGAAAACGCTGACACTGAGAGCAACGACAACACTAATGTTTGACTCAATGACATCCATGCTGCCGTGTGGTTACCTCGCAGTGTTCCAGTGCACTTTTATGTGTAATGATGACGTTGTCAGTGCGATGACAAATGAGAGAGAAAAACACAGGCGCGCAGCCCTCACAGCGGGAGCTCAGACCTGCGTCTGCTGGAAGCTTGAATGCGCCCTAATGCCAAGCAAACATGGGTACAAAAACCCGCTTTGGCACGCGGTTGTCAGTGTGAAAGGGGTATAATTCAGCTTTGCACTTAACTTAAATTCCCACAAGGTCTTTTATGCATGCCAGGTAAAACCAGGCTACCTATTAACCTTTTTTATAGCCACACAGGTACAGCACTATTACTGTAGTGAGAACAGTTCTAGTATGAAATGATACCCATCTTATGAATGGCTTTTTAGCATTGCAACATTAAAGATGAAGCTGGTTTTATGTCATATCATTATAGCCACAGTCCAGTGCGTTTGTCCTTATAAACACCCGCCCTAATGACAGTAATTCCAGTCTCACAGAGCACACTAATATTATTGGATATGAGCAACGCCACATCATTGTCAGCAACACCTGTGTCTGTGTGAAAGCTGTCAGTAGCATGCTGCAATTCTCTAAATTAGCCAAAACTAGCATTAGTTATTTTTGCACTTGCTGCAATCAGGGCAAAGGAATTTCAGTAATTAGGTCATTAATTATTTCATTGTGCACAATTTCCAGTGAAGCTCAATCACAAAGTTGCATAATGACGAAATCAATGTTAACATAAACCGCTGGTGACTTTTTGCATAATGGAGCAAAAAGCTAAATGAGTGTTTAGATCATCATCAAGTATTTGATAAGTCTCAGGAAACATGGAACCTTTTCCACATTTGCTGTTATGTGGAAAAGTCAAGATATAAATACTCATTTATAAGTAAATACATGTGAAAAAGATTCATTTTTAGAATTTAATTTTGTTTGAGAAAACATTAAACCCTGAAGTGGCAATCTCCTCTCCAGCATTCTTTTTTTCTCAACTTGTCTTTACCTGTTAGATGGTTTGGCTGTTTGTGTTCTGCTCTCTTATGTTGGGAGGGTTTACTTTTACCAGTTGCGCATCGCCTGGCACACACATACAATTTCCGATCAAAACTGATTCATCAACATATTTAACAGATTTGCTTGTCAGTGAATGTTTCCTGAATCCCAGTAAAGGCTAAGGAGGCTAAACCATTCATGCTTTGGACTGATTAACAGTACTTATATGCAATGAATTAAATATTTGCATGACACTCTCCTTGTAAAATATCTCACTTCTCTGGGATACGTACTGATTTTACTCACTTTTTCTCCAGTGAGGTTGCTTTTGGATACAAAGGTCTTCAGATACAACTCTTCTACACTGCTGGAAACCTTAGCACCCTCTTCAAAGTGAAATATTCCTCAAAAGTGACGGAGACGTTTGACTGTGTGGAGGTAATACTAGTGTTTCTTTCATTTCTCCATTTTAATGCTCTAGCACCCCTAGCAGGACTATTAAAACTTGTGTTGGACTTAATATCTGTTTGTCATGTGACATTCATGCTTGTTCTGTTCATGTTATTATGGTCATTATAATGGGAAACCATGTTGAGCCGATTGCCATCATCAAATGAATCCAATTCCAGAAATGATAAAGGAGCTTTCACTTCACTTTTTGCTTTTTGGGTTTTCCCAGAAAGCTGTTCAGGCACAAGTCTGTTAGTATTATTGTACATACTTGTACTTAAATAAATGTTTTTTAAAATGATGGCTGTAATATTGTATCAACACTCTGGTCCGAAAAATATACTAATCTAGCTGCCAAATACTGACTGTTGGGAAAAAATCTCATCATATGGGGAAAGTTTTACAAAGTGTGAAAATAAATACATGGGCAAGGACACGTTGTGGATGGGAAGTAGACATGAAAATCAGAGGAAGCTTTGTCATTGGTTGTAAAACTAGCACAAACATCAAAATGTTTCATCAAATCGTCAAATTTTTAAATCTTTGAACAGGAAGAGAGGGATTTTGGTGTTTAAAAAAAAAAACTATAATGGTTAGATGCACAATTTCACAGGGAAAATGTTTCGTGAAAACTTTTTAAAATACTATTAAAAAAAAAAGTGCTGGTACCTTTTTGAAAAGCGGTGATTAGCACCACCGCTGCTGGAGTGTCCATCACAGCCAGTTCCAGTTCCACTTTCTAAGAAGTAAACGGAGCCATCACAGATTTGGGGAAAATAGTTTGATGCCACAGCTGATAAACAGAAAAGTGACGTCTGTCTGTATGTGAGTGAGTGAGTGTGCCACTACTTAGTGTTCAGTGTTGACCTCTGAGTGTTCACCTTGTTAAGGGTTTGAGTGCAGCTGGTGTAGAGTTAGAGAGAGCGAGGGGAGTAGCAGAGTTCAGGCTGCATCTGAAGAGTGTTTGTCTCTGAGTGCATGTGGACAGTCGGGGTGCAGTGCAGCTGGTGAGGAACGAGGGGAGGCAGTTTACACAGCTGCCATGTTGATACAAGTCTCAGGAAAAAAATCACCTTTTTCCTTTTTTGAATCAGCTATAAACACCCAACATAACTGGACTTTGTTTTTACAGACAATTCTTAAAGCTGCCCCTTTTATGTACATGATCTAGATGCCTGAATGCCTGAAGTAGTTATCTGCAATTATTTATAACACACCAATAATCAACATAAGAGTGTAAATATGTTTGGGAAATAAATGTAGTATTTAACAAATCATTATCTGTAAATGGCTGCTAATTGTCACTGTAGCGCGGTGCTGTGGTTTAGATTAGGGAGACAGAACAATACCAACACAACAAATTAGATAGTTTTGTACTGCCTTTGTGCTTATTGTTAGAAATCAAAGACTTTCACCAAATGTTCTGAAGATACTTTGTTAAGTTATATTCACGCCAAACGGAGGCATCCATTCTGGACGGCTGTGCAATTTAGTGTCTAGTGTGTAGGAGAGTGGCTGGAACAAAGAGACTTGTTTGTCCATGGCCTTTTAAGTATGGCCCTTGTTTCTTAGAAATGTGGCTGAACAATTACAATGCTCAAGAGGCATTCAGCTGCAGGTGCATTACCTCCAGTTAGATATTAGCTGATGTCTGAAAGGGGGGAGAATTAGCAGTATTTTGTATTAGCCTTTTGTAGTGCATTTTGCTCAGGCCTTCTTCATTTCCCAGTTTTCAATGCTGAGCAGCAAGGGTCTCTGTGGCGAAATAATGCCCATCACACATGTAAATGGTGTGAAAGGGCTGCTTAGTAAAGTGTTCTCATGTCAATCCTTGTGGAAATGGATACAATGCAAACATTACAGCTGAACTAACCACACGTTTCACTGAGTAAAAAGTCCAAGGGTAGGGCCCCTTTGTATCAGGGGCTCTTTGAAAAATGGAGGGGCAAATTCATTTGACGGGGTTCACTTGGCAGGATTAGAGGAGAGGCCTCTATTATGGATGCCCAAAGGTTTGTTAAGTTGAGATCAATTCATAAGGTTTAATTTCCCAGTGAGAAGCAGAAACGTGTTATTGTGGCAACTTCATCACATATTCATGGTTTAACATAAGTAGTAAATGTACAGATTTAAGTGGTCTTTTCAGGGGGGGGGGGGGGGGGGGTCCTGCTCAGCTGACAGTTTTAATTGCCTAAATGGTCATCTTTTCATTATCCCAGGAACATAACTGCTAGGAGTTTTTATTTATAGGTTATTTTGTGCTATTTTTGTATTCTCACCTCATGCTAACACTTATGTGCGTGAGATCTATATAAATCTACAGTTTTTTAAAGCGAAAACCTCAAAAGGATGGTATTTTGAGCTTGACTTTCTTGATGTGTGGTCTTATTAGTGCTCTAAACTGATGTTGTATTATTATCCAGCCTGATGATATTGAAGGAAAGATCCGGGAAATTATCCCTGCCGGGTTCACCTGCAACACTGATGATTTCATCTCACTACTGGAGAAGGAGGCCAATTTCAAGCCCTTTGGCATGCTGCTGCACTCGTACACCGTCCACAATGAAGAGGCAGGGGAGCTCACGTACCAGATTCACAAGGTACATACAACCATGAACGCTCATCTGGGATGGATTTTACAGTGGACTTCAATCACTTGTAGCTGTTTTTACTCTTGCATTGTAATGGAAGGGATGAGATTTAACTTAAAATAGTTGTCAGTGATGCAGGAGAATACCTGCAGATGTTGGTCGTCTCTGAATACATCTTTACTGGTCTGTTGCTGAAGTCTCCTCCTTGCTCTTCTGATGTTAATCAACAACACCGGACTAATTTGATGAAGCGTAACCTTCAGGTGAAGGTCCTCGCCGTCAGGCCTAAAGGTGCGGCCTGTGACGTGGTAGCCTGGTCAGAGAGTTGAACTCTGGATTTCCTGTTGTATTTACAACCACTGAGAAGCTCCGAGTACTGTCCTCGGTGGACAAGCTGCTTCAGCCAAGCAGCCTGACAAAACATATGACGCCATCACATGCCGAATCTAGTTGGAAAAACAGCGTTCATATCTTTTCCACCTAGAAACTCCCCTAATGTATCCTCCTGTTCTTGTTCTGTCTGTGTCTACAGTAACTTCTCCTACAGTTGTGTTTCTTTTGCTAATGTTACCACTTGTTTTTTTAAGAGACGCCATTTTCTACTACTATGTTTTGCCAGCATCATCATAAACTACAGGAACCAGTGATTTTGAGTGGCAGAAGAACAGTTGCTTTCGAATTTCTCGTTGTGGTCTTGGTCTCAGCAGGCTAGAGCAGCAGAGGGGGTGGGGCAAGGAGCAGGACAGCTTTGTAGAGTGTATTGGAACTGTCAAATGAGGAGGGGGTGCAGTCGAGGAGACTAACAGCAAATACGATTTTTGGATTTTTCTCAAAAGCTTTTGATGTAAAGGAAAACATTTATTTTTTCCATGGATACTTGTGTTTTTCTCATTTTAAAAATTGTATAAACTTGTTTTTTAAGTCATGATATTGACATCGTTAGCATAGGCAGTTTCAGAAATATGATCAAAAGTCTGATATTGTGCATCTCTAATATGCATTTGTCTTCTGGGCCTCAGGCTGACTTGACCTGCCCAGGATTCCATGAGTACCACGAGCGCCTGCAGACCTTCCTCATGTGGTTCATTGAGACTGCCAGTTTCATCGATGCAGACGACGATCGTTGGGACTTCTTTCTTGTGTGCGTGCCCTACTTAATTGACATCACCCCCGAACCCACCCACCCACCCACCCACCCTACACCACCATAAAGCCTATATTGTGTCATTGAAAAACAAAGCCCCCCTTTGAGGCGCTTGTGACCAATTACCAGGCCAGTTTGATTATATTTCCCCCGTAGGAGAATAGTTGATCAGGCTAGAGCTTTCTTTGTGCCAAAAGCCCTTTTCATTTTTTTAGGGGCAAGAGCTGAATTGAATACTGTTGTCTTTTGAAACACTGAACAATGTCTGAACAGTAAAAAGAGCCTCTGCCAGTGTTTTCTTTACCTTGGCACCTATTAATACTGACAATGGGCAAAATGGACTGAAGTGATTCTGAGGAGCTCAGTCCCTCCTTCAGCCCCTTCTCGTCCTCTAAGTTGCAGTACTCCAATTAAGTGCATAATGTATTCAGGTTGTAGCAGGTGTACCCATCGGGCCTGGCTGCTCTAACATGCTGGGGGTGAGGGGTGGGCAAGAGAACAGAGTAGCCAAAATGGACACTGCATGGGAGTGTGCCTGTAATTGACCTGTTTGCCTTTGTGTTTTATCTGCAGATTTGAAAAGTACAATAAAGATGGGGAGACTCTCTACGCAACTGTTGGCTACATGACAGTTTATAATTACTACGTGTACCCAGACAAAACCCGACCACGTGTAAGGTAATTGCTGGGGCAGCACGTGCCTTCCCATTCTTTTGTATGAAAAAGGAGTGGAAAATTATACATTTCTTTATCCTCTTCCCAAAGAAGCCAAATTACTGGCTTAGATAGCCAACCATTCAGCTAGATTTAGTTTCATTATGAAACCATGGTGATTTGTATCTGAAAACAACTTTATAGATAAGCATTTGATGTGAATTGATTTAATTAGTTTTAGTCACGGATCAGGACAACAATCTGTTTTGTTTTTGTTGTTTTTTTCCTCCCTGTATTAATCATAGAATTACTGTTCAGAGGAAACAAGAAACTGTTGTATGATCATTTACATTTTTAACAATCTTCTATGTTTGCATATTTTTGTTTTTAACTGAACAGCCAAATGCTGATCCTGCCTCCATTCCAAGGCGAAGGTCACGGAGCGCAGCTTCTGGAGGCCGTGCACAGATTTTACTGTAGCCTCCCCAAAGTGCAAGACATCACAGGTGAGTGTCTGGATTTAAATGTATTTATGTGTTGTTGTTGTTGTCTTTTGTTTTTACTGTGGTGAAGAAAGTAAGAACCCCAGACCGTTTAAAAGATTTGTTGGTGGATCCAGGATGTGGTGAGTTTGGTGGGCCGGCACGTCTTGCTAGACTTTGGTGAGGTTTTATTGTAACTTGTTGGATTGAGATCTTGGCGCAGCATGAAGACACTGGATGAATACTAAAGAGGCATCCCAGATTTCCCTTTCACAGAGGAATTTGGTCCGAGACGCAAGATAAAAACTAAGCGGTTGAATAAGCAGACGGGTCCTACTAATGGGGTAATCTGGGCAGTCGGTGCTTGGTATCAAACTTTGGCACTTTTAAGGCACTGATTGAATTGTTTTAATACTACAGAATCATTCATTCCCTCTGGAGAAAATCTAAAAGTTGTGATTTATTTATGTTGGAAATTGATTTGAGTTAAAAAACAAAACAACAACAAAACCACTGAAGAGTTAATACAAAGAAAGAGGTCACTTTGGTAAAATGATTTATATTTTTGTGTTGTCAAACTGTTCTGAGTGTGTGAAATGTTGAGAACCTGAAAGATTAAACCAAATCTTGTTGCAACGGAAATTCATCGGTATTAAAAATGTTTGCTTTCAGGAACCAGAATGGAAGTCAAGGTATCTGTAGGGTACCAAGCCCAAGCAACACTCGTCTGAAAATAACTGTATGATGCTGTTGGTTTGCAGCTGAAGATCCTTCAGAGAACTATGTGAAGCTGAGAGACTACGTGCTGGTCAAGCTCTGTCAGGGCCTGCCGTCGTTCGCTGTAGACAAGCTGCACCTTGGCCTCTCGGCTGACATGGTCAAAGAAGCTCAGGACAAACTGAAAATTAACAAGGTTGTGTATGAGGCTGCTGCCTGTGCTTGATTATTTTTAGATCAGTCCTTTCCTCCGTAAAATGTCCGGAAATGTCCGCAAACTCAAGACCTCTTAAAATTCAACCACAAAAGCTACAAGTGTTTATAAAACTATCAAAAAAGGGTGAAGAATGGCTATTTCTCACATCGAAGAAGTTCAAGACTGAGAATGTTTGACATTTTGATCAGATAACAATTTAAACTCTCCCTGGATTACGACAAGTGTTAGATTTAATCTTGGTGGTTTGCTAGATCATAAAGCCAGTTGGTTACGGACGTTTCACAGTGGAAACTTGGAAGAAAGTCAACTCACTCCCCTGTAAGTGTGGAATCACAGAAACAAGTCATTGGAACGCAGTATTACCATGTCTAATCTCGCCTCCGTTACCAGGGATTATCATCCCCTCTGAATGGTCAAATGTGATGAGAAAGGAGTCTTATCGCTCAGAAAATTAGTCTTTATATTTTAGGGGGAAAAACCTGTCCATTTACGCATTAATCAGACTCAGGTAGTTATGGTTACAGCAAAGTCAGATTAGAATTAAAACTTGAATAAATTAAAATTGGTCATTATTCAAACCTGTCGTGCCACTATGCCTACTCCACACACTGAGTGGTGTCTATGCGTAGGTGTGATCCAAAGCTCATGTTAACCATGTGTAGCAACCAGTTCCACAGCTTTGCCCTGAGTACTGTTAGCCTCTGTGTTAGCACATGATTATTGTAGCAGGGATTTTTTTTTTTAAGTAAATGGTCAGATTTTTTCGGCTTTTTCCTGATTTTATTACGAGCTTAACGTAGCTCTCGTGCTCAGAAGTATAAAATGATCTTTTTGTGCGTTTGAAAATATGGAAATGTTTAAGTCACCCATTTTATACGCTCCTACAGAAACATGCACGGCGGGTATATGAAATCCTGCGTCTGAGAGCGACAGACATGAGTGATGAAGAGAAAGCAAGAGAGTACCGCCTGGAGGTGAAGAAGAGGCTGTTTGGACCGTACAGGGTGAGCTTTTAATCACAGAAGTAGAATGTTGGTGTCAACTGGATCCATAAGAGGCAGGTAGACGATGCCCTCACGCGCTCTCATCTGTCGCTGAACGTCAGCTCGTCTCTGTTGCTGTCACACAAGAATCCAGTGAGCAGCCTTCCATCTTTTGTTAGCCTGACATTACATCTGTTCTGGATTGTATGGCATGCACTTACAGTTTTGTCACTGTTTATTGTGTTACAATTAAAAAAAAAAAAAATGTATCTCCAGTCTTGTGGAAAATGATAGATTACAACTGCGTTATTGTTACAGCCACAATAGGGCGCAACAGGCGTCTCTGGCAGTAGCAAGCGTAAGCATTTTCCTATTCAGGCAGAAGTCATTAGTCAGGATTTGCATTTCTTTAGGCAGAATCATTTTCACAAAGCTCTTTGACAAGAAGCCGCTGCCATTCAGGCTTGTAGCTTTACCGTTGCACCGCTTCACCGGCAGAACTGCACTTTTGTCAAATAGGGATTTTTTTTTTTGTCATTTCCTCGTTAAGTATTCTCAGATTTCGTGATGCAGACTTTGGTGACCAGAATATCATGAACTTGCAGGTTTTTTTTTGTTGTTGCTTTGTTTCCACCAAACCTGCACTGTGGGAAAAGCTAAAGGAGATGTCTGTGCACCAACGTAACACCCCACGTCCTGTTTGCTGGTGACATTTTAGATTTGAGCTGCTCACTGATACTTTGCATACCAACCATTAGAGTCTTTGCTGTCAGCAGAGTAACCGCATGTCTCAAAAGAGGCGCAATCTGACATGGAAAAAGACCTATGTGGTGAATTGGGAATTCATCGGGAAAGTGGCGGGGAGAGATCTGGTGGCCAGATGCAGGCAGTTTTTCCCTCCCTGAGGAGATTCAGCATGTAGTTAGACGAATGGTAGTGAGGCCGCCACTGCTTTGTGAATTCTGAGTGGATTATACATTTCAGCTCAAACCTGGCTTCTCTTACACTTCCCCAGAGACCATGTCTGCATGCAAGTGCATGCAGGTTTCTTTCATGCAGCAGCACTAGACTTGGTAAATGCAGAGTTTGTCCGTCCGTGTCCCACACTCCGAGTTCACTACTGATACTTGATGCACTTTTTAATGGACGTGTACAGACAGTAATCTAAAGCCTGGAAATAAGTTGCCATCGTTGAGCGTCAGGTTCCCTTTACTCAAAGTGTTGAGTGGGGATTATCTCACTGAACAAAACAAGCAAGTCTCATAAACGTCTGTATGCCACAGCTTTCTCTCAGTTAAAAAAAAAAATCCCTGTGGCTCTTGGTTGGGGAAAGAGCTGGAGATGGTTCTGGTTCTGCCTCCAAGACACGTCCTCCCTGCAGCACTCTATTTGGCCATAAAGCAGTTATTGGGGCATTCCCAGCAGAGTCAGATGAAACTAAAATAACTGGAAGACCAAAGCTCAACTGATACTCAAATTCACATGTAAAGCATGTAACGTAACTGTTCCATCATCTGATTTGTTAGTGATCCTATTGAGTCATGGATAACGCTACATTACCTCATCACTGTTCATCTTGCAAATTCAACATGTACGGTCCTTTCAGTGCACGTCAAGACCATGAGCGTCTCTTTTATTG
Source organism: Aulostomus chinensis (assembly GCF_037954235.1). NCBI lineage: Eukaryota > Metazoa > Chordata > Actinopteri > Syngnathiformes > Aulostomidae > Aulostomus > Aulostomus chinensis. The sequence goes on along the minus strand of NC_141331.1, from coordinate 18,901,142 downwards.
GTATGTTCCCATTTTTGTGGAACTAATAATGTTGCTGCAGCCGCCTCGTCTCTCTGTTGGGACAGAGCTCCTCTGTCCTTCCTCTCCGCTGCAGCGTCCGTTTCAACCTACAAGGCCCTTGGTTTTGGGTTGCTTCTGGTATAAAGCGCGATTATATTGTCATCTGAGGCGAATTAGACACCAGACCTGAAGTCCAGACCAAATGGAGTAGGTGTGAAGGGGTCCTGTGTTTATCAGTGCTGAGACAGGTGAATCCCAAATCAGAAATTGCGTATCCACAGCCATTGCCCATCATCTAGCAGGTTTATAAGTTGTGGAGGAAGTAACACAGTTGAAAGAGCAGCCTCATAGACGTATGTTTGTCTTTGTTGAGCAGAAGAATCAGAGGGAGCTGACGAAGATGAGGAAGTGCCTGCGGCCGGAGGAGCTGGTGTCCCACATGGGTCAGATGGACACTCAAGTCCAGCACGAGGAGCTGGAGAAGAGCTATCAGGAGGTGGTGGAAGACTACAGGAGAATCATTGAGAGGCTCGCGGTGCAGGCCTGATGAGAGACGCTGCCAACCCGCCACCCTTCGGTGGTCCGCCACGTCTGTACAGAGGCCACATCAACTACAGACTTTAGCTGCAGCAGAGCAGAAACTCTTTTGATGTAACAAAATCACAGTGAGTTCAAGAGTGTTCACAGTAGCTGAGTCAGGTGGACCAGTGCTACGTTGCAGTGAAACGGCTGTTTGTCTCCCAGCTGATGTTGATAGTAGAGGAAGAGAATAGCGCAGCTGGAGCGCGCCACTTCCTGTTTGTACCACCTGTTCAATCCCAGTGAGATTCCGTTTTACAGGTTCACCACTCTACAGAGCTTCTCCATTGTAGACATTTTTTTGTCAAACATTTCCCAGTCAGTGTGTGTTTTGAGGCACTTCATACCGAAAATTATTAAAAAAAAAAAAGGTTTTGTATATTGCTCATAATGTGCTTTTCTTAATGTAAGGAGAATAAAACTGAGCGATTCAGAATAATTCAGTTGCTTTATTACATTATGTCATCTTCATCATGGTCTTGCTTAGTAATAATAAATTGCCTATAATTTGATCGTCATCCAATCAGGGAAATAGAAACATCCACTAAATATCTGGAATGTCACCTAAATGCAGCTTTCCATATTAAGGGGATGGAGAATTTAAAAAAAAAAAAAAAATGTCAGTGCACGGTTGAATATTCTAGATACCTGCACACCTGATAAATGCATTTCCAGTATGTGTTGTGTATATTTTAGCCATTAGGAATGTAATTTTGTTCAGGCACCCTCTCCTGGCTAATGCAACTTCTGATTGCCGCTGATGTTGAGTGTCACACTAATGAGTATTATGATTTTCAATGAAAACCTTTGTACCACTATAGTGCCCCTGCTTGTGCACGATCACTGCGATGAATACCCATCGTACTTTATGATACTTTAGCACATTGTCACTAAATGAAGGCTGCCAGGTCAATTTTCAATTTTTCCTCCCTCTCCACTTGAAACAAGGCAAAACCTTGGAACTCTTCACATCTCTAATTCAGATTGATTTGAATCCACTCGTGGCCACAAGGGGCCTCATCTCACTGTCGTTTCCTCTGCTGTTTTCTGCTGCCGCTGCATGTTCAGCGTTGCACTGCACAAAGTCAGCCGACTGACCCGCTGGTGCAGGAATTTATGTGCTCACCAGTCCTACCACGATATGACCAGAGACTGATGCTGCGCTAATCTTTACAGGTGGACCAGGAGAACTCAGTTGTGTGGACCAGTTGCATTTAAACTTGAATCCTCGGGAACCTCAATAAGCTGTAAACCCTATATGACCCTGATATCTACAGAATTGTTTTGTTGATTTTCTTCTCACGAGAATATAAACTCATGCAACCTCATCCAGCATTGTTACCCTGACCCTCAAAAAGGTCCATGAATGCACAATGATATTTTGTAATAGGCGTAATCTTTAAATGTAGAAATTCAAGTTTTTGAATGTTTTTTGTTATTTTTAATCATAGCCTCCCGCCAAATTTACAGGCTTTGTATCAAATTATGTAGTGAAAAAAGGAAGAAGATTAAATTGGAAAGAAATTGTCTGAAAACTAGCTAGAAATTACCTGGAAAACGAGTGAGAAAGTTTCCCTTTGAGGTTTATAAAATTTACAAGAAAACGGCTTTGGATTTAGGAAGATGTTTGTAACAAGTTTGAGGAAAATGGGGAAAAACCCTCAAAAAATGAAGAGCTTATTTTGTTATTGTTATTGAATAAGATAAACATTTTTTTATTTAAATTTTTCACAACATCGGGGAATAATAAAACAAAAACGACACTGTCAGGAAAACTAAACATTGACAAACAGGACAGGAAAAGTAACCATTTGATCAGTTAAGTTCAGGATAGAAGTTCTGTCCTCATGATCAGCTGGTCTCCTCCTGACAAATGTCCTCTGAAAATGTCCCATAGTTCATTAACCAAGTTCGCGATTGTAAATTTGAAGTTAGGCTCCGTGATGCTCTGTCAGATATTCTTCTTTATACCGTTAGAAGTAGAAGGACCTTCTGACCCCTGAGAGACCCTTAAACTATTAAGTCGTATGTTTATTTTGGTGTGATGCACCAAATTCTTGTCATCCTTCGTAATATATTGTGATTATGAAGATTATGCTCGTGCTTGAAAGAGCGTATGACTTGCTACATCATTGGATTAATTTGGTGTGTTTACATTGGACATCACCGGTAATTGGGTCTGATCTGAGAGTGAGATCATTCAACGCCTCAGACGCTGTTGATGGTTTCATTTTCCATTAACTTTTTCTTGAAAGTGATTGTCTTGGCAAAAATGGTTTGTGGTTTATTTTCACTAACTTGCTTGATATATATATATATATATATATATATATATATATATATATATATATATATATATATATATATATATATATATATATATATATATATGTATGTATTACGTAGCGACTGCGTCAGGTGTCGTGATCGTGTGTGAAACGAAACCAAAAAAAAGACGTTTAAAAAGGCGACAGTCGCTCGAGGTGTTGGATTTGTGTGTATAGAAAGGGATGCTACGTTCACTCTGAGAAATACAATATTCAACATTCTTCCTCTGAAGTCATGGAGAGTAGAAATCTAGGAATCAGAGTGAGTCCAGGCTATTACAGTGAATTCAGCGGTGGGTCCTCCTTCATTGCACTTTAGCTCGGGGGACACAGACTGTCACGTTGTGTCAGAGTGGAGATGTGGGAGGGTAATTTATGTCTGGGACTCTGGTGATTCACTCGCCCGTTTCTTGTCATATTTCAACGTCTTTCTCCATCGTGTTTGTTTAATCATACAAATAATTACACAGAACGGACATCAAACAGGCCAAAGAAGGCTTAATTCCATTATCGGGAGCAGTGACACCAGCAGTATCAAGCTTAACTTGGAGATTTGGTTTCATCCGTCGGCATTTTTGCTACTGTCCCCCCATGGCGCCTCCACATCTCTGCGCGGAGGTTTGGATGGGAGCCCAGCTGCACTGAAGAACCTGCTGAACATGATACCTATGTGGAGGAGCTGCAGCGTCTTAGCCGCCAGGTTCCCAGGAGACAGCAGGCCAGGAAAGCTGGAGACTCCCTCCTACAATACTTTTCTTATCATGTTCCCGTTTCTTTTGTCTTCCTTAGCTACCCACATACCTCGAGGCAAGCGAGCCCTCTCTTTACTGTCAGCGAACCTGGCTGCTCCCTTTTCTCTCCTAAATGACTCCTCTTTAAGATAATGCTTGATGCGCTGACAAGCACAACCAAAACAGTGTTAAAGAAACCAAGTTTGACATCTTTTAATTGTGTGTCAGAAAGCAGAGATGGTGGTTCTCGGACTGCGTTCAGATCACGCCGCCGATAGGGTAATTTGTGAAGGATGTGATGAAAGCGGTTGTGTTGAGAGTTTCCTTGTAGAGTTCTCCAGAGTCCAGTGAGCTGGGGACTCCAGCAGGTCATATCTGAAGCGTGTTTGTTTGGTAAATCCCTGTGAGTCTCACCAAATCTTTAAACACCTGCTATGAACAGACATGAGTGCTCATTAGGATTCGGAACAAATGACAGATGTGCGTGAAATGAAAAAGTCCTGGGTGTGTCTGTTTTGAACAACATCCATGCTAATTGATTTCCATCTGTGTATGACCAGAGCTTTATGATTACATCTCTCAGCCCAATGATTTGGGTTCATGGTGCATCTCAAACTCACGCTGGCTTTCTGTTCACATGACATGAGAAAAGATACATAGAGCATCGAGCATTAATTTGGGTTCCAGTGATTGAGCGATGGAGAACAGCTGCGTGATGAGACCTGTTGTTGCTGTTTGTTGAAACAGGCTGATGAGAGATATTTGATGATGCGTGTATTGAGACACGTCAAACTCAAGGATGCACAGTGATATCATCTGTATCAGCAGATACTATTCTCGTCGTTGCCCCTCCCCCTCTGTCATGTGTAGATTTGATGAGATTTTCACCTGTTTGTGAGGATTTAGCAGATCTTGCTATTGTTCCCAGTTCCCCTCACCCCCAACCAGAGGAGGCGCTAGTGCAGCAACCAGGACACGATCCTCATCTGGCTTCCCTCCTGCAGTTTGTATGAACCCAACCAGCAGCGACACAGGAACCCAAACCAGTGGCCCCCATGTCGGGAGGCCCCGCTGTCCTACCTGGGGGCACGTAGATATTTTATTCCATTTCATGTATCGGCATCAGACTGATGAGCAAAATTGGCTCAGTTTTGCACAAATCTCTTCTTGTGGTTAATATTTGATTTTTGGGGGGGGGGGGGGGGGTTCCAAAACTTTTGGAAGTTAACAAAACAAAACACAAAAGTTTATTTATCAAATTCACTATGTTTACATGTGTCGTTCAGTATGTAAGAAAGGGAATATCAGTCTATATCTATACGCATAATATCGAAATTGGTAAATATCACCTCAACCAAATCAGCTGTAAAATATCGGCGTCTATCAGCAAAAAAATAGCAACGTGGTGCATCTTTGAATGAGTCGATCCTGCTCTCTGCTTTCTGGTGTTTTAATTGATTTGCACAAAAGCAGAGGACCCCCATTCTTTTTTGAGCCAATCATTCTATTTTATAGTCATCAATGTATAGAATTTCTGTGGCTCATTTTCCTTTTTAAATTATATGACATTCACAGTGCTGCTTATTAACACTCAGCACATTTATAATGTGTTTAAGTGAAAAAAAATGAGGTGGTGTAGTGAGAAACCTCCATGTGACAGCGTAGAGCCCTGCACAGGAACTGCGAAGTTATTTCTGTGAAACGGAGAGCAGTGCCAACAGCGGGCTTCGTGTTTTGATCGGAACATTAATGGCCTCCTTGATTGGCTGGTTATTTGTAAAGACTGACTTTCCTTGTACTGCAGGGCTTGCCTAAGTATTAATCTCTTAAATGAGCCATGCTGGTGAGTTGCATGAACATGTCTTTGCTAGATGTAGTTTTCTAATTAAAACTGTCCCATTAGACTGTAATTGGTGCTCTCTGCGGCTGCGATCCAGCCGTATGGGAGGGGAGCGAGAAGCCAGTCTGATGGTATCAGGCTGAGGAGACAGGAAGCCTTGGTGTAATCTTGTCAGGTTGGAGATCGTGGCTGAGATCAAGCCGCCTGGACTGAGCTCTGCTGTTATGGTTTCGCTCCATGTGTACAAGGAGCGTATCAAAGATCAGCGGTTATATTCAGTGAAAACTCGAGGGAAAGGGAAGGGCGGCTTTGTAGGACTAAACTAAACATGTGAAGACAGGTTGCTTCTTTATAGGAGTGAAATTAGTCCAGTCAGCTCCAATTTTAGCTCTGATTCCCTTCTTGTGCAATGCTCTTAGTTTCCACGAATTAAAGTGATAAAAATATCATGTGGCTGCAGGGCAAACAGACAGGGAACATTATACTTTTTATACTGCCCCGCTGAAGTAATCGATATAGACAACAATGGTATCAAGACCTCAAGGAGAGGCGATTTTGTTCTCAATTCCACTGACGACCAAATCTAAATCGGTAGCGAAGGCAATCCAGGAGTTAAACAAATCCATATGAAGAGTGTTTTTACAGTAATGCATATGTGACCTACAATGGAATGAGAAATGCTCAGTAAACATAAAGGGGATAGTGAAATGTGTGCTATTACATTACACATGTGTCACTCACAATATGATAACAAAACACATGCGGGACGGCAGTGTGAAGCTCTCAGTGTTTATTCCAGTTGAACCCGAGCTTACTAAGTAAATAGGAATGTTGCGCACAGACACACAGTGACATTTGCCAGATGCTCGGTGCTAATTAGGGCCAAGTATTCCCCCTTGTAAAGAGTGTGTGAGAAACCCGTAAGTGCAGCACTGGCTGACCTGTAGGACCTGACGTGGGCGGAGCTCTGGGTTTGAACATAACAAACACGTGATTGTTAGTCAGAGCACAAATTTGTTATTGCAGTTTTATACAAGGAAAAGCGCGTGTTTGATGCCGGACTGGGAATCACTCATTGCATTGATGAACGTCCATCATTTCAGAGTCAGCTTGTAATTTGAATAAACTGTCGGTGAAATACCTGAGATAAGGTTCATCAAGCGTACAGCGATGCTTTACCCAAAAAGGTTTTTTTGTCTTTCAAGTTCTCGAAAATCGATCAAAGATTTTCTTTCCCTCTTGCGTCACTTCTTTATGATTCCAGAATGCAGAAAGAGCCAGCGGTGTATATTTAGCTTGAAGCTAATGGCTGACAACAGCAGATCTGCTCAAAAATGCCCACTTTAGAACCTCTGATAGTCCGGGAGAATCCATGTCTTCTTTATGCAGCCATGTGCCAAACACTTTGATATGAACTCTCACCTTTCTAGTTTCGCATTTATTCTCGGCAGTGCAATGAATGACCAGCTCTTGAATTCACTTGAACCAACTCGCTTATTCTCATCGACTCTCCTTCACATTGGCACCAAACTATTATTTTTTTTGTTTTGCTTTGTAAAAAAATAGTTGGTTGCTGTCAAGGGGCTAAACAAAACTACAGAGGCATTAAATGTCATTACATCAAAAACAAGAAAAATTATGAAGGTAGTTGTGATGACAGTGAAGTCCTGTGTCTTTGGTGTTGTTCCTTTATACCACAACGCTAGCTTTTCCTTCAAGGGATTGCATACAAATTTTCAAGTCCCATAAACATGTTCAACATAGCGCTTATTTTAAACAAAAATCCCCAAATCCCAAGAATCCATTGTAAAAAATCCCATTTGCTTCTGGTTGAGGGAACCCATGGGCGATCCTAACTTTTGGATTAGCCGACCAAAACACGTCATTCCTCCGGCACTTTATTTTGAATCAAATTCAAATTCAGATTCGCCCTGAAGTTGCCGGTAGGAGTATAAGGAGCTATCACTCTGCCTCTTGACTCCGTCATCTGAGACACTTTCATTCCTGCTGGCTGTGTGAGGGAACCGCGGCAATATGCAGGTGCTGAGAGGAAAACTACATGAGTCTTGTTGCTATTTCCCCTGGCGAGCAGTTTCACCATTGGCACATAGTTCATGTCAGTTTTATCATTTATCATTAAACCTCCATGTTTCAGATCTGAGTCATCAAGCCACCTACAAGCTTCCAGATGTAATCGGTATCAAAGGAACTGTCCCACCCTCCTTCAAAGTCTCCCCCAGCCTCCCAAAGTGTGGTGGTGGTGGTGGTGGGACAATGAGGAAGAAGTGAAAGGAAACCTGAAAGCCCCAGCCACACACAGACCCCCACCCCTCCACCCCCACCCACGCTCTCCCAGGCTGCAGCAGGTCTCTGTGTCCTGGCTCCTGTCCAGGGTCTGGTGCTGTGATGGGGAGGGTCACGGTTGTGTCTGACCCCAGGCCTGCATGTTGGATGTTGTTATTATTAGTGCACCGTCCGAACCCCCCCCCCCCCCCCCCCCCACCCCCAGGCGGACTCTACCCAAAGCAGAAGGAAATGCTGGGCTCTGGTGAGGCTCTAGACCTGGAGAACAGCTGTGCAGGTTAGAGGCCCCTTGCAAACCCCCACAGTCCCCTGAGAGCACCGCTGCACCGGCCTGCCAGGAGGTACAACTGTTGTTTTAAACAGACTCACTTGACAACCTCATCACACTTACTGCTGCACACCAGGTCTGAGGTCTGTTCCTGGAGGCTCAGTCAAATCTATAATGGCATCATAACAGGAGATCTCCAATAAAAAGCAATAAAAACAAACATTAGAAATGAATCCTTCATACTTTTAACTGCAGAAACCATTCAAATATTAAACTTTTCAAATTTCCAGGGTTCCTGCAATCTTAAAATACTTGGGAAAGTTTGGTAAAATAAAATTGTGGGCTTAAAAAGAATAAGCCTTTAAATTTTGTACAAGTCATGTAAATTTGCTCCACTAATACTTGCATATTTGTATTTATGCGGTTTGTTGAGAATGAATGAGAAATAATATCTTTGAATATTGGTTGTCTCAAACTTTTTGTAAATGGAAAACGGACTTTTTAGAGAATGTATGACCATGAAAATTATCCTCAAAAGTGGGAAGTCATCAGAATGCAGTGGTTAAATTATGTATGCAGCTGAATGTCTACCATTTACACTTCTTGAAATATATACTTTTCATGGGGGAGAATTTGAGACTTTTTTGGCTCTTTGATTTGCATAACAGTGAAACAAGGAAAAAAAAAAAGGTCTGATGACTTTCCCTCAGTCCCTCAATTTGCAACCTTCATGGACAAATAATACATGAAAATATGTCTTCTGTCAGTTTGCGTTGTCCTCATCGTGACCGAACAAATATATTTTAATTAAACAGCCTCTGAGTGCAGTTTAATCTCACCCAAAGCTCCGTTAACGACTAGTTAATCGCAGCTGCTTGCATCACATTTTCTGCAGGATCCTCACCTCTAGTTAGAATGTGATTCTATCCATTTACTCTCTCAATTTATTTACACTGATAATTTATTCTACCACAACATATGTAGATATAATTGCTTTTATTGGTAGACAGTTTCATCTGCAGAAAGACACGCCTCCCTGAATATTATCTTCCCAAAGTTGAGTTTATTTCAGTGTGGTTCTACTGCAACAGGTGCTTCCATTCATGAGTTAATGCTCTCTGAATTTAGGAATGTATTTGAGAATGTGAGGTTTTGTCTATTTATGCAGACTTACTGTATATTTTTCAGCGAGGTTGTTGCTTTGTCACTGATTTACAGCCATCACTGTATTTAAAAGCCCACCTTAGTTCTCTCTGCCATCTTAATTCTACCTATTCTTGGCAGTTCTGGAGGGGGCCTTCTAGCTGTGTAAATAGCTCTGGAAATTGCGTGTGGCCTTTGACTGTCTCTATAATTGCGAGCCTCTTGCAGTATTTTGCTTGGCAGTCTGAGAGGTTAACCCCTGAGGGCTGGAGGCCTGGAGCCCTCCGTCTGACTGGCAGAGGGCTCCTCAAAGCCCCACTTGTTCACCTCCCAGCCTGGGCAGCTTGGAGCTGCTGCTGCTGCTGCTGATCCTCTTCTAGACAAGAGAGGGAGGGAGTGGGAGACTTCTGCATTCAGCTCCGGAGGGTGGAACATGCCCGCACAGATGCACTGTGATCAGCTGCACCTGGGCCGTCAGTTAGCTTTGTCACTTCTGCTGGAAAACATCAGATAATAAGATAATAAGGACACTTCCCCAGTAAGTGGCATATTTGTTTCACCAAAAACCTTTTTTGCCACGTTCCCATGGTACTGCACACATAGACTGATGCTCTGGATGCCATTGTGCACTTAAATAATGACTGATCGATTACAAATTTGGCAACAGTTAAGATAATGGGTCTCATTCCTTCATGTCCTCTGCACAAACTTGCTCTTATAAACTACAGGACTTATTTAGACAGAGGGACAGCATGTAAGAAACCCAACAAAGACTGTGTTGTTACCATGGGTAACCTATAAGTGCTGCAGGGATAAAGCATTCTTGTAGGCCAATCTGAACATTATCATTACCATTGGTTCCTTTGGCCAAAAGCCTAAGAGGTTTTTACATTGTATTTTTGATTATTGCACAAAACAAGTTGTGTGAGAAAGGTTTGGAGACTCACGGGGTTTTTTTTTTTGGTAAGATAATCTTCACTGATGAGCGACACTTTTTGAAGCGTTATTACTTGTGCTAAAGGTAAGTTTGCGCTATCAGCAAACTACATTCTCGAGGCAAGACTTCAGCGTCACTACAACTGCAGTCGCTTCACGTTTCACGTCTGTGAAAATCTCTGTAGTCTCTTTTAGCCGAGTGTTAGCAACCACTGATTTTAAGACATCTTTTATTTTTAAACCACTGAGCTTATTTCAGTCATTTAACCAAAAAAATCCATTGACTCAGACAAGTAAACTGAAGGTTCAGCAATGCTAATGTAAGCATTCAGCTTTCAGGATTCCTTCCTGCACCACTCCATTATCAGATCACAAATAACAGTCAATACTGACGTTGTTCACAGAGCCACATCCCGATCTAGATTCTATCGCATACCTTGCACTGGACTGTGAACCCGCCAAACAATATATAAAATGAGACAAATACACGCAGTTCAAATAAATCCAACAACAAAAACAATGATGATAAAGAAAAAGGGTTTTGGTATTGGAATCAGTATCAGTAGCTATTTTCTAGAATCGGATCAGAACTGAAAACATATAAACTGACAGTCTTAGATGTCAGAAGCAACCGTTTTTAAGACTAAATTCCGAGCCGAGAAACAGTCCTGTAACTTGAAAGAACAAATTTGGGTTCAAGAACATTTTATGAGGCCCAATGACAAGTAGACAAATAAATACTCAAAAGTGGCCAATAATAATAATACCAATAATCTCACAGAGAAAATAACCATTAATTCTGCACGTTAGTTCTGTATTTTAAATATTTGTGAACCCATTACACTGCTGATTTTCAACATTTCATCTCAGAAAAAGGGGGGGATTTACGAAGATGGAATTGTCCGTCCTGTCTGCCTGTGATGGATGATGTTACTGTATGAAATGGTCTGTAAAGCTGCAGAAAAGAAAAGACAATATGTGTAGTCTCCTCTTCGGTTTCCCACATTGTTCTCACCAGCTCTGCTCACCCTGAGCCCTGAGAACAACTCCACAAAAGTACACAGGCAGCGAAGACATATCAAGACACAAAGGCTCTTTATGTAATGCTGTCAAGTTACATTGATTTTTTTTCCCCCCCTTTATGTTTGACAGACATCATAAAATTGTTGTTTCATGTCATGTCATGCTGAGATGGTATCGGCGCTGCCAGTAACACTCAATTCTTTGGTTGAAATGCTTCTTGGACGAGACATTATGAAGAGACTGTGAGTAAGCCGAGTGTTTTCTGCCTTTACACTTTCAGCTCCACTGAAAGTCATGTTTAAATCTGCTTTGTGATTTTAACTTTGCGTGGTGGACCTGGAGACAGGACTCTGAGGCTTTGGTGTGTTTCATCAGTGACCAGAGCAGGAGCTTGCGAAGGATCGGCTGCTGTGCAATTAAACCTGGCTCTGACCCCACCTGTCTGGACGTTCCTCCGCACCCTCCATCATGGCCGTGCGTCTGGAGCGCTCTGATGAAGCACCCTGTGAGCTGGCTCGGCCCGCAGTCTGTTTTAGTGAGGATGTGTCACATCCAGCAGCACTGTAAGACCCTTCAGTAGGAACACTGTCGTATTCTTTTCCTTGAACATTCATCAGAGCTTTATTTAAACTCCCACTGATTTACTGTCAACCTGTGGACACTCAAGCTGTGCAACAAATGGAAAGACAGCAAGCACGTAGTTACTTAAGGTACTTTTGACTCAGTGCCACCTTCTACTAGAGTTGAAAAGAACCTTTTTACTCCCTTTGCACACTCACGAGACAAAATCAACAAATAAGAAAAACATGCCTTACTGAAAATTCAAATACAAAACAGTAAATGAAGTAGATTGGTTGTAAAAGTAATTACCTCCCTCTGTCAGTTATATGAAAATGCTGTTCCACAATCAAGACCTTTGACAACAGCTCAGAAGCTCCATAAATATCCAATATATTCAATTAACATCTGTCAAATTGATTCATTGATAGCTGATTATTAGCCGCCTTCTAAATGGGCTGCTGTAATATACTGGATTATATTGCAGCAAAGTGCAGCAAGAAATAGGCACGAAATAATCTGCAATCTGGACAAGTGTCACGCACATTGTCGTAACTACAATTGCGAGACACTTAATGTAATATGAATTGCATTGAAGACTGAAAAAATTCAAATGTAGCCCTGTCCTCACTCTACATTTGACCGTGGATATGTTACCCCAATACATTTCAATCCTGTTAAGTGCATTGATCAACAGGAATTGGCACCATTTGAGTCCCGCAGAGGTAAGAGAATAACTAAAAGTTCTTTTCCCCTCTCCGTGTTCTGTATTTGTCATCATATTGTCACTATCATTGAATTTCAGTATTAAGTCCTGTTAGCTGAATTATTTCTTTGACGGTTTGATGATGGTGCTCAGGCGCGATGGGCTATTAACATTGATGTTCTGCTAAAAACTCTGTCAAATTGGCATCAGATGAACCAGCAGAATAGTTAATGTAGTGGGTATAATAATATATATAGTAATAATATATGATGGGTATTAGATGAAAATGCTGGATAAAATATTCTAAAAATGAAGTTTGACAGGTGTTTGTAGTGTGGCTGAAGCGCAAAGACTGAGTTTGCATATAAAACATCTGAAGTCAGGAAAGATGAGAGATGTGGAAAATGACGTTTGAAAGTTGTAGAAATGTCGAAAAAAAATCCTATGTTTGTTTCCATTTTGTCGTCTTCTTAAAATAATCGCTTGCGTCATTTAAAAAAAAAGGGTTTTCAGAAAACACAAAAAAACTGGAGACGAAACATCGTAAGGGGGTTATTTTAGGCCCCAATTTTTTATTTTTTCAAACAGTGTCTTTGGCAATTATTTGAAGAAGGTGACAATTTGAAACATGGACTGATCATATATTATTAAAATTGAATTTTAAAAATGTAACGTATTGTTGATTCTGACATTTTTGCTGTCGCTTGGAAATATGTGGCATGGCACAGAACTAATTATGGTAATGTTACAGTGGTAGCTTTCAATCTATTTGATCAGAACTTTAATATGCACGATAAATGAAAAGAGGGACTGAGCTGTTAACTTAGCCTGTCGGATGCTCTGCTCTTGTCAAGTGTCTCTAGTTTTATATGTTTTGAAATGCTTTGAATGTGCTTTGTTTTTCTGAAAGTATTTCTGTTGACTTGTGACAGATCTGATCACGTGTCTGCACTTTTTATGTGTTTTTCTGTGTTTTCATGTCGTACGTGCGGTATTATTAGGAAACAGCATCAGAGGAGGATGCCATCCTCCTCTGATGCTGTTTCTCTGAGCTGTGACACAATAGAGGTCGCTGCTTGTGGCAGACATGTGGATGCTCTGCGGTCCCTGTTGAGAACACTAAGCTCTGCATTTGCACTCCTCTCACTCAGGATAACAGCCTCTCCAGTCCAGGTTAGAAGTGGGGCTCCCTGCAGCTGCTGTCTCTGAGGCTGATTAGTGTGGTGATGAGAGAATGAGGACCGGGGAAGCCACGCACACACACTCGGAAAGGGTTAAGCAGCCTGTTAGGGAGGAGACCTGCTCTGTGTCCAGGATGTTGAGTGCTGCAGCGCGATGGTGTGCTGTTACACTGCATGAGGCCTCGGGTCCACTTGATTGGGCCTGTAAGATCACAGCCAACCCGCTCCCCTCCTCTCCCTCCCTGCCCCCCCCCCCTTCCCTGAGGGTTTCTTTCTCCACATCCTCCCTGCTGATTATCACCACCGCCAGAGCTGACTCTTGCACTCCAGCTGCTGTCCACACTTTGGCTCTGGGGCTAATTTAACCAGGCTGCATGGAGGGAGAAAACTTTCTCACAGGGCCTGGAGAGCCGTGCTGCTTCACAGCAACGCACCTCCCAGGCTGAGAGCACCACCACTGATGCTGCCGCCACCGCCACCGCTGCTCACAACATGTCTTCCTATCGGGGGTTCCCTCATGTAAACAATATCCAGAGCTACAAATGTTCAGAAGAGGGTTATTTGGAATAGTTCATCAGTGCAAAATACAGAGCGGAGGTTTCCTCTCAGAGCAGCATGTGTTGCACTCTGCAGGTGTTTCCTCTGAGCAAATCCAGGACAGATCGTTGCCTTCAGCATCCAAATGGTGACCCTCAGCAGTCATTCTCTCCGTGAAAATCAGGACTTAAGCTCTGAATATAAAACACACACATGCATTATCTAAGTAGCTACTGTTTATCAAGGCATCACCGCTCCCTTCACAACACAACAATGGAGAGATCAAGTTTGAAAGATTGGGCCTGACCATTGAAATGTTGCACACTTTAAGGCAAAGCATGCTGGCTATTTGTAACTACTTGCTCATGAAATCTGTTGATCTTGTAACTGGCTTTTAATATTGCAAGAAGTACACAAAAGATGTCCGGTAGTGGATCTAGTTTTATGTATGGGTTGAATTTTTAACCCCAACCATCATAAAACCCTCCCCAAAAATGTTTATAATCAATAATAAGTACAATATTTGAATCAGAGCCCAAATGTATGTAAATTATATTCCTTGTTCATGCTATTTTGGGATCAAAAGAAGCTCAGATTGGTGGAAAAAAGACGAATCTGGCAACGCCGGGCTCGAGGATTTAAGAAAAATTATGCAAAAGATGGAACTTAAAAAAAAAACACACACACACACAAGAGATAATGATTTACATTTCGGTGGGTTGGTGTTGTCTCTTCTGTCTCTACCCCTATAGACGAGAAAAGAACACAAAATTGCAAATAACCATCAGGCTTTACTTCTTTTCTGTGAGACTAGATTGAGTATGTAAAAAAAATTATGCCTTTCATGAATGAAGCCCATTGTTACCTTAATGAATTCTTCGAGGATTGAAGCTGCTGCTGCTTGAGTTTGAATTACTATTTCTGCATTAGGACATTTCATTGTTATTTGACAAAAGTAACGCTGAATAATTCACACAGATGTCGTCATAAAAGACGAAGCTGCGAATAACATCCATTCTACTCTGTGAGGCTACGAGGGAGAAAAACATCTTAATCGAGGAACAAGTGAAATACGTGTGTTTGAGAAAGTGTGACTAGAGTTCGAACATTTTCACTCGGATTGAAACCAAAATTGAAATGTAAATGATAGAAATTTCTCTTCATTTGGACATGTTTCACATATCTTTAGGTGAATATCTGTTCTGTCCTCCTCAGACATCTATAAGCCACTTGGACACATGCCAGCAGTCCGTGCCAAAGCAGCATTATATGAGTGTTGATGGGAAGAGTCTTCTGTCGGCCTGCAGGGCTCCAGTGTCTCTCTGACACACAATCAGACAGAGAGGGCAAGACGTTGCTCTCCCTCCAACCATGTTAAATGGGAGCATTGTGACTGCAGACCTGCTCTCATCTTCATGTACACTTTCTTTTTTTCTCTCCTTCTTCCAGTAATGACCCTAGACTAAGTGACGACAGCTATTGTATCCGAAATTAAAGATGGGGATCCGATTCAGAGGTCAGGACCAGGTCTTTCCTGTCACCGGGTCCAGACACTTTAAAGGTGTGTGCGTGGTTTAATGATTATTAAATCCCTTTATACATTCTAACTCTCTGTGTGGAGTCTTGTGTTAGATCCAGGTGGTAACAATTGATTAAGTCAAATTTCTGCCCGCCACAAGAATTCAATTATGGGATTAGAACTGTAATCTGATGCACACCTTCCTTCACATGGTTTGTAAACTGTCATTATGAATATCCATGACATTAATCCCAGTAATTTAACTTAGTTATGTCGTTTCACATGTGTGGAGGTGCCACATGTGAAAGGATTTCAATATATTCAGTCAGTGTTTTGAATATAGATGAATGTTGTCTGAGCAGGTGCGGGACCCCCGAAGATCACAAGCGCCACAACAACCTGCAGCGTTTATTAAAATATGAAAACTGTTCAGCTAAAAATGTTCACAACCCTCGGAAACTGTTTTTTCTTTCCTTCACGGAATTTTTCCCTCCTGTCAGTCTTTAGCAAGAACAATGTGGTCACAGTGCATCGGACAGCTTTTTCCATTTCTCGTAGTCGTTTAATGTGGGAATCCCCCTCTCTTTCAATTATGAAGCGTGATTTAGAAATCAAACCGAGGAACAAGGTTCACTGGCAGCGCTGTTTTGATTTGATTCTTTATTTATCACTTAACTAAAATGCTTTGGGACAGACAGACACACAGACACACATGCACACACACACACACACACACACACACACACACACACACACACACGCACACACACACAATCTGTGTGTGCAGCCAGATGAGTCCTGAATGTTTTCCAGTGTGTGACTGATGTGATGTTTTTGATGAAAAACAAAACAAAATCATAGCTGGGAAGGTTTTTACAGGGCAACTATAACTTTGCTTTCCCACACAAGAAGAGTCCGAATATTTTAAAGCTACTGTTTTACTCTTAAGTTGTCTTTGACGATTGCTGCGAAGTCAGTCTAACCACAGAGATAGCATCTTCCTCTTAGAGGGCTAATTTGGTGTAGTCTGGTATTTTGTTGTGTTTAATCTGAGAAATGTTTCTTGGAAATTCCCACTTTTTAATTCCACTAAATATTTATTTTAGACCCCACTTCCCTTGAGTCTTCTTTCCAACCAAAAACAGTTGTAAACATAATCAACAGTGACAACAGTGTGGCTATTTCTGACATGCGTGCACGTGTGCATGCGTGCTCACGTGCACGCACGCACACACACACACACACACAAAAACAATATGTATAAATTATTCAAATAAGTCAAGCTTTGATCCTCTTATACAGCTTCTCAGATTGCTAGTAGTGGCAGGAAAACCAGTAGACTGAAAATGAGGAATGCATCAAGGGGTGTGCTGTTTACTTGCAGCACAGGCAGCTGGTTAGCCACCCCTTCGGCGTTTTACACCCCCCTCCCTCGCTTTTCAATTCCAGCTAGACCCCAGGTTCGACTACTAACTGGAGGCTGGAATATTGTGCGCTGGGGATCAATGCGTCCTGAGTGAAATGTCAACTGTGGCGCTGCGATGTGTCAGGCTGTGAGGGAGTTGTAATGGCTATTGATCCACTGTGTGCTTAATGCAGAGCTGCCCCGCCACGATGTGAGCCAGCTGCAGGAGCAAGATGTATGTCTGAGATGAGATAAAACTGAGAAAATAGAAAAGAAAGAGCCCATAGTTTTGTCCCCCTCCTTCCATCCCTCCCTCTCTGGCAGCAGATTGATCTTCCTCTTCCTGCTGATTCTAACTGGGGTCTGTCATTATCTTACTCTGTCATTAGGGGCTCCATTGACAGCCTTGGTCTGTCTGTGTCACTCTATTGAGACAGCAACACTTTTCCCATGCAGTGTTCCCTACATTTACTAAAATCTCTGACAGCCTTGTCTTAGCTTTCTCCATAGATGGCTGAGCTTCAGGCTGCGGCGCTGCAGTGTAATTGAAAGCAGCGTCTATCTGTCCCCGGCTGGTAATATCAGCGAGGTACAGCTGTAGGTCAGATTGGTTTATAGCAGGCAAAATCAGACCACCTTTGTCTCCAGGTCAGCGTCTGTGCCACTTTATGACCTCAATGATTATTTGAATCATGAGTAATCAGGAGTTTTGGAGGGGGAAGTAAATTATTATTTGAAAAAAAAGGAGAATTTGGGGAAATGGCCTCGACTGAACTACGAATTTCGGTGTTAATCTGAGATTTTAAAGACTGAACCGGGCCAAATGTAGCAGAGTTTTATATCGAAATGATTCATTCTACAGCCAAACATCACAAATGTGCCACAGGGAGCATTCAAACACCTCAGTTCTTGAACCCTCAGCTGGAGCGTTCAGGGAAAATTACAACACAACACATGAAAAAAGACAATATTTAACAGGAGGACAGCCAAATGCTATTTTAGTCCATTTTAGGGGCTGTCCCCAAATATACTATGCAGAGGGAAGAAAAAAACAACAACAAATTTTCCTTTTAATTATATTTTTGCTTGATTTGAAAAAAAAAACAACAAAAAAAAACATCAGTCTCTGTCAAGGTTCAAGATATTTAATTATCATTTTTATTTCGCAAATGCAGTCATGTGAAGTTAGTTAGGTTGACGTAGAAAGACAGGAAATGGGAGAACGATACCACATAGATACATACGTTCAAGTTCAAAAAAAAAAAAAAACCCGAAACAAAGTAGCATGCAACACAACATATTTCACTATTTTTAAAAAATGCATTATCATCAGCAGTCTCACTATCACTGAATAAAGCTGCAAAAATACTGCAGAAGCTGCAATCATATTTAAACCTTAATATCTTCACGTAAATAACTTTTCCACAATTGCACCTTAGAAGAGAAAAAGGAAGTTGCAGCTCCCAAATGAAGTGTGATTACTGTTAGGTCAGATTATGTTGTTGACATTTATGTAAGAATAAAATAAATCCCTGATGAGAAAATCCCTAACCCCCCCCCCCCCAAAAAAAAAGGTCTGATACCCTCCCCCTTCACTACCCTGATCATTTGCATATGGTCCCATACCACATCCATCTGAATAAAGCTGTCACACAACTGCTGCACATGCCAGTTTGGATTCTGACCAAATAGTGGAAATCAGTATGAGAGCAGCAGATGAAAAACAAGCCTAAACGTCTTACATAACCTAATATGATGATATGATTATTGCTGTGTTGCATTCACTGCCCCTGGACTATTACTGGAGGGACTTGACAACTTGAAAACATTCCCAGAGGCTGTCAGGAAGTGCACAGTGGGGTGCGCTGAGATTGGTGGTTTGTGGGTATCTGTACACGGAAGCGAAGCTGAGTATAGGCTGGCGCTGGGAGCGAGCTGCTTCTCCGTGTTACAGGAGGCACAATCAGGTAGGACCAGGGGGTCTGCGACTGGCTCGGCCCGGTAACACACAAGGCTGCTCAATGGGACGGAAGTTATTGGGGGTTTGGGGTGAAACTGATGACATGGTGTGACAGAGACTCATCATTTGTGTGTGATTTGAGCTGCAAGGCTGTAATGTTGCTCGGCTTGTCTGTAAAGATTTTTTCCAGATTGCACTGCAGCCTGAGGGGTCAGCAGTGATGTGTGTATGTGTGTGTGTGTGTGTGTGGGGGGGGGGTGGTAGGTGTGTGTTTGTGGTTTCTGGTGGGAAAAGTTGTGAACTTAATGACTGCAACAAAAGGAAGAAGGAACAAGCTAGTATTTTAATATTTTCTCGTAAACCTTCGCTTTCATGCACACAAACATTTCTTACTAGAAGACCTGCCTCCACAGAGTTTAAGGCCTCACACAGCTTCTTTTTTTTTTCCCACAAGAAACATTTAATCTAAAACCAACAGTGAGAGGAATGCACATCTTGTCTGTCTCCCATCCAGATCAAATTGAAATTTTAAAGCATTTCTCCCCAGAACGGAGAGGCTGATAGACATGGCCATGTCATATTTACAGTATGAACACTCATAGTTTAATGCACTCCACAATACTGCCATCTCCAAGTTCCTCTGAACAAAACATGCTCTTCAACATAAAGGGAAGGCAAAGAGCAAAATTATTCCTCAAGCTTTCTATCAGGCTTCTGCATTCATGGCAAAGTCTAAAGGGCATGTCAGTCCTTCTGCCTCTGAAAGAGGTAATTATCCTTTTCCTGTCAGAGAGCAACAAATGATAGCCAAGTATGGGGGTGCATTTTCAGGAGCTGAAATTTGTCAAAGGGAAGGAGGTTTAATTTTGTGGCAGCTGCATTTCTACTTTTATCATTTTTTTCCCTTGTTCTTCAGTGGTCATTTGTTGCATTTTTTTTTTCTTGCACAGGGTTAGAGCTGTTTGTTTATGTCTGCCAGCATCTGAGGGTGTATTTATGTGCCCTGCATTAACATGCCTATTTATAGTCCTACACTTTCTTACAGTCATCTTTTTTTTTTTCTGTTGTGACCATTTCACCGATTATATATTGTCCAAGTAATTTCCCTTTCAGCATCTGTGTTTTTTACCTTTCAGAGAAAGCAGTGAATGGAGGGAAAATTATCACAATTACTCATATAATTGAGTCGTCTTTGTAGCAAGTGCGGCTTCAGTAGCCCTTTTTTCCATCAGCCAAAATGGTTTCATTATATGGGTTTTTCATATTCCCGACACAGGGCTCTGCTGAGGGTCTGGCGCGTGGATGAGATGCAGGATGAACAGAGCGAATCATTAAGGTCACAGTAGGAATAATTATCCCAGCTATGGAAAGAGCATGTACTGCCTTTTTTCTCCCCCGGCACAAATGCAATGTCCATGGCTTTTAGTCACAAAGAACTTTGTTACAAATGGAGCTTCCACCTTCTACTTACACAAAGAAGAGAGGGGGAGAGCAAGACTTGTATCAACATGACAATTTTCCATCATTAAGACTAATGACAGGCACAGACTGTGGGGATCAAGGGGAGCACCAAAAAAAAAAAAGAAAAAAAAAAGAGGCGCATTCAGGTGTTGGCTGAGTGCTGACCTCCTTCCTGTCTTTGTTGGAGACTTAACTCTTAACAAAAACTAAAAAGGAGTTTTAGACTAAAGGCACAGTGGCAGCTGAATGTCAAGCAGCCCAGTCCTCCAAGGGCAAATGACTTAATTAGCAAATTTACATGTTTTCCATTAGCAGGGAAATTAATTCAATAAGCCTTATGTATAAAGATGTTTAATCAATCCTTGTTTTAGTCTTGGTGAAATAATTCCTCCTCTTATTTTATATTGATTCTAATCCTCGGCTCACTTTGCGCTTTATTACATTTTTATCTGTTTAATTGATTAAGATCTTCATTTAACAGGTCGGATGCTGCAACGCGCAAGCTGGGAGTGACACTAGTTTCTTTTACAGTTAAGGCTGAATTAAGTGAAAGCTATGTTTTTCCAAGTCTTCCCTCCTCAGCCTTCACTCAGGTAATTGGTCATTTTGCAGCCAATTTCAGGCAGGTTGGATGCTTGCTGCCATGGCCTGACCCCTGCTGCTGCTGTAATGGGGACAGCATTTCTACCAGTTCACTGGAGGCTTTTCCACAACGTGACCCCTCAGCTTTCTGCCTGGAATATAAGAGGAGGAGAAAGACAGAAAGGGTCTCTCAAGATCAGCACTGACCAGCTTATTACATGTGTGTTAATTAGAGAAGAGCTGATATATCGGCCCATGACTGACGACCATCGGCCTACTGGTAAATAAGAGGGCATGCGCGGATGATAAATGTTTATCTGTTGGTGTTAAAGGTTGAATTTTTCCTCATTCAGATGGTTTGATAAAAGGGCAGGAGACTTTAAAATTAAAATGATATTTTATAATATGATTGCTTTGTTTTTTCCTGGCACAAAAAAAAGATTAAAAAAAAAAAGAAAAATAACAGCAACATTAAAAAAACAAAAACAAAAACAAAAAAACCTTCATCTGTATCGGCTAAATTATTTGCGGAACATATCGATATCGGCCCAAAATTGACAATCAGTGCATTCCTAGCGTTAATTGTAGCTTCAGACAAGCGTTAATTTAAACAAACAATCAGCTTCTGGCTTTGATAAGTCACAGATTTGCAAAGGTGGATGAAGAAAAATCAAAAACAACAAATAGTTTTTCAATTTAATTCTACATTCAGCAACTCTGTATTTCTGCCATCAGAAGGCCTCAACGCTCAAAGGAAGAAGCTGATGGTCCCCACACTGATGTGATGCAGCTGCCATCATCACCGCCTGCAGACGAAGAAAACGATTGTTATTTTCCTGCAAGACAAAAATGACCAAACTCAATATTATTTAATTGTTTTCATACTAAATTCCCCTCGAGCCTGTTCATGAATGGATTCGACTTTTTATTGTTTTCAGAGCACAATGTGCAGTTCAAACACAAACATCCCATCTTTTATTAAAAGAATAAAAAACGTTTTGATGTTTACTCTCAGTTAATTACAGTCCAAACAGAAACGTTGTCTTCAAATTATTGGATTACGAATTACAACAGACAAAAACTGCAATTAGACTTTTGGGACGTAATATTCAGTGACAAAATGGGATTAAATCTAATAATTTTGAAGGACAAGTGGGAAGGAAAAAATGTCTTGTATGAGGTAGTACTATCAATATTCGGAGGTTGCTGTTAAAAATAACACAAACCTAAATGCATGATAATATTATATGTTATCATGTGCTAAAATAAAGTTGTATCATCTCATCATCACACATAACAGCAGAAATGTATTTAACGCTTGAATTCTAGTGAGGCCAAATTGAAGCGTGTATGTTTCAATAGTTTAAAAGAAAACGTATTCGTTTAGAAAATAATGAGAACAATGGGGAAAAAAAACACTATTTATCCTAACCCTCCCAATAATGCAGTCAGTCAATCAATACAACAATTCCGTTCCTCAGACATTATTCGCTCATTTTTTGTTTACATATAACTCAGTAAACAAAATCAATTCACATTCTGACGCCACACTGAACATGAAAATAGACATTGAGTCAACTTAATTGTCGTGCATCTAGTTTGCGTTCAGTGACGCTTCAAATGGCACTGAGTTAAAAAAAAAGAGAGTAATTTGACTGGTTTGATGCACTTGACTAAACCTGGAAGTGACATTTGTAGTTAGAGAATATTATTTATAGTTTAGATTGTATGAGAAACTGAAGAATACGAGTGTGAGTGGTGTGTTTATGGGGAAAGCTCCAGGTGTCTGATGGCAGTAATGAATGTTCTAACATGCAGGGAGCTGCTGGGCCTCCGCTGCACCGCGGTCGGGATAATATTTGGTGGCTGTTAAAATGTGGGTTGGCATGGCAGTGGAGGAAGGGGGGGGGGGGGGGTTGGGGGGGTCCATCACTGGACTGAAATGAAGTCTGTGACATCTTTTACCCCTCGACTCCCCCCCTCCTCCTCCTCCCTGTCTCTCCACCTCTGCACTAACCCTCAGGTGAAGAGCAGCAGGTGTTAAAACACCCTCAGCCACAGAGCTACTTACTTCTAATGAGTCCTGCCTCCGCGGCGGCTCCAGCCACGCATGGAGGGCTTTATTTTTAGTGCGGCTAGTTAGAGCCTCGCAGCCGGCCTGGCTGCAGGAAGGACCCGCTGCTCTCCCGGGAGCCTGCACATTAGAAATAAAAGTCATATTATCACACGCCTGACTCATCTTGAGAGCATCAATCAAATTCATGTTGAAAGATTCTGCAAAACAATTCATTACATTTAGTTTGCCCGCAAAAGCCTCTTCAGACACCAAAAAAAAAAAAAAAAAGCTCCCAATTATCATTGATATTATTAGTGGCGGTATTATTCTACATTTTTGTGTAAATCCTTCCTCTGTTCTGTTAATGGCCTCGCTCACAGACGCGTTTCAGTTTGCAGATACTATAATCGTGGGAAAATAATGACAGTTATCAGTCGCACCCACCAAGTACCCATAAAAATCTGTCCTCTGTTCTGGAAGATGATAATTATTGGTTGTACTGCCATTATCATTGTCGTTGTTGATAGAAGGAATCTTGAAGCATTTTTCCCCAAAGTAATTCCAGAGAAATCGCCTCAAATTGGCCTATTTTAGGGAGGACAAGAGACCAGTTTTCGCTATATTTCCACAGAAATCTTTAAATTCAGGCAGCCTCCTGGAGCACTGTGGCACACGCGTCGTGATGTCAGTGCCGGCATGTTGATCACACATTTTGTAACTTGCTAGTCCTGTTTTGAGTTCAATTATGTAATTGCGCTGATAATCACAGCGACGGAATTTAACCGCCTTTAATTTGTTATTCAGGTGGTGGAGATGGAGGGAGCGCGGATGGAGCAGCCGGGCTGCGCTGCAGCTCCGCACAGACTCCGGAACCAGAGCACGAAGACCTGCTGATGGATACTTGCTTTTACTTCTTCTTCCACCACCTTCCCCCGAAGGCGTCCTGACCCCGGATGGCGCAGATTTATGATCTTCTTTTCCATCACATGATCTCTTGAGTAAGTCATGCTGATTTCAATTTCAACTTGACCTCCAAATGCAGCGTTTTCTTTCACTTATTAGGTGTAAATCCGTAGCTGAAGACCAAAAAAAAAAAAAAAATCTTGTTTAGTTGTTGTCAATTCAATTAAATAAAATGTCCGGGGATAATTATTCGTGTTAGGCTGTGGGAGGCTGGCCGCACCCACCCTCACTTATAGATTCATCAAAGGTGCCAGTGTTTACAGCCAAAATCGGTCGGGAAGCATTTAAATGTGATGTGAAAATAGGCCTACATGCACGGTAGTGGAATAAAATAAAGAACGATGCTTTGCCGGTTGAGAGATTTACATTACAGTCAATCGTAATCATTATTTATGCTCCTCTGTCTTGGCGATCAGGCCTACCTGAAGCCTGCCTGCTGCTGCCAGGTGGATCTCTGAGACCTCAGGCCACTGCAAGTGTTAAATACATGACTAATTACAGAGCCACTAATTGAACACCACTGTTATGCTAATAGATTTTTCTCCAGCCGGAAGCTTTAATCAAACATGGTCAGCAGACAGAGCAGCTTTAACGAGGCTCGGGAAAGAGTATTTAACTTTATTAAACGGATGTGTGACAATAAGACAGGCCTGATCCCACGATGTCATTTACAACCACAATATGAGATTTAATATCCTACAGGAGGGGATTCATTGGAGAAGGAGGACTGGATATCATGAAATTACACGCAATATTATCGGTATTTAACGTGTTATTATCTTCATATTAATACTACATCTGTAGATTCTGGTACAATAACGTTCCAACAAAAAGAATTGAACCAGATATCTTTTGTTCAAGGGAAACAACTGTTATTTTTTCTGATATTTATGGCTCTTAATGAATTGGAATAACATGAATATAAAAACAATTTGCTTTTGTCAAATGATTAAATGATGATAATCAAAAATGAAAAAAAACCAATAATCAGGCCCTTAAGACATAATAATAATAATAATAATAATAATAATAATAATAATAATAATAATAATAATAATAATAATCTTAGTGTGTCTGGGGGAACCTGAGGTTTTGTGGGTCTCCTTGCCTCGCTCAGGTTCTTCGGACCCAGCCCCAGCGTCGCCAATCGGCTTCCCTCTTGGAGAGAGTGGACCAATCAGCGACAGTCTTCGATGAATATTCATGAGTCCGAGATTCAAACCTTTGAGCGAGTTTGTCTTGGTCCACAGCATCATACCTAGGACTTTTCACAGGCACAAACTACATTTTCTTATGAATGGAAGGAGAAAAAATCCGTTCGGCTTAAATTGGGACCCATCCTTCACTGAGGCCATAGAGGGAAAACAACAAAAGCGAGACGAGGGGAGCCGCCAGAAGAGATGACAATGACTACAATTCCAGAAAGTCTTAATAGCCCTGCCTCAGGAAAAACCGTTTTCATGGAGTTTGGACCCCCGAGTCAACAAATGTCGCCTTCCTCCATGTCTCACGGACACTATCCCATGCACTGTTTACATTCTGCAGGCCATACCCAGCACGAGAGCTACAGTCCAGCCTCATCCTTCCCCAGATCCCTGGCTTATCCATACGTCAACTCGGTCGGCAGCCATTCCGCTAGTCCCTATCTCAGCACTGTCCAGACGTACCAAAACAGCTCGGCGCTCACGCAGACTCGGCTAGAGGATGCAGGTAACTGTGCTGCACCAGCAGCATCTTTGGATCTTAAATATTGACATTGTGCGTTGCTCTGCTGCATACAACCCTCGCTGCATGGAAAAGGTGACCCAGATGTTGGCTTGGTAATTATTTATTGCGTAACGCTATAAACAATGTTTGCAATTAAGGGTAATTATAGCGAAAGTACAGCCTGTAAAACTTGGAGTCCTCATTGCTGCGCAGCACGGTGGGCTACTCCTCATTTTCTCCCCTTTTTCTATCTCGCAGCGCCAGAAGCAGCGAAAAACACGGTGGTGGAAGGCGGAGAGGTTCGCTTCAACGGGAAAGGGAAGAAGATCAGGAAACCGAGGACTATCTATTCCAGTTTACAGCTTCAAGCTCTGAACAGGAGGTTTCAGCAAACGCAATATTTGGCGTTACCAGAGAGAGCAGAGCTGGCAGCATCGCTGGGTCTCACCCAGACGCAGGCGAGTAAATAGCTTCACTCTGCAGCACCGTGAAGACCGTCCACACCTTTAGACGTTACTCCCTATTCCACCACATTTGATTGTTATGGTTTTTTATTATTATTATTATTATTATTATTATTATTATTATTATTATTATTATTATTATTATTATTATCATCATCTCTTAGTCTGGACACCAAAGCAAGCAGGCACTTTGTTCCATCAGTAGATATGATCTTATCAACCCTATCTGAATTTACAAAGGATTTTACCTCGTTCTTCTGTAACAATCAAGGTCTAAATCTCCTGTATTTCCCTGTCTCACGTACTTTCCGCGTGCGTAAACCGTGCGTAATTCTGCCGGAGCAGGAGAGGTTTTACTTGACTTTCAAGTGTTCTAACTCAGATCTTATCCTTTTGTCTCCAGGTGAAGATCTGGTTTCAGAATAAGCGTTCCAAGTTCAAGAAACTGATGAAGCAAGGCGGTGGCACTATTGACACCAACGCTTTGGCCACTGGCCGTGGACTTTCCAGCGGTTCTCCCTCGGTGGCACCTGTCTGGAGCTCGCCGGCCACCGTTAAGACGTCAGTAGGGACAACGGGGTCCTACATCCCCAGCTACACCTCATGGTACCCCAGCGCACACCAAGAGTCTATGCAACAGTCGCAGCTCATGTGAACAGAGACCTCAGCCGTCGATACTGCCGCGGCCCGTGGATCATGACGGTGGAGGAGGGGGCCCTGCAGCCGCTCGGCGCGGCCGGGCACTCATGATGCACAACACCGAACCCCTGCTCCCGCATGCCGCCAACTGACAAGGTGGCGTCCTCAAACCAAGTGAAGTAAGCAGCGAAGAAGAAGAAGAGGAAGACGGGGGAGCTGAGAGACTGGAAAGGGCAAGATGTCTGTGCACGTCTGCGAGAATCGTAGACAAACGGATCCTTTTGTTTTTTTGGCTGCTGTTGATCACTTTTACGTCTATTTTTTTTTAAATCATATTTTGTTGTTGAGCTGTAGGCTACATGTTTGTAAGAAAAGGCCAAAAAAACATCATTCATTAACAGAAGGTCAAGGAGGCCACATGGGTGAACCAGATAACTCCATCGGGCCACATTCAGAGCATTTTTGTGCAAAGCCTCCAATTGTTGTTTGTTATTTAATTTAAATTATTCAGACTAGTTTGTTCTGTTGAGGTCAGTCTGTGTTCCTTTTGTAAGTGTTCAAGCAAATGCTTTAATGGCGTGCCCCGATGTTATGTGAAAGTGTAAAAGGCCTGACGATTTGCTGCTTCAGAAAAAAAAATATATATATATCCGGAGGGCAAGCAGCTCATTTGTCACTGTATTTTGTGCATAAACTTTTCAGATTTGTTTTGTGCTGTATACTGGATACGCTGTGAAACAGGGTTTTCTGTATTCGTCGAGATGTGTTTAGTCATCATAGAAAAAAAAATATTTAGTTTTGTATTGATCACCTTAATTTATTTATCAGTTTTATGTACATATTGTGCAAATTTTCGAAAGCAGTAAAATATTGATTTAAATTATGTCGAGAAAAGCTGTGTGACTCTCCTCTGCAGCCTGCGACGGCACGAAAAAGAGAAAGCAGGTTGAAAGCTGACACAAAGCAGGGTGGTGTTATTGTAACAGCGGACACCCCGGGAGTGTGTGTGCGTGTGTGTGTGTGTGTGCGTGCGTGCACGTGTGTAAGTGTGTGTTCTAGAACTGCAAAAGGCTTGTCGTTTGGGTTTATGTCGGTGTTTATGGCCCACATGCTTTGGTGCTCCTGGTGCTGATCACCGACAAGATGTTGTCAAACCGCTGCAGCGAACTTGAAACCTCAAAAAAAAATCAGCTACATTTAAGACTTTAAATGGAAAATTAAAAAAAAAAAAAAAAGAATGAAATCAGAATAAGAGTGAATGGGCTGGCAGATGAATCATTTAGCATCATTGTGATTTAACCGTCACCTTGCGGGAGATCTGGATTAACTCAACAACATCTCCTTTCTTTTCTTAAACATAATCTTCTATGATTCTTCTCTAAATCCCTCCTTTTCTCTTCTTTGAATGGGAAAGATCAATCGTTTGTGTGCTAAGTGAATAATTGCGCAAGAGGGAGGCAGGTGCTGCAAAAAGATGGAGATCAGTGAAAGTGAAAGTTCAAAGCCTTCTTTTTTTGGAGGGGGGGGGCGGGGGTGTCATACGTTTTTGCACCCAATTTTTTTCCCAATTGATTATGTCATAAGAAAAATCATATTAATTAATTTCGTACCAGATTTTTACACACACACACACACGCACGCACGCACATCACATTTTAGGTTGGGTGCTTGCTTTGTCATGTGTCATGATAAGATAATTTTTGTAACTGCACTCGACACAGACGACAAGATCACATAGAAGTTAATTGATGGAATAAATAGAAAAGAGTTTGTAAACAACCTTTTAATAACTTGTGCCTTAAGGAATAAACAAATAAATACAATAGAAAAATAAATGCACTCTCCTTCACCTCCGTAAGTATAGAGAATATACTTTTTTGTATTTTTAAGGACGTGACGTCTTTTTTGCGCGGTACCCTTGCAGCGACGTTCCTGGCGGATGTATTCCTACTGTAAATTTACAACAACAATATTAGTAACGATCAGAATAAGAATGTCAAATGTTCTTACCATCAGAGAAACCAAAAAGTGTGTCACTGTTCCCTTCTCCTTTGTCATGTTAAATTCATAGCATATAAACGACTCCTGTGTGAACAATGGGACTATATTTCGATACCATTAAGGAAGAGTAGGAATTGTGCTGCTGAGCGAACATAAATCTGCTACCCTCCAGTCCTAGAAAGGCGCAGCTGCACATCCAAGAGGGTCAGCGTTATTTCGCTGTATTCTCCCCTTGATTATACGAGCTGAGCCCATCAAACCAGACATAATTACAGTAATTTCGCTCTTATTTATTCTAATGCCGTTTCCCATCTCTGAGGTAATTATGAGCATTTTTTTTCCTCACGCGGAGGATCTTTCGGCGTTGACAAAAGAGATAGTGCTCTGAAAGAAATTTGCTGTTGCAAAAGACGAAGAGAAAAATAGCGGAATAGGTGAGCTGCCATGTCGTCAGTGGGTGTGTGTGTGTGTGTGTGTGTGTGTGTGTGTGTGTGCGCGCGCGCGCGCTCGTGTGTGTGTGCGTGTGGCTGGCAAATTGCTTGCAGGTGTAGCTGCATCACGGAGATGTCAATGCGAGGAGGCTTCAAAATGAGCACAATGTAAGAGTAATGAGGACGAAATTAAAGAGCGTGTGTGTGCGCGCGCGTGCGTGTGTTTGTGTGTCTTTCTAACACCTATGCTTTATCTACTTCCTTCCAGCTACAGGAGAGAATACAGGCAAACTCACAATCAGTTACGATTTTTATAAACCAGAATACAGCCGGTTTACTGAGAAGAATAAATACGGCTGATCAATTATAAGCTCCAGGTTATAGTCGGCCCCCTCCCACGTGCATTCAGTCATCAATACGCTGATTGAAACTGCAAGAAATAAACGGACCCACCTTGGAGCTGGAAAAGCCAAGCACTCGGTTTTTGGGAAATCAGCATGGAGGCAGATGAGCAGTAGTATCCTGCAGCGCGCGCACACACTCACACATTCACACTCACTCGCTCCTCTCGCTCTCTCTGTCTGTCTCTCTCTCACACACACACGCGCGCGCGCGCGCACACACACGCTAGGAACGCTTAAATCCTGCAAAATGTGTCCCATGTGTTGTGCTTGCAGCAGAGTTCAGAATATGACTGAAAATGTCCGCTTTATTCCCTCTCTTTATAGCTGATGGAGAAGAAAAAATGTAGATTATTAGCATAAATGTTTACTCCTCATTACGCTGATGACATTGTGCACTCGAGGTCTTGGTAATCTTTGGGGGAAATTATGAGTTGTTATTTTTTTTTTTATCTAAAGCAGAAGCAGTAGTTACCATGCAATTCAGGCTAATTCTGCGTGGGCTCCACACGGATATAATTATCGTAGAGTCAAGATGTTGGGCTAAAAACTATGCATTGATATTCCCATTTATTATGTACATAGCCAACTTTGACAATGCTGATGCAGGAGATAGCGGGAAATTGTCTTGAGTAAAAATTACCGCCCCCCCCCCCCAACCTCCCATATTAGGACATCTAAAATTGCGTGGAATTATATAGCCTTGTAATTGCAGGCTTTCACGTTTGAAAGCCAGAAATGCTCAAAAAACGGAGCAAATGTGGATGAAATTACAGATGAGGGTATGAATTAGGATGTGGCATTTACGAGCTGCAAGTGCTAAATAAATAGATAAATAAATAAATAAATAAATAAATAGATAAATGAATAAATAAATAAATAAATGAACTCAAATCCGCGGATGAAGAAAAAAAAATTACCGAGTTGCGTTTTTCTATTTTTGTTCATAGAACATAAACGAGCTTTCTCAAATTCTATTTGAACCGAATACTAGAGAATACTGCGGTATTCCAGGCCTCTTCTGATACTCACACAAAGGTCACTGAGGACTGGCGCATGGCTGGGATTCGCCCTGTCAGCCTCCATCAAGCTTATGTGCGAAGAGAAGGGAAGGAATGCAGCGATGCCACTCAGAGTGATGTGATGGTTTTATTTATTGATCATAATAAATGACTCAAAATTATACGCCGGGGATTTTTTTTTTTAATTTTTAAACAGGTTTATTTGACTGTTTTAAATGTCGTTTTTGGCCGCGTGCCTGTGTTTTCCCATGCAGCTACAACCCCCGCATGAGCCGCATACTGTAAAAAATGTAGGTCAACCTGCTTGTCTGCAGAGATCAGAGGCTTCACTTGTGAGAAATGTTTCCATGATGTTGTAGCTCCGGGCTGTCTTAGTCCTGGCTCCTCTCTCCCTCTCTGGTTAGGCTGCCTTCATAAAACGTCTGGAAAGCGACTCTCTGACTCCACACAGTCTGGGGAGCTGCTGCCCGCTCGTACCCACCCTCATCTTCCTCCCTCTCGCATGCCAAGGCCTGTTGTTGTTGTTGTGCCGCTTCCATCTTCAGCTCAGGCTGCGCCCTCGGTCCATGCGGCTCCACCGCTCATGTGATACAGCAGGCGGAAACAAAGAGCTACAACCCCCTCGGAGAAGCCGGGAGTTCTCTGAAGGTTCAACATTGTTTTGCAACATAAACAACGTCATTGGTCAAATAATTCTCTTTAATCAGCGTAGCTAATGTGAAAGTATCATTTTGTTAGCAGCCACGTGTGTGTGTGTGTGTGTGTGTGTGTGTGTGTGTGTGTGTGTGTGTGGTATTTTTCCAACATGTTTTAAACCAACACAACCAAATATGAAATCCGAATTCGAACAAAGCACCTTCACGCCCATAAAAAGCTCCTCAGCAGACTCACAGTACATTTAATGAAGTGTTGGGGAAACAAACTGCTGAAAATTCGCAGTGTGTCCAAAAATAAGAACTCAGATTTAGCTCGGCTGGAGACAGTTGATACGCGGTAGACGGTCTGACTATCTTAAAGAGAGCAAAACTGTATTAAATATAAAACCGTGTTACAGATTTGAGTAAAACGTGGAATATAAACACGTCAACATGCAATGTGATTCATATCCAGCATGTTCACACAAGACATTGTACTCGAAGTGAATCCAATCATTTTAAAGAACAAACTGTGACTATAAATACTGTATACCCTGTGTTCACTTCCAGCACAAGATGCAGAAAAACGAATTCTTCAAAATATGAAAACGCTTATTGTAACAGCCTGCAAGTGCATGTAGATTATTTGTGTTTCTACAGGTCTTAACTGTAAAATAACCAACTGACATTCCACATGGAAAGAAGAGGGATGCGTGCATGTGCACAGAAAACATTTTTATTTAAATAACGCCAGGCCATATATGGAACACTGCTAAAATAAATAAGACAAAAATACAATTAAGTGTGATACAAGTGAAACAGAGGGCGGGACAATCAGTAGCTCGCGGTGGTTAATGGATTTTGCACCAATAGCCTTAAAATAAAATAAAAAATAGTCAAAACATGATATCAAATAGCTGCGGTAAAATATTTACAACCCCCCCCCCCCAAAAAAAAATGTATTCAAACCAGCAATGATGACGTGATGATGAGTGAATAAAAGGTAAACGCGGTTTCATCGCACAACAGAATGAGGTCATATTGAAAAAGGCACGATAACAGTTGACTTGTGCTACATCTGCGACAGGCGCTGTCCTGTGTTTGATTTTGCAGGAATTGGCAAAAAATTGACGTCCATGTAAAAACAGACCGTGATTGCTTTGGGTAACAGTGGTTCATTCATCCCTCCACATAAACAAAATAAATAAATACAAAAATAACTGTAGAAATCTGTGTCTACTACAAGGTCCGTGAACCTGTCCGGCTCCGTCAACTTCCTAGATGCGTAAAGTTCGCACAAGAGGTCTGTAAAATAAAGTTATTGGTATTTGTTTTTCAATCACCAGCATTGTCCGATTTAACCCGATGTTTTTTGTTTGTTTGTTGTTTTAAATTTCAGAAAATCGTTCCAGCGCTTATGGCGGAGTTGTGGTGATGCTGCACCAGAGGCGGCTGCAGATGCGTGCTAGAGTTCGTGGTGGAGTACCAGGAGTAGTTTGCCAGGAACGACGAAGGCGCGCTGGTGTTGGGGGGGCTGCTGCTGCTGCTCTGAGGTAAACTGGAGGTGTTCATTCTCTGAGTCTGTGGAAAATCCCAGGCGGTGTTCGGTGGGGACGCGCAGGGGGGAGATTCACTGGTCCCGACGTGCTGCTCTGGGGGGATTTCACCACTTTTCCACAACTTCTTGAACTTGGAGCGGCGGTTTTGGAACCAAATTTTGACCTGAAGAGAACAACATGGATTAGACGATATTTTTCCGACTCACATCCTCAGTTGACTCCTCAGAAGCTTAGTAGACACGAAGCGGATGTTTGGAGTGTGTACCCACCTGGGTTTGCGTCAGGCCCAGCGAGGCTGCCAGCTCGGCCCGCTCTGGTAGCGCCAGATACTGCGTCTTCTGAAACCTCCGCTGAAGTGCAGCCAGTTGGAAGCTGGAATAAATGGTCCGAGGTTTCCTGACCTTCTTTGGTTTTCCGTTGACCATCCGGATTTCTGGCTCGCTCTCTTCTTTCTCTGAATGAACATTGCAATTTTACGCATGAAAGATCATGAAAGTGCACCACCGTCTCATGCGTGTGTCCTCCTAACTAATTACAGTTAATTACCATCTATGTGTATGATTGATATAATTATTAATTCACATTTGCTGCAGCTTCTCTCTCTCCAAATAAATCAATTCAACAGGGTCCATTCGTGATTGCGCCATGTGGAAGCCAAGTATGTGTCCTCATTTCTAGTTGGATAATCATCGCGTCAGTTGCGTGGTTCGTCTTTCACCAGCTTTATCAAACAGAGATTCCTCACCTGTGTCTGCTGGAGGAGGAGACGAGTTTTGGCCATAGGAGCTGTATGCGCCATAAGATGAGTTGAAGCCCAGGTCGTAGGACTTTGCGTTATATTGCGCAGCGCTCGTGGCGCTGCCGTGGTACTGGAACGAGCCGAGCTGGCCGAACGGAGATCCAGCGCAATGTCCCGGCTGCTGGCTGTTGTAATAGTTGCTGTCCGTCGCCGTGGACACCGGCAGCGTCGGTGACTCCTGCGATTTGTGCAAGCTGTGGTAGTTGCTTGAGGTAATTTGGTTCGAGTGCATATCAGTATTTAAGTTCTCAAAAACGCCCGTCATCTTTGAGTCGGAGCAGCACACTTCTACAAATGCAAAACTGCAAGCTGGAATCTTCTGGTGTCACCTTGTCCTGGATCAGATCGCATCCCTGTGTAAACCGAGTCTAGATCAGCAGAGGGTGTGTCCTTCTCCCAGCGGCCTGTGATTATCTGCTCGGGTTGGCGGTGGGAGCGTATTTATGAGAGAGTGAGGGCGACGGACTCTGAAGCGACCAATGACGGGAGGCTAGAGGGCTGACTACACCCCACTGCGTCCTCCTTCCATTATGTGTTCAGGTCTGCACATCAAGCATCTCAAAAGGCGCAGACAAGGATCAAATCCGAGGCCCTCACTGGTTTCCCTGTCTCCCTGGAGTTAAGCAAACTGAGAAATGTATCTATTTACGCAATCAACTCCGGATAAAAAGCACTCTACATGGATTTTATATACAGGAATGCGGATTAAATATCATGCAGAGAATTCAGCAGAGGTTTGGTAGATTTCTAAATTCATTTTATAGTGTTTGGATTTGAATGTACAAAAAAATCATGAAAATGTACATCAATCATCAATCAATAAACCTACCCAAAAGAGCCAGAGACGCAAATCCCTGATGCATAACTCAAACCCTGTCGACACTGCAGCCGTTGAGTGATGCAGAGAAAAGCTCTACCGCCCCCAGCTGTCAGAAACCTGACCTGCAGGTATTTTGAAGTTCATTTTTAACTGCTTTAGGTTTACAAAAGGAGGGAATAAGAACTCCCCTAGAGAGTTTCAGCTGTTCTTCTGTTTTTACAGAGTGTTGTTCTAAATATTAAACTTATATTTGTGAGTGTGGTCAGTTAATTGGGCGTTTCTCGCCACAAGATGGCAGCAAATTTCCTTTAACTAACAGTTTTTGAGGCATAGTCCTCAATCTGGATGATTTGGAACCACCAGAACTTCACATGGCAATGTAATGGATACATATACCTCAGGATTCAGTAGCTATAGAGTTTCAACTCTAAAAACGGGGAGGCCTTGATTTTAATGGGGGTGTAAAATGGCAGGCATTATAACACCACACTGCAAACTCAAAACATCCATCCATCCATTTTCTTCCGCTCATCCTGTTAATAAAATGATAAAGCAGTAAAATGGGGGATGTATTTTTTGTGATATTTAGTCCTTATCATGTCTTAGTGTGTTTATGTGTACATGCAAACCATTTGCATTTAAATGATTTGTCAATATTATTTACACAACTGTTCAAATGAAATAATGTGACATTGATTGGTAACATGTTTAAGTCTGTGTGGTATAGTCAAAGAATCTGTGTGCCTCATCTGAGTTCTGAAGTGTAAATATCACAATACTTAAAGGTGCAATGAAGCTCATTTACACCTCCAGGTCAGTAGGTGTCGCTCTCACACTTGCTGCACGAATCTACTCTATTGGTTACCAGGTTTACCCAAATAACCACATACGGTCAGAATTGGAGTAGTGGTAATAAGACAGATATTCAATGTTTTGATCTTGTCATGATAGATTTGGTGATTATGTGACACATTCACAATAACAGCATGAACCTGTCAGAGGTCAAAGTTGTTAACTTGTGCATTGCTGTTGTTAGTTAGCAAATGTTAGCTTACCTGTCCAGCAGAAAAGAAATGCTGAACCAATATCAACCCTCGTCTTGCTCCTTTATCAGTCAACACTATTTGAGACGGATAACAGCATGAAGTCTCATGTTGCTACATAAGACTGCTTATGTGCCTTATTTGCTACAGTAGACTAACAAACCCTCCTGTGTCAGTAGCCTCTGAACTTCTGTCCACCAGGGCCTGCAAAGAATTTGCCTTCTTCTTCACTGACAAAATCCCAAAAATTAGACAAGCAGTCAGTGCCTCCATATCAGGTTCAGGATATGTGTTGTCCTTGTGTCCACTTAAGATTAATTCAAGTGATATGACGCAATTTTATCCCATCAACCATAAAAACCTGGAGGACATTATACAAAATTTGAATTCCTCCTCCTGCTGCCTCGATGTTCTGCCAACAGGCTTTTTCAAAACTGTTTCTAACTGCATGGCCTCAAATCTTCTACATATTGTAAACACGTCTCTTCTGTCAGGTGTCTTTCCACAGGCCCTGCAAACTGCAGTCATCAAACCACTTTTAAAAAAGAACAATCAAGACACCTCAGTAATGAACAATTATAGGCCCATATCAAACCTTCTGTTTTTAAGTAAAATCATTGAAAAAGCTGTTTTTCAATGGCTAAACAACTTCTTGGCACTAAACAACTGTTTTGACATCTTCCAGTCAGGATTTCAACCACACCACAGCACTGAGACTGCTCTTGTTAAGGCTTTCAATGACATCCACGTAAACACAGACTGTGGCAGAATTTCCGTCTTTGTATTACTGGATCTCAGCGCAGCATTTGACACTGTCGACCACAACATACTACTAGACCGTCTGGAAAATTGGGACTTTATGGATCAATACTAAACTGGTTAGAATCTTACTTAAAAGACAGGGACTCCTTTGTTTCTATAGGTAATTACACATCTCAGCGGACAAAAATGACATGTGGAGTTCCCCAAGGCTCCATTCTGGGGCTTCTTCTGTTCAACATATACATGCTCTCGCTAGCTCGGATTATGGAAAACAACAAAATATCTTACCATAATTATGCAGACGACACACAAATTTACACAACCATATCACCAGGGCGGCAGCATGGTGGTGCAGTGGTTAGCACTATCGCCTCACAGCAAGAAGATTCCGGGTTCGGGGTTGGGCACAGGATCTTTCTGTGTGGAGTCTGCATGTTCTCCCTGTTCCTGCGTGGGTTCTCTCTGGTACTCCGGCTTCCTCCCACAGTCCAAAGACATCAAGAGGGGACGAGGCTGATTGATACTCTAAATT
Organism: Aulostomus chinensis; assembly: GCF_037954235.1. Taxonomy (NCBI): domain Eukaryota; kingdom Metazoa; phylum Chordata; class Actinopteri; order Syngnathiformes; family Aulostomidae; genus Aulostomus; species Aulostomus chinensis. The sequence goes on along the minus strand of NC_141331.1, from coordinate 18,864,248 downwards.
GACCGTAGATGTGTCTCCTCTCACCTGAAACCCGCTGGGATAGGCTCTTGTCCATGCATTTATCTTTAGTAGACTAAACTTGTGTAATAGTGTCTTCACAGGTCTCCCTAAAAAATCCATCAGACAGCTCCAGCTGATTCAGAACGCTGCTGCTCGAGTCCTAACTAAGACCAAGACAGTGGATCATATCACTCCAGTTCTCAGATCCTCACACTGGCTTCCTGTCTGTTAAAGAATTGGCTTTAAAATACTGCTGTTGGTTTATAAAGCACTGAATGGTTTAGGGCCTAAACACATTTCTGATCTGCTGCTACGTTATGAACCATCTAGACCTCTCAGCTCATCTGGGACAGGTTTGCTTTCTGATCAATATCTCACACTGCATTGTAACTTGTAATCTCCTGTTTCATCTCCTATTTTTGCTCATTTTTATTTCCAAATTTAGCCCTTTTAATTGTTGTGTTTCTCTATGTTGATTTTATTGCTTCTACACTCTGTATGTTTTCTTGTTTGTTGTAAAACACTTTGAATGCCTTGCTGTTGAATTGTGCTATACAAATAAACCTGCCTTGCCTTGCTTTATGTTTCTCATCCATTTCTCTGGTCAATCCAACACCTGGTAACTCCGGTTGGTGACGACAGATGAAATGTGATAACAACGTGTTTATGCTACTGGCGTAGAGATCCTAATGATTAATGGAATTTAAATATTAATCACACTAATCATTAAACCGCTGCTTAAGAAGCCTACTCTGGACCCTGAGGTTTTAGCCAACCATAGATCGATATCTAACCTCCCCTTTCTCTTTAAAATCCTGGTAAAAGCAGTTGCTAATCAGCTGTGTGACCTCCTACATTACGATAGTTTATTTGAGGATTTTCGCTCTGGTTTCAGAGCCCATCACAGCTCAGAGACGGCACTGGTAAAAATTACGAACGACCTTTTAATTTCATCAGATAATGGCTTTGTGTCTGTACTCGTCCTGTTAGACCTCAGTGCTGCCTTTGACACAACCATCCATCAAATCCTGACAGAGACTTGAACACGCAATTGGCATCAAGGGAACAGCGTTAAACTGGTTTAAATTACATTCATCAGGTCGATTTCAGTTTGTACACGTTAATGATAAATCATCTATGCAAAAAAAAAAAAGTTAAACACGGTGTTCCCCAAGGTTCAGCGCTTGGGTCGATACTCTTCACTTTATATATGCTTCTTTTAGGTCATATTATTCAGAAACACTCCACAAATTTCCGTTGTTACGCAGATGATACTCAGTTATATTTATCAATAAAGCCGTATGAAGGCCAACAGTTATCTAAACTACAAGCATGGATTGCAGACATAAAGGCCTGGATGAAACATATTGAAACATCAAACATTAGGAGAACAATGAAAGAGATTCTTACATGAAACATATATAATATAATAACATGACCCTCCCTCCTACAAATGTGTTCGGTGACAAACTTGTCTAAGTCTTCATTCTCTGAAAAAAAAAAAAAGTTGTTCCAGCTTAGCTTCTGTCTATATGACACCAAGCATTTTAGGAGTCCGGTGCAGAGAAATAAGAGACGTCACATCCACAGCAAAAAGTACACAACAAATGAGGAACCCTTTCAAACGCCAAACAGGTGTAAATATGTGCATCAGTTTCTGGGAAACGCACCATTTTTTTGCTGCGAAGCTTCGGGATGAGGACCTCATTATAGTCTTGTGTATTTATGGTAATTATTCAAGATCATTCTTTCTAGGTTGCACTGCATTTCTTAGAACCTCTTACTCTAGAACATCTCTTATGACCAAATACACATTACTACTAATTGTGTAGAATTTAACTAAATATTCTAAATTAACTTAAAAATCTATACAATGGGACATGATATACATCAGTCTCTTTGATACCTTTGTCAGTGACTGGGTCTGCCAAACAATGAATGAGTGTGAATAATGATTATAATGTTAATCTGAATTTTTTTTTTAAATTCTGCAGCCAGCAACACTTATCTAATTAGTTGTGGCATAAATTTTATTGAGTGTTTGAAAATCAAAATGTGCCAGCACTTTTAAATAAAAGTAGAATCTAGAGAGAGAACAGAGAGCAGTTTTTGTGCTTCGTTCTGGAAATACTCATCATAACAACACAGCCTATAATTGGTGCACAAGCTTTTTCCTTGGTGGGCCAAGACTCCATCTAAATGATGGGTTTTGTGCCAAGAGCAAACACATATTGTGTTGTTAAAAGGCCTTTTTGTTACCGGACCACTGTTTTGGCTCCTGATTCATTTTTTTCCTCACTTTATTTGTGCCAAACTGAAGTACAAAAAGCGTCAAGCTGTCATCAAATCAATAATGAAAAAGTGGTTATTAGGAGCACAAAAGCAAATGACATAAACAGTAATTTACAGTACTCATTTACAGTCTAAATCTATTCTATATTTTGTTGTTAGGCCTGTATTCATTCATTTATTTGTGTCTTTAGTTGTTTATTTAAACCATCTGGCTGGCCAAATGTAAGCATATGTTGGGCTAAATTGGGCCCCTGGTCGCCACTACCAGCTTTCCTTCCTGGCTTTGGCTGTAGTGTCTTTCAGCCTGTAAATTCCTCATATTTGTTGAAAACAGATAGACTGTTCTTCTTGATTGACATATGCAGCTCTTTATTAATATGCAATTTATTTTATATACATTTTATAAATTATTTTATTTTTCCGCATGTGTCAAGTCAACTTGGCCCCAATTTGGCCCCAGCGCCAGCTTCATATTGGGCACCATGACCTTTAACCTATTGTTACAATATTACACGGATTTAACCATTGTGACAGCTAAAGCAACTTTGGTTACTTTACTTATTAACACAAAAGACATCCATTTTATTTATCAATCCACTTTATTTGTGTGTGTGTGTGTGTGTGTGTGTGTGTGTGTGTGTGTGTGTGTGTGTGTGTTAGTATGTAATCCCATAACAATTAAGTTAAGCTTGTCAGTTGAGTCATGAAAAAACCTCTTATTTTTTCTTTTCACTGTGCAGCGCCAAAAAATAAAAGCAGGTGTGTTAATCGCTTTTAAAGTGCCCCCTGGAAACACTTAAGTTATTTCTTGATGGAACTTGCAACATCTCCTTGACAGGTTGTGTTGTGTAAGGTTACAATGGTTTCTAACCTCTGCCTCATTTGTAAAATATATGAACAAGGGGCGATTATTCAATTTGTCGTCATCCTCCACTTATCTCCTCCCACACCTGAATTATTGCCTCGGCGACCATCATGGACACACACTGCTTAGCCTGCCTGTACCGGTCGGCTACCTCTGGAGACCCACAGGCCAGCCATACCTTGCAAGGCTCCTTCTTCAGCCTGACGGCTCCCCTCACCTCTGGTGTCTACCAGCGGGTTCGGGGAATCCTGCTGTGACCGGCCCCAGCAGCCTTACGGCCACGGCTCACAACAGCCACATCGACAATGGCAGGGCGGAACATGGTCCATTCGGACTCAATGTCCCCCACTGCCCCCAGGATGCAGTCAAAGCTCTGCCAGAGGTGGGAGTTGAAGATCATCCTGACAAGTTCTTCCACCAGGTATTCCTAGAAAACCCTCACTACTCGTTTGGGCCTACCAGGTCTGAGCGCTGCCTTCCCCTGCCATCTGATCCAACTCACCACCAGGTGGTGATCAGTTGACAGCTCAGCTCCTCTCTTCACCCGAGTGTCCAGAACATGCGACAGATGATACGACTATAAAATCGATCATAGACCTACGACCTAGGATATCTTGGTGCCATGTGCACCAATGGACATCCTTATGTTCGAACATGGTGTTAGTTATGGACAAATAACTGCACACCACTTGGGTTCAGGTCGGGCCTGCCGTTCCTCCCAATCACGCCCTTCCAGGTCACGCTGTCATTGCTCACATGAGCGTTGAAGTTCCCCATTAGGACAATGGAGTCCCCAGTCAGGGCACCATCCAGTACCCTTCCCAGGGACTCCAAAAAGGGTGGGTAGTCTGAACTGCTGTTCGGTGCATAAGCGCAGTCAGAGAGTCTGGGGGCTATCAAAAAGTCCACCCCGGCCCTTCGCCTCTCAACTGGGGCAACTCCAGCGAAAGAGAGTCTAACTCCTCTCAAGGACTTGGATTCCGTACCTGGGGCTATGTGTCGAGGTGAGGCCGACTATATCTTGCTGGTAAGGCTCAACCTCTTTCACCAGCTCCAGTTCCTTCCCCGCCAGAGAGGTGACGTACCTGCCTCGCTCCACCAGAAGATCCAGTTCCACCAGGAGCCACTGATCCTCTTCTGGAAGGTCTGTGACTTCAACAAGAAACTCCTGTTATTCAATACATAATATAATATTAAATATAACAGCTGTTTGTGTGTTTTATGGATCAGTTTTCTTTATTTTGAAACATTCACTAAAACAACAATTAGAATATGAAGCAAAATTGTTGGGAATTTTACAGATATTCTATTTGTGAAGCTTCAGAATTAAAATCAGAAATTCTTACATCCTGTGGGGAAACCTGGCTCATGCCCGGGAAAGGAAACCTAAAGCAAGTGAGAGATGTCTCGGCAATTAAGTAAGTGAAATATTGAACAGATATACTCTTTTATAGACACAGTAGTGTGGCACCTATTTTCAATATCAATAAGTATTGCAGCATGAAAGTACTAGCACCGGTGGCACTCATGAAATAATATCATCGCATTTGAATTATAAAATGCAGCATCCTCAAATTCCCACAATGCACCAGGACAGTGTCCTTTTTTTTAGGCACTTTTTGGAGCTGTTTGTAACACAGGCTTTTTGTTATCAAGCCGGTTCACCACGGCGTTGTCACTTCAATTCTCAGGCGGGAGAAAGAAGCTCCAAAACTGCAGACAGAGTTGGACTTGCATGACATCAGGGTGGTTAACCCTTTAATGTCAGTCTGGGAAAGCTTTATGCTGTTGCAACTCTCACCATCATTCACTCTGATCTATTTCAGAGCATGATGAGATTCTCTGTGGCGAGACCCCCAGTTCCAGTCTAGGCAGCTTTCTGTCTGCCACCATTGTTTTCCTGAAAAGCACCTCTCCCACCGTGGGCCAATGAGGCTGCGTGTCACTGCTCGTTAGTGGACAACAGTCTCTGTATTCATGAACCAGGGCCCGAATGAGCAAGATATCTACACCCAGAATCACATAGTGGCTGAAAAGCACCAGTTATCATGATTAATTACTTTCATAGCAGACAATGGATGTCATACAAGCAATTATCTGGTCTGTTCAGGATGCTTCTCATCAAAGGATCTAATGCGGTTGTTTGAGAACAGGGACAACTGTATTACACTGTTCAGGGCGAGAAAACACTAATTATGTTTTATTTCCATATGAATTCCTGGGCTTACCTTCAGAAGTCCTCTGTATTATTTGCATTATTTCTCTGAAACTGAAATTTGGATTCTTCATGCCATGTAATCTCGGTCATGTTATGTTTGCTAATAGCTGCTCAAAGATCTCCAATGGAAAATATTCAGTTGAGAAGAGCTGCACAATGACAGAAATACAAAGGCAGTTCCTCTGGAAAATGCACAAGTCATCAACTTTTTAGATCCAGAGAGGATTTCACAACATCCTCACAGTTCATAGTTGTATCAGGATGTGCCAGAAAAAGCACAGAGTGAGAGGGAATTAATGGCTTGACAGTTCTTATTCTATCTTTTCATCCAGCCATGATAGTAATCATCTTACTGCGTCAAGTCTTCTGATTTCATACCGTTCATCATGTCCTCTTTATCGATCACACTGTCAGTGTTTCCTCCTCGGCTAGAACAGCTACAGAGTAGCTTCCTGATGTTTAGTGACATGAAAATTATGCCAGAAGACAGGACGCAGATGCGGGAGCTTTTAGTCTGCACGCCCACCTCCCATTAGAGCCCGCGCCTCTCCCGACCCTACCAGTACACCATTAGATTTTAATTTTGTAGTCAACGCCTTCTTTTCCTGTTCACTGTCTCATTTTTGTTGACTCTGATTGTAAAAAAAATGGACGCAATAGAAGCATTATCAAAACTAAGTTCAATTCATATCAAAATGTCCATCATTATTCAACATTCAATGTTCCTAAAGAAGTCTGAAACATCTCTCCTTTTGAATTCAGTAAACTTAACATTTTGAGGCCAAAAATGTAACTTCTTCCAACAATTTGATTAATTTGTGGCCACAAGATTTAATTTGTTGCCGCAGCTGTGTTCCTTTGCGGTCACAATACATAACTTTTACATTTTGTGGCCACAAATTAATCAAAATATGGAAGCAACTTCCATTTTGTTGTCATAAAATCATTCTTCTCACTCTCTAACTACTCTTCTGCTACTACTCACCCAACTAGAGAATTTTCACCTTCATACTGATGATAACATCTGCAAATCAGAAAGAAGTATCTATCAGCCTATGTTGCAGTTGTTGGTAGTAATCATTATTCAGCAGCAACACAAGCGTCTGCATCCCCCGACAGTAGAGAGGTTAGGAAGAGAAAAAAAAAGTGTATTGCTGATATTGACTTCATGTCTTGTGGAATCAAAGTGCAGAAAACAGGAAGTCATTGCGAAAGCGGACCACATTGGCATTCAGAGGATATTGAGCATCTGCTGTCTGGTTTTGTGTGCGAAGAAAAGCAGGTCATTGACAAACCATTAACAAACCAAGAGCTGAGATGTAAGAAGTGGTTGGGTGGCTCCATGGAGGAAGTCATAGACATGGTGAGGTGGTGGAAGAAGGTAGTACTCAATACTATAACCCTTCTTCTTGTTACTCTCTCCCCAAGAAATTTATTTAGAAATATAATATCGATCTTATTTCATGCATCATCCAGTATGTGCTGAATGGGGGTGATACACATGAAACAAGTACAAAACGTTAATGATGTGATATTTGTTCATGCAGTCCAAAACGATAATGATCTAGAATAATTGTAAGAGTTCGATTGTTCTTTTCGTACACTTTTGTACATTACTCTTGTGTGGTTTCAGCGTTATTAATTTGCCCACCAAAAAAAACGGCAAAAAAAACAATAAACAGCATTAAAAATGATTGGACTGAAGTGGGATTATTATCATCATTGGTTTATATATTTTTTTATGTATATGTTGTAATCATATTGTCAGCAATGCTCTTGATGTTCTTGTCGTGTAAATTTGATAATATAACCAAAAATTGCGTAAAAAGAGGATTTGATGTTACTTAACGTTTGACACTGTAGAATTCATGTGCACACAAAAACAACAACAACAACAACAACAACAACAACACTAGAATAGTGTGGAATTTTAAACATGACACCACATCACAAAGATTCAGCATTGTTAACCCATTGTTTTCTTCTCTGTTCTTGAATAGTCGATGCAACAGCTCAGGATATGGGGACTGGGCCACGTTTGACACAGTAAATGAACTGCACTACTTGTACTTGTTCTAAAGATGTTGTATCAGATGTGAACTGTTTTGATCATGTACTTTAGGGGTCAACAGGAGCAGAATGCAGGCCGGTTTCCCTCTCTGCAGAGTGATTATTTGGCCGGTAGATTCTCTTTGCTGATCTCCCGCTGTGAGTATTGGAGCATTCATCACCGTGGCAACTCACCCTTTTTAGTCAAATCTCATTACCACAACTTTTGCAGCTTTGGCTTAAAAGTTTAAATACCTCCATGAAATGCTTTGGAACGAACCAAAGTACCAGTAGGTGGTTTATTTATTCTTCCATTGTTCTTCCATTGCCCGAGTCAGCAAGACTCCTCTGCCGAGTCTATATACATGTACCTCGTGCTGCTGGTAAACGTGGAAATGATCTACAAAGTGTTTCTTGACCTCTTTGTTCTGCAGAACTCCGGACACGAGTGTAGTTGAGTGTTCATGAATGAGCATGTGTTTCCTAGTCTTGGTGGCTTTTGCCCTGAAGAGAAGTTATTTCTGACAACAAAGGCTGGTAGACAACAACAACTGGAAGGAAGCGTTCAGTTTGGAGGAAAAGTCTGATGCTCTACATCACGACCTCCTGGTTTCTGGATTATGTTTGAGCTCACTACAGCCCTCTGTTAAGGTTTTTTTTTGGGTTGTAATCCTTGACGTTTCTCAGAAAAGAGAAGAACAAAGCTAATCTTTATGCTTTTTAATCCAATTAGAGCATTACATACTTCTCAGCTGGCTGAGAAATCGCCCTAATAAACACCTCCTCATTTCTTTGTGTTGGATAAAATGTCATCATTTTGAGATACTCCAGATCCCAAATATCAGTAAAACATGACACATTTGACATGATTGTCATGACCTGTGATGATGTATCTGGGAATTCCTCCACACCAGAGGAAAAAATGATTTCTCACATTGCAGGGATAACAAAGGAATCCCCAGAATTCCCTGTCATTTGCACGGCTGGTCTGAGAAAGAATTCAGAGAGGTCTGCGAGGTCCTGCTCCCTTCATTGTTGATTCAGTGGCACACCCCCCACCCAGGAGCCATAAATGGAGGCTCTCCTTTGTGCAAGGGGAGTGGAGCAGATTTACTGCGGATGGTCTCCCTACAAAGGGCCGTGCCACTGTCACAACAGGACCAGGATCAGCTGCTCCCACATTCACCCAGCGTGATTTAATGCTGAGCTTCACGCGGCCACTGATGCAGACACAACTTCTGCTGCCACTCAGCATCCCAGCACCTCAGCAGGAAGAGAGCACCAAGATTTGTACTTGAGAAATGCTGCACAGCTCAATGGTATATGATGAATCAGGCTCTTTACAGAACAAAAGAGGGTGTGCAGTTTCTAGATTCACTGAAGAGTTTTTTTTTTCTCAGTTCATCAAGTGAATTAACACATAATCAGTCACAATCCTGTGAATTCGGAAATGAAAATTTCAACATTAATTGTTAAAAAGATGTTCTACAATGTAGAGGTTATATTTTACCAAGAGAAAATACAGTAGCCTGCAATACTATGAAAGCAAGAGATTTCTGTGCGTGCCGTGAGACTTGGTGTGCCTGTCTATCAAGTGATCAATGCCAAACTTGCGTTGTGCCTCACTGGTGCCTCAGGAGGAGCAGTGCCATGTTTGAAGTCTGTGCTCTAAGGGTCCTAGATAACACACAGGATTGTGGATAGTCTTGATGTTGTCTAAACACTAGGCACTGCACTAGATAAAGGGGCGGGGCTTCCAGCGGTAATGATGTGACATAATGATTGGATGGCCTGGCTACTCAAACAACAAGCACTAACGGAAGTAATGAAATACAGATGATAGGAATTTCAATAGGGTTGGAACAGGTGTGAGAGCAGGGTTTACACATCAATATTTCTGCCCAATGTGGATGCCTCAGGATGCTAATACTATATTTGGTCCGTTCATCAATTCACTGTTACCCTCCTATTTATGGGCTTCATCATAACATGATGCCGACGCCAGCTGAGCATTTTGGGCATCCTTGCCCCTCGAGTGAATATCATTTCCTGTCATGTTGCCTTAGTTATTGTGAAACTTAAGAGGTGCCTTGTTTTCTCAAGGGTTTTAAGTTTCGCTGTTTCACAAATGTAATAATTATGAACAAATGTATAAAATCTAACCATGAAAGGACCAAATGAAGGAATTGCTCAAATTCCATTGCAGTACATACTGTGGAAAAATGAGTGCTCTTTTGTTAAGAAAAGGGGTTTCTTACACTGGCAAGTTTTGTTTATTGAACTGAGGATAGTATAGTGGCTTGTTACTACGATACTATAGCAGCAACTTGCTGCAGTAGAGAGTAATGTCTTTGTTTTAGTACAAGGAACAAGCAATGACTCTATTAATGGGTTTTTTATGGTTTTGTTGTCTCTGGAGTATCGATTGACATTTTTACAGACAAGCATCTGCTGATAAACGATATTTTATCCAGGTAACAGTCTTCAATTTCCTACCCGGAAGTAATGCTTCGCGTATCCTCTCCATTAGACATTTTTCACGAGTCAGTGTTCGTTTTGTTCCTGCTGCTAATGTGTGTAAAAAAAAAGGTCTGGTCACCTGTAGGGGTCGATCTGCGCCACCTGCACCGTCTCTCCAGTTACCCACTGACCTGAGACCATATGAGGCCAGGCAACTTCACCTCCTCTGACAGCTCGTATTACATCACCTGACCCGGGGCAACGGTGGACATGAAAGTGCTGCTTGTGTGCTCGGTTGAACCCAAACAGAGGCAGTTCAACAGATTCGGGCTGCAGAGCAGAGAGGGACAATAGATGGAGATGTTCTTAAGTGACATGATTTCGAGGAAACCACATCCGTTTCACTTTAATCTGGCAATGATTTCCAGTTCAAATCCTACAAAGATAAATGATAAATAAACATAGATTCGCTTATTTAAAACCAACCTTGTATCTTAGAGTTTAAATTATGTATAGCTGTTGGCTGTCCATTGTCATTCAGGCTACACTATGTTTTTTCTGACTTGTAACACTTAGAAAATTGGAGTTAAGGGTCAAATGTTGGATTGGGAATTAGAACAGAGAGTATCAGGTGAAGCAATCAATAAAAACAAGAGCATCAAATGTCTTACATCTGCTACAACTGAGTTGGGTGGATAAACAAGTGAACGTGTCAGTGAACGTCTGATTTCTATGCCTCTCAGTGTGTAGATATGAATCAGCCTTCAACAATTAGGTGTGTGTGTGTGTGTGTGTGTGTGTGTGTGTGTGTGTGTGTGTGAGTGAGACATAATGACATCAGTTAAAAGACTTGTGATGTGTTGATGTCTAATGCATCTGTCACCAAACCCCCTGCAACAGAGATGCCATTCACATATTTCACATTGGAACCTCCCAAGTCATTTGCTGCAATTCGGAATGTGGTTGAGGAGTTGCATTCTACACACACACACACACACACACACACACACACACACACACACACACACACACACACACACACACACACACACACACACACACATGCGTGTGCACGCACACACACAAACTGAGATGACAATGACTACATTGTCATGTTCTGCGTTTTGTGACTGTGGCTCAGGCTGGTTCAGGCTTCATATCCCCATAAAATATCACAAAATATACTGACAAGGACGAGTGAGTGATACAGTGAAGCAGATTCACACACACACACACACACACACACACACACACACACACACACACACACACACACACAAACACACACACTGGTTAAAATTCCAACTAAACCACTGTTGGGATGAACCCTTTATTGTGTGTTTTGTATGAATCACCTTGGCTCCTGTTTGCACCACACAGCAGATGTTATTAATTAGGCCACACATCAATTATTGATTTCATTTTTCTCAGATGAGTGATCAGCCTCAAAACAACCAATAGTTCAGGGAATTTTGAACAAACAGTGAAGACACATCAGTGTGGCACAGCAGCTTGTTGGAGGTTTATTTGCACAGCTGACCTGACTTGTTTATTTACTTGTTGTTTATCTTATTCCACGCAGTAAGAATAGATTATTGTGCATTTGCAGTTTGAGTTGCTATACAACCGTTATTAAAAAAAAAAAAAAACCCTGACCCATCACTTTCTTATCAGAGAGACTTAAAATTCAAATGTAGCAATTAAAAAAAGGAATGAAACATTTTGGGTTAAGATAGCTTAAAAGTCATACATTCTAAACTCTCAGCAGTTCATTTTTTTTAAGTGTAAAAACATAATCCTTCGTTGCATTGATGTTTGAGTGATATATCATTATCATGCATGTCATTAGGCTTTGGTATTCGATTTTTAGACCATATTTTTTAAGAAAAGCTTTAAGTAGATTGTCCTGAAATTGAACAATTCCAAATCTGATGTTTGTTTTGGTACATTATTGTATCAACACCACATATCACGCGAACAAATAGTTACTAGCTGAAGTCTGAGAAAGAGGCTGAAAGTATATATGTTATGGCATTGCAACATCAGGGGTATCAGTGTTGACTTTAAAATGAGAAGGAAAAAAAATTGACCCATTGTTTACCAACCATACAGCAAGTGGCACTTTCACAATTCACTCTGCACGTTACACTGTCATATGCTGGCTTTGATCTGTCTCTTAGTTACTCACTGCTCTTCACAGTAGCACATTTACCATCATGGTCTCCATGTGACTGTAGTAATGTATCCCTGTTGTCAGTCTTTTTTTTCTTTCTCTCTCTTCTTCCTCCCCCCTTTTTTCTTCTTTCTCTTTCTTTTTGTAGTATATGTTTGCTTCTTCCTTTGTACCTTTTACACCAACCTGCCAAGGGACTACAGCTGTAAATTAGCCTCAAGCTGGCATGTTTACATGGGAAGGGTTCCTTGACATGCACTGTCCCTTTTAAACAAAATAAAAAATAAAAAACTAAAATAATTCAAATATTCATCCACTCAAACTGATCTTTTCCTACACGAATGAACCAGTAACCTCTTCTAAAGAGATGGAAGGTTTGATCATGCTCAAAATAAATGTTTCGTTGGATTCAAAGCTGCACTGACTTAAAACAACTCGTTGTTTCAAAATCTGACGAGTCGGCTGAGCCGCTAATATGAATTGAGTTCAAGTAGTGAAACGACAATTTGTGCTCCCCCTTGTGACCAAAGGGGGCGCTGTGGAGCAGCGCGGAGCCCGGCGGGGGGACCACCAGCAGCAGCTTCAGTCACTCTGCACCGGCTGCGGGGAGCGCAGCAGCGAGGGGACCCGCTCAAACTTACTCAGCTCTGTCTAGACTCACCTGAAGGTTCGAGCCATGCAGCTGCTTCACTATGCAGCTCTCGTTTACCTGCTGAGCTCAAGCTTCGCCTTCAATCTGGACACCGGTAATGTCATCAGGAAGGACGGAGATCCGGGCAGCCTGTTCGGCTTCTCTCTTGCCATGCACCGGCAAGTCAACCCGGATAAACGAATGTGAGTCAAACTCTGATTACTCTGTTTTCTGTAGTTGTGACCGTGTAAACGTGCATTACCGTCACGAGAAGCACCTGACTGGACTAACTTAACAAAAATGAAAAGCCTGACTCACATCTGGGTGCTTTTGTCATTCAAAAAGTCCTGCATCCTTTAAAACGACAGTTCTTTTTTAAAAGAGACCCCGAGATGCCTTGAATGTGAAATGGGAAGCAGGCAGAAGACAACAATATAACAATGGTTATAACTGTGATTCAAATGTATGAGTGGGGTCAGTGAAGGCAGCACGGTGAGGCTACATGGCCTGATTTACAGTGTCGTCGCAGCTTTATTACTGGACTTAAGACTGGAGTGTGTTGTAAGGTTGTCATTATACTCAGACTATAGCAATATATCAGAGGATAGCAATACCACTTTCAATACCGTGACGTTTGTGAAAAAAGTCAACAATCTTCACACAGTAGTGCAGGAGCAGTGACTGAACGCCTGCGATTAAAAGCTGAACAATTTCTTCCAAAGTGAAGTGTCGTAATCGTATAGCAGCCACAAACTCTTTATTTTCTCTCATAAATGAAAAAACAACTAACAAGAAACAAAACACAACCCAGCAAATCCTTGTATTTAAGCCAGCAAGTGTTCAGCGTTTTTTTTTTTGTTACTTAATAAGGTTGGAATGATGAACTGATGATCACAATAGTTGCAAATTAATTTTATTTCAATTGCCTAGTTAATCAAGTGTTGCAAGTCTTATTACTGTGGTTACTCTTGTTACTCTACCATACTATTTTTCCCTTTTCTTCCCCTTTGTCTCTATTCTGGTGTGTCATAATTCTGATTGCTGCTTTGCTTTTAGTAGTATCAAGTTTATAATTCATAGAAGTTGGATTGCTTTAAACGACCTGTCCAGGGTGAACCCCGCCTCTCGCCCGTAGCCGCTTGGATAGGCTCCACCCCCCCCCCCCCCCCCCGCGACCCTTAACAGGAATAAGTGAAAGAAAATGAATGGATGGAGGGTTTAAACATGTGGTCTCATAAAAGAATCAAACAAGTGACACTTATAACAACTCAGAGGTGTGGTGACACCGCAGTTGTGATGTATGTGTCCACTGGTGCTCACATGCACTTACACACACACACACACACACACACACACACACACACACACACACACAAAAAGAGGCAGGTCAAGGAGGTTTTCTTCTTTGCCCAGAATGGGGGCAAACAGAGTGAAGTTGTAAAATGTTTCCTCGATGCAGAAGCCTGGTGATGACAGTAAATCATCCTCTGGAAAGGGGGCAGACACGGTGTCAGTGTTGTGAGCCGGAACCAAAATTTGCTTTGACAGATGCAGGAAACTATGTTTTCAGTTTCAGAGACGGCGAGTGCATTGACGCTACTGTAACGCTGCTGTCTTGCAGGCTGGCAGGTCTACTTGCTCCCACAGATGCACCGTGTTTTATCCTCTCTAACACAAGGAGGCGGGTGGCGTGTCACAGCCTGCGACCAGCCTGCAGCAGCATGTTGAGTAGCCCTGATAACAGGAGCTGTCCCAAAAGATCACACAGATTAGCCCTGGCTGGTGGAATTTTATCAAAGTGCTGTTTTGACTGGTGTTCTGCTGCTTATGTGTGCATACTTGTATGCACTGGAAGATGTTTGCATCCAGCAGAGTGGAAGAAGAGTGAAAAGTGATGTTATTGCTGCTAATATTTGTTGGGTGACTGCAGGTTCAGAATGTGACACTGGGCTGAGAGTTGGTTTACGGCCAAAAACAGAGAGCTGGAGTAACTGACCTAGATTTGGCAAAAGCTACCATCCAACATTTGGTAATTTCTTAACTTGGCATGCAGCAGTTAATAGTGTTACAGAGCAGTGTATTTTATAGACAGAATCATTAGGGCTGCAAGAAATTCAACCTTTACGAACAACTACTCCAGGGATCCTCAACATTTCCTACTTCGACGCTCACCTCTTCGGGGAGCTTAAAAAAGATCACAAATTATTTTGGCGAATCAGCTCTGAACGAGTAAATTAGGTGAAGTGTATTAATCCAACAAGAGCCGGTTGTCTTGTCGCAAGATGTCGCATCAGGTTGGAAGATTTCGTGTCTCATAGGCGAGAATCAAGATGGATTCCGCTATTGACAAAAAAAACACGTGATGTCGTTCAGATGGTAGGTTTGCATAAATCTGACTTTTGTTGTTGTTGAAACAGCCTCACGAGTGTTGTTTTCTTTCACTTGACGAATGTTTGCATTTTTTTGCCTAACTTGAGCTCTCCAAACTCTACGGCGCCAATCCATTATGTCGACTGAAGATGAATTTCAATGAACTAGTAATTCCATTATAGTAATATATTTCTATGATAAGAATACATCCATCCATCCATCGTCATCTTCCGCTTATTCCTACACATTAAGGGTCGCGGGGGGGCTGGAGCCTATCCCAGCATCAACGGGCGAGAGGCGGGGTTCACCCTGGACAGGTCGCCAGTCCATCACAGGGCCAACATACAGAGACAAACAACCATTCACACTCACATTCATACCTACGGTCAATTCAGAGTATCAATCAGCCTCGTCCCCAATTGCATGTCTTTGGACTGTGGGAGGAAGCTGGAGTACCAGGAGAGAACCCACGCAAACACGGGGAGAACATGGAGACTCACACACAGAAAGATCCCATGCCCGAGCCGGGACTCAAACCCCACCTTCTTGCTGTGAGTCCACAGTGCTGACCACTGCACCACCGTGCAGCCTGATAAGAATACATAATTTCCACAATACATTTTGATTAAAATTCTACTTTTCCAAAAGATAATTTCTTTAAATGAGTATCCCACTGGATGAATGAATTTTTCTTTTTTGTTATTTGGTGATTTATTCATAATTTTTTTTTTTTTTTAATGAGTATGAAAAATCACAGCTAACCTAGAAATTAGGGATGGGATCTTCACTGATGCCTTGATTTAGATGCCGGTTCTCGAAATATTCTTTGTTTGTACATTACATTACAATTTATGTTAAAAATGTTTGGTTTGAATTTTCCAGTCACATTCAAAAGAGTTTAGTAACATGAAAATACAAAACAATTAACAAAAGTTTGGTTTCCCTGATAATTTATCCATTTAATTTTTTTTTCAGTTTAATGTTCCAGTACGTCAGCATTTTTCCACTTAAAGCAGTTTCACAACATAAAAATATGTAAACCAAACCAACCAAACCTCAAAACTTTGAAGAAAAATAGTATTTGTCATTCTTTTGGGGAAAAGTGATCAATAGTTGGCAAATATATTTTTAATCAAATTTGATATAAGGAGAATTGTTCAACTTCTAATAATTAATCTCTTAATCTAAATCTGAAGTGCGGCCTTGTTGATCCTCACGGTTTGACTTCATGCCTCGTGTGTGATGGAGGAGTTTGTGGACCAAACGGCACCTCCTCCTGCATTGGCGTGATCTCCGCTCTAAACCCTCATGTGGAAGATAATCAGCCAGACGAGTCAAGTGAAAGCTAATTTGAGCACAGACGAAAGTAATGAACAGCCAGGACGGACGTACAGCTGGGAGGCACACTGACCTCTCAGATGCACCCGTGAAACTCACTCAGCGATGTGCCAGACACTCTTCATCTCCCTCTTGTGTTTGATAATCGCTGGCAGCTGTAAATCTCCTGACTCCTCTCATAAATCACGCGTGAAGACATTGTTGCTGGTCGACACGTGTGACTGGATAGATTCACCTCCTCCAAAGAAACTTGCATATTTTTGGGGAGATTCACTTATTTGTAATACTCCTCAGAGCCCGACAAGAAGATAGATACCCTTCTCTCCTCTGTGACGGCTACAGGGACATACACAGACAGCTACTTGGCTTAGCACACGCAATAAATGGTAGTGGGTGGAAAGTGTTAGCATACCTCAGTTGAAAGTCATAATACAGATGAGATCTATATGATGACTATTGGTTCGTTCCGAGGTCGTCATCCTCTGTGACAAGTATGTTGTTTTATTGTCCAAAGTTATGAGTGAGACATGCTAACACCTCCCACCCATTACCATACATTGTGCTAAGCTAACTAGCGGTCAGCAGGTCTCTTTGGGTCTCAGATACACCACTGAGGAGAGACAGGTATCAATTTTCTTGTCAGGCTCTGGGAGTAGATAACACATAAGCAATTTTCAGGAAAAAAAATCATATGTTTCTTTCAAGACCTGTCTGTGTTTTAACAACCAAAAGTGAATCTACAGGTGATCCATGTGTTGTGTCGCAATGTTCCACTCAGGGTGTCTGTGTTTTATGTTCTATTCCATCTGTCTGCTAGTTTCTGTTGAGCAATGGACACTTCCACAATAGATCCGTGTTTCAGAATATAATGTGCCACCAAGAAAGATGCAACTGGATGCCTCTTGGGTGAATAATAAGTTGGGTTAGTGATCTGGGAGCAACATTCTCTCAGTGAAACCAGAGAAAAAGGCCATGTGAGAGTACAGACGAGGCCATCTGTGCTTGTGTAACCTGATAGATTTAATGCATCAGTGAATCAAGTTGAGACATTCCAGATTAAAAGTTGAAGTTTGACTTTTTTAAACCGTTTGTAGTCTTAACTTTAAAACTTGTTACCAACATTTATACTCCATCTGATTCTTCATGCTGCAACTAACCAGTCACAGGTCATCACCAGTCAGAGTGTCTGCGTGCGTGCGTGCGTGCGTGAGTGAGTGCGTGCGTGTGTGTGTGTGTTAAGTGAAACAGTAAGAACAGCTGCAGTCCACTTTGAGTGCACAGCTGTGGGAGCAGGCAACACATCTGTTAACAAAGACCAGTGAGATCACTGTGTAAATCCACACCAGTCACACTGAGTACCCCTTTACACTGCACTGACAGACATGTTTCATGATGGGATCTAGAATGCGTGTGTGTGTGTGTGTGTGTGTGTGTGTGTGTGTGTGTGTGTGTGTGTGTGTGTGATTGGAAGCTACTGATTTTTTGCTATCTGACTTGATTTGTATCTCGAGCAAATACTGTGTTCATGTGTTCTGAAGATACAACAGCGCAACATACTGGCATGTTTTTTTTTTCCTCGACTGAGCAGCTTGTTCACATGTCCACCAGACTCATGTGCTGGTGAGTAAATATCAATGTTAACCCTCAGTTACCTGCTAAATTCTACAAGTTCTACAGTTTATCTGAGAAGCCCTGCTGTTAAGTTGGAGGTGGGGATTCTTTTTTTCAAATCTGTGGTACAAGCTCTGCACCAATAGGTGGTGGTTTGTTTTGTGCTGTTGTGACAGTGAACAGTTGAAGTGAGTTTTTAGGTAAGGTAGCATTTTTGGGGATGTAAAGAGCATGAATGCAAATATTAATATTTAAGAAGTTGGTTCATCAAAATTTTCTTTTTAAAAAATTTGTGAAGATTGTTGATTCATCCATCCATCCGCTGGATTCCGCCTATCCCGTTAAGGGTCGGGGGGGGGGGGGGCTGGAGCCTATCCCAGCAGCTTTCAGGCATGAGGCTGGGTTCACCCTGGACAGGTCACCAGTCCATCACAGGGCCAACACATAGAGACAAACAACCATTCACACTCACAGTCACACCTACAGTCAATTTAGAGTATCAATCAGCCTCGTCCCCTCTTGATGTCTTTGGACTGTGGGAGGAAACTGGAGTACCAGAGAGAACCCACACAGGAACAGGGAGAACATGCAGACTCCACACAGAAAGATACCGTGCTGGAGCCGGGACTCAAACCCGGAACCTTCTTGCTGTGAGGCAACAGTGCTGACCACTGCACCACCGTGCTGCCTGTTGATTGAGTCTGTTATTCAAAACCAGGCGTTTCATCAGAAATGGTAGCGGATGCATTTCATGTTAAAAACAGGCTGCACTCTTGAACCATGTTCCATTGACTTATTTGGAAGTATTGCATTTGAAAAGGTTGCTGAAAATGTAGAAAAAACCTCCAAGGTGCTTTGGGCCATTTTAAAAGAGAGACGATTCACAAAACAGGAAATTGAAGCTGTAACAAATTGACTATTAAAATCACCTGACTGATAAGCTGTTTACCATCTTGTCAGATGTTTGTCTTCAACTCTGCAATGTGACTGATACTAGCAGCACCAAAGAAGTTCTGTCGAGAGTTCTCTCCATTTTTCATTGATTGTTGGCTGTAAACGGCCGAGTTCTTCTTCTTCTCTTCTGATGAAAAAAAAATGCATTGCATTGTTGGCTCTAAAACACTTGATGGAAATGTACCTAATTCGCATTTACAGAATTTGGTTGAAATTCACTTGAGAGTTAAAAGGGAATATGAGTTGTGTCCCAGGAGATAATAGATACGGTTCAGAACAGTGCAGAAGGCATCTTGTCTTTCACTCGTACACCAGATGTTAACAGGCTGAGCAGCTACAGCTCAGGTGCTGAACTGCCAAACTTTGTAGAAGCCCCTGTTTGTATTTGCATTTCACTGGCCTTTGTTTGAGCTGAGGGTTTGCAGTTTGGTCTTCCATCAGACCCCCTTTGGAGTGTTCTTGTTTGGCAAATGAAAAGCTGCAAGCTGTCACCCAGATCAATAGGGGGCTTACTGGAAGATCTGCAGAACCAGAGGGGTGGAGAAGAAAATTCCAGCTATGATGGGCAAGTCTCACATTACACTTTAGCTTCCTTATGTCACTGTAAAGTATCATACCTTTAGCCTGGAATCATCAAATTGCAATCGTTACAGCCGGTGGCCACATTTTCTCAAGATGCATTTTTAAAAAAAAAACTCCAATCATCCAGTATCTCCTTTTCAGTGTTCCTCTCTTTAGTTTATTGTTGTGGGGAGACAACAACTTTCCGCAATCTTGATTGGAAGTATTGATCTTGTTACGCTCAATGATAGATTAGAAGTAACTGGCTTTTTAGTTGCCCCTTTAAACACCCTGGGCAGTGCAGCCAGGGAACGAGGTTGTCCTCGTAAAAGGTCTGGTCAGAATCATTTGATGAGTAGCCAGATTCATGGGTTTCCTGTTTGGATGGGTGTGGTTTGACACAGGCAAAATGTCAAGTGCACCTAAATGTATTAACAAAAGCCAGGTGAGAGCTGTTGCCCGTTCATTGGTCAGAAATCATGTGGGTTTTGTGGTGGAATAAAGGATGGCTTGTTTTCTTTAAGGATCAATTACATTATTCAAAATAAACCAGCAGCTCCAGGCAACACCTCAGTTCGTGTTGCAGAGCTAACAGCCAGTGGACAGCATCATCAGCCCACGCTGCAGTCTATGGTGGCTGGCTTGGTCCAAGAATGCACGATGCATTCTGCACTTGATGTTGTCTTGAGGTTGGTTTCATGTTCATACCACAAACAAACTGCAAGGACATCTTCAAGGAGCACTGATCTGTTGATTTGATCCACATCCAAGTTTGACTGGTGTATTCACACCTGCGCAAAAGGTGGCATGGTGGTGCAGTGGTCAGCACTGTCGCCTCACAGCAAGAAGGTTCCGGGTTCAAGTCCCGGCTCCAGCACGGATCTTTCTGTGTGGAGTCTCCATGTACTCCCTGTTCCTGTGTGGGTTCTCTCTGGTACTCCAGCTTCCTCCCACAGTCCAAAGACATCAAGAGGGGATGAGGCTGATTGATACTCTAAATTGACCGTAGGTGTGTCTGTGAGTGTGAATGGTTGTCTGTCTCTATGTGTTGGTCCTGTGATGGACTGGTGACCTGTCCAGGGTGAACCCTGCCTCTCACTTGAAGGCTACTGGGATAGGTTCCAGCCCCCCCCCCCGACCCTGAACAGGAATAAGCAGAAGAAAATGGATGGATGGACACCTGCGCAACCAACAGCACCGACAGAGTAAAACAGACCAGAATTCAATTCAAACTAACTGAACAAGATAGTTGTGAAAAATGTCACTTAGCTTGTGTTTTGTAAGTGTTGCGATTGCTCATCACAAAAATGTAAGAAGATTAAAATTCTGTCTTTTGATAGAAGCCTTTGGCAAGATTTTAAAAGATGGCTTTACAGGTAGCACTTAACTTAGGAAATCCTTTTTTAATCATTATTCCCTTTTAACAATTCAAAACCTTTAACTTTATTCCATTTTATTGTGCTACTGTCCCATCTTGTATTTTTCATTTTGTATGATCTTATACGTCTGTATTTATGTGATTTGGTTGGGATTTGCCTTTTTTATTTCGTAGCACACTGATTTTGCGCTTGTTGTATAAAATGTCAAGGGACCAAGGTCAGGGCTGTTAATAATTTGATTTTAAAGAAATTTTTAAAACTTAGTCATATGGAGCGTGCCTGTAACTCTCATTCTATTCTCTATGTTCAATATCAAGCACTTTGAACACGTCGATAGGTCGTTGACCTGTCTCAGCACAATGCACTTTTAGGTGTTTTTTTTCCCCAACTATGACTTTTCTAGGGGTGTTGACTCACACTGAAACTGCTGCTGACAGGGAATCTCGGTTTTCTCTCTGAAAAACACAAGCATGCAAACTGTTTGAGTGTGTAAAAGATGTCTCTGCTCTCCAGATGTGTGAACAACGCAGCTCTGAAGTCTCTGGTTTTTGACACCAGATCTCTTTTACTGTACAATGTTGAGAAATCACTGTAAATTAGTGTCAGGGACCAAACTGTCAAAACACAGGTCACAAGTTTAAAAAAAAGGATTTATTTTTCCAAAAGGAGTGAAGTTTAACAAATGCAAACTCAACTAACAGACCTGCCAAATTGAAGCCAGAGGGAACATTTATACTAAAGGACTGAACCAATGAATAAACACAGGGGGCACTGTTCCAAAAAAAATACTTAAACGTAATTACAAAATAACCCCAATCCCCCCTGTGCTCTCAAAACAGTTGGTCTGGTCCTTGGCTTGGGCCTCAGCATGAAATCAGGCTCCACCCTCAATCCAATCTTTTGTCCGAACCAGGAAGTACTCCACAGGTAGGAAACTCCAAAGAAAAGACAAAGGGATTAATAACTTAAATCACCTGGCACCATGACAAGGATTTTAATTAAATGTGCCTGAGAAAATGGCTGAGAATGAACTTTCACTGTGTGGTTCTGGCTGGAGCCATCACAATTAGTCAGAACTTGTTTGTGTTAAAATGTGTTGGAATGTGTCAGATATCTGTCACTCATCAGATGGTATCGTTTGAGTAAGGAGACTGATTTAGAACATCTCCAGTGGTGGTATTGTTTTTGACTATTTACTAAAACTTGCCAGATTGCACGAACACTCAGGATTTACATCATCGTTGAAGCTGAAAGTTCTGGAGTGCAGCAGTACTTTTTGCCCTTTTGTTGTTGTTATTAGTATTCTTGGTTTAAGTTGACTTTGTCGTTTAATGTTCTATGATGACTGTGATTTTTTTTTTTTGCCTATATGTTAAGAGCGCATTTAAAACAGACCAAAATGAAGTAATATATGCCTATAGATTGTGTTGAAGTACACCGACTTCACCGGGTCCGTTGATGAGAAGAGATCAATCGGAGTCGTCTGGTTTAGACAAATCAACACTTTATTTCACACAACAAAGCAGACGCAGATCTATCTGGAGACCCCACTACAGGCACCTTGAGAGTGCAGCAGAGAGTCTGAATAAGATATTAACAGACAGTGAATATATGCTTGAAGCCGCACCTTTTTTGCATACGTAATTTTACACTCATGCATATCACACTTCTTGATTAATACATCTGCACACTCAGGTCGTCTTGTCCCATTATTCTTATCATTCAGCCTTGACAGTTCGGGTGCAACTAGCAGCCTGCACAACTTAACCCAAACAATCACATCATGTACTTATACAGAATCAACTCCTGATATGGTGGTGCCATATGAACACAACATGATCCACAGCTCATTTTCTCAATTGATAGCCGATGGATCAGTTGAGCCCTAGACGAAACTACAGGTCTGATATGTAGTGTATAAGCTCATGTTAGCGCCTGAACTCTGTGGAACTATATTGTGATGTCAGTAGTGCTGTTTATCCACCTGGACTGTTTGGGTGTCGGCTACAGAAAGCAGAGATATCATCTGGCTTCCTTTTTGTATATATATATATATATATAGTGGAACTACGTCAAGGTCAAGGTGAACTTTGTAACAGCCAGTAGAGGATAAGGGGTAAAAGCGACACAGTGCAAATATTAACAGAACAGGAAAATGATAGAACGCCATTAATGAGGCCACTGGTAAAAGGGACAAATGAGTTCTTAAATGCTTCGGCAAGATGCAGCAGATGACAGCAGTTTGTAAAAAGTCTTTCTTTTACAAAACTACAGACCCAAACCAGCAAATGAAAGAGAAATTGAAAAGGGGACAATTGCGCCCCCCCCCCCCCCCCCGTCTGCAGCTCTACAAAGGGGTGCTGTCAAAGTCAACTTTATTGTCAAATATACTACACATGCATGACATACAGCATAGATGAAAATTCAGTCAACATTTGAAGTGAACATTCAACATTTGACATACAAGGCAATGATGGAATTTCCTGAGGTAGTGCAAATAGTGCAAATGGGAGAGTGTCCGCATAAAGGGGGGGTGGGGGGGTGGGTGGGTGGTGACAAAGTCCATGGGGGCAGAGTGCAGAGTCTTTGGGGGTGGGGGGGTGGGGGCTGTACTGTGCTGCACTGAAAATGCAAGGACTGCTTGTAATTAAATTAGCATGAAATCGACTACTATTTGCAGAGAGCACTGGATATAACGGGTCATGTATTTGGCCACTTGACACGTTAATATCGTTCACAGCATGTTGCCACAGTAGGGAAGTAAGATGTGTGTTTTATTGTGTGGTGTATTTTTTGGAGCAAGCAAAAGTTGTTTAAGATGCAAGCAGAAAAACAACCTTGACTGATAAAATGGATGTGTTGATAGTGGATGTTATCAGATAAACGTGCTGCTGATGGTGTCACCCCAGTAGCAGCTAGCATGAATCACCCTTGAACCACTTCCTTCCCTCCAGCGCCGTGACATTAAGCCACGTTCTCATAAAGAAGAAGAATGAGTTGGGGCCGTCAGAACAATTGGACTATTGAACTTGCTCCAAATGAGAGGATCTGCCCATGGGAGTCATCGATTTTGTTTAGCACCAAATACAGAAAGGCTTTGATTTAGCTGCGTACTCAGACTCGTCAAGTACATTAATGACCGTCTGTTCGTCGACAAAAACAAAAATTAGTTCAATTCACAGAAATAAATGGTTAAAATTGTTTGCAAGTGGTGGCTAGATGGTTGAAACACCGTCAGTGTCACCGTCAACATCATCTAGTTAAGATGCAGCTGTGAAAGTGATAACAGGCGACTCACTAAAAGGTACTTCCTGTACTTAAGTCACTCAAGACCTATACGTTCTTTTCCTTTTCCTTCAGGCTGTTGATTGGCGCCCCCAGAGCCAGAGCTTTAGGGAAACAGAAGGCCAACGTCACAGGAGGCCTTTATAAATGTGAAATCAACCATTCCACTGAATGTGAACGCATCGAGTTTGACAATGACGGTGAGAATATTTCTCAATATCACTGTCTTGGCTTTATTTGTCTTTATTAGATTCAGTTTTCCAAAAAGCAAATCTCAATGTGATTTTTGTTTTTTTTTAAAGCCAAGGATCAAGACTAAATGCTCATGCTCTGTTTTTAAAGAGAACCCCCGTGTGGAGATCAAGGAGAACCAGTGGATGGGGGTGACGGTCCAGAGTCAGGGTCCTGGGGGGAAGATTGTGGTGAGTCGCACTGAACCATCATTTCATTGTTATCGTTTTACTTGCCACCAGCATATCAACTCAGGTGTGTTTTGTCATTTCAGACATGTGCTCATCGCTATCAGAGGCGATTGTTTGTGAACACGCCCCAGGAGTCCCGTGACATCACAGGACGCTGCTATGTGCTGAGTCAGGACCTGACCATCGATGCGAGCTCCGATGAAGACGGAGGTAACTGGAACTTCTGTGAGGGCCGAGCCAGGGGCCATGAGATGTTTGGGTCCTGCCAGCAGGGTCTGGCAGCCACCTTCACCAAGGACTATCACTATGTGGTGTTTGGAGCTCCAGGAGCATACAACTGGAAAGGTCTGGCGCTAATTCCAACCAGAGTTGTATAGTAGTGTCGCATTCTAAATCCGCCACATCGCTGCTCTCCAGGCATCGTGCGTGTGGAGCAGAAGAACAACACCTTGCTGGAGATGGGAGTGTACGACGACGGCCCGTATGAAGTAGGAGATGAGGATCTCTTGAACCCGGAGCTGGTGCCAGTACCTGCCAACAGCTACCTCGGTGAGTCCCCATCCATTCATGTCAATCTTTGCTTTATTCATTTTCTAAACAGCACCTGTTAAAAAATGTTGTCGGCCCGCGTCAGCAATATTAAATCAGTGATTCTCAAGATGGATAAAACAAGCATGTTCATAGAAACATGTGAAACTTGACTTGAATAGAATTTCTACAGGGTTACAGACATTTGTACTTGTCAACCACAGATTTGATTAATTTGATAGTAATCAATAATAATATGATTGATTTGATAAAAAGTTGATAATAAGATAAAATTTTGGCAAGCAAGAATGATTTAGAAAGAAACTATATTATTGTATAAATGCAATACATGACGTGGACAGTGTTCTCGCCAATGGCTTCATTTGTAGTCAGTGGCTTGTTTTTTGTCCAGTGATGAGGGGAACGGCTGCAGTAAAACTCAGCAGGTCACATCTTTGTTGCACTTGCGACTCCTACTGGTTGGTCACGTTACCTGCTTGGAGGAAATTCAGAATGTTCACGACTTGACTGGCAGGGAAGACGTGGGATTTGTATCCTATGAGACACGTAGAGGTCTGCATCCTCGAATTCAGTAGGAGTTAGCATGACCGCACAACAGAGTGCTTTTCCACAGTAGGGTTAAAACCCTCAACTCCAGTGTCACATCCGTCTCTCTTTAGGATTTTCCCTGGATTCGGGACATCGCCTCACCAGGAGCCGGGGCCTGACGGTGGTGGCTGGAGCCCCCAGAGCCAATCACAGTGGAGCTGTGGTCCTGTTGAAGAAGGAGAGCGAAGCCTCCACCAGACTGTCTGTGGAGCACACGCTACGCGGGCCAGGACTGGCCTCCTCTTTTGGCTACGACGTGGCTATATTGGACCTGAATGGGGACGGGTGGGTAATATCTGTCCCTGGCGTTAGTCTGCCTGAGCATGCAGTTAAGGTTGGCAAGAATTCAATGTTATTCATGTTAATAATAAAAAAAAAAAAAGTTAGTTTTTAGGTTCGAGGCTTTCTGGAAGGGACTGTGTTGTTCTTAAAAATTTGACTTTTGGGCTAATTCATTGTAATCTGTATGATTTTGTACATATTTCCTTCCCATGTTGGGTGTAGATGGCAGGACATTGTTGTCGGGGCCCCTCAGTTCTACATGAAGGAGAAAGACGTTGGAGGGGCTGTTTATGTTTACATCAACCAGGCGGGGCGCTGGGAAAGGGTCAGTCCTGTTCGTCTCAATGGGACAAGAGACTCCATGTTTGGACTGGCGGTGGAGAACATTGGAGACATTAATCAAGACTCATATGAAGGTAGCTACCTCTGTTTGTTAGCAGGATATGTAAAAAAAAAAAAGAAGAAGAAATTTCTTAGAAAGATAGTTAAGTGATTTTGGAGGTGATCTGGATCAAATTGTAGATGATTACTAGTTTAGATGGATTTTAAGCTGCTGTTACATGAACTGCTTGGGCTGTTTTCATTCAGATGTTGCCGTCGGAGCTCCCTCTGATGATGGCGGAGCAGGAAAAGTCTACATCTATCATGGCTCTGCACAAGGATTCAACCGCAGCCCCGCTCAGGTGTGTTTTGTTTAAGAGGAAGAAGGAAGTATTCAAAGGGCAGAGATTTTCCTTGATTTCTCTCTGAATGAATGTGCATGAGTAGTTCGTAGAAGGTTACTTTTTAATCATAGAGAAGGCAGAAAGTTCTAGTGCGCTCCTTTTATCCCTGTCACCTCACACCTGCCAAAACTGAATTAAATAAAATTGATTTGAAAGAAGGTGAACGACGAATCTTTATCCTCTCAGGCTCACGATGGTACCGTAAATAATAGCTGGAAGATGCCTGTTAATGTTAACAGAACAGATTCACAGTTTTACATCTGATTTTTTTTTTTTTTTGAACAGGTTATTTCAGGAAAAGAGCACAAGCTTCGACTGTTTGGGTATTCTCTGGCTGGGAACATGGACCTAGATGGTAACTCTTACCCAGACCTGGCTGTGGGCTCACTGTCGGACTCTGCTCTGATTTACAGGTAATTATTTTCTCACTCATTATAAATACTACGAATCATACTGATTGTCATATTGAATTTAACGACCTTTCTGTCAGGGCACGACCAGTCATTAGTATCCACAGAGATGTCAAAATATCGCCAAAGGAAATTGACCTCACCGTCAAAACCTGTGGGAACAGTATTTGGTAAGTATTTTATTATTTTAAACGTTTCATTTGATGTCATTATGAAACTTCTCTGTTGCATTTAAACAGAAACCCACTTCCTCTCCACAGTTTCACCATGGACGCGTGCTTCAGCTACAGAGCAAAACCAACATCTTACAACCCAAGAATAAGTAAGTGAAAACACCTTTCCTCCTCACATCCAAGACTGTTGGACTGCTCTTTCTCGTACTGTTTACTACTCTGCTGTACTGCAGTACTCGGCTACTCTGTGGAGGTGGATGGAGATCGCAGGAAACAGGGGCTGCCGTCCCGTGTGATGTTCCTGAACAAATCCCGCACCGAAACAGACCACCAGATTAACGGAACCCTAGAACTTCGAGGCCAAAACCAGGATTCGTGCATCAAAATAAAAGTCAAACTGAAGGTGAAGCTGCGTTAGAGACTACAGTTAGAAAAGAAACGGATCCGGACAAATATCTGCAGTGGATTTCTGATTTTTGAAAAATAAAAAAGACGGTTTATGATTTTCACAGGAAAACATTAAGGACAAGATGCGTAGCATTTCCATGGAGGTGACTGCAGACATTGTGGGCACGAAGCGACAAAAGGTGAAGAACGGCCTCCCCGCCCTGATGCCAATCGTAGACGCCTCTCAGCCCAGCAAAGAAATCATTCAGGTAACAGCCATTTGTTGTAATAAACAGAAATTCAGCCAAGAACACAGTCGATGAAAGTGTGTTTTGTCTTTATTTGTCATTTTACAGGTCAACTTTGTAAAAGAGGGATGTGGAACTGATCATATTTGTCGGAGTAACCTGAGGATGGATTACAAATTATTCTACAAACAAAATAATCAAGACAAATACGCCCCGCTGCCTCTGTGAGTTTTAACCTTTCAGCATGAATGAGAACTTCTCTTCGTTTAGCTTTCGTTCACGAGTAAATAATCTCTTTTCGATATGTGAAAAATGGAATTCCAATGAGAATCAACATCCAACTCTACAACTTTTTTGGGTGCGCACAGCAACCAAAAACCCTCCTGTAAGAACAGATACCCGAACCCATGGACAGAGAACACCAAGTGTGGAAAACTTGAACTAAAAGGAATTTTAATGACCCATGAAGATTTCTGCACTTCTTTACTTGATATGTCAAGTTGCAGTCCTTCGATAAAACATCTTTACAAGTCAATGAAGTCTTTTTACTTCTAAACTTGTTGTAAGCGATCATGTTTGTGTCTGCAGCAAGAGCAACATTCCTGTCTTCCATCTGAACTACGAGAGGAAGGACTTGGCTCTACGCCTGACAGTAAACAACATGAACGGAGACGACGCCTACGAGGCCAAGTTGGTGGGCACCTTCCCGGACACGCTGTCGTATTCGGGAGTCCGTTCACATCACACCATGGTAAGCCAGCCTCAGTCGTGACCTCGTGTGTGCGCGAGAAGAGATGTTGCATGGATGAGGTAAAGGTTCTAGTGGAATATCTGGCACCGACACGAAGCCTCAGTTCCCACTTACTGCTTCTATTTTGTCTTTTATTTCAGATGTCTGTCATGTAGTCTGTCATGTGAGCTCAGCTGTGCTGGAAGGTTGAGGCTAACATCCCTGTGCTAACATTTAGCTTTTGCGGTCACCTTTGTTGTCAAATAACACAAAGTCATTATTGTTTTCATTATACTTTTTTTTTTTTTTTTTTTTTTAATCTCATGCCGCCAACGATTTTGGACCGTGGATACATTATGATTTATTTGATGTAAAAGCCATGGTGCTCGTCGTTTTTGACATCATCATCTCTAAATTGCAAATTAGTAAATGTGTTGTCTTGAGATAATTATGCTCATTTCATGTGATCTTTTCACAAAAGCTGTTTTAGATAGAGGCATTAAAAAGTGAATACAAGCACCACAGTAATATCAGCTGCTATCATTTTATGTAAATATTTTTTTCATAGCGTCCATGTCATGAGGCCCAGTGACACCTAATCTAGACCTGATATTGTTACCATCCTGCACAAATAAGACACCCCTCTTTTTATTCAATTTTGTTGATATCTCAATTTTTCTTTTATAAATATTTGAATGGTTCCTTAAGTGATTATTGGCTGATGCTTACTGTCTATTGGCCAAGACTTAATAGTGATTAACTTTCTGGTTAGTATTTTGAATAATGCTGACAAAGTGATCTTTACCAGGCCGAGAAGCAGATCATCTGTGTTGCTAATCAGAACGGCTCCCAGGCCGACTGTGAGTTGGGGAATCCTTTTAAGAGAGACTCCGAGGTACCGATTTACTAATTAAACATTTATCTTGGTTTGTTGTTGCGCTTGAAGTAAGATCAGATGTTTTTTGGGGTCTTTTTTTTTTTTCCAGATAACATTTTTCATTATCCTGAGCACCTCGGGTATGACTCCGGGTACCACGGACATAGAGGTGGACCTGCAGCTCCAGACGTAAGTACTGCGGCTGTTGTCTTCCACACTGAAATGCGTCATAAATCTTAAACTGCTGGCGTGTTCTCGTCCTTCAGAACCAGCGTGCAAGAACTTACCGCCCATGTGAAAGTAAAAGCTCAAGTGATTACTGAGTTGCCATTGTCCGTCAGTGGGTAAGCGTGTGAATCTTTGATTGTGTCAAACAACTTTTTGCAACACAAAAAAATACAACTGTTTTGTTTGTTTTCCCTCAGGGACGTCAGCCCTCGTCGCGTTTCTTTCGGAGGTGTGGTGAGAGGACAGAGCGCCATGAAGACGGAGGAGGAGATCGGCAGTTTGATCAACTATACATTCAGAGTATTTGTCTGACCCGTTCCCATGTATGGTGTTGGAATTGTTCCCTTTTTTCTTTCCCAATCGTATTTATTTTTTCCTCAGATCAACAACTTGTGGAAGTCTTTGACGCCGTCCGTCAAAGCCTCGCTACACATTCAGTGGCCCAAATCCAACAAAGACGGAAAATGGCTGTTGTACCTTGTGAGGATCACAGCGACGGGAGCAGCAGAGGAGGTTCTTTGCTCTCCTGCGTCTGAGATCAACCCCCTCGAAGACATCCAGGTAGGGAATGCAAAATCACAAACACACTGCAGTCATTCCATTATTTTGCTTTAATGAGAAGAAATATGTTTACAGGAATCCTCTTCATCCAGGAGAAAACGTGAAATAGGAGAAATAAAAAGTGCCAAAATTTCTTCACTGTCAGACAAAAATAAGGTTTTGGTGAGTGTTTCTTGATAAATGTTTTATTGAGGTGTATGTGTGTCACTTTGCCACCTCACGCACTCGTTCTTCTCTAGTCGTGTAGAAAGGGGTTGAAATGCGTGGTGCTCAGGTGCCCCCTGCAGGGCCTGGACGGCTCAACAGTGGAGCTGAGATCTCGTCTGTGGAACTCGACCTTTATTGAGGTATTGACATGAAGCGTTTCATGTGTATCTCCTGATGGTACTGGCATTTATATCTGTTCTTGCGTCCATGCAGGATTACGCTTCTCTTTCATCGGTGGATGTCGTAGTGAAGGCTTCACTCGTGCTTCATACTCAGGCTAAAAACATGATCCTGACAACCCCCGACGCTGAAGTAAATATCACAACAGCCATAACAAAGTCTTTATTTACTATCTTAACCCTGAAATACCTCTAATAATGATAATTGTAGGTGATGCTGACAGTATTCCCAGACAGTACAGTGGCTCAGTACGGAGGAGTCCCCTGGTGGATCATCCTGGTAGCTGTCCTGGCAGGCATCTTGATTCTGGCTCTGTTGGTGTTGCTTCTGTGGAAGGTGAGTGGTTCGGTGAAAGAGAATACAATAGAACAAAGAATTCATCTTGTTGCTGTTGTTGCATTATTTTGGATTTGTACAAAAAAATAGCATTAAAATAAATTGTTGCTTCCCACTTCTTTTTTTTTCTTTTTCTTTTTTTTTTTGATTGTTGGTCAGGCACAACGTGAGATTTGACTTTGTGTGAGAAGTAATAGAGGTTAGACTAAACTGCTACTTTTCACAGCAGCCATGTCTTCGGTCAGTTAAGAAACACATACATGTCATCCAAATCTGTTCATACATTTTTTTCCCAACCACCGAAAACCATCGTCCGATTCAGAGCACATACCACCTGTGGGAGCATATCTGTCTAATTGAAATACACCACCTCAAAGAATTTCATCAAGATAGAACAGATGTTGAACATTACATTGAACGTCGGTCATCGGGGTCACAGGTAAGAACCATGTTAGTATGTGTGCTTTAGTAGTTAGAATGTTGAAATGCTGCTTTAGTCACGTTATTGCTTACATCGTATCCAGCAGCTCTCAGTTGGAGTTCATCACTCGATGGAACGCAACCTTTATTTTCCCAGAGTCACATTTCTACAAGCTTGATGTGGAATGGTTCTACGCAGGCAGTCACTCCTTTCTAAATGTTTAACTCGGAAGAAAAATTTAAGTCACAGGATTCGCTCTCGTCCTCAGTTTTTCACAGCGGTCAAAAAAAGTGTCTTGCTCCCCAGACTGATAAACTCCAACTGAGAGCTGCGAACGCGGCTGAAGAAGCATTTCACAAGGGTCCGATCAGGAGGATTTTTGGAGGCTGAAATGTTCCTCTTTTAATCACTCCAAATGCACTCCAGGGAGTTTGATGGATGTTCATCTGTAGCAGCACCGCTAACAGCTGCCGTCAGCCTCCATGGTCGGGGATCTACATTTTTATCTAGATTGAATCACCTAGTCTTTTTTTTTTTTTACTTGGGATGATTTCTTGACAAATATCTGCTGTTTGCAGATAAAAGTTTTATCTGGAGGTTGTTTTTTTTGTTTTTTTTTAACTGACTTGAGTTAACAGCTCATCACCTTGCTCCCCCCCAGTGTGGCTTCTTCAAGAGAGCAACAAAAGACCAATACGATGCTGCGTATCACAAGGCCGAGATCCACATTCAGCCCTCTGACAAAGACAAACTCTCTGCTGAGGCCTGATTTAGACTCTGATTGGGGGTAAAGACTCGCTGGCAGCATGTGCAGAGACTAATGGACTCACTCCAGCAGCTACATCAGCCGACTACACGCACATTGTGCTGAGCCTCATTGTTGAATGTAAAACAAATGTGAAGTACATTCAGGTTCAGTACAATATGTGTCCCCTAATAATACCGGCTTAACATTTTCTGCTTTTAAATACTTTTGGTTTTGTTGTGTGCGTAATTGTGTGCTTCCGCTGACGTTACTGCTTGGCTGTTTGACAAAGCCAGTTAAAAGCTGCAAAGCATGCCCGCACATTTCCTCTCAACTGTTTATTCCAGATATTATTGACTTAAACTGTGAATTGAAAATTTCAGTGCGGATTCTTTCAACGCTCCAAGCAAGAGGACAACGTTCCCCAGTACCACGCCGTGCGAATAAGAAAGGAGACTCCTCCGTATAAAGATGGAAAAGGGCAGCTTGATGCTTTTGAGAAGAAGCAGTGGATGACAGCTTGGGTGGACAATGAGAGTTACTCGTGATGGTTGTTAGAGGACCCGGATGGCAAACCACCGCTGAACGGACCGCTCGCCACTCTGTGAACACGACGCTCAGCGATTAAAACACAGAAGGGCTGCAGCTAAGGAAGACTTTCTCTATCGATTCATCTGCTGATTGTTTTTCGCGATTCATCAATGAATTTAAGGCCGTGAAATATTAAGTGCGTGAAAAGAAAAATACCTGTCAGAGCCTAAAGTGACAAGTCAAATTAATTTTGGTCATACACGCAGCATATCCTGATGTTAAGAGTCAGGAGCGCCAACTGTTTTTGGAAAAAGGACTGAGACGATCAATTGATGATCGATATTCTTTTGATTGACTTGTTAGAGCGCTAAAAATCTAGATTATTTTTGTGCTTACCGGGAAATAATTTTTACACTGTACAGATGTTTTTTTTTTTTTAAACAAGTTTTGTATATATTTAAATACTTTTGCACACTGTATATTTATTTTTTTGTTTGTTGATAAAACGGTTTCATGGAGCCAAAGAGTTGCAGTCTTGAGTCTGCCCTGGAGCCAAACAATCAAATTCAGAGTTCGCTACTGATTTGGCAGAGGTGCGCCGTTCCACTTGAGCTCGGCAGGAATTAGAATCCTGACATCTATGCAAAGAAGGTACAGCTGGTTCAGAATGAATGTGAATTTTTCAATACTTTCGAACCAAATTACTTCTGTCTTTGGAATGTTTCGGTACATTATCATTTAGGGCTGGGTATCATTCAAAAATACCGTTTTAAAGCTACATTGACTTTGATACTGATTAACTCCTTAAAAAAAATGAACTGTAGATAACGTTACCCCCCCCCCCACACACACACACACACACACACTCAAAACAGTCTCATAATTCATAATCCAGTTTACAAAAAATGTGGTTTAACTGTATTTTGGAGTTTTTCCATCCAAAGCAGATTTACACCATAAAAAATGAACTGTAGCTTGAAGATTTACTCCTCAGGTATTGAATTACAAGGCATCTTTGGAAATTTGATCGTATTCGAGCAACTCAGTCGGTGCTAAGAGTTGAGATACTCAGCCCTGCTTCTGTGTCACAGCAGTCAAGTGGAGTTCTTTCACTTTTTGATTGTGGCGTTAAAAGTGTACTGTAGGTCATCTTCCAGTAACTCTTTGTTCCGTGTGAGGAATCCAAAGGGAAGCTGGTTTAAAAAAAAAAAAAAATCACCTGAATTGTATGACTGTTTATTAGTGGATGTCCTGTTGAAAGTTTCAAGTGTAATAAAGATATCCTTCAAAATTGAGTGGCACTGTGGGAAGTTGTTGAATGAAGTGCTGAAGGTTAATTTGACGTCATCTCAACGTTCACGCGCACGTTTGTTGTGACACACCGGGATTTGTTAAACCCTCAATTTAGTCTTTCGCACAAGAAGCGAAGCTTTAAAACTTCTTACTCTTGACATCTACTGAGTACCTTTTGCAAGTCGGGAGAAATATTTAATAGATGTGTCTTTCAGGCTCTACTTCCTGTTTCTAAGACAGGGATCATACTTCTTTTTTTTTAAACTCATAAATCTTAATGGCTTTTCCACACCAGCTATGGGAGATAATTTTCATAACCACATTCTCTGAAATCTGTTTACACATAAATAATAAAGAGGAATCAATGTCAAAATTTAGCAGCATACGCCGAACTGAAATTAGCAAGCTACCGATTTGATACATTATTAAAAACCTGTATTATCCAGGGGATATTTTTCCATCCATCTTAATTGAACCTGAAATATTCAGGTATTTGTAAAGCAATTTTCCAAGATTTACCAAAGTTTTCTGGCCTTATTCGTTTTGACAAAAACATTTCCAGGCCCGGAAATTGCAATCCCGACGCCATGCCTTTGGTTTTCATGACAAGCGGCGACTTCTACCGATACATTTCCATTACGCTGGAGGAAAAACTTTCATGATCATACAATGTTTACACGTGTAACATGAATAGAATCCAGGGCAGTGATGAACGACAAGCTACACAGTTCGACATCTAAATATAAATGTACGTTAACCAGATTTTTCTCCCTATATCTTGACTATGAACAACAAGCAGGCATTTGTGAAGCAAATTTCCACGACCTTCAAAATTTCTGGCTTCATTTATTTTTTTTAAAAGGTCTTTTTTTTTTTTTTTAGGCCTGGAAATTATTTTGAAATTCCGTGACCTTTCTAGTTTTTGTCCTGACTTAGTAAAAAAAAACAAAAACAAAATTTAAATATCGAGGGCTCAAAAACTCCCACTGTCTGTGATGAATGAGGGTTAATGTGTTTGGTTTTAATGGAAAAAAAAAAAAAACTTTGACAAGATAAATCCATGTTTTAAATAGCCATTAATACATTTCCTTTCAATTACTTCAAACATCACATAATTAAGTAAAAATACTGAAGTTTCAGAAATACATCCGTCCATCACACTGAAATAAATGCTTCTCATATTTCTTTGCTCACCCATAAATTTCATCCTTGAAAAAGATTTATTTAATGAAACTATTTAGAACATGGGAACAGATGAATTGTTTTAAATGCTCTATATAAAAGCTAAGTGCACTGAAAATGATGCATCAACTCAAAAACAGCCGAAGGAAGGAAGAAGCAGATTAACAAGAATAGCGATGAACGCTTCGCTCCAATCATGTTGGGTCCTACAAAAACATCTACTGAAAAAAAGATATGCAAATATTCCAAAATAGTAGAACTTTTTTTCCCCCAATATACATAAATACATACACCGCATATCAGTCAAAAGTTAAACGGAAGGTTTTCTCCTGCTCCTTGCGCTGGTTGTCGCACTGTTTGGACACCTCCTCCACTCGTCTCTGCAGGAGAACTGAATTCTGATCGATCCACTGCAGAGAATCCATATGGGCGTTGAGAATTTTACAGATCTGCTGGAGCTGAAGAAGAGAGAACACAGACGGTAATTTAAGATCAACGACAATATGGAAGAGGTGAAATCTGTCTAGGGCAGGTTGAACCATAACGTTGCTTAATCTTACCGGGTCGCTGGTATCTGCCGGGCCACTGGAGGTGTTCAGGTGCTCAATGATCTCCTTCAGGTCCTGCGACATCCTCTTCAGCTGAGCATCCACGTTCTCAGCCAGCTTGTACGTTCTTTCACGTTCTTCATCAGCGTTCTGCATGTAGATGGTTCCACTTTGCTCCTTCACTGACTCCTCAAGAGGGCAGAGCAAGTCCTCCAGCTCCTTCTGCTGGGAAAGTATGAAATCCAGTTCTTGGTTTAGCCTCCTCTGGTCCAGCTTCACTTTCTCCATCTCTTTGTGTAGAGCTGTGATCTTCTCGCCATTCTCCACCAGCATGCGGTCCCAGGCGTTCACCTGAGTGGCCTGCTGTAAGAAATGTCTTTCTTGGTCCTCAAGCTCCAGACTCCACTTGTTGATGAGACCCTCCAACTGGGCGTAGGTCATCACTGGAGGAGCAGCGGTCGTAGCAATGGCTGTGGTGGCTGTAGTGGTGGCTGTGGCACTTGTGATGGCAGCCGGTTTGAGTCCCAGGGTGAAGCCAGTGGCAGCACCTGTTGAGGTAGCTGAAGCTGCAGCTGAGGCTGTGGTCAGTGGGGCAGGAGTGGAGGTGGTGGTTGCTGCTCCAAGAGGTTTCAGCATAAAAGAATGACCTCCACTTGCTACTGCGCTTGTTGCAGGAGCCAAGGCTGCTGCTGCTGTAGTTGGAGCAACAGCCAAAGTAAAGCCTGTACCTGTTGCAGCTGCAGCAGCAGCTGTAGTTACAGGAGCAGCAAACAGAGATGGACCAGATGGAGCTGCCTGGGTCGATGCAGGTGGAGCTGGGGTGGTAGAGGGCTTGATTCCAAAACTAAAGCCTCCACCCTGCCCTGTTGTGCTAGCAGCAGCAGTGGTGGAGGAGGCTGGTTGGGAGCCCAGGGTGAGGTTGGAGGGAGCACTTGATCCAAAAGTGAATCCTCCACCTGGGCCAGCAATAGGAGCAGCAGTAGGAGCAGCTGCAGGTGCAGCAGTCACAGTTGCAGCTGTGGTGACTTGGACCTTAGTCGCCCCAAAGCTGAAGGCTCCAAATGAGAGGCCACCTGGAACTGTTGTTGCTGGTGCTGTTGGGTTTGTTGCTGCTGGCTGGGTTGGTGCTTGAGAGGCTGTCCCAAAAGTGAAGCCCCCTCCTGCAGGAGTAGCAGCGGCTGGCGCAGTCAAACTCGATCCCAGGCTGAACCCTGACCCCGCTGGGGAAGATATTGTGGAGCCAAATATCGGACCTGAAGCAGGGGTGGTTTGAGGAGCTGATCCAAGGCCAAATGTAGAGGCTGGCGCCCCAAATGAAGGGCCTCCGCCGGCGGCTGTGCTCTTTGCAGGGGTGCCGAAGCCAAAGGTGCCGGCAGTGTTGGTGCTGGTCTGGGTGGGCGTCCCGAAAGTGAAACCGCCACCGGAGGCTGCAGGTGTGGAGCCTGTTAGCCCAAAGCCGGCAACGGGTGCTGCGGCTGGAGGTTTTTGGACTCCTGAAGGGAAGCCCGTAGAGGCTTGGCCGAAGTTAAACCCACCACTCATTCTCACTCCCGATTATATCTGATATAATAGTCGGGTTAACGTTCGAAACGGGCACTTCCGAGGCTGAACTACAGTAGCTTTTGGCGGGCCACAATCACGAGCTAGTTCAACTGACACAACCGGCGAAAATGTTACTCTAATGAGGATTTTCGACACGTCAGCGGTTGATAAAGTCGGTCATGGATTTGTCAACATCACATTGACTCTAACGGCGACGGAAAATTCAAAACATGCTTATTAAAAACGTGGCTACGAGTTTCTCTCCGCTCAGGCAGTACCGTGGACCCCTACAGGAACTTACGACATGCGGTCATGGACAAAGCGCTACAAGCTGGTTTGCCCTGAGTTGTGTCTATTAGCCGCAAGACCCGCCTCTCACATTTAGAGTGACAGATCCAAACACCAACCACGAGACGTACGAAGGACCAAACCCACTTTGTGATTGGTACGCCTTTCTGCCTAAGAAACTACATTCAGGGAAATGTGATCCCATATTATACTCAACAAAGATCGTCGAATTTTTCTTTTTGAATATGTCCTCCCCAGTTATCAAGTATAAATACCTTGAAGGGTGTCGTTGTCAGGTCGTTGATAGAGCAAAAGGCTCAAGGTGGTTTACAATGTTGTCTTTATGATTATACACCACCAAGGTTGCTGGATTTCATTTAAGGAGCCATTGGTTGTGTCGTATCGCAAAACATTTCTCCGCATCAGTTTCTTTTTTCTTATCTGTATTTGCTCGATTAGCATTTTGTGACATTAAAGCCCCCCGTTTGCATTGTTAAACTCATTTTAAAGCGCCAACATAACAAGGTGACTATGTCCGTAAAGTTTTTAAAAACAACGTGGAGTAACACGCAGGATTGTCCTCTTGACGTGAGCAAGGCTCTTTGGTTTGACAAGCTGCAGTACGCGGGCTGGCCGCTGAACCGCGCTACCTTGATGACATTTCTACCTCTAGGGACTCGGCTAGTGAAACTAGGGACCTTTTAAAAGCATTTAACTGTTGTGACGCCTTAAGACATTCACCTAAAATTCAAAAAGTCGTGTGATAACAGGGCGAGAATCTTATTAACGCTAACATTTTTGCGCCCTGCACGAGTTAGCTAAGAAGCTAATGTCAACAAAGATTAGCTGACTGAAACTGCGAAGCCTTGATGTGGATGCTGCCTATGAACAAACTAATTAATAACCGTTTTGTGTTCGTGATACCGACTGATCAATAACCCGGTCACAATGAGGATTTTAAGGTTTCTGAGGAGCAGCGTGTCCATAGGAAAGGACATTGACTATTACTCCAAATTCTCACCATCCCCTCTGTCAATGAAGCAGTTCCTGGATTTTGGTAGGACGGCACACACTTCAGATCATCTCACTGAGCATTAATTAACCGATGAAGTGTTTGTTTTTACGAACCAAGTACATCACTACCTGAGAGATAATAAAATAAAAGTAAGATAGTTTCGTTGATGCACAATCACGCTAAGCTACTTGCAGAAATCAGATCAGCACATTATTTTGCAGTATTGTCTACCATAACCAGGATCTACATTGTGTCTTTAAACTCGAGGTGCACGATACAGATTTAGTTGGTTTGGCTAACAGCTGATATATGCCAATATAATCTGTGGTACAAGTTTATAAGACACTCACATTTTATATATGCTGGTAAACAACATGGTGAATGTGTGAAAACTTACTTCTCTTTTTTCCAGATCGCACTCTGCACTGCCCCAGTACTCCTGTATTTAAAAAAAAAAAGTACTGACATGATACAGATACCGTTTGAAAAAAGAAGACCAGTACCTGCAGTTGCTGATGATGTACAGATATATAATATGCATCCCCAAAGAAAAGCTCGGTAGACCAATTCTGAACGGATTCATACTATACAAGGGCATATTAGTCCAAATACAGCGTCTAATTGGATGAATATGTCTTTAAAAGAAAGCAATCACTGAAGCAAATGCCCCTAAGGAAATATTAAGAAATACCATAGAAGTTAAAAACAATCAAATACAGCAAAACTAAACTATTAAAATGTGCTGATCAGGCTGAAAACTCCACAGTGTGCATCTATATGTTGTAAACTTGAGCTCTCTAAACTTCTATCAGCGATGACTTGTCTATAACCCACCCACCACCCCCACAGGCTCAGAAAATGCTTGCGAGAAAACCTCATTCGCCTTCCTCAGACAGGAGTTACCAGTGAGGCTGGCCAACATCATGAAGGAGATCAACTTGTTGCCAGATAACCTGCTGAGAACTCCGTCAGTGCGGCTGGTCCAGAGCTGGTAGGGAGGTTTGGATCTGCTGTAACTTTGTTAAACAGTACCACTTGAATCCTGACAGTAATGTGTGTGTGTTTTTGTTTGTTTGTTTTTAAATTCATATGCAGGTATGTGCAAAGCCTTCAGGAGATTCTCCAGTTCAAGGACAAAAATGCGGATGATGAGAAAGTCTCATATGAGTATGTTAACGCCACCTTATCTTACAGGATAGCATAGATTTACTCACACACTCTAATTCTTTGCTGCTCTTTATTTAGTTTCACAGACGCGGTAATAAAAATCCGTAATCGGCACAATGACGTGATTCCGACCATGGCTCAGGGTGTCGTTGAGTACAAGGAGACGTACGGAACCGACCCGGTGGTCAGCCAGAACGTGCAGTACTTCCTGGATCGTTTTTACATGAGCAGGATTTCCATCAGGATGCTGCTCAACCAGCACAGTGAGAAGATCCCCCTCCACCTCAGAAAACGTGTTGTCATATTTCTTTTAAAGTCAGTGAGCTGAACTCAGAGAAAATCCCCTAAAGCAGAACACTTGTTTGGACATTTTCATCTACAGCTGCCAAGTTGCCACATTTGTCCAAACTAGCTGATCTCTGAAGGAGAGATGTGCTTATTCATGTGAAAAACATTAAAAGTCAAACTTTATATTTCTAATACTACCATTTTATACTCAACTTCATTGTTTTTGTCCGTTTATTTAGTGGAGGGAAGCTTCTTTTTTTTCTTTATTTTTTTGCAGAAATACAGCAGTCATGAGCACAGCAGGTGGGCCTGACGCTCTGAAACTTAACAAAGAATAGAACAAAGCCAAACAGGAGACAATACAATTACAAGTTAAGTGAAGTGAAGTCTTTATTTCAGACGTGAACAATAATGAATAAAAAAGCAACGACAGACAAACACAGGTGAACCAAACACATGCGATCAATAGTTGTGGTGCGTGGCGAACAGGTTGATCATCATAGTTTGCTTGAAAGTAATTGAAAAACAATAAAGCAGCAAGCGGCAGAAATAAATGACAAAGAACCACATTTTAAAGGGTAAGAAAAAGGCAACCAGACTCATGACATGTTCCAAAATTTATGTTCAGGTCCAAAAAAATTACATGTTTCTGCAGCAGATTAATGTGGAAAATTACATTTTGTGTTTTAAGAATTATTAAAATGTAAATAAAAAATCAAACTGGGCTTAACTTTGGTTTTTACAGTTTTAAAATCATCAGGAACATTTCATCCTCGCCTTACAAAACTGGAAGTTTGTGGTTTTGACTTCAGTCGTGAGCTCAAGACAGAGCGAGAGATGCTAACAGGCAACGCTAGCGGCAGGTTACATGTGCACACATATAAATGTTTTTCAGTCTTTTTTTTTTTCCAGAAAATGAACACGTTTGCTTAGCTTTGAACTGTACACGGACAATTTTGCTTTTCGACTCCTCCGGCTCATTTGAATGCTTCTCTACACTGTAGCGTTTCTGTGCTGTCTCAGACTAAAGTTGTCTTTGGCCTCAGATAAGAGCCAAACCGTGAGAACGGCAGAGAGGCGAGTGTGTGATGTCGTTTTCCAGTTCTCCAACTGAAGAGAATTTCTGTTCGAAGTTTTTCTTTCCTTTTATTATCATAAACTGTGTTTGTCTGTGTTTACCAGCGCTTCTCTTTGGTGGGAAGGTGAAGGTTAATCCAGCACATCCCAAACAAATCGGCAGCATCGACCCGAACTGTCGTGTCAGTGAGGTCATCAAAGGTCAGAATCAGAACGCATGTTGTTGAGATGCTCCGTCATTCAGGTCTTCAATCATCGTCTCTCCTCCTCCTTGTAGACGCTTACGAGAATGCCAGAAACCTTTGTGACAGGTATTACATGAACTCTCCTGAGCTGATACTGGAGGAGTTCAACGGTGACTATGATCTTCACATTCTAAGACAGAGTCTGTTGCTGTGAATGCGTCATGTCTGATCAGTCCAATGGTTTCTCCCGACAGTCAAAGAGAAGGATAAACCCATCACCATGGTCTATGTTCCCTCTCATTTATACCACATGGTCTTTGAGCTTTTTAAGGTGGGATTTATTTGGTTGTTTGAGTTTGAACACCAGCTGCAGCAGCATGACGAATATTTCGGAAAACTCTTGTGTTTTTATGCAGAACGCCATGCGAGCCACTATGGAGCTGTATGGCGACTCCATGGAGTATCCTCACATCCACGCACAGGTCGCCCTGGGAACCGAAGATATGACCGTCAAGGTAAAGTTCTCCAGTGATTTTAAAAATAACTGATGAGGGAATCAAAGTCTGAGAGTGGTTCGGCCCCCACCTGATTTCTTGAAAACGTGAAACGATACACTCTCTCTCTCTCAGGTGAGCGACCGTGGAGGAGGCGTCCCCCTGCGTAAGATCGACAGGCTGTTCACGTACACGTACTCCACGGCTCCTCGGCCGAGCTTCGACGGCTCTCGGGCCGTTCCTCTGGTTAGTGTCGCTCATGTCCAGTCAACCTTTCGTCAATTTTTTCATAACTGACATCAATGCAGCGCCCGTTCTTTGAGGGGCAGGGGACCAAATGTGCTTTTAGCAGTTAGCATCAAGTAATCAAACTAATCATTTTTCACTGTGGACGTGTCACGAGCCAAAAACGCCACAACATTTCACATGTCTCTCGCTCGTGAAGCTGCGTAACAATAAGCAGACTGTGTGATGCGTCAGAGGATGAGCTGTCACAACAAAAACACAAAATCCTCCTTTTTTTTAACCCAAAATGTTGTTTTCATCAATTTATTGCAGAAATGACCGTAAAGTGCGACGATGCAGCGGCGCTCAGGGTCCACTCAGAAGCTTTTGCCGTTTCAGTTTGTTGACACAGTTTGACAGTCAGACAGACAGACAGACAGTTTGTTTGCTCACTGACACTTCTTAATTTGCTTTAAAACGCGACTGTTAATTTCAAAGTACAAAACAACACATCCAGGCTTTGTGAGCTCTCAGGTACATCTCAACATCTGAACTATTGTTGTGTTTTCGCTTCCTGAAATGTCTCTGGTGAAAAATTCTCACTTTGACTGACAAATAATTGGAGCCCCATTTATAAAACTGTGCGCAGAAAATCATGGATGTATCT
Organism: Aulostomus chinensis; assembly: GCF_037954235.1. NCBI lineage: Eukaryota > Metazoa > Chordata > Actinopteri > Syngnathiformes > Aulostomidae > Aulostomus > Aulostomus chinensis. The sequence continues at coordinate 18,821,491 of NC_141331.1, read as the reverse complement.
TAACACATAAGGACATGTACGATAGCATGAATCAGTTTTAAATGCGATTAAAGGTGTGACAGTCGTCAGTTCACCACCTCACCGACAGTGTCAGCGGGGTCCTTCGTTTGTGGAATGCTCTCCCCGACCACCTAAGGGCACGCAGACTGTGGATTCTTGTAAAAAGATGCTTAAAAACCTGTCTTTTTAGAAAAGCATTTGCTACAAATTATACATTTCTTTTGTTTTGTTTTGTTTTAATTCAGTAGGCCCTTATGCAACCTCGCTCTGCCCTAGTTTTAGCTGTTTTTATTGTGAGGATGTTTTTACCCTTTTTTGCAGTGTAGCACTTTGAGATCATTTGTTTGATATACATTTCATTCATCATTATTATTATTATTATTATTATTATTATCATTATTATTATTATTATTATATTACATGGGTCAGAGTGTCTGTGGAACATCAAACATTTTCCCGTCAAGTTTTTTTAACCCCAAATTTGCCAAGAAAGTGATGTAGGCCTTCCTCCGTGTGCACACGCGCTTCATATTTGAGACCCCGGGTCTGGAGTGAAGTGTTAATGGACCTCCTTGTTCTCAGGCTGGTTACGGATACGGTCTACCCATCTCAAGACTTTATGCCCGCTACTTCCAAGGGGACCTGAAGCTGTACTCTCTGGAGGGTTATGGGACCGATGCCGTCATCTACATCCGGGTAAACAAGTGTTAGGCCAACCACACGCGCCTCTGAATACGTACATGTGATGTTCTAACATTCTCTTTCTCTCTTTCCGTCCCACGCCAGGCTCTCTCCACAGAGTCCATCGAGAGGCTTCCTGTCTACAACAAGTCGGCCTGGAAACACTACAAAACCATCCATGAGGCCGACGACTGGTGCGTCCCCAGTAAAGAACCCAAGGATATGACGACGTTTCGTAGATTCTAGATCCAGATGGATCCTGTAGCAAAGTGCTCAAAACGGGTGTTTGTAGATGTGTGTGTGCGTGTGTGTGCATGTGTAATATTGATAAGCTATTTCAAATTACTTTGTAAAAGAGGAACAAAAAGAGAACTTCCTGATACACAGACAGGTGACAAATAGGAGAAGAACTTGATTAGATGAGCGGAGAACAAGGACGTTCACTTCCTTCAAGTTCACTTTGGCCCTCGTAGACAGCGGAGCTGCACCCATGGGATCACCTGAGGGAGGTTTTGGATAATTCCTATAGAACAATACTCTGTTACCACAAACAAAACGTGCAGCAGGTTGTAATAGAAGCCGTCCATCACTAAACAAAACAAGAGGAGCTACCGACAGTCAGTGTAAAAGGACGAAGCTTTTCTTGGTGTGTGAAACGTGGGCTCCTGTTTGGTTAACGAGTCGCACCATCTTTGTGAAGACGGGTCATGTAGCTTTTACGTAAATCTCAGTGGAGGACGGTAAGAACATTTTCTGAACACACTATGGAAGCAGAGAACAGCCATGCTGGTAATCATTTCTACTGCTGTTACCTGGAGAAAACTAAGCTTTGTTGATTTTTTTTTTCCCCCCTCCATCATCTCAAGAAAATGTAAGCTAAATATCTTCAGCTCAGGCTTAGTTAACTCGAGATAACGCAGATATCAACTTGTGATTTGGAGATTACATCCATTCTCATTTTAGGCTGATGTTTGTTATTGAGGTTGGCCAGTATTTTTTCTTTTTATTATGTCTTTTACAGCAACTCTTGGTTTTATTGAAATGACGTCCAACACACAGCCTCTTCAATGTTTCAACCTCCAAATTCATCCACCAACATAAAATGACGTATAAATGAGTGACGTATTAACGATAAGCTAAGATCAGCTGATGTATAGGTCAAGGAGAAGTGTCATATTTTTTTAATGCTCCGAGCATATTTGAATCAAATTCCCTTAAGTTCCTTTGTAATGAAGTCAGAACCTTTCAAAATAAGACTGGAACTATTCGTGTGGCAGATGATATATACAGATATTATTTTTTGTAATCTTCGTGAATCCAGTTTGTGTGTGTGTGTGTGTGTGTGTGCGCGCGCGTGTGTGTCAGTGAGAGAATTATGTTACGATATTAATGCTTCCTGTTGCATTTTCTGGCGTTACATTTAGCTTCAGCTGCTTCGATTTCCTCTCTACCTGCATGTCAAATACAAGTAACACGTGATCAAAGAATAGTGATATGACGTCTGCAATTCTAAAAGTTACATCAGCGCACACATACAAAAAGGCAAGAGCTCAAATGGAGATTAGAGTCCTAGATAGTGCTCCCAGTTCATTTAGTGGCATCTCACCACGTATATGTGACGTTGTAGTACAGAGCCCTTCACCAAACATCACATGTCCTCTGGTTAGATGCCATCAAATTGACTGGGAGCACGACTGAGTGTGTGGAGTTTGAAAAAGTTCAACTGGTTACACTGAATAACTGGAGAGGACTGTTAGAGGATGTGCAGGGTTGGCAACAGTCAGTTCTTCCGTTTACTAATTTAACTGGCGGACACTTAACAAGTACATTTTTGTTGTGTCTGTCCTTTAGTTTTTGTTTCTATGGAAACACATAACCTTATTTTTAAGTCAAAAGCTTCGAAGGCAGATGTTTTCTGTTTAAATGCGGCCAGGAGGTCTGTGTTCTTCACAGCAGACAATAAAAAAAAAAGAAAAGATTTAACTGCATTTCTATGCTACAGTGCTATGCTAATGTTTTTATAGCCGATTCTGGAGACCTCATGTAGGTTCTATCAAGTTATTCATTAGATGGTTTCAGAGTACCTTCACCGTCCTGTAGATGCATTGTGAAAATACAGCAGTACACTGATATCTTGGATACATCCGAAGAACGAAGGCATAGAATGTTCACCATACTTTTGACAGCCGCTCACCGGAGTCTCTCATTGGAGAGATTCCACTGCTAAAATATCGCCACATTTATTGCCAATCTTCCAGCTCTGTTCCGATGACGACAGCTGGAAACAATTGCTCTAAACTGGTGTGGGAACAACTTCAGTGACGGTGGAGGTTGATCCGTCACGAGTGATCAGAGGCACCGTGGTTTTATTTCAGTTACACATCAACGACAAAGGTTTCTAAATGAATGAATACTGATTATCTTTCTGTATGTTTGCAATATATATGGTTTAATATGTATCGATGCTTCGTGACAGCAGAACTATGGATCCCTTGTTGATTACTGAGAGTGGAAACACAACACCTGTACACTTCTTAACAATGCAGCACAGTTACAATAAATCCCGATGTCCAGGCTTGTGTGTTGACAGTATGGAGGGGATGAGTTTGTTCGATTTACACAGTTAATAATAATGGCAAGAACGAACTTTATTTGTACAGCATCTTTCAAAAAAACAAGTTTGCAAAGTGCTTCACAGACATTAAACTCCTACACAAATCTTTTACCCATTGCAGTAAGTCAAAACAAAACAAACAAACAAGATGAGACAATAAAACAAATAAAAGCACGGGTAAAGTAGAACTCAGTTAAAAAGCCAGAGTTTCAAAAGAGGACACTGAGGTAGCTTGGCTGATTGCCAGTGGAAGTGCATTCCACAATTGTGGAGCCTTCACTGCAAATACCCTGTTCCCCTCTGTGATGAGCCTTGTTCTGGGGACTGTGAGCTACAGCTGATCAACAGATCTAAGAGTGTGTGTGTGTGTGTGTGTGTGGGGGGGGGGGGGGGGTGAATATGTCAGTCATGTATGATGAGGCAGGGCCATTCAGAGAGTTAAAAACAAACAATAAAATTTCTAAATTGATTCTAAACACAACAGGTAGCCAGTGCAGTGAGGCCAGAATAGGAGAAGTCCGCTGGTATTTCTGTGTTCTTGTGAGAATAAGGAGTTATAATAGCCAAGATGGCTGGAAACAAAAACATAAATTAGAGATTTAGCATCACTGAATAAGAGAAAATGACCTCAGTTTGGCTGTGTTTCAAATTTGACTTATAGCGGTTTTGGTGATACTGCTAAAATGTTTAGAAAAACTCAGATCAGAGTCAAACACTTCTCCCAGATTTCTGGCCTCATGCGATTGTAAACCCAGGGAAACTAAGGCCTGGGTTTCAGAATCCCTCTGTGTTTTGGGACCAAACACCATCACGTCTGTCTTAGCATCATTTAACATTAAAAAGTTACTGGACACCCAGGCTTTAATGTCTGCAAGACAGGCTGTGAGAATGTTCACTGAGGTGAGGTCTTTATAGAAGGTAGATTTGAGAATCATCTGCATAAAAATGGGAAGGGATGTTGAAGTTGCGAAGGACCTGACCGTGTGGTAACACGTACAGAGAAAAGAGTAAAGGGCCGAGAATTGACCCTTGAGGAACACCACGTGATATTTGCACGACTGGAGAAAACATTGCCAAGAGATACAGAGAAGGGTCCGTTACTGAGTATAACTTGAACCAATCAAGAGCAGTCTCGGTCACACCTATCCAGTTTTCCAGTCAAGCACTCAGTATGTGGTGATCGACAGTGTTAGAGTGTGCTATGATAACAATGAAAACCAGATTGAAACTTTTCAAAGAGTGAGCGTTCATTCAAGAAGGATTAAAAACTGAGAATGTATCACTTTCTCCAGGACCTTGGCAAAAAAAAAAAGGGTAATTAGGACCTGAGCCCGAGGCAAGCTTCAGGGCGAAGACCCTATTGAAACTGTCGTGTGATCTAAGTTTCAACAAGGAAAATAAAATCTGAGTCATGTGAAAAAATAAAATCAGTAACAATAAAAGACTTACTGGTGATTGCTCTTAGATTCCACAGGCAAACTTTTAAAAGGGAGTGACTAAACCGACTAGCAGGAAGTGTTTTTATAGTGATCAGTTAAGCGAAATTATGATAGAATAATTCAGAGAAAACTAAATTACTGTGGAACAGAAAAAAGGTTTATTTTAGGTCATGAGATACAACTCCCTCAATTTATTCTGAAGCTGCAATATATAATTTGTTCTCACAATTTAGTTCATTTATGGCCGCAAGGTATAATTTGCTTGAGACAGACAACTGCTCACACCTACAGGCAATTTAGTCTCCAATTAACTTGATTTACAGGGACTTGGATAACACCTGAGCACCCAGGAGGAACCCAAGCAAGACACAGGGAGAATCTCGACTTCACACACAAAGGCCAAGGCTAACTGTCAGACTCTCTCCCAGAACATTCTCGCTCCAATGCTCAAAAACTCTATGACCGTGACTGAGGGAAACAAGTTAGAACTGACAGCCATGTTTTAAAGCGATGCCTTGTGCCTTAGAACGAGTTATTTCGCTCTGTGGCCACTCCAGGACTCTAGTTATCTGCTATTATAGACTTTGACTTAATACCCAAATTTGCTGTCTTTACAGCGTAATTATTTTGAGGCTACAAGGTACAGCTTGTTCCCTCACACTCTACACCAGGGCTGATCAAGTCTGGCTTCAGGGCCACATTAAGTTTGAGTTTCCCTTCCATATGTAAAAAAGTAAATCGTTTAGAAAATGACGTTGGTCACCGCCTGGCAGTGGTGCACAGACTACAGGCATTTTAACAAGAGAATAAGAATTTGTTTCTGGCCTGTGGTCCACCATTTAATTGGAGTTTCTCTAAGTTTGGACACTGCAGCGCTGGGCCCACAGTGCTTTCTTCTCTTTGTGGCTACCGCAGTGCTTCGATAATTACAGCCTTAAAAACCAAAGTCAAACAAACACCTACAGTGTAAACAGTCGTCTCACAAAGGTCACATTTTCTACATGACTGCTTTATTTCTCAGATGTTGATTTCACATATTAAATACATAAAAGTCAAGAAACAAACAGTTAAAATCAGTTTATTGATGCTGTTTGTACCAAGAGGATGCGACAACGGATTTCTTGCAGTCAAACATTATACACAGAGAGGAAGCACTTGGGTTCAGCCGTGAACTCGTGGTTCAGCATCACATTCATACGTGAAAGGAGTTTGTCGTAGGCACGTCTTAACGTCTAGTGGACCAGGAGGCGGACGTGGAGCAGAGCTGCATGCAGGGTGTATTTACATGGAGCATCACGGTACCGACAACCACATGTAGTCAGTTAGTCAGTCAGTCAGTCAGTCAGTCAGTGAGGGGGCAGGAGCAGCCCCCTCACCTGGTCCCCATTTGATTTGTTGCTTTCAACAATGATGGTCTTAACTATTCTACTTAGTAGAAAATTTAGATAGTATAAAATGAACAATGGTATTTAAGTAAAAAAAGTGATGCAGTTAATAGACACATGTATAAAACTTATTTATACATTTAAAACCTTGTCGCCCAATGAAGCTTAAAAGTCAAATATAGTGCTTTTATCTTAACTGTACAAGAATGTTCCTGCAAGAGATGTACATGGAATAAAGCAAGTTATACTAGCAAAAATATAAAATGACGCAAAAGCCAAGCAGCCATTAACGTGTGTGTGTGTGTGTGTGTGTGTGTGATCTGCAATAACTACATTATATCTGAAAATAGACTTTTTAGCTTCTAGCTTTATAGTGGTAAAAAAAAAAATCATTTATCTTTTGTGCACAACCAACTTTTTTGATGTTTCCAATTTTAGTTAAAATAGTATGTAAAACAGGAAATTCCTGCATTCCTGACAGTCATGTTAACACGTATGATCATAATGGTACTGATGTGTGCATGGTGATCAACTTTGACACTTCAGCAGACGGAGTCAGTGCTGGCTGGCAGCCTCCCGCTGCGTCGCACCTCCTTCTCTCTCTTCTTCTCCAGCTTCTCCTGGGTCTTGCGCATGTCCTTCAGCTTCTTCTTGATAGTTGATCGGTCACTCTGGCTTGACACACCAAGTGCCTGAATGAGAGAGTGCACCAGTTTAGATGAGGAGTACAAAGTTAAACATTTACGTTGAGCTGTAACTATTTTCTCATTCAGTTAATCTGCTGAGTGACTTTACTCATTCATTCATGACTATCAGGAAAAGGTCTCTTACTCCAGCCTCCCAAACATGACTGATGGTTTCATTAAGGCTCCACAGAAAAGCTTTCTTCTCACTCTATTTCAGTATTCTTAGAAACTTTCTCACTAATTAATATGGCCCGCCCTCGCCACTGTTCCATGACGGTAAAATGCAAACAGGAAATCCTCAAGCTGCATTTATCAACAGCCAGCCACAAGGTGGCAGTCACTCTCTCTCTCTCTCTCTCTCTCACACACACACACACACACACACACACACACACACACACACACACACACACACACACTCTCTCTCATAATGACTAAATGGACAGCATTCACATGGTCACACAGATCACTCAACATACACTCAATCAAAATTACATCATTATCCAAAATACCTTCAACTTGTCACTGTCCAAGTGTAAGAGCTGCTGACCGTCCACTCCCTTGGCAGAGAACTCAGGTGTGTACTGGTCCATATTCATGCCCATTAACCAGTGACAGACCTGTTGATTGGTCCATTCAGAGATGGGCCGGTTCTGCCACTGGTACTCTTTTCCTGTGGCTACTGGTTCATCATCCAACGTCTACCAGGGGACACAAATGACATGATGTTAGAAAATAAACACAAGGTTTGTTCAGTTGTCTCATGCATGTGGACATTTGAAAGCGGAAGTCCAAGAAAATACTGCGAATCAGTAATGTGAGGCCATCTCATCGGAGAGTTTGTTGTTCTGATGCTGACAGGTATGGTGACGAGTGGTGGAATGTAGACATAAGTCATGATCGACCTGATTTACCTCATTTAAAAAAAACAACAAACGGCTATTTGAAATGATGTCATGAGAATGTGAACTCTACAGTCGAGGACATTGCTGAAACAGCACAGAACAGCCTGTGTGCAACAAACAAACAAAACATAGTTCACGATTTCCCAAGCTAGCTTAGGAGAAACTGTGCTTATGAGGATAAAATACCAGTGACATTCTCAGACGCATGTTTTACTGAGATGACTTCACCAGAACAACGATGCTGAAACACCACTGAGCAGGCAGCCGAGCACTCAGGTTGTTCTGTGGTCTGCCAAAGCTGGTCAAGAACATGAAGCACAAGTTTGAAGCTCTTTAATAGAAGCAAATGTACAAACTAGTCATTTCACAGCACACTATAGAACAGAGAGGCTTGAACACCAAACACAGCTTCAATACACACATGCAGCTCTCTTCTATTTTGTCTCTATTTATTCAAGGCTATGGAGAAAAAAAGGGGGGGGGGGCAAAGAGCATGCTTTAGAATGTCCCCTTTCAGCTTCATCAAGGCGTCCCACACAGCTTTTGTGACTGTGCAACAAGGAGAGCACTCACCTCGCTGGAAGAGAAGATTAAAGTGTGTGAACGCCCAGACAGATTGGGTTCAGCAACTAACCCAGAGATGTCTGAACTGGGACTGGCAGGGCTAGAATCATCTATGACTGAAAAACTCTGGAACAAGTGGAAACAAGGAACGCATTTACTAAAGTCACACATCACCAAATGACAGTTCTTCACTAGGAAGGGCAAACACATATACAACTGCAGGCAGTAAGACAAGTGCTGTTTCCATAACAAGTAACATTATAGTGACACATGATTCAAACTGATGGCAGTAGTGACAGTCAGTTGTCGACATGAAGCGGCGAGATTCATCTTCAACATGTGACAGGAAGGTAGAGGGTCAAGTATCTCCTATGATGCACAAGAACATCCATCCACCACCAAAACTACATCATCAACATGTAAACTACAAAAACTACCACCACTACAAGTACTACTGATTAAAACACACAGTTCAGGTATGAGGTAATGTTTCCAGCTAGGCATGTAGATGCTTTTAGATTAGTCTCTTCGACTATTTGGTGTGATCAGTCAGCGGGGCACAAGGTTAGCACCAGCCCATGCTAGTAAAATAAGCATGCGCCTGGCCGACGAGCCCCCTATTGCTTTAATAATGTGCACTGCATTTTTTTTTGCTCATCTACGGGGAATTATTTTACCCTCTAAGCCATGTTTGTGATGTAGCTCTGTAGTAAACATTGACTTAATATCAGCATCGGTAACGATTTTGGCGGACGTACGCCAATATGAACACTTTCCACAATCCATAACACTTGATAGCTAGAACAGATGATACATTTTTTTATCTATGCAATGTTACAAACTTGTGTTAATATTAGTTCTATGACAGTTCTAGAGTGCTTTATTGACCTGTACAGGCCAATAAAGTAATAAATGTAAATGATATATGAAATACTGTAAACTGGGCTATTACATTGTTATAACGAGTACTTTTAATATTCAAGTACATTTTGGTGATAGTACATTACTGACTCAGAGAGCTGGCAGGGCAGGTGTGGATCCCCTCATGTGGGTCAGAGTACAGTTTACATTATGAGTGTTTCAGCGAGACTAGTTACAAAGAATAAACAGTTTATTTCTGTACAGTTCCATTGATCAGCGCCAGAACTTACATGTAAGACCATTAACAATTTAAAGAATTTAAATATAGAAAATAAAGAATATATATCTATATCTAAAAATATCTATATATCTATCTATCTATATATATATCCATGAAAGATTTTACGCTAAAAAGCGGTGTAAACTGCCGTGAAAAAAAACATTTTGCCACAATTTTGTGATTAAAAATGTACATATTTACCCATTTACTGCAGTCTTTTACAGACAAATCTGGGTTGATTATGAGCAGATCGACTGTCCCTGGTTGTTATTCCATGTGCTATGCAAAAGTTCAAAAGCATTAGTTTACAATACACAATAGTAAGTGGAATCCAGCTGTTAGCGTTGTCTTTGCACAAAACTGTCTGATCAAAAGTCCTATTAGACATTCCTATCGTTTGTTTTTTCCATCAGGCCACAAGCCCAACTGACTGTGGATTAAAGGGAAATTAGATAATCCTGTAACACTACCACATACCCATGACAAAGGGAAACCACAAATTCGTAGAATGTGACGAGGAGTGGAATCTCAGAGCTACAGTGGTTAGTAAGATGCTACTGTGTCAGCTCAAATCAGAGGTAAAACAAAAATGAGGATACTGTACCAAATCTAATGAGCGACTGAATAAAGAGGACCAGGAGAGATTTGTCTGTTTAAAGGAAACACAGTTCAGTGCCAAACCCTGACAAAGAGAACACTACTGAAACAGCTACTCAACTAAAAATCTGAATTTAGTCGCCAATCACTCATGTCTTGAAGTCATTAAATAATACATTGGAGACATCAGCCCAGCCACAGCGTGGACGACAGTTAGCAGCCTTTCACTGGATGTATTTGATGTGTCAATATGTATGAATCATTGAAAAGTCATCAAATGTTCTCTGATGGTGAACACATGGATTCAGTTATGTTATGATGTATGATCTTACATCACAACCCTACTGATCTTGTTCTAATTTATTGACAGTTTAACAGGATATTACTATATCAATTTAGCACTGGATACAAATACACTCAATGCCTCTGTGTCTTTTTCTTCCACAGAAAGTTACTGAAAACTCCATACCTTATTCTTGCGATCCTGGCTTTGCTCACTGCTGGTTTCAGTTGCAGCGTACGGCAGGCTGCTGCTGGAAGAGGATGGCTCCCTGTCTCGGTCCCTCTCTCTGTCTCCAAACCAGGAGAAGGGCATACAGGTAGGGATGGAGGTCATTGAATCTGCAGGAGACATGTTCCCTCCAGACTCCTCCAGTAACTCTGCTGACCCTCTGTGCATCAGAGATGAGACGTAATGAGTGCTTAAGCTAACAGGATTAAACCAAAAGAGTGTATTCTGACTTTCAATGCCTTAAAAATTGGTGCCTTGAGCTCACAAAGATTTTTTCTCTCTAAAGTATCCATTTTCTGTCACTTCAGACCACAGAAAGAGCTAACAATGTTTATTTACCTTGAAGTTAATGGTGAGTGATGGTTAACAACAGCAAAAATGCCCCAAAACATTCAACTGGAAGTTTTAAAGTTAGTTTTGTTTGTTTTTCAAACTCAAATCGAATCATTTGTGGATTGCTGACCACTGGGATGGATTATTGGATGATTATGGATGATGCTTAAGAGTTTATAAACAAATGTTTTTGGACACTTTCTTGCCGTTGGTGGCTATGGGGTGATAGCTTCAAGCTAAATATACTTGGCCAGATCTCCCTGCATTCTGGGGTCACAAAGAGGTGATGCAGCACTAAAAAAAATGTCTTTGCAAGCTCAAGACATCCATTTGTAAGTACTTGAGCAGCCAGGTACAATTTTTGGGTGAAGCATCGCTTTAACCAAGGTACAGTAGGAAACAGCAGACTATTCATTTGGGGATGTGGCAACAATTAAGTAGAAAGCCGAGCCTGTGTAGCTAAATATTTAGACAGACAGGGCACTGCATCCCATAAATGGAGCTGTTTAAGTCTTCATGGGATGAAGCTGTTTACACAAGCCTTTGATATCCAACAATGGAGGGACAATGTTTCCATTGTTCCACATTATGAAAATAATTTAGCCATTTATCTGTATCTGAAGCACTCAGCGCCCTTTCCACAGCACTATCAGAAGAGGGACATTTAAATTGTCAACTATGATGATAAGTAGTAAAGTACCTGCTGTCCAAAGACACTCTCATGGCCTCCTTATCATGTTTTTTTCCTTTGCCACCTGACTTGCGAAGGCCCCTGTGTTGATCATCAGGAAAGTTGGATTAGGATGTGCAAACCTGTGGTATCTTGGTAATGAATGCAAGTCATTATTGTGGAGACTTACCCAAAGTCAGGAAATCGTCTTTTGGTTTTTCCTGCTGATGTGGGCTCAATTATCTCTTCTAGAACACATGGATAATGATCAGACTCAGTAACTACACCAGAGGAAGCCTTTCTAAGTGGGTCTTTTTATACCTTTGAGCTCTTTGCCCTTGCTTTTGGACTCCCTCTTTTTTACGGTGCGCATGAATCCGGAGGGGGAATGCGGGGATGAGGTGTCTTTTGGAGTGGACAAAGAAGGACTTCCGCTGCTTTCAATGCTGCCCGCCTGTGATGGCGACAAAGATGGGCTGCTGGAGAGCTCAGGCTTACTCTTCAATCCATCTCTTGTCTCTCCCAGATCATCTTTCTGTCCATTCCCAGAATAGCAAACAGGCACTGGGAGGGACAGGCTCTCCTGAAAGGACCTCCTCCTGACAGGTTCCTGCTCCTCAGGCTCATCCTCCTCTTCAGTTTCCTGTAGAGACATCGCTAATGATTTACACAATGCCAGGAAGAAGTGATGAAAGATAAAAATAAAACAAAATTCTGCTCCCCAGATGTGATTGGCTGATTCACGTTCACAGTGCATGATACATCTGTTGTACTTGTGTAACAATTACAAAGACATACAAACGCTACACTGTGATACTAGCACAAACTGGTTACTCCCTTTTGATTCTTTGTTAATGTGGCATTGTTTTAAAAAAGCAATGAATCACTAAAGCTACATCTTTATGTTTAAAACTGTGGTAAGATTAAAATAACTTTAAAAAGTTCAAACAAGGGTCACAATATGCAAATGCAGTTTGTAAACAAAGTTTGGAGGCAAAGGACATCGAAGAGAAGCAACAGAGACAATGAAAAGTTGTACTCCCATTAAAGTCTTGAATCATTTTTTACTTGCATTGCCCTACAGGAAAAGACATGAAGTTTTTTTTTTTATCCATGCCATCTTTTTACTGACGTTATATGTAATCTAATCTGATCTGTAATCTAATGCTGTAAAAAAATTGTCTTCCAATTAGGTGTGAGCCACACCCATCATGCAATGCCAAGCTGGGTGGCTTTCTCTCTATAGAAAGTGAACTGAATCCAATACTACACATCTATCATAGGATTGAGAGTATCTCTGGCGCCACCCTCATTGACAAAGTTAAGCAATATTCATTCTAACAAGTGCTCAACTTCTTTTATTGACAGGGAATACAGCATGTTTTTGTTGCCATTTGTTTTAAACCATGAATGACATTTTCACCAGAACTTGATGGGCTTTGGATTTCATGTTATCTGCTACATCTGGCTTTTTCTTTTCAATGTGAGAAAAAAGGGTCTTTTCTTCCCAGTCAATAAGGCGATATGACACTGTCATCTGTTCCTGACTGACCTGAGAGTGACTCGAGGCCACGGCGAGGTTCTCCTTCAGTTTGGTTCGAGATGGACGCTGACGTTTGGCTTTCTGGGCCAACAGGCCTTTGGCTTTGTGAGCACTGGTGTCCAACCGCTCAGTCTCAGGGACCAACTCACTCCAATCTTGTTCTACAGGAGCAACGAACAAATAATACCAACTAAGTCAAAATACACTAAGCAATGCATAAGACGGGTAATTATTTACCAGGAGTTACTCAACTTTATGGTTTGGATGATGAATGCTTTATAAATCACATGATGCACATGTGACATTTGTACTTCCGTTACAAATTTTATTCAACTTCAATTATCCTTTGTACCTGGCAGTGAGTCAGCAGACTGTGTGAGGTTGACGGAGTCTCGGCTGCTTAGTCTCTCCTCTGCTGCTGAGTCCTGGCCACTCTGGGGGGCCACACCCAAGCCCCCCCTGGACTCCAGGACAACTATCTGTGGAAAACACACCCACATTTATTTCAGTGTCTCCAACAAGTCTGCGGTGTTGTACAAGCATCTTTTTCAGGGTGGGATCTTACTCTGTTCTGCAAACTCTCCAGCTGCTCCTTGTACCACTTGTCCTTTTCATCTAGGCTTTTCTTTAACTCCTCCTCCTTCTTCACAAAGTCGATCTCTCTAAGAGAAAAACAAGGAAACAATAGCAAAATGTAAAACCAGGGATTAGCCTCTGTTGGAAGATTTCACCACTCTGTTAGGAGACAGGGTGTAATTGGTATTTACAATATTGCCAAGGTAAAATTTGAAAGGGAAAAATAATCTATTACCATTGTTTCAATATTCTGATAGAACCAAATATTTCAATACATTAAAAAAATCTTGAATCACTTCTTATACTGATAGGACCATTAATACATTTATACATGTAAAAATTTAAAAAGTTGTGTACTGGCAAGACTGATACTATACAACTACAATTTTATGCATTTAAACTTGTCATTTTTAAAGTTTGATGAATAAATGGACATGCGTAAACTACTGAAAACAAACAAATCGACACCTCCAATTAACTCACTTCTGCTGGTAGTCCTTTAGTAGTTTCTTGGCCTTGTTGTACTTCTTGTCCAGGGTCTCATACTGGGCCTGGGTCTCAGCTAACTGTTCATTAACATTCTTACACAGAGCCTGCGTTTCCACCCAGTAACTCTCCAATTTGAGGATCTTCTCATTTCCATCCTCGATCTTCTGTTCCAGCGCAGACTCCCTGGCCTCCCACAGTGACCTGTCCTCCTCAGATACTCTTAGCTACACAGAGATGGTGGCATTTACTTTGATTGGTAAATCATTTACAAAGTTTTCCTCATAGTGCTGAATTTCCTTCTATAGCTCATTATAACAACTTTACAAAACATAACTTATTAATAAGACCAAGTCCAGTCTAATGAGAGAACATGTAAAAAGTATACTCAATTTTGCTATTATGGTTGAATACGTATTTCTGTTTTTTGTGCTGTGTGAATAATTTTACAATCTTTAAAAAAGGTATCCTACCTTTTCCTTTAGGTGCTGTATTTCGGCTGAAGCAATACTGTGTTTGAGCTGCAGCTATAGGAAGAAAGGTACGCCCATTTATCTTTGGTTAGCACAAATCCTGTATCTGTCATTTTAAACCACATATGACAGATGTGCTTTAAATGGTTTGGGTGAAACTGTACCTCTTTGAACCTAAAAGCCATCTGAGAGCTGTCCATGTTAGTTGGCAGAAACAAGGCCTCTGAATCAGGCAGCTCAAACACCTCCACATTCCGCCCTGGAGAGAAATTAGAGCCCAGAATCCTTTCATCCCCTCCATCCTCGTCTTCGTAACGCTCCTCCTGAAATATGACCCAATACAGGGTATTACATACTACAAACACGAACACACCCTACATGCCCAGGAACGTGCTCTGCATGTGTCAACAACACTCCCAGAGGCACAGTTCACCATAGTCTAGAGAGAACACTGAAATCAATACATCCTATCCCAACATCAGAGAGCTGGTCCACAGGAGGCTCAGCAGGACTTGAGCTGCATTAACGTGAGCTACAATTCTCAGGGGATAACAAAAGTATCAACACACCTACTGTAAACACACACTTAGTAGAAACATAGAGTTACGAAGCACAGTGTGCACTTCCTCATGGTGAATTATGGCACATTCCTTCTGCTCCAGTAAATCTTACATATATTCTAAACCCATAATGTTGACTGGGGCTTGTGGCTGCTTGAACTTCAGAGAGTAAACATTCCACAACTCAGGCAGACAGGCGGTGGTTGAGTGGACACCCTTTGCCACAGCAAACCAGTGACACCAGGCTTACTCACAGCCAGTTGCTCATTGCCTGGTTAAGATGAGTGGGACTGGACTAGGAGAGGTCGAGAGGCCGAGGATGAGCACAGAGCATTCTGTGGTCTATGAAAAGCTGACTCACCTCCTCTGTGGAGTGTTCATATGGGTCGTCCAGGTGGTGCTGTTGTTGCTGCTGGTTCTTCTCTTGCTCGAGTGTTTCACTTATGAGGCGGGCCACCTCACTCTGTGTCCCGGGCTTTTCCCGGCCAATCAGAAACCTATTAGTGTTGCATATTATGGAAATTATTTTTTTTAATGGTGGTCAAATACCACATTTCACTGTCTATATTTTCTAGGCTAGTTCATTATCTGGGTTCAGGCCTGAAGTGTCTCATTCCCCCATGATGCCATATCTTCTGTCGACTCTTTCACAAACATAAATGCACACTCGTGACCTCGGGATATTCAGAAAACAATCACACTCAACTGTTCTGTGATTAGTTCTTATCACCAGATAAGCGTGTCTCATTCCCATCACCAAAAAGATTGTTGTAATCAGGTTAGTTACAGGAGCCGAGGTGATGACATTTCAACAAACCTCACTGTGCCTTTGGTGTTTTTCAGGACAGTCGCTGCAAACAGTTGGGTGACTCCAACCAGGCTGACACCATCCACCTCCACGATCTGGTCATTCACCTGTATGCTAAATAGACAGTAATGATGACAAGACAATGTTTTCAAAGCATGTCCCCCAGGAGCAGTTGCAGCACCTTTGAGAGAATAAATATATTAAAAATCAAACTGTAGTCTCAGTATAGCTGGCAATAACTTGTCTAAAATTCTCTGAGAAACAGATGTAATGAGACTATTTTCTTTTGCTTCCTCATGAGGTTATAAATAGATCTGGTTGTTTGCGTCTTGCGCGTCTCTTGGCCCTAGGGGCATGATGAATTCCTTGAGTGTGAGACGTTAAAACATATTGCGGTGCAGTGTTCAATTATGCAATGATTCCTGTTGCATACAAAATAAAAAGAGTTAGGCTTTGTTCAGGCGTGCCGACTAATGTACTTTTAGGATCTCGCACGGCCATAACCAGAAGTCTGGTCTCACTGAGTACACAGCTCACTGCATTTCACATCAAAGGGAAGAAAAATTATACCATGTACTTGTCTTCAAAAAAAACAAAACAGCAACTACCGCTCTGGCTCAAAATATCACTGTATTATTTGTTAAAAGGTAAAAAGTTCATAAAGTTACAGATTCACAGTACTAATTCTGCTGTCTGAAGAGAGACAGCGCATTGTGGAGACGCCGATTATGTCCAGTAATCTCATGACACACACACATACACACAGAAATGTTTGTTGTTTCTAGTATGAATGCAGGCATTTCTCAAGTACACAAAATCCACATACAATGATGCTGGAAGGCACTACACATTTCTGACGCCATGCTTGGTATGAATAGTACATTAGGAGGCGATTCTGAACTCAACCTATGACTCTTGTGTGAGGACAGTCAAGTGTCAGCACAATAACTCACCGTCCATCTCTCTCAGCAGCTCCATGCTCTGTTATGGTTTTTACAAAAATACCAAGCTTCTCCAGACCCTGGTCTGCTCCCACTCCCATTCCGATGATACTGATGCCAAGCCCATTGTCTCCTAGATGCATAGAGGTTACAAATGTTTATGCTGTAAACATTCTGACATATTAAGATCAATTTCTGTAGCTGGGAATTATGGACTGTAAAATCATTTTCATATTGATGTACTTTGTATCACTAATACCATCTGTCAACTTAAATATCGCTGCTTAAATATGTGGACTAAAGCGGCAATCGTAAACCATTTACTAACCAAAGCTCCTGCTATTTGCCTTTGAAAAGACAGCCTTCTGTGAGAAGTGTTTCCTTCTTATGAAATCAGAAGGAATTTAGCTTTGGTGTCATTAAAAATCACCTTTCTCAATCTCCACAGGAAATACGTCCATCTTCTCCACTCTCTTCTCCAGCTCATACTCTGCAGACGCTGCAACAGGGTCCACATCGTCGTTGCGTCTGTCATATTCCTCATTGGAGAAGGTACTGAAGACCTGTGTTGGCCAAAACATTTGAGTGCTTATGATAAACCAGATAACATCTTGTGACTAAACAAATATAAAACACTTTTGAGGAACTTATTAAGCTTCATTTTATTTCATTTTTTTAAGATTAGCACATTTCATAGCAGAAATTTTACATGTTACAGCAGAGTAACTGCTGATGTAAAAATGATGGCCTTCAATTTATGCTGTCCAGGACTCTGGTATTGTATGTGCTGGCTTATTGGAGTGGCTGTGACACTGAATAGGACATTTATCAGTTTCACCTGTGTTGACCTACTATGACCTGTCAAAGTACTCGCTATGAAAGGGCCTCATTTATCTGTGCAAAACTGACAAATGACCAACTAAAATTCTGGAGAAGTTGTACAAGGAGGGAAGTAAAGCAAGTCAAGTTTTATATTCAAAGACACTTTTCTACGGAAAGGTTCAGCACATTCCTCAGGGAAACAAATTTGAACCACTGTCATTGGAACTGACCTTTATTTATCAGTGTGCCATTGCTCTCATATCCACAATATTTTTTTTTATTAAAAAGGTAACCTTTACTTATCAAGCTGTATTGATCTGAATTCACAACTCTTGATTTCCTTTTGATAAGAAATCAAAATGTTACATTTTTAAGACAGGTAAATCAGGTGATAGTGGTGCTGTATACATTTGAAACACACTCTTGAGGACTCTGATTAGAGTTTTTAAGAAGCTGTGAACTTTGCAGGCAGGCCTCGCAAAGCACTGAATGAGTCCCTGCGGCTGGTTTCTGGTTGGAATTATAAAGTACACATACACAAACACACACATACACACACACACACACACACACACACACACACACACACACACACACAGAACAGTATGGCAGAGCATGAGAAGCGCAGAAAGTAGGACACAGCTGGGGAGAGCTAAGCAGTGGCTGTAGAAAAGATCAATGCTTGTAGGCGACAAGTGTTATCACCAGCATTGTTTTTTCTTTTCGCTATAGCATAAAAATAATACTAATAAAGCAATGAAAAGAAACAAAACTTATCTCATACCCTTCAATCAACTGACCAAGTGCTCTACACCAGCTTTATGGCTTGTTTCATAAAACAATGCAGATGTTGCTATCATCCTCGATCACCACTGATACTTTCAAGCTGAACTGGTGTGCATAGTCCACTCGGAAAACACTCCCAGAGCTGAGCTAAATTCAGCACTACATGAATATTCAGCATAAAACAGACCGGAGGTGACCATCTGCTGTGACTCCACTGAGTGTAACTTTATCTGTATTAAGGCAATGTAAACATAAAATGAACAGAACTAAAAGGACTAATATAAATACTAAGCACCTATAAAAGGCAATTAAATGTCACTACAACCTTCATCAGGAGTTGAAGCCTAGGATTATGTCCATGCACCAAATTGGGCTGCCACCTAAACACCCTGCATGGTCTTCATTAGTTCCCTAATCTGAGTGGAGTGATGATACTGATGGTGAAAAGATGTAGCTATAACAAGGACACTGATGAAGGGCTCCAGTGTGAATGGTAGTTGTAGGCCTATTGGCAGAACATAGGAAATGAAACACTACAGGCTAGGGGTCATAATGTGAATGGAGGAAAAAAAAGGAATCAAGTTTCCTATGTCATTTTGGCTAAGATCCAATAGCTTCTCGTATCCTAAATTACAAACCGAGAGGGGCAAGTATATTACCACAAAATTAGAGTGTCCACACTACTGAAAGAAACAAGGAAATGTAAACTTCCTTGGCATGAGCAATAGGCTGAAGCTCTCAGCTCGTTTATTTCCAACCCTCTTCTGTGGTCATGAGCTTTGGGCAGAGATCGAAAGAATGAGATCACGGATACAAGCAGCCAATAAGAGTTGACTCTGTAGGGTGGCTGGGCCAGACTGCTGCTCCTTCACGCTTCACTGACTCACTATTGTCTGTACAAAGTTGTTTCACTTGATGGGAAAAAAGAATACTTGAGAGTTCAGATTCCTACAAACTCAAACTTTAAAACCATTATTTACATGAATGGGATAAAAGAGGCTTCTTTCATTTTTGATTGGATTCTCATCATCAAATCAGACTTATCTGAAGAAATTACCACCCCTTTTTAACATTCTCCCAATTCTGAAGAAAAAACATTGATATACCATTTTAGCTCATTCATTTCAATTGTATAGTAAATCCAAAAAAAGAAGTGGGATACAGTGTAAACCAGGCTATAATATGCACAAAAAACATACAAATAAAATCTACAAACTTTAGCGTGAGGGTTGAGATGGAATAAGTCTGATTTTCCACATTTTGGTAAAATATCAACAATGTGCACAAGGCATAGTTTGTGAGAGGGTATTGTGGTCTGTCACTGGACTAATGGGTTAGCCCAGTCCTGTGATATCTGCTGTACTGTTGTTGTTTTTTTGCATAATTTTTCAAGTAAAATTGCAGCTCTGTATTGAATGATACTTAAAAACTGACTTAATTCAAAACTCTGAGCAGTCAGCTGATGTAATCTGGACTCCACTGTGGAACCTTGAAAATGAAAAGACACATAATCCCTGTCACTGTGTCAAATGTGCGTGCTGTTCTTCCATGACGTTGAAAGTAGTAAACAATAATTAAAACAAAAACAGAGTTACAATTTAGCCCAAAAAAAGAGGGATTTAGGCTATGGGATTACGACTGATACATTTGCAATGAGAACATTTGATGATGTAATCCAGGAAACATTTCCACTGTGGGCAACAAAATTTGAAGTCAAGATCTTGCAGCATGTCAAGACTTGAATAAAGCCTCAGTAAACATCTCTCTTGTTTTGTCTCCTCTCTGTGTTGCCTTTGGACACAATAGCGACTCCCTAGACTTCAAGATTGCAGGAGGTTTGTTCAATTTGTCAAAGAGAATAACCAGAATTTCTACTTATCTCATCTCCTACCAAGTTTTAGACACGTGTATACAAGTGGATTCATATTGTGTGAAACAAGGTGCCCATGTAGTGACTTGGTCCACTTTCAAATACCCCTGTCATTCAGCCTCCAACGTCGAATAAAAAAAGATTAGAAATCAAAAGATTACGCACATTACTGCAGCTCTGTGATAAATGCGAGAAAGCTATCCATGTGGCATTTACACTCCACCTACCTAAGTGAGTCCTTCTATTTGTGAGTTCTCCTCCTTTCTTCTACACTTGTTTTAAATTGGTCAATAATCTTTCTCACATAAAGGCAAAGCCACTGCACACAGTAGTCAAATAACCAACTGCTACTCAAGACATCTTCGCAATGCTTAAAATTTGAAATAATACTATCTCTGAGTCTGGACAGGTTTCAAAGTCCTCCTATAAATAGAGGTACTGAGGAAGCTTATCAACGTTTAATTGAGACCGTAAAAATGGATTCACATAACTAGAACAGACAGAAGAGTCATTCAGGTTAAAAAAATGCTTCTTAGTTTAGACTTTGGAGACTTAAGTAATCAACGATTTAAATGTAGGCTAATAGAATATGGGGAGCACCAGAGCAAACTGAGGCCCAGGCACCTCCCTGACTCTCATGTCTCATTTTCCCATTGCTATGGACTCAGACCTTTTTGAACAATGCTTTTTGCTGTCATCCAATAACGTAAACCCTTTCTTCTTTGCAATTCAAAATCAAACTGTTTCTATCTCCTGTAATGAATGTATAAAACTGCTGTTTGAGTAAAAAGGAGACGAAAGTGCTAACAACCACGCTATCTCTTGGGGAAATACGTGTATTCATTCTCTCCCAAAACCCAAATAATAAGATAGATACACCTCTCTCCTGAGTGTGTGCATTAGGGGGCTGAAACACACAGAGACCCACTGACTGCTAGCTTAGCACCATGAATGGTCGTGGATGGGGACTCCAGATACCTCCATCTTGCCTAATCAGCAGTTCCAGTTCTAAGGTTTCAGATAGATAAGGTTCAGGATTTTGGTTTGTCCAGAAGTAAATGTTGTCCACCTCTCTTACAAAGTCGGTCATAATTAGAAGAAACAATCCTTCTTCTAGTCATCAACAAAGGTTTTGTCTGTTTGGCTGAAGATATGATGGAGCTTTAGAGGTGCTGCCAAAAATCACTGCACCCAGTCCAGACAGTAATTCCAGCTTTGTATTTGATTAAAAAAATTACAATGATTCATGATAAAAAAACTTTTATTTTATAATAAATATTATGAACAAACCTAGTTCTATGAATGCAGTTAAAGACCATTTTGGTGAAAGAGAATTTGATGACTTTAGTCAGAATTATGATGTCCTTTCTCAGCCACGACAATTAAATGTGATAAACTAAGTAGCCGTCAGCTGGGCTCAATTCCCTACTGCACATACAGAGGACATGTGAGAGGGGTGTCAATGTTCTTGTCTGGCTCCAGGGAGGCATGTGAATAAGTATATTTCCTAAATTGTATTGATTGCATACTCCTTTATATTTAGGCAGAGCAAGGTGTTAAATGTGTTTATTTAATGTTGATCTCTTTCTTCAAAATTCTAGTGTGGGTCAGTACGCTATTTTGATCACGTTTCTTCCAAAACTCTAACCCCTGCAGTGTGCATTGGCTTTTCATCTGTTTGATCTTCAGCAACTTCAGTGGCCTATCCTATCATCATGTACTCACAGGCACAGATGTACACACATGCCCGCAATTTTAAACTGTAACCCTTTCCATATTTCCCTCATTCCCCTCCCCATAACAGAATACCAATGTGGGAAATGAGTCAGCAGCTGCAAGGAAAGCAAACCAGAGAAATCTCTTGCCAGTGAGAAATGAGAGCTGACCACTGGATTGGGAAGCTGGTAATGTAAGCAAGCCTACAAAAAGACAACAAATCAAAGCACACTGTTAGAGCCAGCTGGGGTGGGGGTGGCAGCCTGGCGCTCATCATACAGTAATTAGGAAAAAGGGATGGGGCCCAGTTTTCTACTTCTGTAAAAACCCACCAAGACCAAGAGCAAACTTTGTATCTAGCGCTTTCTGCATATACTCATTAAATGGATTTATCGTTTGTGAAGTTATCAGTGACTTCAAAAACAATGATGTTTACATTAATCTGCCTTGAACTTATGTATTAATGTATGATAACAGCAAAAATAGGTGACGTGTGAGGGGAGAAGAGTGCCACAATGGAGTCACAATTCTAAGGGAGCACAACCACGAGCAGGTTAAACAGGTTTGTTTGAAAAATGTTCCACAAAAGCTACATTTGTCCTTCAAGGCTGCTGAGCACATTTAATACAATTGTGGTAAAATTTCCATTTCACATACACAATGCTAGTCTCAAACTCACACAATGAACAATATAAGGCTATCATAATCAGCCCAAGACTCATCTGATGCCATGTAGTTAAATGAAAAGCATTGAGCTGACTGCATTAGTATTCAAGGCTTGGCAGGTCCCCCACTAGCCCAGGTGCTTGGAGGGAACTCGGATCCTATGAGGGCCTCTGTGCTGGTTGGATGAAGCAAGAGGCCTGCCAGACATTCCTCAGGCCAGCAGAAGACCCTTTTCATAAAGGAAGTAAGAACACTTATGCCCTTTTTACACAACCTATTGAGGGTGGGAATATTGAGGCCTTGGATGGACAGAAAAATCTCTGTCTAGACACAGACTATTATATGCCAAATGAAGTATAGATGTGTAATATGATGATCAGGCTGTTCACAATTAGATATGTCCTCAGACATATGACATGACATTCTATCTGTTGCAGTTCAAGGCTCAGACACGCAGCACGTTATCTACATATATAATCATCATTTCTGTTCTGCTCTACCAGTCCTAGAAACATTGTAGAACTTCACAACACCGTGTCTGTGTTCATAACATAATCCTATGGTGTACAAAATCGTGTTGTAGAGGCTCAGAGTATTCACATACGGCAATGTTTGGAATGCCATGTCTGATTAAACATGAGGATGTCAGAAACGTCGGGAGAATATCAACCCTGATTGGCTGTCGAGACAGAGCATTATGCAAATCACCTGCAACAACAACAACAAAAAAAACTTACATGTCATTTTGAGGAGCAAGGAACCAAATATAAGCCTCCTACATGAGTGTGAGCAAAACTGTGGCCCTGAATTTGCCCAACTTCTAAACTATTCTTAAGCAAAATGAAAAACTAAAGAACGTGGATAAAGTCAAGATTTTGATACTGACATGAAAAAATTGGGATTTTTTTTTTTTTTTTGCCATATTGCCTAGCCCTAAATATATCTATTGGGTCAGCATTCCAAGGATTGTTAGGTTCTGTATTAAAAGGCCAAGCATCTTAATGACGGAGTCAGTTTAGTACAAATTAGAAACACGTCACTTCACAAATCACATGAAATACAGAGACAAAGGCAAGTCTTCCTAAATATAATCAGTTATGGTCATAATTTTAATGCATCCTACTGTACTGCATAACACAATGTCCCTCATGTATGACTCTTGGTGGCCTTCAGCCACAGAGCTATGTTAATCAGTGAAATCACCTGTTGAAGTGTTTGGTTGGAAGGAAAACCTGCTTACACATGGCCCTCCATGGCACATGATTCCCCACCCCTGCTGTAGTGTATACCGCCCAACTGATCAACTTTTGTTTTTTGCCTAGCTTCCTCAAGTGTAGCTACATGTGGTGCTCTGCAAAAAGAAATGATTTAACTGGGCATGAGGATGTATGGTGGGTGTTGACCTGGCAGAGACATGAGTTCCTTTGCCAAACTTCTCTAAGCCTGAGTGAAACAGCCGAAGGTTGCTGTCACAGCAAGAAGAGATGCAGCGAATAGAGGGGTCAGCAATTCTGCAGCTAAACACAAATCCACCCCAAAATACCAAAATGTCATCTGCAATCTTACATTATGAATGTCTGTAAATACCAATATGGTATACATTACATACACAACCTAACAACATTGACTGATAAGCTCTGACTGTCCAACATATTGGGCTGTAAGTAATTTAGTTTGCTAGGAATACCTGAGGGAGGAGCCAGTCTATAATATTTTGATTTCACCCTCATCCTCAGACTAACTAGAAGCAGGGAAAGCATTGCGACACCATTCTACCTCCTCTCAATACAATCTAGTTCACCCAGCAGCCAATCTCTAACTTTCTGTAAATCATCTTAGCAAATAATATAGCCAGAACATCTAAAAAAGATTGTGTCCTAAAATATAACTAAAATGTCAGTGTCACATCATGATTTGAGAAGTATCCCTGTCGTGCCATTTTTATATAAATACGATACAAATTATCACAGGTTAAAAAAAAATATGTACAGTGGGTTCAGACAGATTTCAGACTCCTTCGTTTTTTTCACATTTTGTCATGTTGCAGCTTTATGCTAAAATCATTTAAATTAATTTCTTTCCTCATCAATCTGCACTCAATACCCCATATAACAAAGTGAAATCAGAATTTTTTGCAATTTATTAAAAATGAAAAACTGAAATATCACATTTTCTTAAGTCTTCAGACCCTTTGCTATGACACATTAAATTTACATCAGATACCTTCCATTTTGCTTGTTCATCTTTGAGATGTTTCTACACCTTAATTGGGATCCACCTGTGGTAAATTCAAGTGATTGGACATGATTTGGAAAGGCACACACCTGTCAATATAAGGTCTCACAGCTGACAATGTAGATCAGAGCAAAAACCAAGTCATGAGGTCAAAGGAACTGCCTGCAGAGATCAGAGACAGGATTGTGTCGAGGTACAGATGCGGGGAAGGCTACAAAAAAAATTTCTGCTGCATTGAAGGTTCCCAAGAGCACGGTGGCCTCCATAATTCTTAAATGAAAGAAGTTTGGAACAACCAGGACTCTTCCTAGAGCTGGCTGCCCAGCCTAACTGAGCAATCGGGGAGAAGGGCCTTGTTAAGAGAGCTGACCAAGAACCCGATGGTCACTCTGGCTGAGCTCCTGAGATCATGTGTGGAGATGGGAGAAACTTCCAGAAGGACAACCATCACTGTATCACTCCACCAATTTGGGCTTAATGGCAGAGTGGCCAGACAGAAGCCTCTCCTCAGTAAAAGACACAGGAAAGCCTGCTTGGAGTTTACAAGAAAGCACCTAAAGGACTCTCAGACCATGAGAAACAAGATTCTCTTGTCTGATGAAACCAAGCTTGATCAGTTTGGCCTTAATTCTCAGTGCCATGCTTGGAGGAAACCAGGCACAGCTCATTACCTGCCACATACCATCCCAACGGTGAAGCATGGTGGTGGCAGCATCATGCTGTGGGGGTGTTTTTCTGCAGCAGGGACTGGGAGACTGGTCAGGGTTGAGGGAAAGCTGAACAGAGCAAAGTAGAGAGATATATATACTTAATGAAAACCTGATCCAGACTGGTCAGGACCTCAGACTGGGCCGACGATTCACCCTCCAACAGCACAATGACCCAAAGCACACAGCCAAAACACTGAGGAGTGGCTTAAGGACAACTCTGTGAATGTACTTGAGTGGCCCAGCCAGAGCCCTGACTTGAACCCAATCGAACATCTCTGGAGAGACCTGAAAATGACTGTCTACCGACAGTCTCAATGCAACTTGATACATCTTAGGAGAATCTGCAGAGAAGAATGGCAGAAAATCCCCTAATCCAGGTGTGCAAGTCTTGTCATCTCATACCAAAGAAGACTGGAGGCTGTAATTGCTGCCAAAGGTGCTTCAACTCAGTACTGAGTAAAGGGTCTGAATACTTATGAGAATGTGATATTCCAGTTTTTCATTTTTTATAAATTTGCAAAAATTTCTAAATTTCTGGTTTCACTTTGTCATTATGGGGTATTGAGTGCAGATTGATGAGGAAAAAAATGAATTTAAATGATTTTGGCATTAAGCTGCAACATGAAAAAAGTGAAGGGGTCTGAATACTTTCCGAACCCACTGTATATTACTAGTCAAAAGTTTGGACACACCTTCTCCTTCAGTGTTTTTTCTTGTTTTTAATACTTTCTACATTGTAGATACATACTGAAGACATTAAATATATGAAGCAAGATGTGTGGAATTATGTAGCAAAGAAAAACTTGTTAAATAACTGTAAATATGTTTTATATTTTAGGTTCCTCAAAGTAGCTGCCCTTTGCTTAGTTGACAGCACTGCAGACCCTTGTCCTTCTCTCAATGAGCTTCATGATGTCGTCACCTGAAATGGTTTTCACTTGACACGTTTGCCTTGTCAGGGTTCATTTGTGGACTTTGTTGCCATCTTAATGGGTTGGGACCATCAGTTGTGTTGTGCAGAAGTCCGGTTGGTACACAGCTGTCAGCTCTATTTGACAGCTGTTAAAATTCATATTATGGCAAGAACCAACCAGCTGAGTAAAGAGAAACTACAGTCTATCATTACTTTAAGAACTGAAGGTCAGTCAGTCCGGAAAATTGCAAGAACTTTGAATGTGTCCCCAAGTACGGTCACAAAATACATAAAGCGCAACGATGGAACTTGCTCACATGAGGACTGCCCCAGGAAAGGTAGACCAAGAGTCTCCTTTGCCGCTGAGGATAAGTTCATCCAAGTCACCAGCCTCAGAAATCGCAAGTTAACAGCACCTCAGATCAGAGCTCAGATTAATGCCACACAGAGTTCTAGTAGCAGAAACATCTCTGCATCAACTGTTAAGAGGAGACTGGGCCAACCAGGCTTTTATGGTTTAAATAGCTGCTAAGAAACCACTATTAAGGAAAAGCAACAAGCAGAAGAGATTTGTTTGGGCCAAGAAACACAAGGAATGGACGTTAGACCAGTGGAAATCTGGGCTTTGGTCTGGTGAGTCCAAATTTGAGATCTTTGGTTCCACCTGCCATGTCCTTGTGTGACGCAGAAAAAGTGAGTAGATGGTCTCTACACGGTGGTCCCACCGTGAAGCATGGAGGAGGAGATGTGATGGTGTGCGGTTGCTTTGCTGGTGACAATGTTAAGGATTTATACAAAATTGAAGGCACACTGAACCAGCATGGCTACCACAGCATGCTGCTGTGGCATGCTATCCCATCCGGTTTGCGTGAAGTTGGACCTTCATTTGTTTTGCAACAGGACAATTATCTCAAACACCTCCAAGCAGTGTAAGGGCTATTTGACCTTGAAGGAGAGTGGTGGAGGGCTGCGCCAGATGACCTGGCCTTCACAGTCACCTGACCTAAACCCAATTCAGTTGGTTTGGGATGAGATCGACAGCAGACTGAAGGCAAAAGGGCCAACAAGTGCTCAGCATCTTTAGGAACTCCTTCAAGAATGTGAGAAAACCATTTCAGGAGATGACCTCATGAGGGTAATTGAGAGAATGGTAAGAGTGTGCAAAGCAATAATAAAAGCAAAGGGTGGCTATTTTGAAGAATCTAAAATATATAACATGTTCTGGGTTATATCATACTTTTTGGTCACAACATAATTCCATGTTTTCATTCATAGTTTTGATGCCTTCAGTGACAATCTATAATGTAAATATTCATGAAAACAAAGAAAAAAATACATTAAATGAGAAGGTGTGCCTAAACTTTTGACTGGTAGCATATGTGGTCTCAGTAATCAGACATAATGTAGGTATTACTGTGTATACAAAGCAGGGAAGGCAGATCTGATCATAAGTGATCACTGAAGATGCAATTTAATGCCAAGTAATTCACTTAGACAATGTGACCGGATGCATCTTAATGCAAGGCAAAAGCAACAAACTTAATTGATGAAACAGAGAAGCAAGGTCCCAACTGTAAATAACAACATGCAGTAGACCCCCCCCCCCCCCCCCCATTGTACTGGAATAAAAGGAGAGTGACCAAATATTTTTCATGAACCATGACATATAAAACTCAAAGTCATCTGCTGCACATTAATCTATATATAAAACATAACTGCTGCGAAAATGACTATGCCATCTTTGTCTCCAAGCAGATAACACACCTGCTGCTGGTGTCATCAACAATCATTCAACAACTCTTAGCTTTCTGCCACAACTAGAGCCTGTAAACTGCTTCACGTAAGATTTTTCTGGAAAAGCCTGCATCTGCGGACTTAATATTATTGCCCAACTTTTTCTATTTGTAGGGGAAGTAACATGACATATGAATACCAGAGATATAATCTTAAAATGGTGCAATATGTATACTGCTTGTACAGCTGGAGGGTATAGCACACTTGTGTACTGACACAGCAGAAAAGGGAATGTAGCCTTACATCAGCCTAGTAAAGATTAAAGACTCAGCTTTAACATACATGCAAAAGAGTACTCTCACCTCCTGCAGTGCTAATGTAACTGAAAACAGTTCAATTTCATATCCAACATTTGGCTTGACATTAGATTTACCCTGCTAGAAATCAACTAATTTAGTCTGTACAAATCCTGACTGCCCAAGAAATCACTGTTCATCCACTTTGTCTCGATAAGAAGGACATGCTGAATATCTCCTCTAGTTCACAAAGAGAACCTTTCTTTCATACAGGATACCTCCCCTGTCAAGAGCACTCAGGTTACGAAGGGACCTAATCCCAATGTGGGCCAGAATTACAAAGCCATTCCTCACTCCCAGTCAACTACAACACAAGGGAGCTGGCTCAGAGGGCCAGCTCTGACTAAGAGACTGTGGAGACATGCAACAGTAGGAGGAGGCTTTTGATATCCCTGCCTCAGGTACAAATGTTTGCTGACAGCTTTGTGACTTAGACTAAGGCCCTGTCCACACAGGGATGAAAACAATCTCATTTTAAAAACCTTTTCCTTAAACACAGCATCGTCTGCCAGCCCTGTAAGGAAGGCAACGCTGCCACAGAAATACACCAAAAACAGAAGAAGACATGGAGCACGCACATACGGGTTAAGGCAGGGATGGGGCAATGGCGACATTGTCTCAGAAAAGATGCGTATGGGTTGTAAACCAGATTTGTTGACTCAAGGACTCATTTCTTTTTAAAAAAAAATCATTGTATTCCGGCTCCCAAAACGCCGGTTCCATGTGGACGAAGCGCCCATAGGTTAAGAAAAAACTTTTACAGATACTCCTGAAGTCAACCAAATCAGGCACTGAGGCAAAGACTGATTGCAATTTTTTGGTCTTTGACCAATTGATGAAATGGAGGAACAGGTCAAAGTTGGGAGTGAGGAATTGTATTCTTTGTTTGTTGATTAACAGCAGTTGGCAAACTGCTTTTGGGTGCATATTGCTGCAATCTTGTGAATCAAAACATGGGTCACACCAATAACAGGCCCAGTGACATGCCTACACTACTGCACAACCACCATAGTGTCTGATTCAGTCTGAAACCAGCCTTCGGGTTTATTTATTATTGTGCTGCAGCAAGCACAAGTTCCCTTTACTATTGTGAGCCGGTGTGCTTGTGTCATTCTTCAGTTACTCTCCTGAAATTCCATTGTGCTGAGTTTATTTGTTTTCTTCAAACATTAACTATCTATGATCTTAGTCAACCACAAAATCACTGGCTGGTTTGAAACAAGTTTTAAAAAGCAAATCAAACCAGAAAGCAACCATATACATACAACTGTATGTCCAACTTAGGTGGTCAACCAGTTTTAGAAAAATGAAAAATCCAATATGGCTGCCAAAAGAAGAGAAATTGTGACAACATACATTCCTCAAAGGGCTCTATCATGTTGAAAGACTACAACATTTAAAAAAATCCATCAAGCCAGGTTTCAAATACTTAAGATGGTGTAAAAATAAAAAATCCAATATGTCTGCCACAAGAACTTAGCAACAACAAGCAAAAACATTGGGGCTCAAGCTTAACACTATATTAAAAACACATGTACAGTTTAACAGAATGGGTTTTATTTGTTAATCTGGTGTTCCTCCAGTTCTGTGCTGAAATCAACAGTGAACTTTGTCCCAGCCCATCTGCTAATTCATATGAAACCCATGATACTTTGCTTGATCAGGCAGTGATTGTATTTTGGCATGATGGCTAATCAGGAAGATGCTGTCCATGATGGTGGACCTTCTCTTACGCATGCGTACTTGCATTTTTGGTTGACTCGGATTATAGACTGAAAAATGGTGACTCAAACTGAGCAGATCATTTTGGAGCTAGAACGTCTAAATGTTGAAGGACAGTTATAGAAATAAATGAAACACACAAAAGAGTAAGTAGTTAAAACACAGATGAAGTGCACATCAGACCATGATTCAAAGCCTAATTAAGCCAGCACTAATGAGCTATTGCACATTGTATTTTAGCTCTTCAACTGCATGCACACTTTCTACATTAAAACAGGTTTTGTTCAGCAAGATAATCACTGAAATTCGGTATTAAACAACTGAATTATTCAAGACATGAGTATTCATAAGCTTAAGTATTGATAGAATTTATTATTACATAGCTCAGGCGTCTCTCACTCTGCGTCAACGCAGTTCCTACATACAGGCGCATGCAGTACACAAACACACAGACACACACACAAAAGGTCAGTGCGCTCCTCTTAACCTGTCTGTGTCTGATCCATTGACATTTTTATCAGCAGGAAGTTTTCTAGTCACCCCAAAACCCAATGCATTTGTTTTTGTTTTCCATGTATAAATTCACCCTGATCAGTTTTCACAGCAGAAAGCTGCACGTGGAGACTTGCTGTAAATGATGTAGTTTGTTAAAACAGTCGAAACTATCGTGATGGTGAATGACATCAACAACAACCAGGTGAACTCATAAGATTTAACAACTATATCAGGAGGCCTTTATATTAAACTGGAGAGTCTGTGTCTGTCAGAAACTGTCAGACCTTCTCAGAGCAGAGTGAACAGGTGGGCACTAATCAATCGTGGATGCCATCATCCTCTTAGACTGATTAATAAAATAAATAAAAATGCCAGAATTGGCCACAAACTATACCTGAGTGTCTGCACAAATAAAGTCTCTGTGTGTGAAACACTGCAGAGTGTAACATCATGCTGTGTGCAGACAGTCTGCTGTCATTAGTTTGACAGGAAGACAGAGAGGGACATGTCTAGAAGGGAACCATCATCCTGAGATCTGGGAAAGACTGTCTTGAGTTTGACTATTTTCGTAGAAACAACAGACATAAATCTTACAAGAGTTGTACAAATAAAGAGTTAACCATCTAGACCAGACCTGGGCATTTTACGGCCTGTGGGCTACATCCAGCCCTTTGGGCATCCCTGTCCAGCCCGCGGTATATCAGTCATAAACACAAATGAACAAGTGTTTGTACTGTGCATGCAAAACAACTGTGTTGCTTTTATTTTGAAAAGCCTGACATTTTTATTATCTATGTATGGACGTACGTATTTGTGTCTGTCTACCCGCACAGCGACTGGTGATGCTAGTTAGCTACAACTGCCCCTCCTGATTTCGAATGCCATGTTTTCAATAAGACATGGACTGCTAGATATTTCTTTACAGAAGTTGAAGGTAAAGCGACGCTGTGTTTACGGATTACAGTCTGAATCACAGCTCCCCCACAGACTGGATTTTTCTCACTGAACAAGTAAATTTTTTAATGAATATTGAGAAGAATTAAGTTCAAGTCATTGTTGGTGTGGCCCTCCAACACAGTTCAGATTTCTCACGTGGCCCTGAGTAGAAATTAATTGCCCAGCCCTGTTCTAGTCAGACAAGGTGCGCATCTCCAAAAATAAAAAAATCATGTCGTGGTACCGGTGTTTTAATGTGGTAGGCCATCATAAATAAAACACTACTTACTGAGCCACAGACAGTCACTAAAATACTGATCATTGACCTGTTGAGATTGAAAAAGAACTCATATCCTTTACTTAAGTAAAAGCATTAATACCACAATTTAAAAATACCTAATTACAATTAAAAATCTTGCATGTAATTATTTCCTTTTTTTGAAAAATCAACATTATTATTGCTTTTGTTGTACTTTAGTGGCTCTCTTCTTGGTGTTTTTGTGATCACTAAATACAGACAAGCAACCTCATAGGAGGAGAAAAAGGTGGCATGTTGGTGAACCAATCCCCTGTAGGACCCTGTTTGTACTTCAGTAAAAAGTAAAGTAAAAATATTAAAAGTAAAGGTACAGTCAAACTAAAGTTACTTTACTTAGTACTTTTACATAAGCATTTCATACTTTCATCCATCTAAGAGACTTGTCTTATTTTCTCTTTTGTATAGTACCATTGCTCTGACATAGAGCAAAAGTAACAATCAAAAACTTGCAGAATGCGCAATAATTCTTATCCGATTACTTGAATAATTGCCAGAATTATCAAAAGATGACCAGATAACTTAAAGAATCGATCGCTGCAGCCCTAGTAAAGACAACCTTTTAGTTTTGGAATGTTGACAAGAAAAGGGCATTCAGGGAACTCATTCAAAGGTTGAGATGAACTTTTGATATCATTAACAGCTGAAGCCTTTTTGTGATGGTTGAAAAGGGATGGGAAACAGTGTTATTGATGCTTTATTATTTTTATATAGAACAATGCTAAAGGGGTTAGTTAAAAATGTAACCTAAATGTTATATGTCCTTCTTTCTAAGACATTCAGCTGCCCATGAAAGTTTATCCATGTAGTATCGTATCAAACTTAACTCTCATACACACATAAATACGATAATAGTAGAATGGCTTTCAACAAAATTTGATTCAGTCACCTAACCACAAACACCTATCTGACAGACAAATGGCAACGGTCAAATAGCTGTGTATGAACATCGATCTTCTGTGAGCCATTTCACTCTTTCAAAACGTACCCTTTTTTTAACAACGGTGTGTGACCTGCCACCGAGAGCAGTGACAACCTCACAAATTGTTGTGAACTGTAAAGTTGTGTTTGTCTCTGTCACTGCACCACTTGGGGGGAAGGAGGCCCACTGTTGTTTGTGTGCCCTCTAGCAGGTAACTAGGCCTCTAGTCCCCTCTACAGGACCCCCTGCCAGGACAGCTGGGATGATGGGGGATCCACACCCTAAGATAACAGCACATTTTAAGGGCTGGATAAACACAGAGCTGTTCACAGGCGGTGCGGAATGCACAGGAATGATTTGTTTAGTCCCTGTTTTAGCAACATGGTGATTAGATATTTTGATGGAAGATATTACTACCACATCCTCCACATCCCTAAAACCCCCACTGGCAAAATACATCTGATGTGTGTGGCAAAACCAAAACATTTTCAGCAACTGGGAGCTCTGTTACAAAGTAATTAAAAAAAACAGATATAGATTAGATGATTCTTACATCAGACTTCAAGGCGCTTTAGTTGCAGTGTTGTGACCTCTTCTTTATTTGATTTTTTTGTTTTGTTTATTCTACAGTTTTAAGAGGGTTAAATAGATGCGGCTCAGATCTCACAAGCTCTAATGCAATGTCAAAAATATGAACACAAATACCGCTAACAACGTGGCTACCACCTGTCTCCAATCTACCCCTACCCCCAGTTACTCCTGATCTCATTCAGGGATAGTAGGCTGTGGGATACAGTTACCAAAGTGCTAGCCTCTCTGGCCACTTCAGAAAACATAGTGGAGTGTGACAATTTAATGATACGGTACAGTCACTGTGACATCATTGTATCTGCAGGGAAAACCCCATGTTAGGTAGAATAGTGAGACAGGTTTATAATGTAGGTGTTGAGTGACGTGTGCATGATTTCAACACATAAAAGCTGAAATGAAAACGTAAGTTACTTACCAGAATAGGATCCGTGGAGAACTTGATTTTCCTCTTTGGGGGCGGCCCTTCTTCATCCGACAGCCCAGGGACCTCATAGCAGTCATCATATTCCCTGTGCAGGTGATCCTCCTCCTCCTCCTCCTCCTCCTCCGCGTTCTCCTCCACTTTCTCATCCATAAGGACCTGTTCTACATCCTTGTCATCCACAAACGCTGCATTCTCAATACCATACACTACTGGTGAGGCCCTATCTGTTATGTTCGGTCCCCCCTGCTCCTCCAGTTCGCTCTCCTCTTCTACAACCTCTTCTTCTTCAAGGTTATCTTCACCATCATGACCCACAACTAAAATTTCTTCCTTACTCTCCTCTTTCAGCTCACATCGCTCATCGTCCTCCAAGACTATACCTTCACCCACAGGTTCTACTATCCTGTGTGCCTCCTTTTCTCTCATTGTGACATGATGAGGAGGGTGACAGTTCTGTTTTTCAAGCGCAAAGGTTCTTTTCAGGTCCACTGGTGGGTCTTTGGGTTTTTGCACCCTCTGCTCTTCAAACACATTATCGTCAACCTTCTCTTCTTCATTCTCCTCGCTTTCAGACGACTCATTCTGAACGACTACTAGCTCTGCCCGCACCATGCCCACACCCCTAGAGTCCAATGATGAGTTTTGGCTGGCCATCTTATCCCTGGTAGGACTTTGCACCACATCGTTCTTACTCTTGGCTTTGTCAGAATACTTGGTGTTCTGGGAGGCACCAGCTGATGGAACAGGCTGCTTCATGTCCCTTGAGTGTGGACTACACAGCTTGCTGTCATCCCCACTGACAGATGTCCTACTCAATCCATCCCCAGATGAATACGAACGCTTATAGCTTTGGCTAACTGAGGTTGTTTGCTCTGGTGACAATGGTTTGTGAGGGACATCAGTTGTTGGAGATTTGTAAGCTGCATTGGTAGCTGGAAATGTTGGTTTAAGCCCAGTACAGGAGGATGCTGGTTTGTTAACAGCACAAGTTGTCTGGGGTATATGTTTGTTGGTGGCATCAGGAACAGCTGAAGTGTTAGAGACTTCTTTAGCATGAGATGTTGTTTTGTGCGAACTGCCCCGTGTTGGTGACATAGGCAGTGAGTGTTCAGTGGTACTGTCTGGTTTAGGCGACACCACCCCCCCTTTTGTAGCAGCTGTGTTGTCCTCTGAGTCATTCAAAGCCATGTAATTCTCCAACCTCCTGGACATGGGTCCTGCATTTAATGACGCTCGAGACATATGTTTTTTCTCACTGTCAGCATTCTCCTCTGAACGACACTTAACTGCCGATGTAGGAGTTTGGTCTGATTTAAAAGTGGTCTCAGAGGATCCTGATACTCTACGTGGGCTTTTCCCTTCATCAGAAGCACTTCCGAGAGACAAACGATTTACTACTCTGTTTGATGACTGCTTCTCAACCACAGGCTGCTCTGTGATGCCCCTCTCAAAGAGTTTTCTGGTCACTGAAAACTTCTCTGCCAAAGCCACTTTGTCAATCTCAACATCCTCTCCCTTGGGAGTTTTATCTAAATTGGGGGATTCCGCACTGCTGTTGAAGTTGACTCTGTGTGTGCTAGCTGGCTTTGGTGGGGTCACCTGGGACACATCAGGCTTCAAAGTAATTTTAGTATCTTGGCACTCCAGTTGCTGACCATCCATCTGTAAGAATATGTTCTTGATCTTATTTACTCTGGTTCCGAAAGGTCTCCCCCGTGAGTCCTCTCGCGTGTCGCTGGATCCATTTGCATATGATTTACTGGCGCCTTCAGACTTTGGACCATCAAAGGTGCATTTGATGGCGTGGAAGTCGGATTTGTATGCATTTCTGTGAGGGGACGCACTCCTCAGAGTCCTCTCACCTCCTTTACTTTCCGCTTGGATCATGTTTTCGTATCACGTTTCCCTTACAATTCAATTTCAAAGACGGGTTTGTTTGTTTGGGAACTATTTCCTCCACACCTCTTACGCAGGCGGTGCCATGGGTCCGGCGGAGCTTCTTCAACTAAACACTCAAATCATCTGCGGAAAAGAACCAGTAAACTTTTTAACAATGAGACACGATCTCTCTCACAGTGACCTACATAGCAGTTAAATATTCTTATCTTATACACAAGCAGAGCAAAAATAGCGTGAAAGGTCACTAAAGGTAAGTCATACTGGTGTAGCTTGCAAATCTAGCGTTAGCTTTATTTGATGTCTGCCTAACTTACCGGTGTTAGCTAACGTGCCAAAACCATACAAATTTAGCTAAGAAGCTTGAACTTGTGCCTGCGCTTGGTTCAACCAGTTAAACAATGGTGGCATTGTTGATAACGTTACACCACAGATGGAAAAAAAGCGACACAAAGTTTAACCAAACGAAGCTCAGCCCGAGTGTCTCAGGGAACAATTCATTGTGTCACTTTGAAGTCCGAGCCGTTGAAAATGGTAACGCGAGCTCGCGGAAAGGTAAACAACTTGAGAGGAATCTCACCTTCCACTTGCTTCATCGTCTAAAGTTCGCCTAAAACGTCCCAATTGTACAGTATCAAACTTATTATCCTCTCTTCTTCTTGTTCCCCGCCATCATTCCCCGCTCCACAACGCTTTTCCTGCCTCCTCCTCCACCTCCTCCTACTCGCACTTCCAGACCTGTTTGTCGCTGCGCGCGCACTAGGCTCGTCTGCACGGCGCGCCCGGCGAGAACAGAGAGACTCGGGAGCGCGCTCACATTCCAGGGCTGAACCCACCACTCTGCCTCACACAACCTTCCTCCTCCTCCTCCCCCTCCTCCTCCTCCTCCTCCTCCTCCTCTTTCCACAGCACCACGAGGAGTTACAGCACAAAAGCGTGGGAAAGAGCTTAGTGTAAATCGGACATATCCCCCAGACCTCTGCACTTCTACAACACCTCACTTAAAAAAATACCCACAATGATCTCAGTGAGTTATAGTTATAGTTTCTTTGCATTCAGGTAATTGATGTAAACATAGCTTCATTTGCAGTTTGTCACAGTGTTTTGAATATTGCATAAAAGCACGAGAAAAGTCCCCGAGAACATTCCCCAGATTTCATCAGAGAGAATGTTTTCTTTCTTATGCCTCTCATTATCATCTGATAGCCCTCAGCAGTGGTTAGGGGTTTTGGCTACAGATTTCTGGCCCCGTGAAAACAAACGATATCAGGAGTCATCAACCTTTCAATTGGATGCATTAGTGTGTTTTGAGGGCCCCGAACAGTTTGGGAATACTCTGAGGTTTCCTCCACTTTACTGCACCGCGAGCAGACTGACTGTGATAATAATTTTGCCTCTCAGTACTCTTGCTGGATACCCTAAATTTTATTGGGAAACACTGTATGGCCTAGTGCAATATCCAAATTGTAGGAGAAATATTTGCAAGGTTTGTTTTTTTTTTGTCAAAATACCATTCTAATTGCAGTATTGTGGTGCTGCAGAGATGTGATCTGCAGAGGCTTTATTTGGTGCAGATCCCCCACAAAAAAATAGTCTCAGCATAGTCATTCCAATTTGTTTTTTTTATTAAAATGTGAATAATGGCATAACGGTTCCTCT
Organism: Aulostomus chinensis; assembly: GCF_037954235.1. Classification (NCBI taxonomy): domain Eukaryota; kingdom Metazoa; phylum Chordata; class Actinopteri; order Syngnathiformes; family Aulostomidae; genus Aulostomus; species Aulostomus chinensis. The sequence goes on along the minus strand of NC_141331.1, from coordinate 18,783,809 downwards.
GATATACTGCAATTGCAGCATCAATTTTAAAAAAGTGATATTTTTCCAAGCCCACGCAGTGCTAATCTGGCCTTTTCTTGATCACTTTTGGGGGTGTCATTTTTACTTTTACAACTCACAGTTGTATATAAAATGGAGGAGCGGTACTTTCTTCAACAATATTTTACTAAACCTGATGTCTTATGATAGATCATATATGATGTAGTACTACTGATGGGATTAGAACTCATCACTGTGAGCTTTACTGGAACGTGGGCTGCAGTGGGGGTTCTAGGCCCATTTCACTGAGGGGGCCAGCGTGGGGCCAAGGGTTTTGTCGAAGAGTCACATTTGATCTGAAATCATCGCGTATTGATGCGCATTACCGACACATCCTTCGTTATTGTATAATTTTTTTTTAATTCTAAGTGGGGGGCCACAGGGGGGTCCGGTTTCAATGTTGCAGGGGCACTGGCCCCTGCTGCCCCCCCCCCCCCACCAGTGTTGTCATCATACCCACTAGCAACAATTTCTGTCCCTCGAATTGCCTCATGTTTATACTGAAAATGGTAAATTAAGATTTGACTTTTTAGTACCAAACAAATGAAACAAATTGCAAGAAATGTTAAAATCATCTAGGTATGTGTCTGTAGGTCGTTTTAAATGTGTGCTGATGTATACATTAGCATTCATTAAATAATCATTCTTTAATTAAAACCAACCAAAACCAATATTTTTTACATTCAAAAATTGAGTGCAATGCTAAGAATATGAATACAAGTTTTAGAAATGTGGACATGGTCAATAACCACACAGGCAAAGTAACGTTTTTCACGTCTATCTTTAGAGGGACCCTCCAGGTTGGGAACAGCTGTAGAACTCCCCTCAACTCACCGCAGCAGCCCTGCTCTTTGGGTCTAACAGTATGCTTACATCCTTCTGTGTCACATGGGACAACAAGGTAAGTTTATCTGCACACATTGGAAGTGGTTTCATATACTCAAAGTATAAAATGTGTGCTCCAAAAAGGAAGAGAAATCCACGTCGACTTCTCTCCACGCCATGGCCGTCACATCAAGTTAATGATTATTAGTGTAAAGGCACAGCAGATGTGACGTGCGCGTCTCGGAGCTCAGTGTTCATGTTACATTTGGCCTCAATAAAAGTGGGTCACTAGCAGGCATCCTAAATGTGCACATCGTTTTTGAGACATTCTTTGACCTCGAATAGAATTATATTGACTTTATAACATTCCTAGTCATTTATCAGTCTAAAAACACAGACTGCTTTAAACATAACATAAACTCTCTTTTACTTGTCAAGCTCCTTTAAAATCCGGCCCCCCCTCCTCAGAAAGTTTATATGTCCCCTGCCTTTGCTTGCTGGTTTGATTCACGTTATAGAGCAACTTTGTTTCTATTGTAATTGAATGAGAGTCAACATTTCCTTGGTGGCTGAGAACCTACATTTTAAAAATAACCATCCAATCAAAATGTAGGGAAGCAGAAGTCAGATCAAGTGGGAGATAATATTTGATGTCCTCTTGTATGAATAATAAATTCATAACTAAGAATAAAATGTATGCTTTGTTCAAGAATATAAAGAGTTATATTTGATAGATCATATATCTCCTCCTGAACCTTTAATGAACTAGCTCGTAGCTGCATGTAACTAAACATAAGGAGAATTATGTAACAATTTTACAAACAATGGCCTGGACAACAGCGAGAGGCACAAACAGATGGTGGTCTATATAACAGGCCTTTTTTTGTGGGCGTAACAATTTTTTTAGGCCCCCAAAGTCTAATCCATCTACATATTTAATTGCAGAATATATGAAATATTGATACCATATCAACATTTCTTCAAGAGAAAGCATTATAATTATAGCTATTACTATTCACTGGATAACAACGTATAAAAATAGCGCTTCCATTTTTGGCTACTTGAGCCCATCGTATCAAAGTTATAAATTAATCTAACATTCAAGGGAGTCATTTCTGGGAATGGTCCAATCCTCAGGCATTTCCTTTGGAGTTATCTGGCCTAACATTCCATTTGAGACGTGGACATCTGATACGAGGAGTTTTACGTGATTTTTAAAAAAAATCCCTCACATATGGTTTATTTAATCGTCTACGCTTATGGCTTTCCGATGTGTTCTATTTTTTTTTTTTTTTTATGTAAATCCCATGACTTTAAGACCTCGGGGGATTCCATCTCTCAGAAATAGGAGTGAAAAATCTGGACAGTGTCAATTACGGAGCACGCTGCTTTAAACATCATTTCCTTTAACAGTGGAATTTAAACTTTGCCCCTTTTAAGTGAGACACATGTCTGCCAAAAACAAGTATTACACCATCTGAAAATTGTCTTCTGGCAAAATAAATACATGAATTAAAATAAATAAAATGTCTGTATAATCATGGTGATGATTGAACAAAACCCAAATGTGTGCTCATTTGCAAAAATAGCTAAGCCATTCTTATAATAACTTAAATATGAATGTAATAGAATTCAATAATAGGAATTTTAATATGTTTCGTGCTATTTTTATTCATTTTAATCAGATTCATTTCTCTGTTTTTGCAAATGAACTCACACATGGTGATAAACGTTCACCAGTGTCTGAAATTATGCTGTGTTTGCACATAAGGGCTGCATGTGTTTACTATTTCAAGCTTTTTGGATCATTTCCTAGCAACCGCGGGTCTGAAAAGCCATATATACACACACAGTCAGTGGGCTTTCTCCTGGGGGTAACATGGAACGCCGCCGCCAAGACAGTGGTCCCTATGGAAACCTTTCAAACAACATGGACAGAGCAACCAAACGGAAATGGGAGCAGGTGAAGATATCTGGTCCGTGGAACCTTTTGGATAATGTCTCAAACTCAGTCTGGACTAAACTGCCTCACATTTCTGCCTCCTGTTGGAATGTTTGTAATCTTTCAACACAAGCACTTGTTCTTTGCTGAACGCACACTTTGTTCAGTGGTTTGCACATTTATTACAGTTGCACAAAAAATATCCCTCCTTCGTGGTGACATACGTGAGTACACCCGCATGTATGATTTATTATCTCTCAGACAACTGTTGCAGGGGGGTGATGAACTGGTAGCATATGTGAAGTGCTGCAGTTCATTTTCACATATTGTTATGTCTTAAATGTGAGCTGGTGGTATGCAGCATTACAGGAATGTGTGTGTTGTTTTGTGCACACCCAAGCCTGAGCTCAGTCTTACATTCCTATATATACTATATATAACAGGAGGGATGTGAAGTGTAAATGCTGCTCACTCAGATGAAATAAATTAGGTCTTGCCGGTCTAAAATAGGAGCGCCAGAGGTTTTTCGTATCGTGCAGCTCAAGGTCCGGATGTGAAATTAAACAGGTGCTCGGTTAAGATTTAAAAAAACAAACAAACAACATCTTAAATGCATTTCATATGCAGGACAGATAACTCATACAGAAAATAAAAATGTTACCATGATCACAAATCTCAAAAATGTAAATGTTTTGTATGAGGCAAGCATTTATGAAAGAAATCTAGAATGCTGTGGGCACTTTTGCTCATATTAGGTATTTCACTGGCAGACTCAGGCCTCGCTGGAGCGTTCTGTCTTTTATACATGCTGGATAATATAGAATGTTTAAGCATTTTTGATGTAGGAGTTGAATAATCTGCCTCATGCTTTGAGTGTTTACAGAGAGAATGCTGCCATCTTCTGGCAGAAAACTACAGGATTTCATGTATTGGTAAAAATAAAAGGATCAGGAGAGTTTTTAACTATCATGATACAAAAACAATACATGAAAACTTATCCTATGAATGATGGAGGTTCAACATTTAGATTTATTATTTTGATAGATTGGACCAAAAATGTTATTTGCAGTGTCAGTCAGTGCACTTTTCAAATTAAAAGCCTTAATAAGACCATCTAAGACGTTATATCAGTCATCATGCCCTGTGTGTGTGTGTGTGTGTGTGCGCTACTTAAGAAAAGTTCTTTACATCATATATCATAAACTTTTAATATTTTTTTTAGAATGATGGAACTATTTGTCAGCTTTTGTTAAAAAAATCACGGTAGCCTGACATACTATTCACTCTCTGTGCTTGTCTTCAGCACCGCATTTGTCTATGTTTATTATTAATTTCAGTAGAGATTTTCTTTCACTGAGATGAGTCAAAAATGATTTGTTTTTATCCTTTGTTTGATCGCCGATTTGAAAACACTCAATACTAAGAAACACAACAAGGCAATGGATAAGAAAAAGACATACTGAAGGTATACAGTGACTTCTTAATGACTCTCAGCACAACAAGCTTTGTGCAGCTCCACCACTTAATCTCTGTACTTCTGATTTGGTCGCAGTTTGTTTCCAAGGTAACTGAAAGGGACCAATGACCCTTTCATTGTGAGGCCTCTTATTACAAAGCTTCAATTTCTCAAGGCCATTATGGAAATTTACCCACTTTGACAGAGGACATGGTGTTGTTCCACAAAGTACTGCAGGAGGCATTCGCTGTCATCTGCACAAGAAGCGTTCACAAACATTCACTGAATCATTTGCTTGAATCCAAATTTATGTGCCAGTATTTCCCTAATAAAGTACCGTCATCTAATGATCTTATTCTAGATACCTCCTTTGTCCTCTGTGTGCTATTTGCAACTGTAAACTAATATCCTGTAGTAGAGAAGATGCCTATTGTGCTGACTGGCCATTTTATTCAAGTCACATGCCCACTCAATACACCATCACACTTTCCATCATTCATGTATTTCTATCCTGATTAAACCTATTTCTATTTTCCTTTGTTTAAGAAATATTTCAGCTGGTTTCAGCTGAGGGTTGGGGTTATTCGTGCGGTCCCAAAAGTCCGCAGCTATTGTGGGTTTATCTCGTGAATAATTAGAATTTTATTTCTGCTTCGTGTTGTCAAGATTAAGCTACTGTGGGAGTGAGATATTGTTAGGTGTTGACAAAAGCACATTGGCATTGAGATGAGTTGGTACAAGCCTCTACACTATGTGGGCAACATTTTACACTCCAGTAGCCCAAAATCACAGTATGTTGTTTTAACGAAAGAGACATTTTTTCATCTGGGTAAGATATTCCTATACTCATTGGTTGGCTATCGACCTGGAAGAAATTCAGACCTTTATTACAACACAAATCTGGAAGCAAGCACATTCACACCCAGCTGCCACTTTATTAGGTACTCATAGATGAATAATGCACCCCAACAAAGCACTCATAACAGAGGGATTCTTGACTTGGACTTGATTATATTCATTATTTATGCACTTAAAGTAGCTTGCCTCAATGCTAAATTGCTGTATTTGGTCTCTTCGATAATTCTAAAATGGATTTCTTTGAGTGATTGACCATTGCTTTCATTATTTTTTCCTTTTTATTCTTCCCTTTTCGCGCATTTCTTTGTGCATGCCATACTTTTTTCCTTTAAATGTTTTTTTTGTCCTCAATAATCGTCAATAATTTGTTTGGAAGCTTATTCTCTGGTTCAAATAAAAGAAATAATGATTGAAAAAACAAAGGTTTCCTGGATTATGTTGCACTAGGTGATTGTTGCATTACACTAAGGGGTTTGTTGTGCAATACTAAGGTGTAGGTTGTATTATACTATGTTTTTTGCACTAAACTAAGGGATTTCTTGCACTATACTAAGGTGTAGGTTGTATTATACTATGTTTTTTTGCACTAAACTAAGGGATTTCTTGCACTATACTAAGGTGTAGGTTGTATTATACTATGTTTTTTTTGCACTAAACTAAGGGATTTCTTGCACTATACTAAGGTGTAGGTTGTATTATACTATGTTTTTTTGCACTAAACTAAGGGATTTCTTGCACTATACTAAGGTGTAGGTTGTATTATACTATGTTTTTTTGCACTAAACTAAGGGATTTCTTGCACTATACTAAGGTGTAGGTTGTATTATACTATGTTTTTTGCACGAAACTAAGGGATTTCTTGCACTATACTAAGGTGTAGGTTGTATTATACTATGTTTTTTGCTCAAAACTAAGGGATTTCTTGCACTATACTGTGTTTGTTGCACTTTACTTAACAGTTTGTTGCCCTATACTAAGGGGTTTGTTGCATTATACTAAGGGGTTTTCAGGTGTGACAAAGGGGATTTGGAAGATTAAGTTATAACCCTGTCTTAAAATTATAACATACCTTTGACTTTTCTTAGACATGTTCCTTTTTCTGTAATATTTTAATGAAATCTGAACTTTAATTAGGTAAGACTTGATCCCATGGCTTTACTGCGTGTTCCAGCTAATGTCTACCAGCTCTGTGCTTCTACAGGCATGACTGTCAATAAGGAAAAAATAAGGATTCAGGAGTGAAACATTTGGAAAAAGAAAAAAAAAGACAAATTATGTCACTATTTTTCTACTGCTTTTGCTTTTGATAACAAGTCCCAATATCATATTCATCATGCTTGGGTCATTATTCAGATTTAATAAAAAAAACAAAAAACAACTATTGAAGTGATGATGGTGTGACACAGGCATTCGGACTTTAGCAAAGTCCATCTTGTGATTTCAATAAAAAAAAATTTGACTCTTTGACTTTTGAATCCAAGCTCTATAATGATAATCTCTGTTAATCTTGATTTCAATGAATATGGCCTTAATGGCTCAGCACTTTTGGAGGCCATATGATGCTGACTTGGATGTAAAAAACTGGACAGAAAATGACCTTTATCTCTCAAAAAAGTTACGCGCTAAGTTTTCATCGCCCCCCTAGATTCAACTGGAGACATAAACTATCCTGAAATGTAACGTTAACCTTCCCTGTGACTCTCACGTCTTGTAAATTGCCACTCTTCTGCGCAGTCACGTTTCCTCTAACACATTATCACTGGTTTAACTGGCGACACACCAGTATCTGGCTATTTTGCTGTGATGTATTTCCTGTTGCTGCAGCTGGTGGGCAGGTGAGAGGAGGTAGCAGAGATTAAGTCCATCCCTCTCCACTCTTTTCCTCTCCTCTCCTCTCCTCCGCAGCATCCTCCTCCTCCTCCTCCTCATCATCATCATCCTCGGCAGCAGCTGCAGAGTCACAAGATGGTAGCAGCGCACGCTTCTTCACATTCGTCGGAATCAGCCGAGTGGATCATGTGTCTGGATAAGAGGTAATTCATCTGAACCACTGCAGCGAGCAGAAGGCTCTCAATGCGATTTTGACGCTGCACAAGTAGTTTGGGCGAGGCAATATGTGCATTGAAATGAGTGGGTAGCTTTGATTTTAGAACGCAAACACGACCAAATGCTTGAGAACTTGATGTGTGGAAAGCGCCTCATGTTAATTTTCACTGTTTATACGAGGACACGGGTTTGTAACGGCTTAAACTGTTGGTTGACCCGATGTTGACAAACTCTGAAGGCAACACAGGGACATTCTGGAGCAAAACTAAATGAAATGATCAATCGGACGAGAGGAGGCTACTAACTTCAGCCAGGTGTTTGATCTGCTGCTTCATTAGGTAAGCTGCTCTTGTACTAGGGCAGCACAATTAATCGAATTGTATTCGAAATCGAAATCGTGAAATAGTCATTTAAGGTAAATGTGTCGAGGTACTATTTGAATTCATATTGTTGCTGCAGAGACGTCCCGCCTACACATCTTATTCAACAGACTTAAACAAAAATCGCATCATCGTCATTCTGCTGGGATTTTGATACAAATATTCAAGATGTACAGGTTAACATTCCCTCTAATATCACACATGGTGTTGCAATTGCAAGTCACTCAAAAATAAATGCAGGTAGATTAGGCCGAGATTTTTTTTTTTTCACAGAAGTTGTGCAGTTCATCTTGTACTCTGTGATTATAAAATAAAAAGTGATGGTTGAAGTTTTTTTTCATTTTTATTTTAATGTTACATGTTTACTGTTGAGGTTGTAGCAGTTTAAACCAGACAGCATCACTCAGAGGAAGGGCTGGGTGACATGGAAATAAGCAAATAGGTAAAAGATAATGTCCTGATATATTTTGAGATCACTGGCACGGAAAATCACACGTCAGCTGATAAAAACCTATGTTTATCAAAAGGGTCCTGCATGGTTATGAGAAGGGTAAAAGTAATTTTCCCCCGACTTTACATTCCATTTTGTGGGACATCTGACTTGCTCTTTACTTTTCAGTATTTAGGTAGGATTTTCAGGATTGAGATAGTGACATTGTGTTAAACGATTCTCGATACTGAATAAAAATCCAACATCCATTATCACATTTAGATGATATTCATTGTATACCCATACTGTATATTGCCCAACCCCACTAATAGCGGTTTCTAATATTTGGGTCTTTTTGTTTACATGTATGAAAGTGTCGGAAGGAACACCCCACAGTATGATACACACATGATTTACACACTGCTTCCCTCAAACTCCTCACTAATAAACATTTTAAAGAAGTATAAGTGACATCTAGCTGTTGTATTGGAGCATTCACGATGTATGATTTTGTAGGCTGCATAATATGAACGTTTATATATATATATATATATATATATATATATATATATATATATATATATATATATATATATATATGCTGAACAGGCCAGGATGTTTGACACATGCAGCTCAGGTGTATCAGGATGAGGAGCTGGGGGAGTGTCAAAAGGTCCAAAGTCCACCAGCTATAAACAGCCATGTGACGCAGTGCACTAGCCTTGTTTGCACAGTAATATCCTCTAGTTAGTCGTAGAAGCCACCTGTGACGCTCTGATCAAATCGACCTTTTATGACTCATTGTCCGAGCAAATAACAACCACCGTGTCTGTGCTAATTTTGGCTGAGGGTACTGTATGTTTCCTTGCAGATGTAGGAGCAATCCTTCACTGGCCTCTTTCACTGTAGAATGTAAAAGATGCTTTTTAAACTGTCGACATCTATCAACCATTTGATCAGGTCCTGATTAAGATGCATTTTTAATGACATGAACAAGTGTCAGCCCATCTTATGTGAAATATCATAGCTTCTTTTTGTGGTCTGAATATCTTTTTTTCTCTTTGAGAGTTTGTTCAGAAAAAAAAATACTTTTAAGGACATCAAACTTGGACTGTGACGATGAACATTTGTTTCAGAAATAATGAATTGAGACTTTGCTATAATTTACAAACTGCCTCTGACAATATGACATTTAACTTTAAACACTCAAACTTAGACTAATTAACCAGTGTTTAATTATAGAGCAGTTCCATTCTGCTACCCTTGTCTGTTTCTCCTTACTTTTTTCTCACCCAAATGGGTTCTAACTACTCTGCACAAGTTTCTCAAGCACTGGTGCACATTAGTTGTCTAACAAAGGTACAATACAGTATCGTCAAAAATTGCTGCTGTGGATGCTGCTACAAGCTAAGTGCAGGTTAAAAAAATATAAGAGCATGAGTATGCGTCACCTCAGAGAAAGTTCGGTGTCTCATTTCTCCTGCAGCTTCTGTTTCCTGTTTTGGCCCATGCAGGTTCAGCAGCTAATGTTGTTAAGGTACCTTGTTTATTCTGCCAAAACTATATTGTCCTTTTTCTGACCCAAGACCTGCAGAACGCTCTGGAGAAGACGTTGACATAATTCTGGCACGTCTGAAAAACGTAAAGGCCTTCGAGAGGTTTCACCCTCGTTTGCTCCAGCAGATTTGCCTCTGCTGCTTCTACGAGTGCTTGGAGAAAGGCATCACCTGTAGGTCCAACACAAGCTTTGAAACTGTCACATACCTGTATCTCTTCAAGATTATGAAGGATATTTTCCATAAAAATGTGTGCTTTGTTTTTCAGTGTATCGTCAAGGAGACATTGGCACCAGCTGGTATGCCGTCCTCTCTGGTTCTCTGGATGTTAAGATATCAGAGACATCAAGTTATCAGGTAGAATTTTTTTGATACAGCTAACCCAAACATACTTAAACTGATCAGTGGGAAGTGTTTCCTTTATTCTCTCGCTCGCCCTGCGAGCCTATTAATCTTCAGGCCAGAGTTTGATGTTCAAATCCCTCATATTTTGTATCTCCTCAACTTTACAATCATTCTTTTACAGTTCATAAGAGTTTGTCTGCAAAGCCTCACTTGAAATTGATCACATGTGTAGAGTAATCCACATTTAAACCGTAAGCTTGTTTGAGGAGCACTGTGCTTATCAAATTACGGACTATTTCTACTGCTGTAGCCTCATACAGCTCAGTTTGTCTGAGTGCTGATTAGAGTGTATCTGTCTATCTGCCACAAGTGTTCGGGTGATTGCCTCTAACCTTTGAGAGTGAGAGTCGGCCACTACTCCTCAAGAGCCGAGCACAAACGCCTATTTACAGCAGAATAAGGACATTGCATAATTACATTAGCATTGTGCTGCAGTATTCTCTTATTATAGTGGAGGGCTGATCATGTGGAGCACCATGTCTGTGTCTCATACAGGATGCTGTCACTATATGCACATTGGGAAGTGGCACAGCGTTTGGGGAGTCGATCCTGGATGACACCCCCCGACATGCTACCATTGTCACGCGGGAGCTCAGTGAGCTCCTACGCATAGAACAGAGGGAGTTCAGGTCTCTGTGGGAGGTGAGTAACACCTCCATCACTCCATCTGCACTTCTATCAGCCCACTGAGTTTCTTTGGAAAGGCTGTGAACTGAATTCAAGTCTTTGCTATTGTGTTCTTTCAGTCATAGGTCTGAGTACGTACAGTTCCTGATAACAAAAATACAAAAATTCAATGAAATATTAAAGATTAGAAATGACAAATAACAACCAATTCAGCATGCAACATAAAAAATATATACACATATACAGAAATATAAAATGCATTTAAGCAAGTTTTCCAAACTCAAGTTTAACTACAATTTTTAGTGACTTAACTTATTTTTTTATCATCCATTTTTTAATATTTTTTTGAGGAAAAAGAAAAAAATGGATATGGGGAATCACAGGTACAGATTAATTGAGAAATGCACAACATATTGTGTACCTGGTAAAAAGTGCGAAGAAAATTCACATCACTCTCTTTGTATATCAGCATACCATTGGACATTACAGAACTGTCTTTTCAATAGAATGAAGACATTTTCTGTGCTCATATATAATCCAGGCCCGCCACCATTTAACTCTGACTCTCCCAGACAAGTCAGTTCATTCATGAGTTAAACATAAATACGAGGAAACAGGAATCATCATCATTAATCACAGGAATTAGAAACAGGTAAAATATGAGTGGTCTTACACACTGAAAGTAAAAATGTCACATTCTTTCACATCCTTAACTCACAAGGCAGATCTGCAGCAGCTGAGCAGGTTGCTGAAAGGCAGCTTTCTCTCTTTTTATCCTTTCATCATTTTATTTTCAAAACTGCTGTTCTCAAGATGCTGCTTAAAGCCACGCATGCGCGCATAGGCCACCTCCTCTCGTGGGAAATTAAATGTTGAATGTGAAAACTAACAAACTGATATAAACCAGATGGTGTATGAAGTTTATTTTTGATGGTGCAAATGACTCAATATATGCTCAAAACATGTCAAGTTAATTTTATTTATTGCTTGCGTCTTGCTTCTTTTAAATTTATTTATTTTTTTATTACACCATTCACTTTTTGTCTCAGGGGTGGCATGGCTCAGTGGTAGAGTGGCCATCTAGCAAACAAATGGTTGCTGGTTCGATCCTCACTTCCCCCGGTGACCATGTCAAAGTATCCTTGAGCAAGATACTGAACCCCTAATTGCTCCTGATGGCCCTGCGATGGACTGACGACCCGTCCAGGGTGAACCCCGCCTCTCACCTAATGTCAGCTGTGATAGGCCCCCTATTTCTCCATGACCCTTAACCGATAAGCGGTACAGAAAATGGATGCATGGATGGAACTTTTTGTCTCGCCAAAAACAGATTTCAAACAGTTGTAAAAATGTATGCCTTTTGACCACTAGATGGCACCAGAGTGCTTCAGAGAAACTGACAATGGCTCTGTGAGTTTAGTCACTATTCCATCATGCATTTATTCAGTCACGTAACACTTACTTGCTATCAGGGATTATATTAAACTTTTATCTTATTGTGTCAGCACAAAAATTACACATTGTACATTTTCTGATATCATTGGCGACTACTGTCTCATGTCAGCATGTCATTTGGGAACATTTCCTTCTGTTTCATCACGCATGAAGTCCAGGCTTAGCTATAACTTTTCCAACACAATGTTCACTCTCTTCTCCCTCAGCAGGACTTTTTTTTTTTTTTTTTTTTTACAGCCAGAAACCATGACAACCGTTTACAGCTTTCGCCTGAATACATCGACCTGCTGATGTAACATGAACCCACTTTACTGTCTATGTCTCACAAGTAAAACTGAAAGTGATATCAAATTAAAGATAAACTGCTTTACAGATCATAATTTCACTGCCTCTCATTACCTCCTTACCGTACACTCGTGTTAGACAGAGTTACTCAACCTGACAGTGTTTCTCACTTATTCTCGCCAGTGTTGTATCTCGTTCCTGGTGGCATCAAACTTGCCATTTGACTGTGGCAAATGGCCTCCGTCCTCCCTGGGTGGCTTCCTGGCAGTTTTAGCAATTTCCACTATTTCACACAGGCTTGGATTGCAGTTTGTGTGGCAAGAAAAATGTTATGAAGTGTGAGGTCAAGAGCATTAGGGTGCTTTCGCATTAAGTCTTCTATAGGAAAAATAAACTGTCTTTTCAAAATGGACAGACAGAGAGAGCTGAGGGACTCAGTTCTTTTTATGTTCACATTGTCCGTGATGTTGAAGGAGGACTTATTTGTCTCTCTGATCCACTTCAGGTCTGATTGGGGTTCACTCTTTCCGTTCACACTATCTGGAGGTCAGACCTTGACTGAATTGAATTGTTGGTAATTTTGACTTTAGACAACATGGCTGCTGCTGAAGAGAACCTGGATAGCTTAGTCTTCACAATGCACAGACTAACTAAATGCAACATGAACTGAGAGGTGAACTGTGCGGTCTGAGTATAGTGGGGTCCAGGGGTCTGAGTTCCTTTGGAGAGGGCACCCATGTGCAAAAATGCTGACTCATTGGTCTGAGTCACTTTGTGGTCTGAAAGGGAACAAGGGTGAAAATACCCTTAAATTAACAATAATCAAATTAAACCAAAACTAAAACATCTTATATTTCGCCAGCAGAGCAAGACTAAAGTTAACAGTAATCATATGACTTAAACGTGACTAAGACTAATCTGCATTTTACAGAAAATCCTTAGACTGAACTAAATCAAAATTAACTGCCCCAAAGAGACATTCAGGCTTACCATAAAGGTCAAATATCATTTCTTTTCAAAAACAAGTTAAAGTCAACAAAACAAAATCGACTAAATAAAAAGAGGAAGAGGATGGTTGTATTCAATGAAAACTAGCGATTATATTTGACACAGAATGAAGACTAAATTAAAAAAAAATGTTGCCAAAAATGTTGCACACTAAAGAAGAATTAATTTGTAAAAGCATAGATTCAATCAGTTCAAATTTTGAACTGATAACGCATATAAAACATAAATAAAATTACAATTAAACATTGAATGTTTTCACTTTTGAAATGTTAAGCATTTTTATTCACTCAAATCAATTTAAGAACATCTTTTATCTTTTTTTTAACTAATGAACTCAATATGAACCCTGATGGACCTCAGCTCATGAGAAGTGATGTTCAGAGGTATTAACTACTCTGCTTCAAGCCCCGGAGCAAATCAACTCATCTCCCTCTCACACTCACACTCATATCTGTACTCCTGCAGGACGCCTGTGGCCAAGCACTCTCCCAAAACTATGCCAGAGTGAGCACCGCATTGCCCTCGTGAACCAGTGGATAATAGTTCATAGTCACTGCGGTTGATGTCCGTTATTCAGTGTATTTCTTTTGACTAACGAGGAGAACTATTGAGTGGATTTTAGAGTATGTTAATATGTGTGTTTGTGTGTGCGCATGTATCTGAGTGTCCTTGCTCATTTCGGTGTTTCTTGCACGTGACTGTAGGACAAGTTCTCACGGTGAAGTCACGACATGTGTGAGCACGGTGAAGTCACGACATGTGTGAGTGGTTTTACGATCATGCATGTAATTTGAATATTTATTATTCGTACTTTGCTGACTACCCCACCGATGACAGAGGCTTTCATGCAGCTGGCACGTGACAGAAGCTGGATTCTCCTACTGGGAGCGAGCGTCATGTGCCGCTTGTTATTTTAACAGATCAGAGATGAGCTGAGCTCTGCACACGCTGACCGAAGCTTAGACGGCCTGATCATCAATTCAGTCTTCACTTTGTTTCCTGCTTCCGATGGCCACAGTGATTGAAACAACACGTTTGATTTGTTTTTTTTTAGGGCTGTCAGGCACCCTGGTAACAGTCGTGTCAGCCTGCTTGTGGCCGGCAGGATGCTTTGATATTTCACATCATATGTGGACAAGTTCATGTTTTGAACGTGTTCTACTGTCAAGGATGCTTACGGCCGTATGTGTTCTTCATGTGTGTTTACGCTGGGGGTGTATCTTGTGGGGCCGAGATAGTGGGCGGGGGTTTTGTGTGTCACCACCATCAGTCTATGGAAGCAGCCTAGTGGACAGCCAGTGGAGAAAGCTGATGAACAGGAAGTGGCAGGGACACCGTGCACCCTCTGGGTTCTAAGGACTGGGCGGAGGGGGTTTTGAAAAATCAGTCCACATGGATCCTCCGGGGGCATAACATTCAAGTAGCAGGTCTCATCCCAAGCCAGAGCCCCTCCCAGTGTACAATGGATATCTGCATGGAAAGAGCGTGAAGATCATATCAAAACATTTTCTGTATGATTTCCTTATCTCTGCTCCCAGAGTTGTTACATCATCAGAAGTTTGGATCTGAGGGGCAACCTTATTTCAACCCAAGACGTGGTACTTGTTGTACAAGCCTTCACATCAGAACTAGATGTGAATTAGAGAGATGAAATCTCTCTGAATTGACGTGGAAATATCACTGAAGTCAGATTTCTCCTCCTCTTCGCGTCTTCTTGGTTGTTTGTGTACTTTCCTGTGGATGGTCAGTCAGTTGAACCCACCTCTTCCTCCGTCTAAACCACAGCATGTAGACGCAGACTGAATTAGATTGAAACCATCCCTCAACTTTACTGTCCTGAATGTTATTGGCAGGAGGAGGAAAGACAGCTCATTTTTTCCATCCCCTCCAAACTGACATTTAAAAACTCATAAATCAGCCTCGTCTTGAATTGGTGTCTGTTCAGTACGAGCCTGTATTCCATCAAAATCAAATGACCGATGCCAAATCCGAAGTACAGTTTGATTTGATTGCTGTCTCGTGGTTTTGCTGATGCTGTGGCTGCCAAGCTAAGCTTGTCCGCGGGGAGTTTAACGCATCAGGGAGTCTGATTTGACATCGCTAACACCTGATCTCTCTTTGTGTCTTTTTCTCTGTTTCTCTATTTGTGTATCACTCAATCGACAGGATGAAAAAAAAAGATAAATTACAAATTAAATCTCCAAACACACAGAATCCTCTGCTGCTCACCGATGTCATTGATATTCTGTGGAATATTGGTTGTGACATGTGGAAACCAGAAAAAAAAAGTCTAATGGCAGTTTTGCATAGAATGATGCTAACATTTGATGTTCATTGTTTTATTGGGTTTAAAAGGATGTTTAAGTCATGATCTCATCCTCGCGCTGATGGAAGGTCAGGTGATTTTTTTTTTTACAAGCCTACAAAACACTGCTGGAGTGTCACAGGAAATGGTGTTGTTTTTGTAGTTTCAAATGTAAAAACCATGTTACAACCATAGAATACCTCCATGCTGCTGATCTGAAGGGATCGGAGTGATGAGCAGTATGGAGGCACTGTATGGTTTTATTATGTTATAAGTCCAGCAGTGTCTGTAGACTAAAAAATTTCACTCGACCTTCCATTGACTTGAGGATGAGTTGATAATGACTGGATGTTCACTTTTGGGTTGAACGATCCCCTTAAAGTTGTAAGTCAAACGTCCTCCACATTTCTTAACATTAATGTCTACATAAAATTATATATGAACATCTTTTGATGGTTATTTTTATTGGTTTTATTTTCAAAATCCCGACATAAATTTAAGATTTGATGTTAACTCCGTCTGTTTGTTTTATGATTTGTTGCACTGCCTGACCGGCCGTCTTCCCGGGGCAACAAATCCTCTTAGAATGTTCATGTTTTACCCCAAATTCCTTCTTAGGTCAATAATCTGCCAGTCTACACTTTCAAAAGTCAAAAGCCGATGCTGGGAGGGGGTTATTGTGCGAAAGTAGAGTTTTTTTAATAATGTGGTCGATATTCAGGGAATTCAATTCTTTTAAGTAACAAGGTTAAAGATAAGACACCATCTGGTCTTTGTCCTTGAGAGGAAGGAGCTCACAGATAGGGACAGGATACTGTGTGTGCGTGTGTGTGTGTGTGTGTGTGTGTGGGGGGGGGGTGGTTGGATTGGAAGAACAAATAATTTTACTGGATATATCCCGCCCAATAGCCACTCACTGACCATTTATTAGCTGCAATATACTTTTTATTTTTTTGCTGTTGACACTGACAGAAAAGTATTATCATTGAAGTCGTAGTAGGTGGTGATGTTGTGGGGGGGGGGGCATTTTAGCACTTCCTTTGTGAAAGTAGTAAAAGAGCAACAACAGTGTTTGAGAGCGAGAGAGAGAGAGAGAGAGAGAGCGAGAGCATGCTCTCTTCAGTCGCTGGAGTTGAGTAATCACCTAGCAACTGCCGCTCAGAGGAAGTCAGCAGCTGACCAGCACTCGGCGGTGCTCTGAGGCTGTTCATTCTGCTCTCAGAGTGGCGTGCAGGCTGTTGACGGAGGGGCTGGATCCTGTTGGACAATGTTTTATATGACCCATGACTAGTGTGACTCTCTGGGACGTATTGGACTTGGATTAAAAAAGGTGTGGAGGACCTTCCAGTCACTGCCAACAATAATAGGCTAAGTACATGCATGGAATGCTTGTAGCATCTCTAGGTGATCTTCTAAACTGTTAACAAATAAAATGCATGTGAAGAAAAATGTAAATATATTCTGCCGGTTTTGCAGCATTACCTAGAAATATAGCTTTTAAAATCTAAATGAAAAGAAATTCAAAAGTAAAATTTGAATCGCAAACTATACATATGAAAGTTACTCTCACTGGCTACTTCATTAGTATAATGACGAGCAATTCAATACACCAGCTCTGCTATGAATTTCACTTTATGACACATCATTTGTCAGTTTTGTTGACACTGTCAGAAAGGTAATATTTCTACTTTATGATTGAGGTCACAGTGGTTGGCGGTGTTGTTAAAGACTGTGTTCTATTGGAAGGTGCGGATCTTAAAGCTACTTTCCCCTCTTCATAATACCCTCTGCAACATGAGTTGACAATTTTTTTGCTTCATGCCACCAAAGCTGAATTGAATTAGTGAGTTTCCTCGTTGGCAGGGTGAATGAAAAGTGAGTATTATTATCTTTTTAAAAGGGAGATCTGTTATATTAGATCGTGTTGGCTTGTACTGTATTAGCCCACCTAATGAAGTGGCTCATGATGCGCATTCAAATAAACCTTTTAACAGCGTATCAAACACCAGTCTAAAGTTAGTGCCCTTGTCAAATTGATTATTGCACTTAGTTTTGCTCCAATATTTCCCCTTTGTTTTACTTTGCCTGCAGCCACAGGGAGTTGTGCATAAAAATACTCTGACCTTAATAGTTCAGTCAGTAGTAGGGCAACACTTTCAAGCCAGTATGAACCTGTGAAATGAAACACTCGGGAAGGTCTTCCCCCAACTGTTTCCCCAAGTGGCCTCAAGTGTGCTTGTAAGACTTCGGAATAATCAGAAAAACAAACAATGTGGATTATGTAATCTGGGATGAATTATTCAGAATCCAGGCGTGCATTCATGCACGAAGATGTTCACAACGCAGGAATGTGCTCAAGCATGAAAGATGGAGGAGAAGCTGCAAATGGACTGAACAATGACATAATGGCTCGATTAATATCTTCACTAATCAGCTGTTATGGCACGTCTCAGAGTATAGTAACACATGAATAATCGGTTTTATATACATGCAAGTCTTCAATAGATACAGAAAAGAACATTTACCTGGTTAGAAGAGTTCTCCTTCCTCTGTGAACACATCTGTTGTTGCAAACATTTCGAAACCTCCTTTATCCTGTAAGTATAGCGGAGACTTTCAGATTATGAATGTAGAATGGTAGACAGCTCTGACATATCTATACTAGACCTACGTTTTAATCAAGCATTATTTGTCCATCCATTTTCTATACTGCTTATCCGTTAAGGGTCGCGGGGGGTTGTGGTTGTGAGCCAATCCCAGCTGACATCAGGCGAGAGGCCGGGTAACCCTGGACGGGCCGCCAGTCTGTCACAGGGCCATCAGGAGCAATTAGGGGCTCAGTATCTTGCTCATAGGCAGTTCGACATGGTCACAGAGATGTGTGACGAACAAACCAGCTAAGCGGCAACTCTACCTCTGAGCCATGCTGCCCCTAGTATTATTGGTTGACACAATATTACAAGCTTTATTTTGGATGATATGAATTTATTTGTCTATAATGCATAAAATATACTGCATATGCAACCAGAGAAAAAAGTTGATTATTATGGTTTTTAATGTTTGTCTTCAGCAAAATGTTCATTGACTTTTAGTCCTGTGTTAGCCAAAAGAAAAAGTCCAAGAAGTCAAATTGTAACGCTTTGTATTCTTTACGACAATATTATTTTTTAGGCTAAACACCACAACCCTGCATGGCTACAAGCTCCGAGCTACTTTAATAGAATCAGTGCTGCATGGTTGAATCATCATTATTGCTCAGCAATAAAGTTGCCTAAAGGTGTATCCAAGCTGGAAGATTTGCAGCATTAGCAGTGCACCCTCTGGGCAGAGCTGGCCAGCTGAGAGTCCCAGTGGAGCGTGTTTGCGTCTCATGACTATTGACGGGCCATTTGTCAGTAAATGCTAATCTGCCGTGATCCTAAGTGGGTGATCCTAAAAAGCATGTACAGGTTCATCCCTGCTTTCAGACATGATAGATAATGACGACATATGTATCTGTCAGTATTAACGTCATGAAGTGACAGGTTAGGAGATCAGGAGTGGCTCAACAAATCAGACCCTATGACTGTTATACAGCAACAAGTATACTGTCATAAATTTCTGAATTTGCTATGAGAGAACATAGCAAGTTCTAGATGTCTTTGCAAGAAAAAGGGATAGAAATTTATTTCAACTATGACTCTCTGCTTATCCCCTAATTGATTCCTAATCAATATTCATAGTGGAAAAAAGAGAAAGCCTACGCAGGGTTTTAGATTTTATTATCGCTCTTTGAATGCACTGCAGAAATACCTTACATTTGAGATAAATAATCCTTTCCAATGGCATCCACATAACGTCCTTCTTTTGTAATGAGCAGCTACTTTGTGAAACATGCCAGCAATGATAACATGAACTGGTAATTTTGGAGGCATAAACCAATTCTCTAACAATCCCAGTTCTTGGATCCATTCCCTCACAAACATGGTGTGAACTTCTTTTATGCCGTTCATGCGTACATGTTTTGTATTTATCGGTCATCACATTTTGTCAATTTTGTCACTGCAGTTAGCCTTAAAGCATTGACGAACAAACCCACTGCTGCTGTCTTTTTGGATTCAAATTACACAGACCAACATGCTAATAATAAAAGAGACTGGAAGTATGGGGCTCCGAGCAAAGGTAAACAACACTATCGCCTCACTGATTCACAATATGTCTAAAATAAAATCAAAGTATAAAAAAACTGAGCAATGTTGTCTCCATGTCTCCGGCCTTCATGCTAAGCTAAGCTAACAATTGCAGCTACTTGGCTACAAACATGAGAACAGAATCTTTAATTTCAAGGTTTCATTCCTCTGACAATTAAGAACTACAACAGAATTGATGCCAAGAATATGAGATATGACATTTCTGTCAGATGATGGTGATGATGACGACGATGACAATGATATGCATGATTTCATTCTGCGGTGATTCATGATCTATCCCAAATTAGTCGTAGAACTGTGTGGAACTTTTTAAAACAAATATTGGAAGAAAGAGGTGAAAATTAGGCTATAAAGTTCAAGCTGAAATATTCCGTCCGTCAGGATACAGACGGAAGAAAAGCACACCTGGTGGTCCTACAGTGTGTGGAAAGAATCGCGAGTGTCCTTAGTGTCAAATATGTCATGACTAACTACATAAAAACTGATTTTTTATTTTTTTATTTTTTTACACACCTGCTAAATGGTTGTAATCCTCCTCTAAAACAACACCCCCACCCTGCAGAATGGATTCAACCCCTCTGGGAGTGCAGCTTTATTGGCTCAGAGGGCCGAGTTCATTTATTCATGTGCTTTTTACTTTTGCCGCTCCCCCCTAATCCTAAATCCTTTAATTGTTAACAAAGACAGATACGGTTGTTGAAGTGACTGATGGTTTCATTTCTGCTGAATGTGCTTGCACTGATTAGTTCACAATAATTACACGTCTTGGTCACATGATGTACATAGTCTGTGGTCTCGCTCGCCAGTTTATGAGATATATCATCATAAGTCTGCATTATGATAAAATATCTGTGATGAATATTTACTTTTTATTGAATCTGTCTGAGAGGTGTGAAGCTCTACTTTGTGGTGCGGTTATTCATATAAATGGGAAAGACAAAAATATTGGAAATACCTTTAAATATAATCCAGAAATAACATACGAGCCGTTTCTAGCGATACCTAATAAATTGGCAAGTGAGTGTATGTCAAGTAGCCTCTCAAATATCAGCCCAATTTTGTAGCAGATTATCTGAATTTTTTTTTTTAATCCTCAGTAATGTAAGAATGGTGTCTTAGTTGAGAGAAAAGGCCCCTAAGATGCTGCTAAAGTGATTAACTAACATCAGAGGATGGAACTGAATTATAAATATGACCTCAGAGAGCATGTTAAGGTCTTGGAACCTAATGACTTCGGAGTCGTAGCGCTGCCCTCGCTAAGTGGCCCTCTATCAGCTTTCTATTGAACTAAAATGTCATTCCTTTGGCACGTAAGCTTGTCTCATACTTCAGATTAATTCTGAACCATGACCTCAGTAGACGGACCCTCGCAGATTTTGGCCTCTGTTTTCAGCTAGCAGTTGTGTTCGCTTTCAACTCCCAACTCACTCATCATTCATGGCTCAGTGGCTGAGATTAGATTGTCTTCCTCATGCACCAGTTTCATGAGCAGAAACATGACATTTACAAGAGCGCATGGGTGCAGTATGATGTTCAATTCATTGCGTAACATATGCGATGCTGCAGGACAATGCTGTCACAAGACACGATACAGTTGTATTGTCATGCTCCGCTGGCTCTGTGACTCTGCTTGTTCTGCATCATTTGTAGGTTTGGCACCTACTGAAAAACACCTCATCTCACAAATGCATGAATATGTTTCTTTAGACCGCAGGAGATGGAGACCAAGAATTTATGTGTAAAAATGAATACAGCAAAGATTATTTCAGATTTTATGAACTAAGCTGTAGCAATGCATTTTCAAAGCCAAGAAGTGTAAACTGGTTGTCAAAGGCTATTGAACAAGAGTTAATTTCACCTCTGATTAAGAGCATCATTGTCCCCAGGTGTTTAGATTGTCATAACTTTGCCCTGTGAATTGGTAGAATGTACACACTTCTAAACATGGACAGTTGTCTTAACTTAAAGGAATTTTACCAGCTGTTGATGTCAATATTTGACTTATGGTACATTTCCTTTCCATTACAGAGCTGTACCTACTCTGATACAGTGCTTGATTTGTTATGACTGACTCATAATGTGCTGCTGTATAAAGTGAGAATATAATTTTACAGCTATTAACCTGCATGATTCTTTTATTTTCTTCATCTTGACAGAGGTATCATCAGTGCATGGCTGGACTTCTTGCCCCACCCTATGGTGTGATGGAAAGTAGTTGTGGTGCTGACAGTAAGTAGCTCTGCATTACAGTTTTCCCCTCTTTGACGAATCAGGCACTCAGAATAACTGCGTCTCGGTAATCTCGCCTTGTCAACCCTCTCATCTGGGAGGTGGATCTGATGTTAGAATCTGGTACCTCTTTTAAACTCTGACTGACATTTGAGATCACAAGATCTTAGGGATAATTTCTGACTACAAAACCAATGCTGTCAAATGCTCAAACACAGCGTGCTAGTAAGTAGATGTTTTTAAAAGCCTTCGGGACAACGTTACCTCATCAGAAACAGGCACGGCAAAGGATTTAGACTCAGCTGTTTTCATCTCAGTCGCTAGAAATCTGACAGGAAACATTATTCCATTATTAGATTAAATGTGGTTTTTTTTCTTCACCACTGCAATTCAAGATTCGTAGATTCAGATTTCATACAAAACAAAAGAAAAACTCTATTCTTAAGTGCATTACTGTCAGACCCTCTTTGCCTCTACTGGCATTGTGATAAAGCCTGAAACTTTTATTTATGCCTTTCGGTTAGAAGTTAACTCAATATTGACTCAAGTTTGTTCAAACAGAGCACTTAACTTGCTTCTAAGTCGTGTACCATAAAAAAGACATTGAGCTGTGTATAGTGAGGAAATCCAGAGTTTGCCTGCTGGCTGGACTTATTTTCATAGATCAGTCGTTAAATACAGTTAAACACTATGCAACCTTAATCCACACTTCATAACTGCATGTAAACATTGACAGTCAGGTAACTATAATACCCTTGGAACAGTGAACCCTGGGCTCCAGTCCCCCCCCACGTCCTTTAACAGGATAAGCGGAAGAAAATGGATGGATGGATGAAATTAAAAGCGAAGACTAAACGATTGCTAAGTTAAAAAAATAACTTTTTTTTAAAGTAAGGGTCAAAACCCCAACTTTTTATTAGTATGTTGCCCCCCATTGGTTCAGAGTGGGTGGTGGCATTAGCTTGCTTTCAAATTCCACCTTAATAGCACTTCATCTTGTCTTGGAAAATTAAATGTTCTCATGGAAAATACAGAACTTGCATGACTTTCTTTTGCACTATTGGATTCCTGTTTGTGCTCTCATGCTAACTATTTTATTCTAGTCTTTCCTCTTGTTTTTTCCCCATCATTTTTCAATGAGTGTTGAGTACAGTGCCAGGATAATATTTCATAAAGATTTCGTTTATTATTTTTTTTTTGAAATTTATATAGAGGTTTTCTGGCTTCAAATATGACATTTCTGCTTCAGTGCTCGTTAATATTACATGCTTCGAGTACCACTGTATAAATGCACGCTTCTCTACAACATACAGTACTCTATTTCTATGTTGCATAAGGGTTTCGCAGTATGCACTCCATGCTTGACTACACAAGTACACAAGAGAGAAATCATACAAGCATGAAAGCAGCTGGAGGCTGTACTCTCCTGTATATAAACAGCAGCTCGGTTGTTCTTACTGTAATCGATGCATAAATTTAAGATGTGTCAAATCTCTCTTTTTTTTTTTTTGACTTACAACACTGCATTACACTGTTACAGAACCTGTTAACAGGCTTTCAAAGTCAGCATTGTTTCATTTACTCCGCTCATGCATTCAGTGGTACTACTCCACCTGAGCATCTTGTAAAGCACTAAGCAGTAATGCGCCAAGAAAACACTTTGCTCTCAACTGCGTATGATTTATTTTCCATTCCTTTTAATAATGTAATAATTTGGCATAACGTTCATGTTTTTTTGTACACTACATTTCTGCTGATATGACCGAATTGGATTGACACTTGATTGAGTGGTGTGATGTCACACGATAGTCATTGTATTTGTGAGGCTAACTAAAAGACTGTCGTGTAAACTTCTCAACCCCATTAAAAGGCACAAATTCCATTTAGACCCCGACACAAAGAAGGACTGTAAATTCTAATGTGTGCATGTCTACAAAATTACACTATGATTCATATAACAATGATTCCAGCAACTTAATATCTCATATCCTCCAGGAACATAACAATAAGTTGAAACACATGTCCAAAATGAACCCGTGATATCTGCTGTGGTCATTACTCATCATATTTCTCTTTTTTTTTTCCTGAAAGTTCTATGATTAAAATTGGTACACTTTTACTGCGAGACATACAGCCGCCACTGCAAACATGTCAGATGTAAAATAACTTTCCGGTAAACAACACATTCAACAGTACACATTCTTTCACCCCCAGTAGTATTTTTTCCTGTCAGCCCTGAGGTCTAGGTTTTACCACATGACCTACAAGAAGAAAGTCATCATAGCAGAAGTGACATCAAATAGCATTTACAAAAATAAGCAGAACTAGAGATTTTCAACAAAGGAATACATATATAGAGAAATAAGTGTTTTTTCCAGCAAAGTATAGCAAAAAATAAACGTCTGGCTTCACAATTTGTACATTGTATCTGTTTTTTTGCTATCAGCAGTGTGAAGATCAACCCTAAAAATAGGGTCTGTTGTGACTGAGCAAACATGGCTGATAGTGGTGTTTGTCCTGAAGGAGAACTGTCGAGTTTACAAGAAACAAAAGTCAGCCTATCTAACAAATCAGCTATGAAGTTTTAGAATAATACAATAATGCGTAAAATAGTGTTTCTGTGTTGGTTACAGTATTTATCACAAATGCATGTAATTTACCCCTAAACAATGAAGGAAAAACTTAATTTGAATGTGAGTTCAGTTCAAGTTTTTCATTTGTGAATATAGGGATAAACATATCTGTCAACACACTAAGGAAAACTGTTCAAAATTCCAAATAGATATTTGTGGATTTATGAAGGAAAACTACTTGAAGTGATGTGATTTTATATTTGAACTTTTGATTTTTATCGTGAAGATTTCAACAAAGGATGGAAGAATCAGACATCATTTTGATTAAGAATTAAGTATTGCATCAACTCCAAATTCAACTGAATTATTTCTAAATGAAAGTAAGTATATCAATAATATAAAAATGTGTACGGATTACATAGAAATCAGATCACACATTTAAGAGACAAAATGTAAACAGTATCTCAAAAATGCAAATATGTATTTATTTATGTTTATTAAAACAAAGTCAAAGTCAAGTATTAAGTCAGTAAATTATGTGTTAGTACACATTTAATCGGGGACATGTAAAAATTGATTTATTGTGTTCATTTCATATATTCAAGTAAAGTCAAGTCAAATTGATTTATATCGCGCCAGATCACAACAAAAGTTATCTCATGACACTTTACAGGTAGAGCAGGTCCAGTACCACACTCCTTCAGTGAATTTACACCCAACAATTCTCCATCAGCAAGCACATCCTGCTACAGCGGTGATGAAAACCTTCCTTTTAACATCAGGAACGTCGAGCAGATCCAGGCTCAATGGGGACGGCCTTCTGCTTTGACTGGTTGGGGGGAAAGAGAGCAGGAGAGCAGTGCAGAGGCAAAGACAGATAATGGAGGTGGACAGATATGCAGAAGGAAAGAGTGGGACAGAGATAAAGAGAGAGAGAAAGGAAGAGACTGATGGACAGACGGGGACGTGAGCAGGTGGAGCTACGGGTTGCAGCTTGAGCCTCTTCAGGTCTGCAGCCTCCTCCAGCAGCACCCGGGATCTGGGTGAGCCCGAAGGCTCCGGAGAAGAAGATGAGTTAGTAATACGTATGAGTATGATTTATGTATGACAAATATAGGAGGACAGAGAGGAGTAGAGAGAAGCCCAGTGCACCATGGGAGATCCCCCAGCAGCCTAAGCCTATAGCAGCATATCTGAGGGCCAGCCTAAGCAGCCTTAACTATAAGCCTGATCAAAAAGGAAGGTCTTAAGTCTGCTCTTAAAGGTCAAGAGGGTGCCTGCATCCCGGACCGAAACTGGGAGACGGTTCCACAGGAGGGGAACCTGATAGCTCTTCAGGTCTGCAGCCTCCTCCAGCAGCACCCAGGATCTGGGATGAGGGGAGCCTGAAGGCTCCAGAGAAGAAGACAAGTTAGTAACACGTATGAGTATGATTTATGTATGACACATATAGTAGGACAGAGAGGAGGAGAGAGAAGCCCAGTGCACCATGGGAGATCCCCCGGCAGTCTAAGCCTATAGCGGCATATCTTAGGGCCAGCCTAAGCAGCCCAACTATAAGCTTGATCAAAAAGGAAGGTCTTTAGTCTGCTCTTAAACATAGAGAGGGTGTCTGCATCCCGAACCAAAGCTGGGAGACGGTTCCACAGGAGCGGAGCCTGATAGCTGAAGGCTCTGGCTCCCATTCTACTTTTAGAAACTCTAGGAACCACAAGTAACCCTGCATCCTGGGAGCAAAGGGTTCTGGCTGGGTAATTGGGGGCTATGAGCTCTGTCAGGTATGAAGGAGCCTGTCTGTTGAGGACTTTGTATGTTAGAAGGAGCATTTTGAATTCTATTCTAAATTTGACAGGGAGTCAGTGAAGAGAAGCCAGTACAGGAGAGACATGGTCTCTTCTACTAGTTCTAGTCAACAAGCAGGCAGCAGCATTTTGGACCAGCAGGAGAGTCTTTAGGGACCTACTGGTGCAGCCTGATAGGAGGGAATTGCAGTAATCCAGCCTGGAAGTGACAAAAGCATGGACTAGTTTTTCTGCATCTTTTTGAGACAGGATGTGTCTGATCTTAGCAATGTGTGAAAGAAAGCAGTCCTAGTGATTTGCTTAAAGTGGGAGTTAAAGGACAGATCCTGATCAAAGAGACCTCCTATGTTCCTTAGGGTCGTGCTGGGGGCCAGCTGCGTATTGTCTGCATAACAGTGAAAATTAATCGAGAGTTTCCTTATAATGTGACCGAGAGGAAGCAGGAATATGGTGAAGAGGACTGGTCCAAGCACAGACCCTTGTGGAACACTCTAACTGACTGTAGTGGTTTCAGAAGGGTTATCATTAGTTAGTACGAACTGAGATCAACCTAGTAAATATGACCTAAACCAGTTTAGTGCAGTTCCTTTCATGCCAATGACATGTTCCAGTCTCTGTAGAAGGATATGATGGTCAATGGTATCAAAAGCTGCACTAAGATCTAATAAGACCAGCACAGAGACCAGTCCCTCATCTGATGCTAGTAGGAGGTCATTGGTAACTCTGACTAGTGCTGTTTCTGTGCTATGATGAATCCTGAACCCTGACTGGAAATCCTCTAATAGGCTGTTGCTATGGAAAGAAAGTCACTGAGCTGTTTAGCAACTGCCTTCTCCAGATTTTTGGAGAGAAAAGTAAGATTTGATATTGGTCTGTAGTTGGCCAAAACTTCTGGATCCAGGTTTGCTTTTTTGAGAAGAAGTCTAATTACTGCCACTTTAAAGGACTGTGGGACGTAACCAGATAACAGTGACACATTGATCATGTCCAAGAGGGAGGTGCTAACGAGGGGTAGAGAGTCCTTAAGCAGCTTAGTTGGGATGGGGTCTAGAAGACAGGAGGATGGTTTAGAGGAGGAAATTATTGTACTAAGCTCATGAAGGCTAAAAACTATCAAAGTGTATGTCTGGTTCTATAGCTGCCTCAAAAGTTTCTGGGGTGATTGGGTGCCATGTTGTCACCTGATGGCAGGAGGAGAAGATCTTTCTCTCTCTAATTAGTAAAATTTTGTCATTGCAGAAGTCCATGAAATCTTTGCTACCCAAAGCCCAATAACAGAAATGTGACTTTGTTGTTCAATCATTTGAAGTATAAAGTGTTTTTTTCTGACTCATGTTATGCACTTCTTTGGTTTGTGTTCATCATAAGAATTTTTTTCTTAATAATACGGTACATCATTACATGGTGAGATGAGGTAGTGGTAAAAAGTTCGAAAATACTACACCTCTGACACCTCCTTTTATAAATGTATGCTTGTTTTTCCCAAACAGGAATGCCGGACAAAGAGAACATAAGCAACAATTCATTTGTGTCCGTCTCCAAACATCAGAATAAGGTAGTTTTTCTTATCTTGTAAAAGCTGACATTAAACTTCAAGAATCAAAAATAGATTTTGTGCCTTTCAGTGTCACCACATTATAAAAGAAAGATAGAACATGCAGTTTATCTCCTTGCTTCCTATCTAGCAAAGACTTCCTGTCACTTGGCTATAACTCATGCCATTAAACGTGACGTAATCCCTGACCTCTCCCGCAAAAGATAGACATGAGTGTGGAATTTGAAGTTTGTTTAAAGTTGGTCTAAATATAAACAAGGTGGCTGGAGTTCTTGTCTCCATCCAGAGCGTTTCCTGTCCCACCTTTCTCCTGTTGTCGTTTCCTGACCGCTGGCAGGCATGATAACACGCAGCAGATTTATTGTGCCCTGTGCTTGGTTCCTGTAGAGACTGTTCAACTGGAACACTGTTACAAGATATTTCTCTTATTAAAAAAAGAGATACGAGGTCCGTGTATGGCTGTAGTTTTACTTCCACATTGGTAATTAATGAGAGCAAAGGCCCATCAGCTTCTTCAGCTACTGATTGAGCTAATTTACTTGTAAATAAATGATGAGACTTTAAAGCCTTCACGTAAATGAGTGTTCTCTGAAGCATGCAGACTACATCTAAATGTCACATCCCTGCGGCCCAACACAAATACTAAATGACCAAGGAAATCAAATTTCTGTTATGAGACACATATTGGTATCCTTTTCAGGCAAAGGAAACACAACGATTAATTAATTTGACTCACCTTATATGTAGATTCCTCTATATCCTTTTATTATCTGTTGTTTTACCCGGTGATAAGCTTTTATTTTACCCAGTTTACATGATGTTTTTTTTTTAATTATTAGAAGAGTCCCACTTTCCTTGTCATCCATATTTTGCATTTCAATTTTTTTGTTTCATTTTATTTTGCAGAAGTCATTCATTGAAATTCCAGCCAAACCCCACCCTAAATGGATTTCCCAGGTAGTAAATAAAACCACCCATGTAAGTTAGGGTCAGTCATTACCTCTGAATGTAGCAGGTGCTCCTCTGGACTCCACTGTGCTGAGATTTATAATTAAATCTTCTGTTCAGGTGCCCTCTGAAAAGATCTTACGGGCGGGGAAGGTTCTTCGTAATGCCATCCTGTCCAGAGCACCTCACATGATCCGAGACAGAAAATATCATTTGAAGACGTACAGGTGAAATAGCATCTTGATACTCATAGAAATTTGTGGAATATCAACCAAAGCCTATTTTTTTGTTTATATAGCACATGTGAGATAACTGGAGCTGACTGTAGACACTGGGAGGTTTGTTTTCATGGTCTTGAGTTGTCCACAGGTCAGTGCTGAAGATACATTTTTGCCTTCCAGCTCTGCACTTCCTGGAAGCATTTAGGGATGGATGTGATACAGTTAGACTCTCCTGGGTATAACAGAGAGTATATTAATGTGTCATCAATGTTAAGAGTGAAAAGAGACATTGTGCTTGTGGAAGAAAAAGCCTAAGGCAAACAATACTAAGAAAATTTAAAAAAATAAAATAAAAAGTCCAAAAATGGAACCCTGAGGTTCTCTGCAGTTCACGCGTGACTGGGACCGAAGAGGAGGAGAGTCTCTTACACTTGACTGATAAAAACCTGTCTGTTTAGTGTGAATTTAGCAGGGAAAGCACGATATTTCCCTTAGTAGTCAATGACAAACAAAACCAGAGATAAGAGTAGAGTAAAATTTTAAACTAAGGCTAGATTCAGATCAAATATGTGCTGCAGTGGTTTAGGCTTTTTGACTATGTGGCAAATTTGTGGGATTTATATTCTGAAATGTTATGTTGTGAAGATTCTCAGCCTTCAACATGAACCCTTTCATTGATTTCCTCGCCTTGATCTCAAAATCAGACAACAAATGGATGCAAAGAAAAGGAACGTCCTTGCTTTTTTTTTTTCAACTGCAAGCCAAAGTTGATAACCTACGTTTCTCTGTTAATTAACAGCAGGCAGGTTATGTTTCTCCAAAAGTTGACAGTTTTCCGTGCATCTGTCATACATTTAGAAAAGTCGAAAAACTTATCTGAATGTGACTCCTCATCTTTTCTAATTTAGCCTCTACAGAAATGTACCCAGTGGCTGAAAATACACGCAACCAACAACTCAAAAACATGATGAACTGACAAGCACTTGTGTCTTTTACCAGGCAGTGTTGCGTGGGAACAGAGCTGGTTGACTGGCAAATACAGCAGAGCTCCTGCGTCCACTCTCGCATTCAAGCTGTGGGCATGTGGCAGGTGCTGTTGGAAGAAGGTGTTCTCAACCATGGTGAGATTCTGGCTGATATCCGTGTCTGCCCACATGTTCGTGTGAAGCAGAGAATTTTATTTTAATCCCATCTGTCTGTCTATCTGTGTGGTTTTGTTGTGACGCAGTGGACCAGGAGCTGAGCTTCCAGGACAAGTACCTTTTCTATCGCTTCCTGGATGATGAACAGGAGGATGCTCCTTTACCTAGTGAGGAAGAGGGGAGGGAGAGCCAAGAGGAGTTGCAGGATACCCTGCTTCTCCTCTCACAAATTGGGCCTGACGCCCACATGAGGATGATTCTGAGGAAACAGTAGGGCTTCAATCTCTAAGCAATATTAAATAAAGTGAATTAGTGTGATGGTGTTGTGATTTTATACGTATTTATCTGATTACAGTCCATCTGAAAGAACAGAGGATGATTTGGAAATCATTTACGAAGAACTACTGCATATTAAAGCCTTATCTCACCTGTCAACCACAGTGAGTGCAGCTCCTCAGCCTTCTATGGTTATAAAATCCTGTTGTCACTGTTTACTTTGGCTATAAGCACAATCCTCACACAGGTTTGACACATTTAAAAGCAGGGTGTATGCAGCATTGGAAGCAATATAAGCATGTGTGAACCAGCACATTTATATATGTCAGAATACATGTTCTTCAAACCCAAGGTTCAGGTTCTGTCGCTGCTGTGCTGAATAACTCCAATTCAATTGTAGTGTAATAAATTTCACACCTGCAGGGCTTTCGCTAGCACTCTCAGAGAAATAAAACTTACCCAGATGAAGTGCCGCTCACATTTTGGTTGCCGTCAGTTGCAGCAGCAAGTTAAAAATAATGAAAGTTTATATGGATTTTCTTGAGTTGTAAATCTATCGTCTGTCCTTCTCACACAGGTAAAAAGAGAACTGGTGGGAGTGCTCATATTTGAGTCTCATGCAAAAGCAGGAACAGTTTGTAAGTAATGTGATGACGTAAACAATTTGATGCACTGTATGAACGTCTCACATTGTTAAAGAACTGAATTCAAATATATCGAAATACCAAAATCTTTCTTCTCTCAGTGTTCAGTCAAGGGGAGGAAGGTACATCATGGTACATCATTCTCAAGGGTTCAGTCAATGTTGTTATCTATGGAAAAGTAGGTTGTTGTTTTTTTTTCAATGAGCCTCCTGCATATAAAAGCTGATTAGACTGCTTTGATTCTTTATCTGATCAGTGTGCTGTGCTCTGCAGGGTGTTGTCTGCACACTCCATGAGGGAGATGACTTTGGGAAGCTGGCTCTTGTCAACGATGCCCCCCGTGCGGCCTCCATTGTCCTGAGAGAGGACAACTGTCACTTCCTGAGAGTAGACAAGGAGGATTTCAACAGGATTTTGAGGGTGGGTGTCTGTTAAGCCTTTAGATTGTAAGGAGGAGAAAAACACTATTGCCCTCTGTTGGCCATAATTGGGTAATACAGCCCTTTCAGCCAGAAATCCAGTCCTGATGCCGCTTATCTGTTAAGGGTCACGGGAGGGGGTTGGGGTTGGGGTGAGTGTGTGTGTGTGTGTGTGTGTGTGTGTGTGTGTGTGTGTGTGTGTGTGTGTGTGTGTGTATGGGGGGGGGTGCTAGAACCTATCCTAGCTGACATTGGGCGAGAGGTGGAGTTCCCCCTGGACAGTTTGCCAGTCTGTCGCAGGGCCATCAGGAGCAATTAGGGGCTCAGTATCTTGCTCAAGGGCACTTTGACATGGTTACCGGGAGAGGAGAGGATCAAACCAGCGATCAAGTGACAGCGAGCCATGCCACCTCCCTGCTGTATAAATACATGGTCATTCAGCAAAATATAAAATCCACGCTGCGTGACTTATTCAACTTCAGGCTATATTTAAAAAGTAGATTTAGGGTAATTGAGCTAGTAGGGAAGCTATTTAAAATACCTTCCCTGCAAGAGATGAAATACTTATACATAAGCAGTATGGCTTGAGAGATGCTCCAGTATGCTTCATACATGATATAGTATAGAGAAGCAGTCCATTCAGCGTCTAATATTTCAACATTTTGATGATATGATACTTAAAATACCTAAAATGTTTACAAATGGTAGGAATATGGCATTGTAAAATCTGACAAGTTGATTTCGGCAAATTTAGGTATATTTTAGTAAACTGGTCTCCTAGTTTGTTTGTTTTTTTCAACGCTAGATAACTTGATGACATCACATATTTGTATAATAAATTCCTATGCCCATCCTGTTTTAGTTTTTTTTTTTTTTTTATCCAGCTACATGTATCACAAAGTTACACCCTGTATCATATCATCAAGGAATTCAAATTAAAAATGTCCTCTCTCCATCAAATTGAAATATTCCACGTCTCATTTTAAAAACATCAATTGATTAAAGCATTTGCCATAAAGAATGCACAATTAACTACATAATGAGAAGTAAGAATGATGGAAAAATGATAAGCTATTATTGAATGTGTAGATGCATTAGGTAGTCCATTCTCTAGTGGAAATAATTGAGTGTCTTTTGAAGTATGTCTCTTGACGCTTAAAAATAATAATCTTACAGAAAACTAAAATTAGTTTTTCCTAAATATCCCATGATAGTAAGAATATTTTATATTCCCTCTCAGTTGTTCTTACAATCGGGACGGCATGGCTCAGAGGTAGAGTGGCTGTCTAAATGGACTCAATTTTATATTGCGCTTTTCTACCTTAGCGGCACTCAAAGCACTTTACAGTGTCGTCTCATTCACACACGCACTCACACACTGATGGTGGAGGCTGCCTTGCAAGGCGCCAACCTACTCATCAGGAGCAATTATGGGTTCAGTATCTTGCTCAAGGACACTTCGACATGGTCACCGGGGTCCAGGATCGAACCAGCGACCCTTTTGTTGCTAGACAGCCACTCTACCCCTGAGCCATGCCGCCCACTAGCAACCAAATGGTTGCCGATTTGATCCTCACTTCCCCCGGTGACCATGTCGAAATGTTCTTGAGCAAGATACTGAGCCCCTAATGCCTCCTGATGGCCCTGCGACAGACTGGTGATGTACCCCGCCTCTTACCCAATGTCAGCTGGGATAGGCTCCAGCCCCCCCAGCAACCCTTAACGGATAAGCGGTATAGAAAATGGATGGAAGGATGGTTGAGTTGTTCTTACATTCTTATTATGGACATAGAAAAATCTCAAGCTGCCAAAGAAAACTGCTGTCTTAGATGTTGCAGTAGCTTAGCTTTGAGATGATCGTAGAATTAGGGTCGTCTTTTATGGGTTTTTATCTCATGTGTGTGCCTGTGAAGGATGTGGAGGCCAACACGGTGCGGCTGAAGGAGCACGGTCAGGACGTCCTGGTTTTAGAGAAGAGTCTCAGCAGCAATCGAACCTCCGTCCACGGAGCCTCAACTTCCAATTACAAGTAAATGTACAAAACACACAGACTCACTGGGTGTGTGAGTTGTAAATCTCCTTTCCACATTATCAGCATCAGTTCTTTTCAAATTCAGTTTCCGCAGCCACGTCTCTTTTTTCTGCAGCTCAGGTCAAAAAAATGTCATGTAAAAAAGATCTACTGATTTCCTCAAGCGGCTTGGTATTAAAAGTGTCATTGTGTCAAAGGCCCCTTTTCAATGAAATACACCATTATCATTACTGTAATCTGACAAATGGAATATTTCATGGACGTCTACAGCAGAGCAATAAGCTGCATCAAGCTTTGACATCACTTGTCAAATGTGGATTCATTCATATTACTTTAATTTTTTTTGTGGGATTTGCGAAAAAATGGACAATATTGTCAGCTTTAGACTTAAGAATGTTTCAAGAGGCAGCAACCCAATCCTGAGCTCTGTCAGCCAGCAAGTGTAATATAGAGAGACACATTAATGGTAATGGTGGACGATAGCTGCTGGGGGAAAAAAGAATGCCTGGCAAGTCACAATTGCTAGGTTAGGGTCGCCCTCTAATCAACTCGGCTCCTCACACATGAGAGTGTCAAGACTGTGTTCTCCCTCCTGAGAGGGGAAGACAGAACCCGGCCTGTGCAGCTACCTCTTATGGCGCCGTCGTCTAGTAATAACAATAACCGAGGCTGGATGGCTGGATTGTGTTGATTCTCCTTCACGTAGAAGATGCCTCTTTTGGCTTCTCTCGTGCTCTCTCTGCCCTTCATCTTCAACCGGCCAAGAACTCTGTGATTGTTGTCAAATGAAGCAGTCGCGGACGCACACTCACAAATCAGTTGAGAGCCACAGCCGTGTCATCAGGTATTAAAAGCTGGTGTTTCTTGATTAGTAGAGGCTTTTGTTTTCTTCTGTGTTGCTTCAGATACAAGGTAATGTCGGGCACACCAGAGAAGATTTTGGAGCACCTTCTTGAGATGACGCGAATGGATTCTCAATTCACAGAGTCAGGTAGTGCTGCAACACCGAGGATGTCAGATTAGGGTCGTCTAATATAATTTAAGATCATTTTATGCTTCAGTTTCTGTACACTCTCTCTCCTCTGTCCTCTGTCCTCTGCCTAATGTTCTGCACTGACCTGTTTGCTCTCATCTATAATTATCCACACATCGCAGAGCTGATCTAATTTCTCTCGCTTGTGTGGCTACATATGGTTTTCATTTTCCTGCAGAGGTGACAGAAACAAGGCCACATGAAGCAAGAGAGTTTGATGTGCTCATACACTGGCATCACAAGTGTTTAACCTGACTCTCTCTATTTTTCCTCTCACAGACTCGGCATTAGACGACTTTGTGCTCATGCACTGTGTCTTCATACCAAACGCTCAGCTATGTCCAGTGTTAACGGGGCAATATCCTTCCTTGGTGTGGTTAACTCCTGTCCCCTTCCCCGCTACATGCATGATACTTTGATCTTTAACTGCTGTGCACCTACCACGCCCAGGCCTCACAGGGTTCTCAACAGGAGAGGCTGGACTACACACTGAACAACAAGCGCAGGGTGATCCGCCTGGTGATGCAGTGGGCTGCTGTACATGGAGACCAGCTCCAGGAGGACAGTGTATCTCTGGTCTTTCTTCAGGTCAGCCAATTGATGATATTATGGATCTGAACATTTCAAATGTCATTGACAACACAAAAACATGAGGCTGACAAATGACACATCTTTGTAGAATCATTTTAAGGAGTGGCGCAACTTTTCGGGAAATACATCTATTTGCCATCCTCTCTAGTTCCAGACAAGAGATACCTCTATGAGTGAATTAGAGACCAGCTGACTGCTACCTCGTTTAGCATAATGACAGGTAGTGGATCGGGAATGTTATCATGTCTCAGCTGGAGGTCATCAGGTGTCCTGACACCCGACCAGCCAATCAGCACAAAGAATTGTCTGCAACCACAGTATGAAAGAAACTTCTTGAGAGTGAAAACCAAAAGCTACCTTTGTGACTATTTTGGATTATTACAGATTATTGTTACAGATTCTTGTGATTCTTGTGTTTTGCAGGAGTTCTTCATGGCAGTTTCTAATGATGCAAAGGCGATCCCACCTCTCAGTGAGCAACTTAAGGACTTGGAGAGAATCGTAAAGCAAAAGTATGTCTGAGGAGTTGCGGAGAATGTGGATGTTGACGAGGTATGTCAGCCTTAAAATTGTTGCTCATTTTCCACATTTCAGTGCTGAAGACGCCAGATCCGCACAGAAGAAGGTACAACAATTTCAACTTACATTTTGTTTTTTTTTATTGTCGCTACCTTTTGCGATGACTGGGCTTTTTCAACCGTCACAGCACAAAGTTTTACTGCACCAGTTCAGTATGGGAGATGAGAAGCCTCAGAAATGTCAGCCCATCAAGAGTAATGATGAACGTGAGTACAGCACATACTGCAGCTACATCCGCTTGGTTCAGATCCCACTGATCAGGCACAATTTATTTTTACAAGGGAGAGTGCACATTCATGAACATTGACATGTAAATACACCAGATTGTAGCCGTAGGATAATATCCATCTGTAGCCGCTCGACAGGTCGCATGATGGTTGCGATTGTTTTACAACCCTCGTGTGGGCTGCAAATAATTAAATTTATGACTGTCGAAGCCAACATCAGTAATACCTAGTTAGTATCTATGCGAATAAGAAAATGGATATTTAATTTTAGCCCTCACAGGTTCCAGAACCAGCTGGATAGTACATCATCTTGTGGATATACTGGTTTTTTAATGTTTTTCTTGATGCAGTTGCCAAACTAAACCATACGGGTTCAGAAATGGACTAGTGATAGCTGTTTGCTGTCTTTGTTGCCGCAGCGTTACAGTTACAGTGGTAGAGAGGTACACGTCAGGCTACGCCATAGGGTATGTGGCTACGCTTGCCTACACTGTGACCTGTGCCATAACCTTTGCCATAACCTGTGCCGTAGGAGTTCACCAAACAAAACTATACAAAATTCAGATTGAAATAGTTTCAGCTTTCCTCCTATTTCATCCAACAGTTGTTAAGGTGTCTTACGCCTTAACTGACATGGTAACCTTCACCATGACCTTTACACTTCATAAAGGTCATGTTGTCGTAACCTTTAAATGGGGGTGAAGCGTTTGTATATCCGGAGGGGGTTCAGGGTAGCTCTGCGGCTCCTTGCTGCTGCAGTGACTCACACATCCCTGGAGCTGCGAAGTACAACTTTCACCTTTAATTCTCCTCACCACGATTGTTTTATGTCTGCAGTTCTCTTTAAAGTATTCTGCTGTGACCACACCTACATCACAATCCGGGTCCCTGTCATCGCCTCGGTCAAGGAGGTCATCGGCGCTGTGGCTGACAAGCTGGGGTCAGTGGAGGACCTGCTGCTGGTCAGCCTCAGTTCGGCGGGAGGTGAGAGTGACGACAGCTGCATGTTAATCACAGCTCAAGTGGGGTGTTGCACTAATGAATCCCTGGCTGATTTTGTACAAATTTAATTTTGGCTGTGAATTTGAACAGCTGCTACAAGAGGTGCTAAGGAATGGCATCCCAAGTCCCCTCGCGGCGCCGGTTTCATTTTTCACGTTTCTGCTCTGAAAGTAGGCTTGTGGCAGGATCTCACAACAACGACCAAAACTGGATCTAATCCTGTTGGTTTTGTTTTCGTTGAATAGAGAAAGTCGTCTTCAAGCCCAGTGACGTTTCTGTGTTCTCCTCCCTCACCATCAACGGACGGCTGTTTGCCTGCCGCAGGGATCAGTTGGATTCTTTGGTGTGTTAATCTCTCCCAGAGCACACATTGTCACCATAAAAATCACACTTAGATTGAGTCAAGCTCCATTTGCAGCTGTAATTAGTTACTCTCAACACCTTTTTCTTACTACACTCAGTAAATCCTCTATGCTTTTCAGCTGCGAGCTGGTTTTAATCAAACCCGATGATGTGGAAAACATCTTATGCTGTCTATATTTTTTCCTAAATTTTTGTGAAGCCTCATATGATAAAGATGTCAGTCCAGCTGCTTACTTTTATTTAAACCTTTTCTGCGTTTTGGTTCATGTAAAAGGGCAAGACTTCCAAACTGTCGATTACATGAATATCACACATTTTTGGGGTTTTCTAGGCGCCCCTACCTGAGCAGGAGGGGCCCTCTACAGGGTCACTGGCCAGCTTCGAGTGGATGAGCTCGAAGGATGTGGCTTACCATCTGACCTCATATGACTGGGAGCTTTTCCACTGCGTACATGAGGTACGACCGAGCCACCACTTGCTATTTACAGAATTGAGTCACAGTCCGATGTCTCCCATAAGATTTCAAGATCATCAGACCTGTTTATTGGCTCTCCTGGAATAAAGGTTTTATTTGTTAATCTCTCACTTTTTATTTACAAGAGGGTGCTGTTTCTGTCTTTCTTTGGATTCCAACAGCTTGAACTCATCTACCACACCTTTGGAAGGCAAAACGTCAAGAAAACCACGGTGAACTTGGATCTCTTCCTCAGGAGGTTTAATGAAATCCAGTTTTGGGTGATCACGGAGGTCTGTCTGTGTTCTCCCCTCAGCAAACGCGTGCAGCTTCTCAAGAAGTTCATGAAGATTGCTGCCCAGTAAGTGGACCACAGTTGACAGTCGGCACTCTGTCTCACATGGACTACTTTTGTGGTTACGGGCCTTTTCTTGTGTTCTGTCTAAGCTGTAAGGACTACAGGAACCTGAATGCCTTCTTTGCTATCATTATGGGTCTGAGTAACCCGGCGGTGAGCAGACTGAGTCAGAGCTGGGAGGTTGGTGTTTGTTCACAGTCTTTCATTGAGTAATTTTAATTTTCTAACAGCATTTTAACTGCCATTGTTGACTGTGTTCACAGAGACTTCCCAGCAAGTTCAAGAAGTTTTATGGGGAATTTGAAAACTTGATGGTAAATTGAAGCAGTCAATTTGTTTGTTCATTGTTAAAACATCTCAGTTTTTGAATCGAGTCTTTAAAGGAAAACAATCATCCCCTCGAAAAGAAATGAAAAACACCATTATATTAATGAATCTCTGTGTCTATGACAATGAGTTTGTAGTGTTATTTATCTAGATTCCCACAGAGGGCGCTGCCTATATTTAGACTGGCATCACACTGATACTGACTCACTTCTGTCGGAGGCTATTAATGTTACCTGTTGTAATGACTGACAAGAGTTAAGATGAATACTTCGAAAAGAGAGAACTCCAATCTGTTTTTAACGAAGGGTGAAGGTCTAAATAATTTTGTTGTCATTTCAAAGGCATTATGTTTGATAAGACCAGAGAGTATCGCTGCTCAACATCCAGAGACATCCTTCTACCTACCTTGCCAACTACGCTCATGATATTCTCATCACGAGAAAAAAAAAATTTGCCTGCCAGTATTTTTCTATCTTTATGTAAATACGGGCAAAAAAGTAGACAAATATTGCAGAAACCACAAGTCTACAAATCTTTTAATTCGTTTGCCAGATATTTCTCATTTTTTATCTTTTGACCCTCTAAAGAAAAAATGTTGCCGGCCTCCTGGTGACTGTCAGCCATTTACACAGTGATTGTAGACGGGTGCGCTTGTTTCCCCAGGACCCATCCAGGAACCACAGAGCGTACCGACTGACGGTCGCCAAGCTGGAGCCTCCCATCATTCCATTCATGCCGCTGTTGATCAAAGGTGCTGCTCTGTATTTTTATCAAACATTGTCGTCACCTTCAGTCGCTGCCATTCACCTAAACCATTGTAATTTCTTTTCCTGCCAGACATGACATTCACTCATGAGGGAAACAAGACGTTTATCGACAATTTGGTCAATTTTGAGAAAATGGTGAGGCTTTCTGAATATAATTCTTTATGCTGTTAGTTTAATTGCTGACATCTGTTGCTGATTATAGTTCTTCCACCTTACAGCGTATGATAGCTAACACAGTGAAAATGGTGAGATACTGTAGGAGCCAGCCTTTCAGTAAGTCCCAAATTTTTTGTTTTAATAAGATGAGAACTGCAATGAGAATCAGAATATTTTTCTTCTCTTTATTCCATTTCATCCAGGCCCAGAATCCCCTCTGGCCAGCAAGAACCACCCGGACATGCGGACCTATGTGCGTCACCTCAATGTGATCGACAACCAGAGGATACTAACCCAGCTCTCACATGGACTTGAGCCTCGCAGATCTTGAAACCAATCAGGAGTGGAAGTGTTGCACACTGATGCGGCTTCACATGACTTGAGCATGAATTTACTCCAAAAACAGGCAATCACTTGGAGGACCCAGGGATGTATGAGATAATGAGATATTGTTTCAGATGTCACTGACAGAAGCCTTGTGTTGTAATTGTACATTTAACAACGGTAATCGCTGGCGGGTGAAGTACCTCTCATTTGACTGCGCTGCGTCTCTAAGTCAAACAAGAGGAACGATTCAGGAAATTAAAGACCTTCGGGGGGGGGGGGGTTGTCATTCATCAGATTATTGAGTAAAATTTCGGATATAAACACTATGTGATGCTTTAAAGGAACACTTCACCTTTTTAGGGAATGTGCTTACTCACCATTCTCCCAAGAGCCAGACAAGAAGATGGAGACGCTTCTTCCTGCCCTGCATCGATGAAGGAGCTGAGTGCATGCTAACACTTCCCATACGCTACCATCCATTGCGCTAACTAGCTGGTCTCTGTGGCTTTCGTCTCCCACAGATGAGAGAAGGACATCTGTCTTCATATCAGACTCTGGGTAGGATGGAAAATAAGCTTAACCCCCCCCCCCCCCCCCCCCCCCATAAAAAGCTGTCATGTTCCTTTAAAAATGCAAGTCTTGATATTCCTGATATTCAGTTGTTTATCTTTTGTATCAAACAATATTTATACACATTTGAGTTTGTGAGAGTGTTATGTGTTGTAAATTGTATACAAATATTTATTTTGTTATCAGCATGCGCATACGATCGTTTGACTTTTTATTCCCGAAGCACATTCCTCTGGGTGAGATATGATTTATTTCAGAAAACCTGTGTTCATGTGCTGTACAAATTAAATATTTTAGATGTTTATTATCACGTCAGTTAGCGTGTCATTAACGTGTTCATTTGAATTGCACAGCGACGTCAGTAAAGGGAGAGGAACTTCTAATCAGGGGGCAGTTATGATCCCCTGGTTCTCCTGCTGCTAAAGAACTGTAAAGACTTGTTAATGTCATGATTTCAAGTTTGGATCCCAGAGTTTTAGGCGGCACATTTAACCTGTATAAGAGGTCTCTCTTGAGAACGAGACCACAGCGAGATTTCCTGTGAAAATAAACGTTAAATAAAAAGATTGAAAAACAAGCCAAACAATTCTACTTAGCAGGGTTCACATCTACGAAGGCTTAGAGTGATTTGGTTTTTGATGACGCCTGGAGCTCAATGAAGCGCTAATTATCTATCATGTAAATGACCATTTCCTGTTGAATTGCAGTTTTCATTACGTTTCACTGGTCTTGAGTTGTTTACTGGATGGTAGTTTATAGTACTTTGATAAAATGCTTTCAAATTTTTCCTGAAGTGAAGGTACAGAAGTATTGAAAATTGAGTGGCGTAAGTATCAGAGGTAAAAGTACTCATGGGAAACGTTCAATTGTAGGACCAGTGACCTGGAAAGGTCACGTTAAAGTGGTGTGTGTTCCCTCTGTACTGTTTTGATTGTGTCCTCATTGTAGTTGAGAATTATCATGCGGTTTGCATTCTTTTTTCTGTACAATAACTACTAACCGTTCAGCTTTGATAACATTTTCCATCGTCCATTCGTCATCTTCCGCTTATTCCTACACATTAAGGGTCGCGGGGGGGCTGGAGCCTATCCCAGCGTGATAACATTTTATTCAACCTATTTTATTTTTCTTCATTTGGTAAGAGCTACAACAGTTGTACGCATGTTGTGGCGGGTTTACTTGCTGTTGCTGTGTATTACACTTTTCGTGGTTGTAGAAATATACGGATCAAGAAAAAAGTGCGGATAAAACAACACACAACCGTGGCGCCCGTTCCATTTTTTCCCCTGCAGGGGGCGCCATTGCCTTACGGACTGAGGGTGGAGGGAGGCAACTAACTGGTAAAACTACAGCGGGGTGGTGGCAGAAGTTGTGCAAGCACTCCAACCACCGTGGAGGGTTAGTTAAGAAATACGAAACCGTCACGAGATTTTCCGGAACTCGAGAGAGTTGTGGTTGTCTTACTTTCACTTTTTCCTTCCGAGGAGCTGCCCTGAAGCCCAAAAACTTGCCTTTTATGTCGGTATGTATGTGTGTGTGTGTCTGTCTGTCTGTCAGTCTGTCTGTCTGTCTGTATTATGTATGCTGATAATAATAATAATAATAATGGCAGAGAGGGACGGGGGGCTATGCGCAGTATTTGCGTGGTCGTGACTTCCCTGGCGCCCTCATCAATATGAGTTTTCATGTCGTGTAGATGAATGAATGCACGAATGTGACTCAACATGTTCACGCTTATTTTTGGGTGTTGTTCACTGTCAGGATCAAGTAGTTACCAAGGCATACATTACGATAGTAATCAGATCTCTTTCTTAGTAGTAAACACCGTTTTATGGATGTTTTTTGCAAAGCCTCCGTGTTGCCAAGTTTGTGACATCACCAGTGTGTAGATTAAAGGAAGCAGGCGCAGAAAACTCCTCTCTGGCTCGGTGTGGGCTGTTTCCCACTTGCTGACGGTCCCAACCTTCACTTGGACATATGGCTACCACGCCAGTTATGGTGCAGCAGATTAAAACTGTGTTTGCTATTAATTGAGAAATGGAAGGGAGGAGTGGCGGATTGCTGCATATCACAGTAACCCTGGCTTCTTGAGTGGGCAGATAATACTAAGGGCTGGCCCAGTGTGCTGATGGGTGTGAGGCTGACCATAGCATGAATGCAAGTAGACCAGCACAAAGCGGGGGCTCCCCTCTGTGACAATGAAGGCATGTCCCGCTGGGATGGATAGCAATCCCAATGAAGACCCAGGTAACCGCCTTTTAAAAGCTGTAATTGCTCAGCTTTAAATGGGAACAATAACAGAGCCTCCATTTCCTGTAATGATGATTTTTTTTCTTTTTCTTTTTTTCTTTTTACAAGATGCTTTTTAGCTGTTATGGACAAACAAAAGGATGCAATGATCAATTTGTGTGGACTTCAGCTTGGTTGTTTCTGGTAAACTCAAATATCTCCCCGGGCTTTACTCAGACAATTTAAAATTAAACTTGTAGACTTTTAAATTAGACTTGTATTTGAGGGTTTTATTGAGACAGTGGCCTTACTATTGCGTAATGTCTCCAGCGACAGCCGTGGCCTTGACGCATTATGTCTTCTGAGGTTTTCTGGCGGCTCCATGAGGGAGTTTGTTCACATTCGATACAAATGTTCGCTTGGACTCGAGGATGAACTGAAAGGATTTTGGTGGTCAAAGTCTTTGTCACCCCGCATTCAGGTGATGTATTTCTCACATTTTTGTGAATGTGATATGTCAAGATGGCCTTGAAGACATTCTTAAAATTTGGTACAAACTTTCAGTAGAACGCAAGATGAACTGACAGGATTTTGGTGGTCAAAGGTCAGGGCGACGATCGCCTCACATGACCGTGATAGTTCAGGAATTTCTGGACGTTATTTCTTCAAAATTTGACACAAGCGTTTTCTTGGAATCGATGAACTGAAAGGATTTTGGTGGTCACGGACTCAGTCACCTCACCAATCTGTCGCACCGTTGTTAATGTAATATGTCAAGAAGGCCTTGAGTTTATTTCTTTAGATTTGCCATAACCGTCCGCTGGGACTCGAGAGTGAACTGAAAAGATTTTGTCGATGAAGGGTCAAGGTCATCATGACCACCTCAATTCACAGAGGCAAACAAAGACAACGCTGTATTTATAGTTTTGCTATGATGCCTGTGCCCCCCCCCCTCTCTCCCCCTCTCTCTCTGCATGTGGCCTTACTTGTACTGAACAGTGTAGACTGTGCTGGAATAGTCTTTGGCTACACGATCACAGCATACCATGCATGCCAGCGTCCTTATACAAGCAGAGTTTGGACCAGAGCTCATAGCATACTGGTACTGATGATGAGGACTGTGTGGGGTGTATGCAGAGGGACAGGGGGTGGTCAGTAAATTGGGAGCTCAATCCAGGGAAAGCACACTTCATGCAGCTGATTAGATCCCCCTCTAAGCCCTCACTTATGTTCGGGATGTCTTGTAGCAAATTTGTTTAGAGGAGTTTGCACCAAAGGTCCTTCCATCCCTCTGATCCTCCAGAAGCTGAGTCGCTGCTGAGTGTCATTATGAGATGTCGTCTCATGGCACCTCCTTCGTGCAAATCAAGTTCGATGACATTCTGTTCTACGAGAACTGTGGTGGCGGCAGCTATGGAAGTGTGTACCGGGCCAGGTGGATCTCCCAGGATAAAGAGGTGGCGGTGAAAAAACTGCTCAAGATTGAAAACGAGGTAGGAGTCATAATTACATCG
Organism: Aulostomus chinensis; assembly: GCF_037954235.1. Classification (NCBI taxonomy): domain Eukaryota; kingdom Metazoa; phylum Chordata; class Actinopteri; order Syngnathiformes; family Aulostomidae; genus Aulostomus; species Aulostomus chinensis. The sequence continues at coordinate 18,739,664 of NC_141331.1, read as the reverse complement.
CCTGTTCATACACCTTTAATTGTCAGTATCGTTTTAATTGCCGCCCCATTTACTGGGACTTCTGTACCCATCACTCATGGTCATTATACTCCCCCACTCTGAGAATTGTGCTGCAAAAGAGACATTATCACCAAACGAGAGAAAGTGTTTGGCCCAGTTACAACGTAGACGGTTCTTGAAACTCCTCTCAAAGTGCAGGCTCATTGTCTTAAAGACAAAAAAGAATTATCTTTGAAATCTTTTTAGGGAAATTGCCCTACATGAGTTGGCCTGTGCTAGGATATTTAAATGCATTCATAGTTTCTTTTATGAATTTCTAAAAGATCACATATCCATTCAACCTCACTCAAGTACTGGAGAAATGAACATTTCTCATTGAACCAATTGTTCATTTAATTACAGTGTTGGGCTACAATTAAATAAATTGGTTTTGTCAGGTTTCTGTTCTCTGGTTGGCCAGTGTCTTGTATTAGTATTCCTGATAGTAGACGTAGAGATTTTTCAGACATGTGCAGAGGAACCTTCATTGTCGTTAGTGATGCTGTCTCTCTGTGTGTTCAGGCTGAAATCCTCAGCATCCTCAGCCACAGAAACATCATCCAGTTTTATGGTGCAATTGTTGAAGCTCCCAACTATGGAATCGTCACTGGTACGTTGTCTAAACTATAAGTCGTTACGTCTGACTCCGTATATACAGTATGTACTCCTGGACCTCATCAAAGGAAGTGGAATATGCAGCGGCTGAAATGTGTTTGCAGCGGCTCAACTTTGAATGGTTTCGAGGTTTCTATGGAAGCGTTAGTGAATGTCAGAAGGTTCAGGAAGTGCACGCATTGATGTAGGAGTTGTGCGCTCGTATGTTGATGCTTTTTCAAGCCGAGAGGAATAAAACAACCTCTAACGCTGATGTAGACATCAGAAGAAAAAAAAGGAGGCCTCGATGCCTCGAAACCAGAGGTGGGCTCCCCGAGGGCAGCTCGAGACCGTTTCAGGGTCGCTTCCATGAATGGAGGTAAACGAATACAAGTCGTCAAAACAAAATGATGTAGCAGAGCCTAAATGTGTGTGATTTGCTGAAAGATTCATGTAGATACAGTGTTTTTGGAGGGAATTTAAAATTTCAAGAGTTAGAATCTAATAAATTATTCAGCACGGACTGGTTTCGGGTATATGATATACTCAGACTAAAAGGATTTTGTTATCGATATATATCACTGTGTAAAGGGATATAATATATCGGAATCCAAAATAATATACAGAGGAGCGTTGTCTAATGGGAGGCCTACCACGTCAAACTTTGAAAATCTCTGGCAACTGGTCCAGATAAATATTTATTCAGAGGGAGTGTGGAGGCTGTTCTGTGGAAATGTCATCTAAGATTTATCACGTTTTAAACTCTCTCCTCTGCTGCTCTTATGTTACTCTCTCCACTGTAATGGTGTCAGTCCTTTTTTTTCTACCGGACTGACAAATAATTCGAGAGAAAACTGATTCACAGTGGACACAAATGCAGCTTACAAGCTGACGTTAAGCTTTACCGATGTGTACAAAGAATTTCAGGAAGTTTTGGGAACTCTATAGTAAAAGTAATAGATTTAGGTTTCGGGTTTCTCGCGCCACTTCTGCTTGTTTGTGTGGAGTTCTATGGGAAAATAACCTCAACAGTGACCTGTCCTTGGTTGCGCAAGCTAAAAACTCATTCATATTCTCAAAAGAGTGTTTGATTATTAGCCATAATTTCATCCTCGCTAGGACCGAGCATCGTTTGATACGATGGTATACCCTCCCGTAGAAGTCTTAAGTTGGTATGATGGAAATCTTGTTTTAACCAAAAAGGTTTTCCTCTCCAATCCTGGAGAGAGAGGGTGAACAACAACGGCGAATTGTTGGATTTTCATGCCTTCTCACCATGATAAGATGCAATTCAAAATGCATGTAAAATAATGCATGTGTGCATCGGGGATTTGAAAAATGATGCCGACATAATGACGAGACTCGCTCCTTATATGATCCGCTTGTCTTGACTGCAGTATCGATATGACATTGGTTTTTTTGGGGTTTTAGGAGTTTGGAACAGTCTGTTTGGAACTGATCTTCATTCCATCTGATGGCCAGCTGAAATCCATATATAGAGAAATCTACTTAAAACCAGACCTCCTATTTGATTCACTGCCTCAGTGAACATTTCTCTGATAAGTTTACGGACCCAGTGGCTAGTTTCAAGTCTTTAGGGTGGGGCTAATTTGTGATTGGCAGGCCGTTATGGCAATAGCAGTGCTGCTCTCAAAATCAGCCTTCTCATCAAAATATGGGTCCCCCCCAGTTGCAAAAATCAAGATCCTGAATGCCAAAATGTTTAATATGCCTTCAGGCTGACCTACGGGGACTCTTCCCTTTTTATTTTTTAAACAAGCTAAAAAAATGTAGTGCACAGAAATGAAAAAGATGAAAATATTAGGAGCAGGTATTTGCTCGCAGCTGGACTGTGAGAGTACCTTTTATTGTCAAGGAGCAGGTTGATGACTTTATATGAAAGCCTTATTAAATTAGAAAAAGCTACAACAAACTTGTTTATGGTCATCCTGAGCTGGACCTGTTTGCATTCACCGGCTGTTATTAATTTCAAACAAGCGGTAGAACAACAGGCTTCACTGCACTCTCCTTCTAACAGCCAGTAACTCCAAATGATTTGAGGCCTGTTGTCTCTGTAGCCCGTTTATTGCTTATAAACCACATCGATGTCATTGTTATTGTTACCTTGCCTGCCCTGCATGGCTGTTTGTTGTTTCACGCAAACTGATTAAAGATGTTGTTTGACAAGAAGTTATTTACCTGGGCAGGGAAACACAGGAGCAGTTTACAGCAGACGTAATATCTGTGGTATGTCAGTCAATGTCTTAAAGTGCAAAGTACTGAACCACACATGTATTCGCTTGCTCGGAGGGTGTTGAAGGTGCACGTTGTGTAAAATGCAACCTTCCGTTTTTGCCGTGGATAAGCTTTTATGACACGCAGGAATATAACCACTGATAATGACAGAGACATGTATATGTGCAACAGTGATTGTGAATTAGGCTCTTGTGGCCGTTTCTGTTGGAATGTGATTTATTTATGGTGCAGAAACACAAGTGTCCTGTTTTTTTTAGGCGAGGAGAGATTTCCATATTGTGCTAGTTGATCCCAGATGCGTTTTTTTAAAAAAATTTTCCTCCTCTAACCTGCAGCGTAACTTGGGACCATGAGTACAAGTCAAAATAAAACCAGATGACTTTTAAGTAGGTCATCAAAATCAACATCTCAATCTCAGGGATATACATTTAAGATTGTCTTGTATCACATGCTACATTAAATAATATGAACGATTAAAAATTAAAAAAGACACGCGGCTTTTATGAAATTAGTTTTCTGCTTAAATTCCAATGTAAAGACATCAAAAAGAAATCACCAGTAGTTTCAACTCACAATCACAGCGTTTGCGTTTCGTAACAGAAACATTTAATTCAAAAATGTTCGATTAGATGGTCAATAGAATCTCTTAAATCAACATTAAACCGGCCAAATTCTCCAAAGAAGGTTTTAAATGGTTTAGTGTACCACTCGTGTCCACACGAACCTCTGCCAACAAAGTCACGTTTTAGAAGTGTTTGTCTGTCTTGGTCTTCCGGCAGCAGGATTAACTCTGAGGTCGGTATTTATTAAAGGTGATGGAGAGCTATTGGCCAAGGAGGAACCCAGATTATTCATAATGTATTGTCGGAATTTAAGTCATGATCATAGCACCACCTAGTGGTTACAGGAAGTCTGATGTAACTAACACCAATTACATCAAAATTTCGCTGTGTTGTCTTAACATGATTTGAGGCGTGAGGGCTCAAGTATGAAAGTTTTGCCTTAGCGGAGGCATGAGCTCTCACTTGTTTTTCTGTATTTCTGTCTGAAGCGAGCAAAAAGGGTTTGCGTGGTCAACATATTTTTCATTTAAAATGACTTATAAACGCGCATTCAAATCAAATTGTCATTGAGAGATTTGGGATAAAGATTTTTTGAAAAGATTATCTAAGTCAACAAGGACTAGCGCCGAACAATTACTCTAAATTTCATCAAAGGAGACGCAATGTTTGCTAAATATGTGAAAGCCATTCTACTGCAAATGATAATATACAGATTCAAGAAAACACCTTTGTTTGGTACAGGTCCCCACAAAAATCTCACAAGTATTAAGTCATTTAAAAAAAAATTTAAATATGAATAGAGGTAGAGGAATGATCATTCCCTCTAATAGTGTCAATAATATAAGAAAATAATACCAGCAAAACAGATTCTATCAGTCCAACAAGACCAGTGGGCTCAGTTGTGTTTTATAGACATCAGAATTCAACAATTCATCCTTTCCTTTGGGTTGCCGAGGGAACGGGGGGCTTGATGTGTGAAGGAACATTATGATAAATTGAGCGCTGACAGGTCAGTGACAGGAGCAATCTGTATTCACTGTGAGCTGACCTCCAGGAGATACCTGGAAGAATTTCAATTTTCACACCATGCTCTTGCATAGTCATGTGTATAATGCAGCGCCTGAAGAGATCGGTTTTGTCACTGAAAGACATTTTACACTCACACAATGTCATTATGTCCTTTCTCGTCTAATATGTTTATCTTATATTTTAGTGATCATTGTTCCTGGATGATAGAAACCTAAAGTAATCCTGTTTCTCCTCAGAGTATGCGAATGGTGGATCATTGTATGACTACCTGTCCAGTGATGAGAGTGAGGAAATGGACATGGAGCAGATTATGACATGGGGAGCAGAGATTGCTAGAGGTAAATTAAATATGAATTTATCTCTCTCTGAATGAGTTTGTTAACAGCTGTTTTTCAAGTGCATTTACACAAAGGCAAACTCCCTTTTCAATAGGTTCAGGGATTGCACATGACATAGCAACATTAACCTGACAGACACTGATGCTAATATTGATATTCATATGTATGTCCACTGTGACTGAATTCAGTCACAGCAGCAACATTACGAATGCAGATGATCAGAATTAGTTTTTTAATTTTTTGGTGTTTTCCATCCATCCATCCATTCATTTTCTTCCGCTTATCCTGTTAAGAGTCACGGGGGGGCTGGAGCCTATCTCAGCAGCCTTCAGGTGAGAGGTGGGGTTCACCCTGGACAGGTCACCAGTCCATCACAGGGCCAACACATAGAGACAGACAACCATTCACACTCACAGTCACACCTACGGTCAATTTAGAGTATCAATCAGCCTCATCCCCTCTTGATGTCTTTGGACTGTGGGAGGAAGCTGGAGTATCAGAGAGAACCCACACAGGAACAGGGAGAACATTTGCCTCTATGTGTTGGCCCTGTGATGGACTGGTGACCTGTCCAGGGTGAACCCCACCTCACGCCTGAAGGCATTATGAATAATCTGGGTTCCTCCTTCCTGGATGAATGGATGGATGGATGAATGGATATATATTAGAAATAAAAATAAAATGTTTGCACTCACCAACATGGATCTCCTGTACAGCGCCTGCTTGTTTGAAAGTAAAACCCAGCGAAGCTGTTCGTAGCTAATGGATCCAGGACTTAATTTAGATATCTTGCAAAGTCTCGCTTTTCAGGCTCGCACGAGTGCTTATCCAATCACAGGACGCGCACATGTCAAGTTCAGCACAAGACCTTCTCGCTGGCCTTGGTGTCGCAGACTCGAGAACTGATTGACTATCGCAACTGACTGTGTCAGGGCACAGGAGCCTGCTCTGATGATTCTGAAGGCCTCAGGCAGATTTCATAGAACCTGACAACGCGAGCTAGCAGAAATATGATATGTGATATGATAAAGATGGCTAAAAACTCTACCATAATATACAACACTGAAAGCACCGCAACCAAGTGAATATATTATGACATGAAGAAAACAGACTTTAGAGAATCATTTTATTGACATATTTATGACCAAAAAAAAAGCTTTACTTTTTTGAGTATGTTTAGGCCGGCAGGGAAGGACTTGCTGTCCCTGACGGCCCACCTCTGACTGATAGATTAATTGATGTTGTCATTATCAAACTAGAAAAATTCTCTGGCAATTAACAAGCCACAACTTGTCTTGTTGGTTGTTTATAACAGTCGAGATATTGTGAATGATCTCAGCTTGAGTAGGAGAGTTACATCCACATCCATACCAGGTGCTGGACCCACAAGAGCAAGAATAAACAGCTTGCATGCTGCATGACTCCAGTGTTCAGTGGAATTTATTTAAACGCCAGGCTGATCGCATCCTTGGCATACATACTGACCGTTGTGATGTAATGATTGACAGACAGAGATATGTATGAAGCAGATAACAAATAAACAATATGTTTAAAACAGTATGTTTCCAGTGTTTTCCTCCTAAATATGCTTGTTTCCACTTTAGGGATGCACTATCTACACTCAGAAGCTCCCGTCAAGGTTATCCACAGAGACCTGAAGTCACGGAACGGTAACATTTTATATTCCCAAAATACTTAAGGATTAGTATGAAGGTGAATGTCATGTACTGATTTTTAAAATATTATTTTCCATTTCAGTTGTTTTAGCTGCAGACAAAGTTCTCAAGGTAGGTGGAGGTTGATCTCATAGTGCTGCAAAAGGAAGCACATGGCCAACTCAGCTTGTGAATGATCTGTGCTTGAAATACTTGCATAGTAGTTGCCTACAGTACATGGACACAAGAGGGCAGTGACTAACTTGGCATGTGTGAAAAGTACCCTGATAACATTCCTGGCAATTAAATGCCAGGGGAGCTGAGACTGAGGAGAGAGAGAATTTAACAAAAGCCAAGTCAAACTATTAATTTTACAGCTTTATTTGAAAAACAGGAGATACACCCATCACACCCAACCATTTACTGCATGTTGAGAACAGCTGTTTCTGTTTTGTGGCATTTCTGCGTTGATTTGAACGTTGAATAAGTGTAAATATTCAATTATAACAAAAAAAAAACAAAAACAAAACGGGGTAGTTAGAGGAGCATAGTCCACAGCTGAAACTGAGAAGAAGCCCCAGAGAAATATTTATTAACAATATTGAAGTGTGCCCAATGGGATATACCTGAGGAAAAAAAGCGCTCCAGTCCAGAATATAGCAGAAATGCATCTTTATTTACAGCAGCATCTGCACTCTTCAGGATTATTTTTTTTTTAGTCGGTGAGAGCTACCAAATTACCTATCCCTTTATTTGTAACGTTAGTCTGACCTTTGTTTTGTCGTTTCAGATCTGTGATTTTGGGGCATCCAAGTTTCTGACCCACACAACTCACATGTCCTTGGTGGGAACCTTTCCCTGGATGGCCCCCGAGGTGATCCAGAGCCTGCCTGTGTCTGAGACATGCGACACCTTCTCCTATGGTGTGGTGAGTGGCACAAAGCAGGCAAAGTTACACTTTCATAAGTCTGGTGCAGTTTTTTCGATGAGGCCAAGGCTCACAAAAGCTTACCAGGTCAGTGAAACGTTAATGATTGAAAAGGAACTTTTAAATATGTTGATGATAGAAGTTGCATTTTTGCCTGTTCAATATATTAAAGCTTTTAATTGGACCTGATAAAGGAGAGTATTTTAGGCGGACAAAACTTTGTCCTTAGTCAAGGACTACCATTAGCGTATGTCTCTGCAGGTACAGTCCATCACTGCACTCAAGACTTCAGAACCGTGTTTAGTACTTTAAAAACTTACTTTATCTTCTCTGTTCAAAGACATATGTTTTTCTTTTTCTGAGATCAAGGCAATTTCTCAGAATTTTTTATACCAATTGATTCTGACATTTTGTTTTAAAATCAAATCCAGTGAGAAAGTATTCATTATCACACATCCACAACCTGGGTTGAAGATAATCCTGACAAGAAAGTTTTTTTTATTTCTGCTTCGAATTTGAAGAAAAGGCACTTGAGGCCCTCTTGACTATAAAAGAACAACTACCAGTAAGTCAGTCCTGCCAGTATTTTCATTCCTGCATTTATTTCTCTGTCCAAGTGGGCAATAACAAGTACTTTGACCTTTGCAGAGCCTCTTCATAACATAGTGCCTCTCATTATCTCAAAATTGAAAAAGCTCACGTGAAGTTGCACGTCTAAAGACTGCTGGAAGGTTGACTTTACGATGGAAATCTCCAGTTCCCCTTAACTTGCTGTAAACTCACAGCCTATATTATTAAGTATCTAAGTTATTGTTTGGAAGTTGAACTTTATGTTGCATCAGCTCAATGTCAGATTTTACAAGTCTACAATTTAATATCCACAATGTTTTAGATTCCACCTGGTGCTTTTTACAACCGCTGTACTGCAAAATGATTGAAATGAAAGAGTGCAGTTCCCCCCTCAGTCATTCCTTTGAGGAGTTTATTTACAGTAAAGTGCATATGTGTAATTAGCAGCAGCTGGCTGCAAAAATGCAAAGATATGGTACACATATGCTGCTTTTTAGCATCTTTAAAAATGACATTTCCATCTTTTCATGACATAGGTTTTATCTGACGCTGCTGAATACCAACTGAAAAGATCTTCAATTATCAGCAGGATACTGAATTTCAGTCTGTTAGTGGGTGTGAAATTAAAAAAGAAGAAGTTTATTTTCTATTTTGCAGTCAATTTCAAGAAGAGATAGACAAGTGTTTTAATGTTTATTTGGATCTCCGTATGTAACCTGCACAGCTGTATTTCAAAGCCTACCTCACAGATGAGTAAACAGCGGATTACTGGCTGTTCTCTACACTGGCAGCGCATACTAATGTAGCATTTTAATGTCTGTGTACTAACTTATGGTTTCTTTTGCAGGTGCTTTGGGAAATGCTCACCAGAGAAATACCTTTCAAAGGCCTGGAAGGACTACAAGTAGCCTGGCTGGTGGTGGAGAAAAATGAGGTATTCTTCCATGTCAGTACACGTATGCTGTATTTTAAGTCTTGAACCTTCTAACCAGGTGAATATTTGGCCAAGATACGCTAACTTGCAGGAAATGAATATTTCAGGTTTGTATTGTTGCATAATGAAATTGCTGGAGGTAGTAGGTGTGAAATGTATTGTTCAAAGTTGAAGAAATAGTTAAATATTTTTGAAAATGTACCTATTTACTTTCTTGTAGTGGGTCAGAAGGGTGCAGACTTTTTATAGTGGTTTGCTGACCACTTAAAGAATTTTTAAAACTCATTCATTTATTCATTCACTAATTGATAAATTGTTTTCCTAGGGGGCTATGCTAGGTGCTAACATGCTAACACATTCACACACGCTCATGATAGCAAAGGCATCAGGAGCAATAAGAGGTTCAATACCTTGCTCAAGGGCACTTTGACACTGGGGAGGAGATAGGATTGGGAACAAGCAATCTCTATTCATGAAGTTACCAATCTAACTAAGTATAACATGTTTGTTTAATGTTGAGTACAAAACCTGAAGTATAAAACTGTCAAGTTAAAGTTTGAAAAAGTTACTTCTGTGAGGTTTCCAGGGAACCAGCAGTATCTGAAGGGCAGAGCCGGCCTTCAGCGCTGCCCTGTGTTTATCCTTATGCTAACCTTAGCTAACACAAAATAGTGGGGTTGACCTTCTCATCCAAATTTCTGCAAGGAAGTCATTCAGTAAGTCATTGGCAGAAGCCAAGAAAGGCAGTACTTGGAAATAATTTTTATTCACGATAATGTTCTCAGGTGAAAATGGCATAAAAAAACAATAACAAGTAAGGCCTTTCTTTCAAGGGGCAAACGCTGTGTCCCAAATGGGTTCAAGGCTGATTTTTGGGTCAGGTGAGAGTTTAGGAAGTAGGTTAGTAGCGGTTAACACAAATGTCCGCAAAACAAATAGATGTCTGTGTTAATACATGTGTGTTTCAGAGGCTAACCATCCCCAGCAGCTGTCCCATCAGCTTTGCTGAGCTCATGAGGAAATGCTGGAAAACTGAGCCAAAAGTGAGTGATAATAACTTAAACCACCAAGTGTCATTAGCATGTAAATGAACCACATATGTGTGTGTGTGTGTGTTTTCACCGCTATTAAGATGTTTTTTTGTTTTTTTTTGTCGATGTAGGAAAGGCCAATGTTCAAGCAGATCCTCTTGACTTTGGAGTCCATGTCTAATGACACCCAACTGCCTCAGCAGTGCAACTCTTTCCTTCACAACAAGGCTGAATGGAGGTAATGTGATCAGCCGTTCTACAGGGCAAGTCAATGTATTTGTAACGCTCTTTATCTATCAGTATACTGCCTCAGCCTAAGGAAATGTGAAACCGTTTTCAAAGAATGATGTGGAAATGTAGCTGATGGGGGCCGTGAAATGTAAAAAAGGAGACGAGCTCGTGCATATAGATCTTTAATGATTACACTGATAGCTACATAAAGGCGCAAAAACCTCCAAAGAATGATCCATCTGGATATATTTCCTCTCTTTACCCATAAGGCCTAAAAATAATCACCATCTTTTTCAAGTAGAAGTGTTTAATTGGGCTGTATGAGCAGCTGGAGGTTTGGTGATGTTCAGCACAGCCTGAGTCTCAGCTGCTACTTTATTCTCTGTCTGCCTCTCAGCGGGGATTGTCTGTGCTCCGAGGTTTTTCCTCAGAAGTTCCTCTGGTGGCATCATGTCCAGGCAGGCTGCCATCTGCAGGTGAAGCAGGCTGGAGTAAAGCTCAGGGTTGGAAAACCAAACGGGACAGTGTGTGACACACATAGACACATATTTTATCCCAACAGGTTGGATATTATATTCATGGCTGTACATGGAAGGAGGAGGTAAATTTGTGGGAATAATTAACCAGAAAAGGCAGAGAGATGTTAGGAATAGATACAGAATCCAGTAGTGGTCAGATATTAGAATACAAATGGGATTTTTTTTCATAATTTTTGACTCATCGTGAGCTACCAGTCTCCCAATTTGAAAGAAGTGGGAGGTGTGAGTTTCAAGTGTTGAGGTTTAGTTTTAGGAATGTTTTCACATCTGTTAGAAGCCCAGCGAAGCAATCATAACCCTTGTTACACATTACTGCACTCACCTGCCACTTCAAAGCGCCTTTCTGGTTATCCTCCCCAGAGCCAGATTAGGAGATAGATACTCTTCTCTCCTCTGTGTGTTTATTAAGGGGCTGAGACTCACAGAGACCTGCTGACAGCAACTTAGCTTAGCGCTTTGAAAGTGGTTCAGACTATTAATCTTATTGTAAACTTAGAGTTTTTTTTCTACTTTTTTCATAGTGAATGTTATGTACAACCGTGGTCATATTAATTCAGGGGGAAAAAAAAAACATCTTAGAGAAAAGTTCTTTGATGACTTTTGGGTGGAGGTGTGCTAACATGCCCACCCACCACCACTCATTATGCTAAGCTAACTGGCCTCTAAGGCTCCTTAATGCACACACAGAGGGGAGAAGGGTATCTATCTTCTTGTCTGGCTCTGGGGAGGAAGGTAAATAACTACTTCCCAGAAGTGTGAGTGCTCCGGTAATATTATACTGTGCTTGTTGTTACAACTGCTTGGTTTTGTGTCAGTTAGTCATTTAGAAAGTTACTGGATTCCATGTAGCTGAATATCCATCCATCCATCCATCCATCCATCCATCCATCCATCCATCCATCCATCCATCCATCCATCCATCCATCCATTCTATACCGCTTATCCATTAAGGGTTGGGGGGGGGGGGGCACTCTACCTCTGAGCCTGCTACCCTGTAGCTGAATATCAAATGTAAAACTTAAATGAAGTTACATTTTGTATTAGAGCAGTTTGGACACCAGCTTGAAGATGAAGAAGTGATATCTCATTTGTTCCTCTTGCAAGTGTCGACAGAAGTGCATCAGTTTATTTTGAGCTGGTGCAAATGTGGACTTTGTGTATGAAAAGGGTCTCTAGGGACTGGGAGAAAATGCTGAGAATGTTTGCGGGGAAAGTGGGTAGCAAGAGAGCAAATTATAACGGAAGTGGTGCAAGAATGTAAATTGTTTGAGGTGGGAAGTGTCAGGGCGGAGGCAGGCTGGGCCGTCTGCCCGGTTACATGTGTTTATGAAAATGTCACATTTCACATTCATTTTTAGAAATAGTTCTTTTGACTTGAGGAAAATCTAAGCCATGAATCTACCTTTAACTGCATTACTAGCTTTGGTACCAGTATTAGCTACTCTACTATTAAGCAAAATGATGTTGATGAGCTGGGCAAATGTAAATAAATGATTAAAATCGGGCAAAAATATGTCACTGAAAGGCTTTGTTGTCCAGATAAAGTACAAGCCAGCAGAAACAAACAACAAATGTAGGCTACATAATTTGAAAACCGTTAAGATGGATTATTAATTCTGATATGTGAGCAGAGTCCTCTCGTTTTATTCGCATTTTTCTGCTGTTTGTTAAAGCGATGCCAAAGGCGTGTGTGTTTTGGCGTTCTCAACTATGACCATGACAGCTTTGGGTATATTATATTTAATCATACGTATGGAGTGATAGTTTGCTTCATTTCCACATTTCCATGTCAAGATATCAACACACAGGCAGGAGTGATAGTTTAAAGTGATCATATTGATTCAAAAAAGATTAAGCAGCAACAGCTAAATGAAGTATTTTCTCTAGCCATGTTACTCTGTGGTTTATCTCAACCCGACGCCTGGGTTTATACAGCCTGGAAAAGTCATGGAAATTTAGAAATTGCTTTTTCTAGGGCTGGAAGAGTTGTGTAATAATGATTAAGCCAGGAGGTTGTGGGAAATAAAATCTATTTTTGTCGATGATGATTGCCTTTAGTACATGTTTATGTTTTATCAAACCACAAGGCTTGACATAAGTTTTGGTGAAATCCATACTAGAACATTTTGACAATAATTTCTGTGTATTTTTTTTTTACATGTACACAGATGTTTTAAAGAATTTTTGGTCACGAAAGCATGGAAAAATCATGTATATTCATAATTTACAAGTAAAACTGTGTATGAACCTTGTGCACCTCAAAGACCCCTGACAGAAAATGACATTAAAACTCAAGACACTGCGTACTTTAAATAGTTTATTGATCAAATACTTGAAATTTACTTAAGTATGCATTTTTCAAACCTTAAATGAATAATTACACTGCTATTTGAGTTATGTTTTGCGCTGATCTTCTCACCACTGCATGTTTTTCAGTCTGCGGTTATTTGCTGTTGTCAACAAACATAACAAAAAGACCAAAACCACCCAGGAACTCATTGCAATAAAACTGTTTGTGTAGGGGAAGATTTAGTTCGTTCCTTGGTGCCAGCACAGTGAATGAACTCGGTATGGTATGACTAAGTCATAAATTGTGTTAGAGGGAGATTATGTTGTTGTTTTTTTCCCCTGCTATTTTCCTTCTTTGCCTGAAGGTGGTGCTGTTCACCCTGTCTTCCCCTGTACGTTGAGCTGCAGATGGTTGAATGGAAGACTGATGGCGCCTACTTTAAAACCTTGCATGCTAATGTTGCCCTGACTTTTTATTCTCTTGCCTCCCAACCGGACTTTGCAGTGTTGCTCCTTAGTTTGATCTGATTTCAATTCATTTGTACTTGTAGACGTCTTCTAAAAGCAGGCCAGGGAGCTGTGTGGTTAGGAAGACATTTTTGACTTCTTAGGTCCTGTTTGTTCAAATGTATAATTTGGTTATTTTTCCTTTCTTTTTAAGATAGATTCGCTAGTAGTTAATATTATGGATTGGTCTCCTTGATGCCAAAACTACCATATTTGGTGAATAAATCAACTGTCGTCATCCCTTGTAGGACATTAAGAAAGCAGTGAAAAACCATCTACAACTTCAGTGGTTTTGAATCTTTTTCTTTTAATCTCACTTTAATCAAAATAAAAACAGGAAATCGCCATCCAAAATATGCTACCAGTTACGATGTGATTTTTTTTTTTGGTGACATTGTCCTGTTGTTGCTGCAGGTGTGAGATTGAAGCTACACTCGAGCGGCTGAAGAAGCTGGAGAGGGACCTGAGCACTAAAGAGCAGGAGCTGAAGGAGAGAGAGCGGCGTCTGAAGATGTGGGAGCGTAAACTCATCGAACAGTCCAACAGCCCGGTGAGCTCCTCATTATCTCTTCTTCACCTTGGCTCACCTTCACTCTCAGGACAACAAACACCCCCTGTGAAGTGGTCACAGCAGCACCTCATTGTTTCACCGCTATTGGCATGTGTGTTTCCTCACTCCTATTTAAAGAATGACAGAACCCCCCCCCCCATCCTTTTGCTTGCCTGAAGTGGAAATGGAAAAGCAGTGAAATGAATAAATGAATAAAAAGTACATTATAAGAAGGAAGCGGAATCACATTATGGGTAGTAAATATTATTGGCAGCACTGCTTGTATGCGCAGCCTAGTACACGGGTGCCAAACAAGTACATTTGCATCATGATGAGTAGAGCAAGAACTGCATCCTCACAAGAATACATACGGAAGTGGGACCGTCCACCTTCTGTCCTGTAGGTCGCTGCTTTGCTGCTGGATTTTAATGTTTCAAACTTTTATTTTTAGCACACAAAAATGGTTGTGAGGCATTGCCAGCGTCGCACACAAGCATGTAGACCTTCACGCGTTTCTGTGAATGATGCACTGCGGGGAATCTTGCGTGATTGGACGCTGCTTTTGTTTATCAGGCGCCCATCATCATTCAATAAGCTCGCAGTTTATTTCTAAAATACTTCCCTGCGTGTCCTCTCTTTTCCTATCCTGCTCTTCTGCTAACTTCCTTTACCATTTAATTCTGAATATTTCCTGTAATTTTAAGTCTGCTGCAGGTCTCCTATGGTGGGGCTTGTTGCAGGCTCCCCTGTTAGGAGAAAGACTTCTTAAAGTCCCCCAGTAAATACGTTGCTTGAGGAATTCTTCTCTTCTTTGGCTTTGCTCGTACTGCAGGTCATTTGTTTGACACTAAGCTTTGTGACAACAGATGGATTTGCATTATACATTTTGCACTGGCCTTTTTATGTTTGCAATAAGCATAAATCCAAATCACACAAATTACAAAATATGACACAAATTAGTTATTTGCAATCACATCAACAGTGGCTAGATTAGCCATTTGTTGGGGTTTGGACTTGCAATTAATAGTTTTCAAGTTACGATGTTGATCGATCAAATATAATTTAATGACAAAGTGGTTTCCACCCAAAATATTTCTTAAATTAGATTTTATTTTTGTGTGTTCTTCCCACAACAAACAGATGGAATATCTTTGATTTTTGATTTTGTAATTGCTTGTGAAGGCTCGATAGACTGGCGTCTATGATTGACTCAGTGGTTGGTGAGTGTAACTTCCAAACTCTATTGTTCAGCGTGGTTGAATTGCATTCCCCCTCTTGGTGCAGTTTGTTTTGAGCAGGAGTGAATAAAGCAACTGCACTTGAGAGCACCCAAAAACAACTGAACCAAGACCTGTTAAAGAGGCAGTCTTGACTGGGTTCTACAGTAAAGAATGAAATCTCCCATTGTGGATTTATTTTGAAAATGTTGAAAATGATCCAACTCAGCACCTTCATGATCTCCGCAGGGTTTGTGGCTCTTGAGTCAACTGCGCTTTACGTCTTTGGCTGTAGCAGTGCAGAGCACGCAAACACTAACACAAAAATAAAAGCAGAAATAAAGTTGGAGAATTTTGAAGTAGCTAGAACACAGGATCTTACCGTAACTCTTAATAACGCCAGTAAACCAATAAACAAATTAAACATTCCGATGAGATTTGTTGCGACGCGTTTTGGTTCACTTAATTTTTTTTTTTTCCTGTGTGAAAAAACCCAAACCAGGGGGGAAACTTTCCAAAGTCATCAACTGATGCAGAGTCGTAGGTGTGTAAACACTCAGTGACCCCACAGAGGCGACCTGCAGGCAGACCCCTCACTAAATTAATCCACTTTCCTTATTTACACTTTATTTGGGAGTTGGAAACTGACTTCCTTTTCCTCATTTCTTCTGTTTGCCCTCATGTCCCCGCTCTCCACCTGTCTCTCCCTCTCAGCTCTTCTTTCCCGTCACAAAAAAGATAAGTGCGGAGTCGTTTTATCAGTCTAAGACGGAGGAGTCAAACAGTTCACAGATGTCATGTCAGATCACAGCCTCCGGTAACGATGAGGTCAACCTGCAGTCCTTGGTGAGAGGCTTTGAGGATGCGGACTTTGGACAGCCTGTCCTGCACTCGGGCTTACAGGTCAACATGCAGACCAAGCAGAACTCCTCCAAATCCAGCTGCGTCAGAGAAGGACACAAATTCAACATGACGATGGGACCCTTTGCTTGCTCTGATGACAGTGAATAAACTCCTCTCATGTATCCGTCAGTCACCGGGATCTCAGCGAAATGAAAGAACTTTTTTCATCTTGTTGACCACTTCACATTTTAATAATCATTGTTAATCACAGATGCACGATTTCCTGCTTCTTTTATTTTGTCCGTTCAGAAAAAAAAAAATGGCAGAGAAATCAAGTCTCTGCCATCACAGAATATATTTGAAACCCTCCACCTATGGACATTATGGGAGTAATTTGCTTTGTGCCTGTGCTGGATATATAGTGCCATGCTGTGAAGAAAAAGCCATGTGAGCCACTTGGAGACTTGGAGAAGGCCAGGCATTCATGATGAAGTGACATTTTCCTGACATTAAGATTGGCCAATTTGTTCTGGATGTGGTGGAGTGCAGTTGTTGAATGCAGTCTCTTACCGAGATGGCCTCAGGGCCGAGGATTACGAAAGACTTAGTACTGAGGCCAGATATAGTTTGCCATATTATTAATGATTAATAGCAATGTTTCTGCAAAAGCCACACTTTGATGGACCTTAATCAAACTCACAGCCCAATTATTCACAACGTAGAGCCATCTTTTCTGACACATTATAAATACGGTATCTTGATATAGCCAATATTACCCTGCACTTCACAGTAGAGGAGACTGTATTAGTAGTAGTAGTTAGCTATATGGCTTCATCTGGGGGAAGGACATGCTTCCTTGAGCAAAGCCCATTAAATTGTCCCCTTCTCTTGTTAGTCAGTCACATGACGAGGTAATCCTCCGTGTTGTTGCTTATTAACTTCCTGCAAGGACCTGATCATCCCATTCAAATATTGTCTGGAGTCTTGTGCCATCGTGACATAAACAGAGGAGTCTTAACATTTGATTACACACCAACTCAGCCACTCTCAAACACCACAGCTCCTTCCACTAAAACTATCTGCAGCTTCAAAGTGTCAATCACCTTCCTGCAACTGTTTGTCATTAAATCTGTTTCTATCAACTCTCTGCTCATGTCTTTGCTTTCATTAATGATGAGAGAGAGGGAAATAATTAATGAGAATTAAACAGAATTACCATCATTTCCAGCAGTTTTCTGATGGGACTAGAGCTGCAATGATAAAGCAATCAGGAGGGAAAAATATCATCACCATCTGTTTTGATAACTGGTTAATCGCTACAGTCTTTATTTGTAGTCTTTTAAACATAAAGATTAAATACTTTTTAAAATTTACGACAGAAAAGGAAGAGTCGGTAGGAGGACTGGATTTGAACATGTCATGTTGGGCTTCTTTGATTTCTCATAGACTTCATCAATTAACCATGAAAATGGCCTTCAGATTTGTCAACGAGTGAAACAGTTGTTAGTTGCATCCCTAGAGATTAGAAGTGCAAGAAGCCTGTGTTATTGAGTGAACTACCGCACAAGCTTCCCCATAAGTCAAGTCAAAAGAAGCCCTCCTGTTTAAATGTTGAGATACCTATTGTAAACACTTTAGTGCAGAAGAAGTAAGAATTTGTGAAATAAGTGCATTGAAAAGTGATGTCAAGTCACCCCAGTGAGACTTTGGCAGTGGCAGAGTGTCTCTGAAGCTGTTTACTTCCGAGCGGCAGCACTGGAGGAGGCGGAAAACGCTGCAGGGTTGAGTGGCTTTATGAAGCTGCTGCACTGAAATGTATGGCAGCGTCTTGTCTATTGAGGACGGCGTTCCGTTCACAATCTGGAGAAGACAGTGAATGAGGATTACTCATTCAGTTAGTCATCTTTCCTCCAATTTTCCGTGGCATTATTTCTGTCACCAGTCTCATGATCACAATGATGAAATCTTTATTTTGGCTGGCAAGTTTCTGCATGATTACACTTAATGAGCAATAAGTGATTTATCGTTCAAATAGATCACGTTAGCTCAGTCAGATGGACGTTTTACTTCGATGTAGACCATTAGAGGCTTCAGCACAATAACTGCAGACGTGATTGCTGAGGAGACATGCAAAACATTTTCCATTTTAATAACATTTATTTTAAATCTTAGGATTTTTACTCAAAGATGCATTTCCTATAAGCACACATACACAAACACACACTGTCAGTGTGCATCCATCTTCTAACATCTGATTGTTTTCTATGCAGCTGCTGCCCAACCTTGACATCTATACCTGGACTGAGGAGCATGTGGTTAGTGTTTTGACTCCCAACTAGTGATTTATTTGTAATGAAATTGTTATTAACAGCCAACATGCGCCTACATTGTTCCTTCAGTATTTCTGGATGCAGCAAATCTTCGGTGAAGGTCGGTCAACCCCTTTCTCAATATAACTCATGGCAATCTGTCATCAGCGGTGTCTGAGTGTTAATCTGTGACCCAAAGCTTCTTATTCTGTTTTACAGGGGAGAGTGCATGTGGCATGCAGTTGTATGCAGACCTGTTCAGGGAAAACCACATCACTGGAAAAAGGCTGTTACTGCTTAGCGAAAGTGACATGCGGGACATGGGGGTCAAGTCCAAAGGTCACGCTATGCACCTCAAGGCAAGGCAGTAGCTAAATATTAACATAAAAACAAGCCATACATGCACGCTTGCAGGATGAAATCAGTGCTGATGTCTCCTCTTTGGCAGGGCGAAATTGAAAAGCTAATTCATGATTACCTCGGGTTCCTCCACTTTCCTCCACTGTTGAAGGTAATTGTGCATTAAAAGTTTCTTCTTAGCCAACAGGAAGAGTTGGTTCTGATTTTCAGTGGATGTTGGTGCACCTTTTCTTCCTAGGATGAGCTGGAAACAGAGGTGGAGACCAGTAAAACTGTCAATCTGGAGCTGGTGTTTGGGTACCACTGGAAACCAGGGACCGGAGAGACTGTACGTCTATAATCAAACACACACACGCACGCACGTATGTGCACGCACACACACACACACACACACACACACACACACACACACACACACGCACACACACACTCAAAGTTCCTGAATGATACATTTATCTATGCCAATTAATATCCAAATGGCACATCATTTCCAATTCAATATAAACCAGTTTGTTTCAATTTAACTTCTCTGTTTCAACAACTTCACCTACCCAGCAGGGAGTGTTACAGCTACAATAGCTAGCATTAGCATGGAGTTTTAATAATAATGTCAGAGAAAATCTTTTCATCTAACATTTAAAGAATGTTAAAGATGTTGAATGATTTCAAATAATGTTCCTGTTCCTGAAGATGTTTTTGAATACTTGACCTATACTCCTATTTTAGAGAAGAACATTATGGGAGCAAATGAAGAGCTTCCAAATGAAGATGTTACCAAAACATTACACGTAATATTCTCAAAACATTCCCAGAACAAGCCATGTCTGGTTGGGTTAGTGATGTGTATCAGCACGTTAACATTTTTTCACTCAAAGCAGTTTTACTAAATAAAAATGAACCGTAACTTCAAGTACTCCTCCTCAGCTTTTGTACTTCGGTATCAAATGAAAAGGCATCCTTTGATGAAATATTGAAGCGGTTTGTGCAGAGTTTGATACAGAGTCCTAGCCATTACCCTGAGTACGTGTTGGGCTTGAACGTGTTGCAGGGGTGACATCTGATTCTTTCACTCTCTCTCACTCTGAAGCGCTCTCAGGTAGCAAAAGTTGGCATCCATGGAGTCATTGTGAATTGAAGCTCAGTAATACCAACGTAAAGTACCTTTCCAGAATTCTGGAATTCCAGAATTCTGTAGCAGGCCTTAACTAAGAAGGACACCCTCACTGACATGTCTCCTTTAATCAGGTCCACTATGAATTGTTCAGTATAAAACTGCAACTCTCGAAAGACACCAAATCCTGTTTTTGCCGCAGTTGAATCCCGAAGCACTTGTGCTAAAGCAGTTTGTTCGGAGGATTCATGATGATGGCTGTTACACTGACCTTTGAAGGCATCACTAGACATGTATAAAACCAGACAAATAAACATTTCATTCTCCTCCGTGTTCCACCTCGACTCGCTCACAGCCCTTTGTTAGGGTCTCAAACTGTGGAGAAAGGGTGGCTCTTCACTTGCTGTTTGAATTTAATCAAAAATAGCCCATTTAGCCAGAAGTCATTTTCTTTTTAAAAGGCAAATGTTATTTAATCTTTCAGCTGTTCATTGTCCCATCATAAATAGTCCTCTTTCAGTGTGTTCGGCAGGGCTGAAACGAGCCTGCTAATTGCCTCCCATTTCTTCTGACATGTGGTGGTTTAGTGGGTAGAAAACACAGCAGGGAGAAGGAAACAGGAGGCTGAGAAAATGAGAGCTAATTATTTTCCCCTGCCTGGTGTCAGGTTCCGTGTCAGCCTTGTTTTTACAAACTGGAAGGTTTTTTGCACTAAATAAAACAAACCCACACTGCATTTTTTTTTTCTTCGCCCCTCTTTGCTGGCGATGTCATGGAAGCAGCTGCACTTCTCAAAGACAAAATGAGGGCCTGCGATTGAGCGGCCACCATCTGACAGCCACTGAGGGTTCCCTACTAATGAGGATATCACCGTGCAGCCAAGTGAAAGGTGCTGAATTATGTATGAGTTGTCATTAGATGCACTCGGGTCCTAGGCATCATTACCAGACATTGTTTCTGCTGGAGTGATTAGACTAGCATGGACCTGGGAGCCCCGGCGCGACAGTCCAGGGCCAACTCCAGGCCAGCGCGGGGCCACTGGTGTGTTTCCGAGCCAGAGGCTTACTGGAGCTTCCCTTTTGAGATGTTTCCAGCCCCTGGGGACAATGTAGGAGAGGGCGAAGGCTCCTCCGACGAGTGTGCTAGCGCCACTCCTCTGATGTCTTTCTCTGTGATCACTACACAATGGATTGGCCTGTGCCATGAACCCTGTGTGGTTAAGCGGTGACCTGTGGCTTCATAGCTGGCGTTTGGGGATTGGCAGAATCATTACTGCTTCGTCAGCATTCAGTATGCAGGAGAGGAGGGTTGGGGAATTGTTCAGACATGTGCCTCCTAGTGAGAATTTGATGTGTGTGGCATACGGATTCTGATGAGAGAGAAAAGCTAAACAATGTTTTTTACCCCATATCAACCAAGAACAGAGTCGAGACTTTGACTGTGAATAATTACGTTTTACAAGGAAGACCTGCATTGAAATAACTGCCGTCCTCATCGGTTTCTACTTTAATATTTTTCTCATCAAATATTCCCTCTGCATTGTTGAAGACATTAATATAGTGTGTAGGGGAATTGATTTCCATTTGTTTACTTTCTAATACATCATATACAAATTGCGTTTGACGTTATGCTCCTCTTTAAGTCATTTTGTTATATAAATATTTATCATTCTTGTCCTTCAGCACAAATGTGAGGCCTTATGATTTTTCACTGCCTTAAAACTGCCTCTAGGTTGTGCTGTTGGTTTATATACAGAAGTTCCCCACACAGAAAAGTGTAATTATTAACTTTTGTGTACAATCGGGTGTTTATTAACAGTGTTTCATAATTAAAACTTGTTTTTTCGAAGGATTGTAAATGGAAAATGTTTATGGAACTGGATGGCGATGACATAGCCATAACCTACATCAAAGATGTCGTCTTTAACACCAACCGCCGCGACGTGGCAGTCCTACGGATGACTAAGGTGTGGTCAGAAACACATTTTCCTCCTGTTTAACACTATCTGATATGATACATGATTTAGTACATCAATGTTCTTGCAATGCAGCCTCCGTTTGTGATGGACAAATGGATCGTAGGAACACAACAGAACCAGAAAGTGGACTACATAGTCAGCTACGAGGTGATTCATTTCAGCTACTGTGAGAGGAAGCACACACAGCAAAGCCACATGTCAGCCATTTCAAATTCAAATTCAAATTTCATAATTCCCTCGTAGCATTCACAAGCCTCTGCAGCCTCTGCCTCATATCTGTTAATCCTATATGAATACAGAGTGATGTGAAGTCACCAAAGTGTACAAGACACAGCTTCCCCGTGACGTGGAGTCTCACTGGAGGACAAGACGAGATCAAGACTGTGGAGCTCGTCATCGAAACAACCCCAGCAAACATTGACTGTAACCCCAGGAGCAGGTCTCACTCTGGTAACTGCCTACTCAGAGTTGATGTCCAATTTAATTCTAGATATGTATTTAACCCTACATTTATCAGTTATTATCCTGTGTTTTAATTCAAGATCCCTTATGGATGTACAGTGTAAGGCTGCGGCAGATGATGATTCAGAAATCACGGCAGCCGCCTGCTGTTCTGACGGAAGCCCGCACTCTGCCTCAGTTCCTGTCTGCACACGGAAAACAGGAGTTCTCTTACGCTGCAGCTGTCCGCCGCTCTCCCAACCGTTCCAGTGTATCTCCCTGGAGTGACTCACGCAGCTCCTCGCCAACGACTAACCTGTCGCTCATGCTTGCACCACTTCATCTGGGGTCAAAGGGCAGCAGCCCATCCAGCACTACGTCAGAGAGCACCTCAGAGAGAGATCGAGACCGCCCGCTCAGTGCCGGGGCAGTGCACGACAAACGCAGATGTAACCTCTTTGGCAGCACACTATATGTAGGAGAGGTGCAGGGTCGGGGGAAGGCATGGACAAATACCAGGGGCAACTATAGTCATAATAAAATGAGCCGAAGTTCTCGACAGCCAGGGAGGCCACGCTCCAACAGTTACAGCGTCACACCACAGAACCGCCCACCCATGATACCAGGTATATTGTCTGTGACAGCAAACCCCAGTGGGGAAAAAGAGGAGGCCAAAGCCAGTGATGGAGGCTGGATCAAAGTGGAGCGTCAGAGAAGATTACCACGTCAGGACAATAAACAAGCCAGAGGTCGACAGAGGAGAGGGGGCAGGGGAGGGCGTGGCTCTGGTGGAAGAACACAATATGGACCGTGATTGACAGCGTCTTGAACGCCCGGCATGTCACACTTCTACTGACATGTTCAAAACTGAGCTGCTCATTGAGGAGAATTACACAGACCCACCTAACTTTTTTTTTTTTTCTTTTAACTGACTGCTCTCAAGTCAACTTGTTTCTCTCATGTACAGGTTTATAAGAGTTACCAAATGCCTAAAGAGTTGTTTTTAACGATCATGCAGAATAAACATGAACTGTTCATATTTTATTATATATTATTGTGTTTGCTTCTCTCTTCTGTATAATGACAGATTGCTGCTCCCTAAAATGCTATTCTGTTTATCTTCTTTTGAACGAGCCCCTTTTAGTTCAAAATGACTCAGTGCAGTTTCCACTGGGTATTCCTGTTTAAAAGTCGCTTTTACTGAATTTCAATTTGAATTTAATTCCAACGGGAGCTCATAGACATGGCTGAATTATCTGTGTTCAGATAGTTTGTAAAGTAATAATGCTACCCTGAAAAATTCCACTGAAGTAAAAGTACGTGAGGAGCATCATATTTAACTTTGTCTGCAAAAATGTTTCTGCAGAAAAATGTGAGCTAATAGTTCCACTATTATAAATTATTATTTTATTACTACTCTATGCATTAGTTTGTTGCAATACGGCTGGGTAGTTTGATCTTCTATACATGCATCATGATGTTTGTTGCATTGCTGAGAAGCTCAATAAAAAGCCTTGGTTCAGCTTTGTGAAAATTCATTTTTCAGCATTTGGGGTTTTGAAGAAGGGCCGGCATGGCTCAAAGGTAGTGTGGCCGTCTAGCAACTGAAGGGTCGCTGGTTCGATCCTCGCTTCCCCCGGTGACCATGTCTAAGTAACCTTGAGCAAGATCCTGAGCCCCTGATGACCCTGTGACCCTTAACAGATAAGGGTCACAGAAAATGGATGGACAGCTTTTGAATAGCAGGATACTTTTTCAACCCACATAGGAAGGCTTTATTATGTTGTAACATTATCAGAAATATTCAAAATCACCAGATCTGGTATGCAAATATGTCAAAATGAAAAAGTGAAAATTTACAATTTGAAGCATACTAATATTAAATACATTGTGATGTTGCAGTATGAAGTTTGCAATAACCTAGCAAACTACAAACATGTAATTGTGCTTAAATGAAAAGAACTATAACAAATGCATGTAACTTATATATGTTACAAATTTAATATCCCAAAATTTCATATTTTCCATCCTCTACTTGCTGAAAACAGCGAGCGCATAAATCGTAGACGTCGGTCCAAGCACAGAGCAAATAGTCGACCGGTTAAAAAAGGTTATAAAAAAACAAAATAGGAAGGGAGAAACATTTTACCCGCCGTGTATGCAAATCTACAAGCGAGAACTTCGCGCCACGCCGACTTTCATGGAAGATGTATCACTTCCGTTTCACAAATTCCACAAAAATGAACGCGCTAGAAATGCGTTGGTGCTCAGAAAAAAAAGAATTTGCCCGGTAATCTCTATAATAAGTTTAATTAATGACTTTGAAGCCCCGGTCATTCACAGAATACTTAGTCTCCATTTAACTTGTAGCGCTATGGTTTATGCAGCTGTCAGGACTTTCCGGTGGCGCGGGAAACGAACAGAGAAGTCTGGCTGCAGCAGTCCGACCCACTTTGTTCACCGCCGCTCGTCTGCTCGTGTCTGTCCTGGTGAGTCTTGGGAGAGAAAATGCCTTCAACCCGCTCCAAGGTAAGAAGACTAGCAAAAATACTTCCCATGATTCGTTTGTCACCAACTTTGTTTTATATTTTTATGTCATCGATGCTAAATTTATTGTTTAAACCACACAGGGAAAGTAAACCTTTAACCTTTAAATGCTCAGCGGACATTTTGTTCGCCATTAAACACTGAAAAACGAGGAAAGTTGCTGTACGGTTGAAACATACAAATAATAAGGTTTTTTTTGTGTGTGTGTGTAGAAGTTACATGAGTAATATCAAATTTAGTATGTTGAAAGCTTTTATATTTGTCCCTCTGTGCAATCGGATCCAGATGCATTAGCTCTGTGTGTGTGTGTGCGTGTGCGTGTGTGTGTGTGAGAGAGAGAGAGAGAGAGAGAGATTTGATCAGTCCATTTCAACCAAATCTCAGTTGGCTTTATAGGGTAAATTTGATTGAATATCGCATGTTTTAGTTCTCCTTTACTTTGTCTGGCTGTGTGCGCAGGGGTGTGTCCTCCACCATTAGCCTTTATCTGAAGCTATTGTTAGCCAGGGAGTCATGGTAGAATTATTTTTCAATCGTCATATTGAATTTTTCTGCCTCTAAAAATAAAACTTTCATTTTGGTTTAGGACTATTTGATGAAGTCTTTTAAAAACAGAAGCAGACAGTAAGCTGCAGCTCACCGTCTTGCTCGCTCTTGGGTTTATTTACAAGGGTCTGTCTGACCTTCATGGGCTACAGAGGCACCAAGATATTTTCCTTTGTACAATCACAGTTGCTTCAATCATCCAATCAGACAATCAGTAGACTGGTAAAATTAGTCTGACTGATGGACACCTTGTGTCAATGCCAACCAGATGTGTGTCCCCAAACAAAAAGTCACAAAGGTTAGCAACGATTAGCAAAAATGTTCACACACAGCAGCACAATATACTGAATTGATTTCTCAACTACAGTATACCTCTTGACATTAAAAGCCACCGGTGCAATTTTTTTCCATATCACATCAAATAAGTTTTATATCAGATCAGAGAGTATTTGATGAAAAGGCAAACAGTCTGAATCTCCGTTGCTCCCCTCCACAGAAACAAGTAGCACTCCAGGCTCCGTCCACCCGGATGAGTCTCAGGAGCTTCCGCAGCGTCCCTCTGGTCCCCATGGAAACCTCATCTTCCTCCTCGGATGACAGCTGCGACAGCTTTGGCTCTGATGGAGGCTTCACCAACACGGTAATGACACAATATCAGTTTGCACAATTGATGGATATGGAATATGAAACTTTTCACTCTAATGAGGCCTTGTGTCTGCGATTAGAGGAGCAGCTTTAGAAGGACGACGAGGAGGACGATGGTGCAAAAGACGAAAGTGTTGGAGGTCCCTGCGGAGGAAGATTCATGCAGTGGGTTTGAGGAGAGTATGATCAACAGTCAGTTGAAAGCTATGGTGAGTTCAAGTGAGAATACACTCTCGGGCAGGAGCGTGAACTGAATCGGTAAACAACAAAGCACATTTTCTTCATATTTCATTTTAGAAAGTGGGCTCGCTGCCCACAAGACGAGGCCGGAGGTCCAAGGTCCTGAAGGTGGCCATGACATTCCCCACTAGGAAGATGAGCACCAAGAGGCCTGCATCTGAGCCCCTCCCCCACCCTAAAGCTGTGGAGACTGATGAAGAAGAAGAGAACTTCATGGTCAAGAGAGCTCTCAATATTAAGGAGAACAAAGAAATGGTACAACATGTTTTACACGGTATTAAAGTACACAACCTTGTGGTACAAATAGATCAGTTCTACCTAACTTCTATCTGTTCTTTTTCTTTAAGCTGGCTAAACTTATGGCGGAGTTGAACAAAGTATCTGGACTCCTTCCCAGACGAATGTCAACGTCCACTACGGTAATAAAACTTTATTTTCTCTTCTATTTTTACCCTCTATTTTAGCCTATGATTAATTGGATCCTATTGTACTTCTGCAGCCTGTACCGCGCCGCTACTCAGGAACCCCCAAGGCTGGTAGGAGACAGTCAGAACGTCTGTCGCGACCTCACACACGTTCCCGCACACTGGTGGATGGACCCCCCAGCCCAACTCCCGAGGAGGAGCCTGAGGACAAGTTTAGCCTGGTGCGCAAAAGCCGCTACTACGAGGAGGACGATGAGCCAGTGAGTCATATGTTTCCCTCCGTCAATAAAAATCAAATCTAAATTGGTCACTAATAAACTTCATGACTTTGTGTACAGCCTCGCCGCCGCACCTTCAATGGGACAAAAGCCATCCCTCACGTGGTGCGGCCCATTGAGGACATAACAGAGGCGGAGCTGCAGCACATCTGCAACAACGTGCGGGAGAAGGTCTATAATAGCTCCACTGTAAGTCCCCCACATGACCATGTGACTGTGACCGTTAGATTTCTAGGGCTCTGCATTTAAAGATGTAACTCTGTCTCCCAGGGAAGCACGTGCCACCAGTGCCGCCAGAAAACCATCGACACTAAAACCAACTGCCGTAATCCAGAGTGCGTCGGGGTGCGGGGTCAGTTCTGCGGCCCGTGTCTGCGCAATCGCTACGGAGAGGAGGTCCGGGATGCTCTGCTGAATCCTGTGAGTGTTAATAGATTTTGTTGTTTTCTGATGATGGCGAGGTGGCACAGTCTGACTTGGTTTCATGTCTCTAACAGGAGTGGCAGTGCCCGCCGTGCAGGGGGATCTGCAACTGCAGCTTCTGTCGCGCCCGAGAAGGCCGCTGTGCTACTGGAGTGCTGGTTTACCTGGCCAAATATCATGGCTTTGATAATGTGCACGCCTACCTGAAAAGGTATTTTCATTTCAGTATTGAATGATTACTTGTTACTCTCCATCTGGTTTTTTAAAAAAATATTGAAATAACTTTATCCGGCAGCTTGAAGAAGGAGCTGGAAGAGAGTACTGAGTGACGTGGCGGACGACACGGCTCCTGCTCATCCTGGACCAAACTGACAACTCAACACTTTTTACATACGCACAGTCATCATATTGTTAATAGTTTCTCAATCATTATGTCAACTATGAAATTTCATAAAGTTGATTTAGTCAATAAATTTAAAAAAATCCTTAAGTTGTCCATATTCGACAGGTTTATGACCGTAACGGTTAGGACAAACGCATTCGCCTGTATTTTTTGCAATAGCTGATTCCTTCCTGCTGAAAGAAGTGTATTTGCTTAGTTGTACTGTGTTTTACATTGTTTTAAATGTATAGATTTCACACAGCCAATGTGGACGTGAG
The DNA here is from genome assembly GCF_037954235.1 of Aulostomus chinensis. Classification (NCBI taxonomy): domain Eukaryota; kingdom Metazoa; phylum Chordata; class Actinopteri; order Syngnathiformes; family Aulostomidae; genus Aulostomus; species Aulostomus chinensis. The sequence goes on along the minus strand of NC_141331.1, from coordinate 18,711,588 downwards.
TTTGCCTCCAAGGCATCCATTTTTTCTCCCCCGGTTGAAAATGAATGCATGTGTTGTTGTTGTTGGTGTTTTTACAAATTAACTTTGTAAATCTGCAAAACTATTAAAGTTCCTCTTGAGTCAAAATGTGATTTTTGTTTTTTTTTCTTGTCACAATTAAATTATTTAGCTTCAGCGTAGATTTGTGTGCAGAGTTTAGCATTGGAGTGGTGTTTTCACCATAATTGAAAGTTCTGGATGCTAAATGAAAGTTTGATTTTACAAGTGCGACTTCTAACATCGCTACGTACTTTGGAACCTGATCCTGGTTCAAAATGTGTTAGAATGGAGTGCAAGTTAATAGAGACGCCTGCTCATGAGCGTGGAGTTTTGTTTTTGTTGTTTTTTTACATGTAGCATAGCTGCGTGGAACACAACGGCAAAAGCGGTTACCTTTTTGTTTCGCTCACATGTGGCCTGGAGCTTGTCTCTCCACTGTCGAGCTGAAATTATCAATTTTTAAAAAAAAATTTTTTTAAGTTGTAACGGAAAACTGGACTATACTATGGTGCGCTCACATAAACGAGCTAACAGGCTATTGCTAAGAGTAGCTTTAACGATTGTACTCACATCCAGATGTTGGAAAAACAGGATAATCAGGAGCCACCTCTCTTTGCTTTGGGGGGGTGGGGGGGGGGGGCAACTGACAGGACACGTATGTGAAAACAAAGCCTATTCAGTGAAAATGGAGATATGTCGTATTCAGCAGTTTAATGTAAAACCAAAAAGTCATATATTTATTTATATTCAAGTAATATGGAATTTTCTAGTAAGGCAGTTGGGTAGATGGTGTTTGAAAGTATGTTTACATGGAGATTATAGTTGTCTTTGCACTCAAGCAGGCCTGTTGTGTGTCTTGATCACACCTGCTGACAAGATTATCCCTTTGACACCGGATTATTTAAATACCAGAGGACGCTTCAGTGCAACAATTGGCCTGGATTCAACCATATGTTGCCGCCCCTGCACCCAAAGCGTATCAAACACACTGCAGTATTTGTCAGGAGTGTTTTTCTACCACCTACGCACGTGCAGAGGGGCTCTGTAACTTAGGATATCCTGAAGAAACGGCCCACTGAGCCGCTCACCGGCGAGATGGTGCAGGTGGGAAGGGCACCGCTCGGGCTTTGCCGCTTCTCACTCCTAAATGGAGAGGAACTGTATGATATACTACGGCGCCTGGTTAAATATCCTTCATTAGATAACTGTCACTAATGGTGTGGAAACAATTAGCACTCTCTAATGGGAATCTCATACCTGTAAATCATCTTCTCCTGTTAAAGCACATTCTCGCTCTGCTCCGGTCTCTTTGGCTCATTTTCTGCTGTTAAGTAGGAATGGTTGAAGGTGCCACCGAAGAAGCAGTAGAGTTATGACCTGCATTTTCTCCTCACAAGTGCGATTCTCTACGCAAAATGACATGAAATTAACCCTTGGTTTGACCTACAGCAGGACATGTTCTGATTATATTACACTGTTCCAGAAGTAATCAGCAGTTGACATTTGTTCTCCGGCGTGATGGCAGGTGGTGGTGATCTTACTGATACTTGCTTTGTGCTTATTGGGTTAACTGGGCTTTTTTCATTCAAGTGTCATGTCATCAGTTTCTGTGACTTGACCATGAGTCTGTGCAGACCTGTAATTACTGTTACTGAAACATGGAGGAATCCTGAATACCAGCAGTGATTAAGGATCTCCTGGACATTTATACTGGTGATGGGCCTCGTTCATGAAATGTTCATATGCACACATTTATTCATGTTCACTTTAGGACTTTTTAGTCCTGGGTTTATTCTTGCAGACGCTGATGGTGGTTTGTAACTTCTTGCTCCTGACATCTTTTGACAGGCCTGAATGATTCACTTTTTTTTTTAAATTTAATTTTACCAAATAAAATGACAAAGCTTTTATGTTTGGAGTATAAACAGAGGAAACGGTTCCAACAGTTAACCTGGCTCTGTCCGTCAATCCCCTTTAGCGTTCTATGTGTGTTTACTGGAGTAGTCACTGGTTGCCTAGCAACCTGTACCCAGTCAAGAAATAGTCTGACATACAACCCTCATCTAATCAAATGTGCTGATTGTACAGATCCAACGAGTAGCTTTCTATCATTATATTCCTAATTGTCAGTAATTTTATATTTATTAGTGACACTCGTGTTCAACTGCCACACAAAGAGAACATTGAATATTAGAGATATGTGTAGGCAATAAAATCCATAAAATCTATTCCAGTTACCTTTAGATATAAAGAAAACACAAGAATATTGGACAAACCTCTCTGTATCAAATGAAACTATAATGATGGGAAATGGTTATAAAATTGTGAGTTTAATAATAATAATAAAAATAATAATAATAGCAGTTATAGAATGGTTTAGTATAGTAAGCAGCACAGAAAATAGGCAGCAGGGTTGACAGACTGGTATCATATCAATACATTTGTATTTAAATATAAACCTGATCATATCCTCAGTACATCACTGTAAATTCGTCTCCTTTTTCCATCCAAAGGGAACATTTCAGAAACTATTATTAGTATAATAAAGATGCACTTGAAAATACTAGTCCTGTATTAAATACCAATGATCATCCACTTTGGGGTGATGAATATTTAGGGAAGTAATTGTTTACAACGCTCAAGCATTGAGCTGATCTGGTAATCAGGCTATGAAATACAATATTTATTCATTAGAGTAGATTTAATGAGGCCTTGCGGCGCTAATTATGAAAACCAGTGTAGCAGTAAATGAGTAGCGCATGGTGGTGGGCTGCGGGGTACCTGTGAGGAGTGACTGGGGGTTGAAGTGCCCTGAGTGCCATGGCACACTGAGCACCGACACACAGCCCAGAGTGTGGCGGTCCATCCCCCAGCCATACATCACCGGACCCCCAGACAGGCTGCAGATGGACCCCACGTCCCCGTCTATATAGGTTGCTTTCAAACCGCCAGGAATGAAGGCTGGATTTCCCCAGAGCATCTTAATGTCCGGATTATCTCTTCTACTGGACGTCGATAGACTGCAAAATCTCCGTATAGGTGCTTCAGGTGGACGTGATCAGGGCGGCAAGGCTTTTAAATATCGCCTCCCTGACGTACTGCCAGCCATAAAGCTGAAACAGGTTGAACGCTTATTCGGCACTTTCTATTTGTATGCATGTCTGGAGATATGTGGTAGGATTTCACAGTATACTATGGCTTTTGATTGACTGATATTTTCATTATGGCTGCAGGGTAGCGTGAAGACTGTTAATTTGCTTGAGAGTCCTGCAGGTCTACACTGATTGTAGTAGAGCCAGAAGAAAAGCTGAATAAATGAAACTCACAGGGCACAATCACAATCTGTGGGTCAAAATCAACTGATTAATTATAAATTAGAATCAATCTGTCAGGCCTCTGTATTAAACACCTTTACAGGCCTGCTGCTGGATAAGTCCCCTTTGAAACACACTAGCACGTGTGGATACACAGAAATCTACAAAAATGCATTATTTTTTTTTATTGTAAAGAAAGCACTCCAGTAAGCTTATACACAGATTTGGTTGTTGGTACGTTTTAAAGTGACTCTTTCTTTCTGTGAATAACTACTCCACTGTGGAAGTCATTGGGGAAATGTACTGAGAGGTTCATCAAATAAAAGCAAAAACAAGAACAGCTTCAACACGTCTTCGCATAGATTTGGAATGAACACCATCCTGCCAAAAGATTTTACCAGGGTTTTGGTGAAGAGCAAATTTCCCATGGATGTTGAAATGGATTCAAATGATGGTGGTTCTCAGACTAATGAAACTGTTCAGGGACCCCACCTCTGGATGACCCAGATGAAACCAGCATCAGGAAAGACACCTAAACATGATTACTCAGAACAACTTTGTGTGATTTGCAGTGACGTTTGTTTTGAGAAATCCAGACTGAAGACTAACAAGAATCAAACGACTGGAATGTGACTAAAACTGATACGCATTTTCGCTAAAAGACTACATCAGAACAAGTACACATTTAAGGCTCACCGCACAGAACTGAAGGTCAAATTTCATAGACTACAACCCAAATAAAATACTAACTAACACTTGATGAGTGAAAAACAAGATCAGGATGATTAAGTATGATGGAACCTAATAAAAATAGCTGCTAAAATGAACACGAGACTCATGTGATTCACCTCACCAGGCCACTGCTGATGAAATTCACATCCATGACCTTTCAGGAGGCCGCACGGTGGTGCAGTGGTCAGTACTGTTGCCTCACACTAAGAAGGTTCCTGGTTCAAGTCCTGGCTCCAGCACGGTATCTTTCTGTGTGGAGTCTCCATGTTCTCCCTGTTCCTGCGTGGGTTCTCTCTGGTACTCCAGCTTCCTCCCAAAGTCCAAAGACATCAAGAGGGGACGAGGCTGATTGATACTCTAAATTGACCGTAGGTGTGACTGTGAGTGTGAATGGTTGTCTGTCTCTATGTGTTGGCCCTGTGATGGACTGGTGACCTGTCCAGGGTGAACCCCGCCTCTCACCTGAAGGCTGCTGAGATAGGCTCCAGCCCCCCCCCCCCCCCCGCCCCCCAGACCCTTAACAGATAAGAGGTAGAAAATGCATGGATGGATGACCTTTCAGGTCATGAGGGGTCAATACTACTACTGTTATTACTACTATTACTTCTACTACTCTTACGACTACTACTGCATTCTATTGTATTATCCCTGTCTATGTGATCTATATGCAACAGATCTACAACAGATCAAGCCCTGCACCGTCATTCACCTGAGGAAGAGTTACTCTCCTTCTTCTTCGCCACACATCCCACCAACGCAAGACCAGCGGTCACCAAGCGTGTTGACCACAGTTTCCCTCCCTGTTTCCCAATGACCCTCTGATGGCTCCACATCCAGATCTACCTCTTGTTCCCAGCTAGCTGAGCATCTGTGTGACTGAAACTCCTGTCTGTGCCCCAACAATGAACCCTCCTCCATAGTCACTTAGCTCTCAGATCAACTGGGTCTGCTCAGCATTTTTATAGAAGCCACAGAGCAGGACAGGGTGTTAATTGCTTAACTGCAGCAGGCAGTACACCTGTGGGGAAGCGCCTGCATTCATTGTGCTTCTTTGTTCATTTATTTGTCCTTTTTCCTTTAATCTTTTATACATCTGTATTAACTTTAAAGGAAAACTCCTTTATATGTCTGATTGTTTCATAGATTAGTAACACAAAACATAAACCTATGTATATATTTAACATATAAAAAGTAATGATGCACCTTATTGATTTTTGTTGTTGTTATCTGATGACTTAAAAACGATTTGCCAAATATTTACCACTGTCAATGTCATCTGTATAAAAAGCTGATGCTATTCAAATGTTGTACATATTACAATGCAGACACGATAAATTTGAAAATTTTGCTTATTTGCAAAACGTTAAAAAATCATCCAGAACCCACAATTTTCTACAGAGACGAGTAAAGAAGAGACGAATATACGTCGGCCATCAGATCGATAGGACGGCCGATATCTGCTGATGTGGAGCCGATATTATCGCTCATCCCTGTAAAATAAATAAAGCGAAATATATGTGACAGTAGAATGACATTAATATCTAACACAGGAGTTCTATTCATGTTTTGATGTAGTGTGGTGGGGCAACTTTCCACACAAGAACCTCCCCTCAGGTTCTGACCACCACATCCTGGAAAGTGCTGTGAGGAGAGTGCTGTTAAATGCATAGTGAGTGACTCTGGGTGGCAGGAGGCTTATGACACGTTCCTTTCCTCCTGCTCCAGCCTGCAAAGTGATGGAAACAGCAGTTTGGTCCAGGTGTCAGAGACATTATCAAAGAAAAGGGCTGCCTGCAGTTGCTCCATCTCACAGGAAATTGCCAACTCACCCTAACAAAGGAAGGCATAAGTGCACTTGCTGCTGCCTTCAAGGGGAGCGTGATAAGATGACATTATAAATACAGAATTGTTCATGGAGGTGGAGGGATAGGCACATCAGGCGGCTGAACTTGACAATCCTGTTTTCCATCTGCACATCTAAAACCTGTGCGGGTTTATCTAAAAACAAAATCAGCTTTTTATCCCCTTGAGATTCACACTCCTCATATGTGAGGCAATTTTTTGGATGTTTACACTCGTAACTACTTAATTCAGCGGAGAGAGAGAGACAAAGCCAGAGCTCATTATTGAAGAAAAGACAGAGAGCAAAAGGAAAATTATGGAAATGTGAATACTGGCATACAACGAGTAGATCGTAAGAAGTGACCTGTAAATAATGTTTTAATGAGGGCTCCTGCACATTTCTTGCAGTACATTAGGAACAATTAGGAATTTCATTGCATATCATCACAGCTGTAAAAAAAAAAGAAAAGAAGAAAAAAAATGTATATAGGGAATCGACTTGAAAATTTAATAAATGAAAAATAGAAGCTCATTAAAAGCTTTGAATCCTTATATTCTGATTCTCTTTGTCATCATGATAGTTCTCTCTGTCTCCTGAAGGGGGAGCTCTAATACAGGCAACTTGATGCACGTCACCTTGATCAAACTTTCCTCCTGATCTTCAAGAAAGTGAGGAGTTTTTTTTGTTTGTTTTTTTACCATCACACTTACGCATATATTGAGTAGCTTAAAATGTCACTAAATACACACATTTACTGTTTTGCAAACCAGAAAACAGGAGGTAGGCAGTCGGCACATGTAATGTCCTCAAAGACTGTTTTGCACCTGCGAAGTTGAAGGCGTTGGACAGATCAACATTTGTGAAAGATCTTTTTTTGAAGGATTCCAGCTGAACCACTTTCTAGGAGAAGATGGTGGGGGGTAATTATGACCAGGGGAACATAGGGCTGTAATCTGTAAATCTATTCTTACCTCAAGTAAGAACTGGTACATTGGATTGATTTTATTGAGATCATACATTACAAATGGGGCATGGAAGAGCTTACAGCCTTGAGATGGTAGTGCTCACGTGCTTCATTAATTTTTACTTCATTAACTCTCTCTCTCTCTCTCTCTCTCTCTCTCTCTCTCTCTCTCTCCTTCACACCCTTCATCGACACACAATTCATCGCCAGTCATGAATCTAAGACTACAAGCTCAGGACGACTGGGTAACACTGTCAAAACAAATCAGTAACACATGAAATATACATAACCTCGGACCCATCCGCAGTCACGCACAAGGTCACTTCACTTGTGGATTTACATTTAAAAACCATAAAGAATAAAAGTCCGGTCTCAGTAAAATGACTACAAGTTTGAAGCCTTCGAAGAAGAAGAAGAAGTAGAAGAAGAAGAAGAAGAAGAAGAAGAAGAAGAAGAAGAAGAAGAAGAAGAAGAAGAAGAAGAAGAAGAACTCTTTCACATTGAAGCAAATCATTTACCGCAAGTTCTTCTCTTGACGACGGCACATCTTCGAGTCCCTCGCGTTAAGATGGTGTTTGTGCTCACTCACAAGCCGCTGTAGCTTTTTTTTTTTTATATCACAGCAAAGAACTTCAAAATCTCCCCATGGGTTCTTGACAATTTGATTGATAAAGCATCACTCGTTGGTGTAAGCACCTGCTCACCTGCGTCACTGCTGACTTCAGTCTGGTGAGGGCCTTCTAGGTGAGATGGATAAATGGATGCTGACGTTTGGCTTTTCTTCTCTTTTTTTTCCATTTTTTTTTTTTAAACTGATTGACCCATTCAGTAACAGTGGCTTGATGTGTTCTACGCATAGAAAAATCAGCAGGGAGGTGAAAAGTTGGCGGGGGACTCAATTAAAGTGTTCTCACCAGAGCTCTTTCAGTGTGAGATAAAAGGGGCATCATTTCCCATTATTTTAAAGAATGTGTTTTAAAATTTCAAAAATAGTCAGTGTTTTATTTGTGTCTGGTATGTTTTATTCCCCCATTAAACATTCAGCATCTTTAAAAAAAAATGTCTAAAATTGCTTCGTCAGCTTTTCACTTTTGAAAAATCCAGAATGTGAACATGTTAAAATTGTTGTCATGGTCTTTTTCTTTGTCCAGAATGAACTCCTCACACTGAAATGAGTTGAAATGTCAAACAACTTTCTGATATCTGCAAGTCAGAAACTTTGATCCCAGCGGGACCATGACATCACGCGAGTTCTACCTTTGTGGGTTTAACCTGTCAGTGTTGAATTGGGTGTGGTTTCGGTGTAGCAACAATGAGACAGAGTGTTGAGAACAACAGCGGCGTCTCATAAAGATGCTACATGGATGCTGCTGTAGCTTCGGGTATATCTGACCGAAAGCAAGAAGAGGATGAATTTCTTGATGGACAGGATGTTTTTCTTCTCCTCTTCTGACTGGCCTTTGCTTCTCTTCTTCTTCATTGATGCGACTGGTTGAAGTTGGCCTGTATTAGACAGCGATTCTGCCCTTTTCCAATCGGTTGCTATAGGCGACTCCTCAGAGGGTTCTGTAAGACAAACAATCGCACGCGAGGGCCCAAATGTTCCTTCTTCATTGGATGGAGTATTATATCCAAAATGATCACAAAACTACATTCTGAATAAAAGCAGAACTTAAAAATACTTGAGTCAAGTCAGTTTTTTTGTACCTCAGTATCACTGATCATCAGTCATACATTTGCAGAGTGTGTACAACACCACCTGAGACACTGAGGAGAAGCATGCAGAAACGTGAACATGAAAATGACGGAAACCTGCAGAAAATAAATAAATCAAAATTTAAAAAAAAAGAAAAGAAAGCAAATCTGACTGAAAAATGTGTGAAGAATGTGGATATGGAGGACAACGGTTTACTTCCAGCTCCAACACAGCCAGCGTCTTCTTATCATGGAGGCCTGGAATGAGATAAAAAAAAAAAGACCTGAAGCACAGCGTTCACACCGAACAGAAGACAAAGTCACTCTGATCCCCAGGAGGAACAGCTCCACTAATCCAACTTGACAAAACTGATAGTAGGATGATAACATGTTGTTCTAAAATGTCTGTACATGTGGACTAATGAGCGTTTGGAGCCTTTGTGAGGCGTCTCTTGCAGTGGTTGGATGGTGTGGAGTGTTGTAAGCTGCGAGCGTGAGAACCACACACATCAGTAAGCAGGCGCTAAGTGCTTTCCCTCTGAGGCAGCATAAACTCCTTAAATCTGTTACGACAGCTGTCCCAAGCAACATTTGTGAGATCTGTTTCACCGCACATGTTGAAATGATGATTCACTCATTACATTTGACAAAATCCAGTTAAAACATTTTGGGCGAGCTCTTAAAGAAAGAATTAATGGGAGTCAAAGAAAAACAACTCTTAGACAATTAGCACCAGAGAACGCTCTATAATCTTGAGATTATTTTCACCACTTAAAAGCAGCACACATTGTTTGTATTGTGGCGGGGCGGAATGAACAACACTTGAGCAGATTGGATTTGGTCTCCTTAATCTGCGTCGTCTTTAACATACTGGTGTTCGGTTCCGTCGTGTCAGTAACGATCAACTCCAGATGGAAAAAAACAGCGTCTCATCACTGCTGCAAAATTTTTGAGAGACGTTTCAACAAATACCCATGTGGGAGGGAATGTTCTAGGGACCTTGTCTGAAGGAAGGTCCCGAACCTGTACAGAACATTGAGGAGGTTCTTACAAAAATCTTTTAGTGGTTCTGAAACCTTGTTATGGACATGTTCTTGTTCAGTAGAGCTGTAAGAATCAATTTATCAGATGACCGAAAGAGAAATAATCTGAAACTTTTTCTACAATTACTCTATCTTTTCAGTCTCAGTCTTAAGCAAAAAAAGTAGTTTGATGATGTCGTACTCATGAACACAGAAATATGCTGATATTTGTCATTTATAAAACATCATTTGGAGATCCAGGAAATTGCTACGATGGTTTTTCAGATTACAGGCCAATCCCTGAATAAACTTTTAATTGTCAGATTAATCGACAATGAAACTATTCGTGAGCTGCAGCGCTACCATTTAGATCAGTTGAGAAGCGAACATTGTAAGGGTTTCTACGATATAGAGACATCTTGTTGATGACCCAAAAACAGCCAATCTGTTCCCCTCGTATGAAATTATGAGCTAAAATAGAGAGAAATTAATCTACAATTCATTTTTCCGAAGGAGCCCCGGGGTGCTCGGAAGAGCTCACAGGGATCCCCAGACCTTCCACTTTGAGAACCACGAAATCAGATCTGGTTAAAAGGAAACATCCCAAAGCTATCGTCATTTAAATAACACTTTATATTTGGGGGGGGGCGGGGGGGGGGGGGGGCAAAAAAAACTATAATTGCCAAATGAGAAACTTCACCCTGGGGCTGGTTGCTTAACCAAACATGCTTTGGCTGGTTAGGCTTAGTCACAGAGGAAATGTCTGGCACAGAGATTGAATTTGTTCTCTCCGAAGTCAAAGGCAGGAAAACAATTAAGTGTCGGCTGCACATCTCACTGTGTACCACTTGACACAGTTTTTCACATCACTGGGGCAATTGTCTGCAGAGAGCGACGAGACAAAGCCATTACATCCAATGTCTCACAGAGATGGCATTGTTACTTTCTGATTTTGAAACATTTCAATTAAGCTACTGATGGAGATAATAAACATAATGGTGTGAGACTGTTTCCTTTTATGCTGTCACTTTCTATTTTTTGGATGAAGCCAGAGTTGCATCAGAGGGATCTTTGATGCCAGAGGTGGGTGTGTGCATGCGTGCATATGCGTGTGTGTATGTGTGTGTGTGCGTGTGCGTGCGCGCATATGTGTGCGGCAATCCTCCGGAGCCCGTTTCCCATCCTCATCCTTCGTGTTTCTTTCACCGTGGAGTCCTTGTTCAAAACAAGGTGAAGTTCAGCAAAGTTTCTCTGCAGAGATGATCAAACAGTCACATCACTAATGGCGGCAGGTGACAGGGCCAGTGAATACAGATCAGCTTTAATTGTGGTGGGTCTTACTGCCACTGTCTGTCAATCTGAGCCTTTGAATTGGTGAAAATTTGCTCTGTTCATTCTGTTAAATGATGTATCCAATTAAATGCTTTAGAATTCATGATCTTCAGTCAAGGTTAAATGAAAGCAGTTACTCCTGTCAGTAAGGTGATTAAAGGCTGCCTACATCAGGCACACTCGCTGCAAAAAATTTAAATTTGGGACTAAAGCATGAATCTTTATTCATTATGTGCAGTCCTGCTATATAAATGTCCAGCACAGGCGCTCTTAATCACCTTGTTCATTTAAAATCTCTCTTTAGTCTTTTTTTTTTTTTTTATTAAAAGGAATCCTGTATTTAAATGACAGTGTTTTACATATTCACATTAAACTGGGGCCAATTAAAAGAACTTCAACAACAAATAAGCCTTTAAATAGCACATCTTTTCCACATTTTAACAATCGCAAATTCATTTTTAGTTCAGGAAAAAGCAGCACTTTCTATTTCTTAACAGCTGGTCTGTTTAATATAATACAAAATAACATTTCTCTCATTAACTGTGATTGAAGGGATACAGCAAATCCTCCTCTGCAAAACAAAGAATTGGCAATTGATTGAAATGAAGAGCAGTGAGGAAATTAATTTTCTTTCTGCAAGATGAATGTTGTACCAGGTTATTAACGAGCACATAATGTGCTTGTGCAAGTAAGTTTTCTGCGCCGTTGTGATAAATGTGACGATGGAGGCGAAGAGGATGTTGACTAATGAGTATTGTCCAGGGATGTGATCCCGCTGGCCCCAGGAGAAAGCCACCGTCTGGTTTTCACACATCACATGACGTTAATGCTCCAGCGTTCACCAGTCAAGCTGCTTCCCTCGCATCTCTGCACAGTTCAGGTTTTGAGAGGATGTAGAATCAAAGAGAATTTGTTTTGAACTAGCAAGTGTCCTGGTGGTGTTGGTTTCTGGAAAAAAAAAAAAATCTTTGAATTGCTTTTTTTCCCTTGTTGTTGTTGTTGTTGTTGTTGTTGCATGAATTCGATATCAGATGAACGAGCCAAACTTTTCATATGAGGTTACGATGCATTTGGTTTTTTTTTTTAATGTAAAATGTAAAGAGAGAAGTTAAAGGATGCTGTCGGTGACCCACAAACCAATAAAGTAAATTTATGAGAAAAATAGAAATGTAAAAATAAAAAAAAAAACAGGCCCATACACTGGAGGAAGGCTTAAAAACAAAAGGCCTTCATTTCGGCTTGCTGGATTTATATGACACATAAATTCTTCCGCTCTATTCGATAAATTGTCATCACTTCATCATTTTTGATGTCATAATCAGTATTTACATTCTAAAGCTGGGGCCAAACACACCAGTGTCAGGTGGACCTTTGACCGGTAAACCCTAAATAGTTCATCCTCCAGTTCAAAGCTGAGGTTCCATCCACACCACTTCCTGTTCAGGGAACATCTGGGAGAGAGCTTCCCTGCCTACCAACTCCAGCAGGTGTAATGACTGCTTGAACTGTAGCTCACATTCGCACTGACTAAAGTTAACATTTATGTTAATATTCAATTCACACGACTAGGCTAGGTTAGCTTCGCTTTCGGGAAAGGTAATTAGTCAGCATGAGATGGTTTCTTAAAAGATAGGAGAGCAACTTATGAATAAGTACAATAATTTGAGGAAAAATATTTTTAGGTTTCTGACGTATTTGAGTGGTTATAATAATAAAGATAACCTTTGTGGACATTTAGCACCCCGGAGGAGCAATGACAGACGGGTAATCCTGTAGGTCCGTTTCCAGCGAAGCAGGCAGTTGTAACACGTGTCAACCATACATTTATGGCAACTTTGAAGACATTTCCTCCAAGTGTCCCTGAGATATACAGCAGTGTTCATGAGGAGGGACGGATACGTCAAAAAGGAAGAGCCATGAAAATATAACAGATGGAGAAATGTATATCCCCAGAAATCACATGACATTGGATCCCATCAGCCTGTTTACATTGGGTTATAATTTTTTTTTTTTGGACACACATGCAACAGTTTAAAATAAAATAACTTGTTTACAAAAGGCACATGTGCTTCATAAGAAAAAGAGATGGTTCGGGCCAGAATGAAACGTGGTTATGTGGGGGCTGTCATGTTGGCTCGGAGTTAGCAAAGGTTGTAAAAGTTAACTGTCAAGAAAGCCCGAAGCAGCAGCAGCAGTCAAACATCAAAGGGAGGAAAACAAACACTTCATAGGTTTCTATATCACGTCCTATAGATACATAATGGTACACAGGCCTGCGGGCCGAGGCGCACATTTGAAAGACTGCCAGATACATAAATTAGCCTCACTCAGGGGTTCATGGTGAATAAATAAGGCTGTGGATTACATCAAATCTCCTCTCAAACCACCAATCCTGCACACCACTCCCAGTGTAGAGACTATTTAAACTCTAGAAGGGGCCAAACATCAGCAGTTGGTCTCTTTTAAACAAGTCTGAGTAAAGTAGAAAAATAAATAAAGCCCCCGGCGCTCCACTTTAATGTATTCAATTAACTGGGGTCCCTCTAGAGAACTGCAGTGCACACTTGGATAAAGAGAGAGCATATTGCCTGGAGATGAATACGCTGAATGCACTCATTCTGACGACCATGATTGGAAATCTTCTTCAACAGGTTCTTACTTAATTAAACTTCCCTTCATCTGACTTTTCTGTCGCTTTCGAGGGAAATTGGGAGAGGCATATTCAAAGCCAGTGAAACTTTGTGCATGTTGTTTACAGGCTAATTCATGGGACTTGTGGGGCCTATGAACCCCCCCCCAGTATACACAGTGGAAAGTCAGCCTGAAAGAACATAGAAGTATATGAAATCTCCAATTCAATCATAGACAATTATGTTATGAAATGAGAGAAATTGAGCAGCCGTCAAGTCTGAGTGGGAGGGATAATTATCTGGTAGTCATTACTGCTCCCATAATAGCATTTAACGACATTAATATACTGCAGGAGCCTTTTACACTTGTTGAAGTTGAAAATAATATGACCAGACATTTCTCGAAAAATATATAAGCTAAGCTAAGAAATGTAACATGTTCATCATGTCCTTGAGTGAAAGACGTTATGTTAGTGTGAAATTCACCCAATTATCTCAAACGTGTCTCGTGAGAATCCATTCAGCATCCCTTTGTACCTTATTTTCCCTCCTCAGCCTCATTGTGCGGCAAAGCCCCAAAAGAATTTCCTATCTATTAAAATCAATCTCTCGTCACATTGCCTACATCCAACGTTTCTGCCTTTTTTTTCCCTCGTCTTGTAACAAATCAACTTAATCAAGCTCATTAAGTGTCATTATTAGCTATTTATTGTTATCAGTGTACTACTGACAGATCCACCCCGCCCATATGTGCCCCCCACCCCAAAAAAAGTACCAAGACCTTTGCTTATCTGCACTAAATGCCCTCAATTGTGTTGCAAGAAAAGCAGATAAATATGGTTCTCTGTTGAGTTGCTGGAACAAATCCTAGCAGAAAAGAAAGCACCTCAAACAAAGTGAGGTTCTCTTGAGTGGTTTGCAGAGAAGGTGCCCCTTTTGTGTTACACACTGTGGACGCTCCTTAATGCAGCATAGCGAATCTATTTCCACAGCTGTCAGAGTGATGGACGGAGGGGCGAGCAGCAGCAGCAGCAGCAGCAGCAGCAGCAGCAGCAGCAGCAGCGACGACGGCGTGCTTCTACCTGCTTTAACACAATAGAAGCTCAGGATTAGACAGAGGAGAGAGAGAGGAGGGTGGATGTACTGTATATGTGTGCGGTGGTGGTGGTGGGGGGGCTGAGGGTGAAGGGTACGGGGAAGTTTGTCCCATCGCAGGAGTTATTAAGTTTGTCTCTCGGACACACTCGGTTTCACAAGGGTGCTCGTCCCTCATTCATAATAGATGCTAATCTGTTCAGGGCTGACTGATGACAGAGTTTCCTGCCCTTCATAGAATTAGTCCTCGCCTTTATCAAAGGACCCAAACTGCCTGCTAATTAGACTCATTTCCTCCAGCATGAATTATTTATTTCCATTGTAACTGATCAGAGGCGATTGTGACGCATCATGCTGCCACCAGTTTTCACACAGATGCGCATGCCACCACAAGTTCCCTAAACTCCTGGCTGAGTGTTTCATAGGAAGAGGAACTGCTTTCTCACAAGATAGAAATCTCAAGTAATTTCAAGGTATAGATTTAGGTAATCAATTGACATTATTCATACAAAATGTATGGAAAAATATTGACCCATGTTTTTGAGAACCAAAACCGTATACCTTCCTATAGCTGTGATGATCCATAATGAAGCTTTACGGATATATAAGTTCTGTTCTCCTCATCAAAACATTCATTCCCTAATTACATCTACTTAAGCAATTTTGTGGAGGGAAGAAAAAAAACAACCAACAACAACACTGCGCTTAATTGCATTACTATCTGGAAGGCAGAAAATATGCAGAGCGAAAAAACATATAGCAACGTGAGGGAACTGCTAATTAGTCCGATATTTGGTTCGCATTACCAAAGACCGTATTACGCTGCGCAAAGATAGCAGGCACAAGAGAGAGCGGGCGCTGTGTTCTTGAAACGGTAATCAAACAAAGACAGATGTAGAGACAAACAGTGGAAGGAAAGTTTGGAGTAATTGTTCATCTGTGCCCAGAGCTGTTTCTTCTTCTTCTTCTTCTTCTTCTTCTTCTTCTTCTTCTTCGTCACTCAGGGATTATGATTGTTATATATAGTGATTCACCTCCATAGGTGTCAGGTATCAGATATCTCTGACCACAATGCCTGCTGATAAGGTTAATAAAAACACTCCTACATGTGTAGCAGCTGAAATATCCGTGATGGAGTATTGTGCTGCTTATACAAAAGATCATATTTACAAATCAGCTCAATAGAATGTGGGCCCCAGAAGCCTGCCATTTTCTCTCTCAGCCAGGTTCAAAGCACAATGAGGCTCAGTTTCATCTCACAATTTGAAAGTTTATTCAGACTTTGAAGCAGTCATTATAAAAAGATACCTTTGTCCCACACAATAACACTTAAAATGGCCTTTTGGTTGCAATTTTCACACGACACAATGGGAAATTATGTCAAGGCAGGAAAAGAAAATTCTTTTATAATGAATAATACATTTAGTGATTGCAAATAATTGCCTTTAGTGGCTTATTTGGCTTAGGTCGGGGAGGGTGACTCCTTTACAACTAATATAAGGATCTGAACCCTCACCCTCACTGATGAGGCCTATTCACGGCTCCACGGCCCTGCACCCACCCACCCCGCAAGCTCCTTATGTGATGAGGAGCGTGTTGTTAAAGTTTCAAAGCAATGATTTTACACAATGATATTCTTCCCTCAGCAGGAGGCAGCGGGCCGATGCTGCTTCTGTCCTCAGCATGGAGGGACCCCAGGTGTAGAACCACACTGCTGGGAAAGCGTTCTAAACATTCAAAGAACTCTACTTCTCCCTCGGGGTAGGGGTTGAGCTCTCAGAATTAGCCTGCTTCAGTTTGATTTGGTCAATTGCTTTTTTCTTCACTGACCTTAAACACCTTTCTCCTTCTAACTGGGTGAAAAGCTCCTAAAACCAAAGTGGGACCAGTTGCGTATCAGAATCCCCCTGGATTTAAGCTCATCTTCCTATAATACCAAGTTCTATGTACAGCTGACATTTAGGCCAAGCTTACAATCATCAAGGCTTACTTTTCAGGTTCTCACTCCATATCTCAAACACGGTCCTTCCTGGATGCTGCTTGTCACGTCTCTCTGTGCTGCCTGCAGTTTGAACCCCCCCCCCCCCCCCCGTTATTGTTTTAATGTGTTACACTGAATATTCTGCTTGTACAGCTGGTCCTGGCAGTGGCTAAGTCTAACCTCTGGCTTAACACAACAGTAATACCTGCACTAATATTAATAAAAGTATTGAATTTAACTCTCTGAACAGCCCGTTCCACATAATGTGTACTTTTCATACTTAAAATATATTTGTTGCTACAGCTTTGCTATTTTTACTTGAATAATAATGCAGCACTGTAACAGTTGATGAGGGATTTCAACACAACTAATAATATTTCTTTCCCTATTGCTTGTGAATACAGCCAGGGAAAGATTTCTAATTTAATTCATGGGCATATTGTCATTAGTGGGAAAGGGATCCTCCTGTGGTGTATTTGTTGGATGAATATATGAGGGCCAGGTCAATGAATGAATTCCAACATCTGTCGGGAGGATGCAACTGTTCTCCAGTTTGTTCCACCTCACACTGTGCTGTGTGTGTCTGTCTGAGAGCGAAACACAAACTTCATTCGAACATGAGTTGCTAAAAAAAACAGGACAAAAAAAAAAAACAGGACAAAAAAAAACAACCCAACAACAACCGAGGTTTCCATGCCTCATCAATGTCTGTTTAGCTCAACTGAAAAATTGCAGTGATCTTGAAGCAATTTTTGGAAATAAATAGAGGAGGCACACGCGCACACACACACACACGCGCGCGCGCGCATACACACGCGCGCATACACACACACACACACACACACACACACACACACACACACACACACACACACACACAGCGTAACATGAAGCTTTCTCCAAACAGAGTTTCAAAACAAAAACACTTGATCTGTTTTCGCCTGTTTTGTGGCCTCTTCCCACTCGGCTGTTACAGAGGGAAAAAAAAAGACCTTTATGGATTATTAGCAGTGTTCTGACTGTTGGTGGAAAACAAAAATATAGAAATAATTGTTCACATTGTCTTGCATTTGAAAGGAGATACCAAGGGAAATCATCAAGAGAACAAAAAAGCAAAACAAAAATCAGGATGCTGCAATAATTAGGTGAGGGTATCCAGTACTCTCTCATGGAATCTATCAGTGACCACCATGTCTGGGCTTTGACCTGCTGTTGCTGCAGAAATCTCCAGCAAACAACGCTGGAGAAATGAGACTCCCATTATGGTCAGCTCACCGGTCCCTGGATTCAAAACAAGAAAGCTGACCACCATGCAGAAGCAAAAGCACCTAATTATGGTAGATTAGTCCAAAAATTTATATTCACCATACCATTGTGAGACTTACGGCTTTTTATCCGTTTTAAACAATTATTATCTTTTTTTTTTTTACTTGTTGGTGAATATCATTGTCTGCTAGACTCAGAGGTTCGGGGCCCGTCCACACCAAGAGGGAAAAACACACTCAAGTGGGTTCATCAAGGACGCCACGATCACTTGAGTCAGAACGATTATTAAACCATCAATTCCTAGTTATTGCTCTAGGCGCGGACGGTCCTTTGACTCATGTTTATATCAGTAAGTACACAGCAGGAAGGAAATTTAGCTGGACCAATGGTGATTCTCCTTTTTGACACATTTTCATGATTCGTCAACCATACCATCAGACAAACCTGCGAGGGGAGGCCACCGTGCTGGATAGATTTTTTATTAATGATTAATAATATCCACTAGCTTGCTATTAACCTTGAATTTTTTTTATTGCAAGATTTTTAATTCCATTCTGCAGACGCTCTTTCGGGAGATTGTCTTAACAAAACTTCAAATCGTCACATTGTCCTCTGTAAGGGAGGAGTGTGAGGGGCAGAGAAGAAGGGAAACGATGAGAGGAGCAAATTTTTGTCGTTGCACTTGGAAAAAAACGGGGAAATGTCAAGAAAAAGTGGAAATGATGGGAAAAGTCCAAGTAAATCAGAGGAGGAGGATTTTTTTTCTCCAATTTATTACTTTTTGAGGATAAAGTCGAAACGCAGAAGAAAGCCAACTCCTGCCCATACAGAGAGTCCTGGAGAAACTGACCACATGAGCTGTTCGATGTAGTCACAAAAGGACAACTTTAATCTCAAAATGGCAAATTGATAAAAATTTGATCCTTATTCTTGAAATGCACTATGAAAAAAAAACCTTTCGCCTCTGAATTAGTTTGGCTTCATTCTCAACATTTCCACTTTTTTTTTTTTTTCAAAGCGCAGGATGAAACCCCTGCCTCTCTTTTTTGCTCGTATCCCTCACCCCAATATTATAGTTTTAGCACCCATCCTGCAGTAATTGTTATTTCATGCACATCTCTGTGACTGATGTTACGTACGTTGATGTATGTTAGGAATTTGCCCACATGGACGCTAAGAGGGGTTGCACGGTGGTGCAGTGGTCAGCACTGTGGCCTCACAGCAAGAAGGTTCCGGGTTCGAGTCCCGGCTCGGGCACGGGATCTTTCTGTGTGGAGTCTGCATGTTCTCCCCGTGTCTGCGTGGGTTCTCTCTTGTACTCTGGCTTCTTCCCACCGTCCAAAAACATCAAGAGAGGACGAGGCTGATTGATACTCTAAATTGACCGTAGGTGTGACTGTGAATGGTTGTTCGTCTCTGTATGTTGGCCCTGCGATGGACTGGCGACCTGTCCAGGGTGAACCCCGCCTCTCGCCCGTTGACGCTGGGATAGGCTCCAGCCCCCCACGACCCTTAATGTGTAGGAATAAGCGGAAGATGACGATGGATGGATGGATGGACACTAAGAGCTAACTCCCCACTAGCTGATTAGCATTAGCGTGGCTCAGTGGTTAGTAAGAGGTTGATATCCGAATTCTCAGTTTTAGCAAATCTTTCTTTGAGGGGTTCCAGCCCAGTTAGGATGTTCCGCTGTGTTTGCAGGGATTTTCTGCAGGCACTCATAAGTGGATGACTGAGAGTTGAGAGCTCCAGCTGGTTGCAGGATGGGCGAAACACGGAGGATGAGTTTCGTCAAAATCTACGGTAAAGATCTTCTAATAAACAGAACTCATACAATTATAACATGAGTGGCGTACGCAAGATCTGAAACGACAATTTTGACTCCATAACATAAAGGAGATCATTTCACATTTATCAGGGAATCCTCCATCCTTCATGTCAGACATTCAGCTAGAAACTAGAAGATACTTCACTTGAAATTAAGGAAGAATGTTTTTCTTGAATACCCAGTATGAGGATATTTTTCAACTGATTCGGCCGGGAGATAATTGAAAGATGTCAGTGTTACCTGTTTATAAATCAAGTATATATATATATATATATATGTACACACACACACACACACACATATATATAATTGTGTATATACTTATAGATATTCAGTAATGTTGTAATAAACTTCCAAACATTTAGAAAAGTCCAGTAATCATATATTTTAAACATTGTTTTCTACAACACATACATACACATTAAAAAACTTAATATAAATGAAACTTTCATACATAACAATGACCAATAGCTGCTGATGAATTAATCATTGCATGCATTCCTAGTTGAAACACTGCAGGTACAAATACAACTATAGACAAACGTCACTTCCAATTGTACCAGTGTGTGATGAGAGTGTGATTGGTACTATTTCTGCTGGGGGTCAATAAAATATTTCTGATTGTGATAAAGGTTCCTTGAGGAAATATTAGTGAAGAAGAAATGGTTTCATCTGTTTGTGGATTTACACAAATCAAACATGATTTCTAAGAGGATTAAAATAATGGCTGGTGAGGGTGCAGCAAGGTGGAAAGTTTTGCAGTTCATATACAGTTCATGTCGTCACCATAGGAGCCGGCACTTAGCCTAATAGGACTAGTGCCCCAGCAGCACGCAATTAAATGTCTCCATGCAAAATGAGCACTCAGGTCATGTTTAATGGGCAGAGAGCTAATAAAGGCTGGGCTGAGCAGGCGGAGAGGTAACTCAGCCTACAGCAGCAGCACAAAGGTGTTGCAAAGACAAGAGCGGGGCGAGCTGCCGAACACCATTTAGACCCCATCAGGGACCCTATCATCCTCCTCGACAGAGCTCGCGTCTCACTGGCAGCAATGCAGTTGCACACCAAGTGATTTATGACGACTCAAGTGTGAATACATATCTTTGTAGCCGATGTAAACACGTGCAGTTATGAATGTGTTATTTGCTTTAGCCGCGATGCCACTGATGTTGGTCATCAGCAGGACGTGTGGAACTCGTTTTTTTTTTTTCAGTGACTTATCATAGCAAAGACACAACATGACATAAACCCTTGAGGCGACGCTTTGCTTTTAATGGAGAAAGATGAAAATATCAATACCAGCTCATTTAAAAAAAAAAAGTGTTTTGTTGCCCACTTACTTATACTTAATTGATTTTAACAGCCGCATGGGACACGTAGCAAGAAATCAATGGAGGGGCCAAGTTAAGTGACTGCATGACAGCTCATATTGTGGTCAATTCAACGTAGTCTAATCTGAAAGGACAGTAATCCCAATAGGACAAGCAGGAGAAATTAATAGTACAGCTGACAGACACCTCACCTCCCTCCACAACAGCAATACTGAGCTGTCGAGCAAGAAAACACGAGATGGACTGGAATAAATTCTCCTGGTAAATGTTATTACAAACAATATGACGAGAGAGAGGGAAGAGCAATCGGCGTCGACTGACCATTCTGCGAACCGTTTATCAGCTTGAAATGCTATTTCATGCATTAATACTCCACAAACTGAATCCCCACACACACCCCCTAACCAGTACAGAGCCCTAGGATTTATAATTACCAGTCAACTAAGCAGTAGCCTGTGGCCCCCGCTGACACACCACTTCCTTTTACTTCCCTGACTGTGAGCCCGTCTCAGGGCCCCTGCAGGTTCAGAGACAAGGCTGTCAGGATAATGTGATCAAGGTGAATGCAGCCTGAGAGAAGCTAAATCGTGGCTGGTGGATGACATTCTTTGATTTTTAACCATTACAGAGTTTTCATAAAGCTGCAGTCAATTTATTTTATTTATTCTAATGAAGAGCATTAGGAGTGCCATAGTGTGCTGCACTGCACATTGATCGCCTCGTTAATCACACTTTGCAGACACTCGCAAATCAAGTTCTAACAGCAAGCACTGAATCAAGTGCAATGAAGCATAAGCTCCTTCACAATTTATGATCTTTCAAATTGCATCTTTTCAACCATTAAATTGCAAGATACCATAAATTTTTATCCTCTCTTCTTCAGTCCTGGTATTGATTCTGTCGTGTGAAAAATAGAGGAGTAGTAAATTCAAGGCAGTTAGACAGAATTTAAGCCTCGTCTTCAGAAAGGAAACTGAATGGCACAAGGAAGGTTGTTAATTTGCCGCCGAGAACAAATATCAGGAGTGATCAAAATTTAAAAGTCCAGCAGGGGTTTCGCAGATGTGGCTCCGATGGGTTTCATTCCTCTGCAACCTTGAACTCCTTTACTTTACTGGCTCTGAAATGCCAATGCACCTTCAGGGTCTTTTACCTACCATTCTTTAAGATTAGGTACCTGATGTGCTGAAGAATTAGAATTTAGTCCTTTCTGTAGATGAAAATGACAATATCCCCTAAAGGCGCGCAGGAGAATAAAAAAAAGGAAATTGTGCAAAACTTCACGGAAGTAGAAGAAATCCATATATGATACAACACATATACCATGTCAGTGCTTCACTTTCTTTTCTCACCTTGAAAAACAGCGAAATTTGAAACTGAAATACCCACAAACTCCTCTCCTAAGATGCAGCACTTAGCGAGGTCATTATATTTAACCTGTGGAAATCTAAAACGGGTCTTACGTGCCACATACTGTTTTCAGAAAATGGCATAATTGTTCTTGGATTGCATCTCACTCACACCAAGCTGCAAGGAACACTTGTCAAACAATACAGTCAAATTGGTTCTTTGTGATTGGGCATGTTGAGCGTCTATCCAGTACATTATAAGTCTAGGAAAAGAATCAGACATACCATGAAAGAGTCTCAATTACTCTGATAAGAAGTAAAGGAGAGCCGAGAAAACCAGTCAACAGTTTCCCAAAGTGACGGCTTAACCTCTTCACATCCGTGCGGGGATCAACTCTTAAGTTATGATTGGAAGGCATTCCTGCTGTTACATGTGGAAGTGAAATAATGAGGCTGCAATAAAACAGGAAAGTTCCATGTCAGACACATCTCTATGTCTTACGTGTGTTTTATTGTTGCCCACGCCAGTGTGCATCTTTAATCTGTCCGTCCAAAGATCGAGCCAAAATATTGGGCACTGACATCTTGTGCCGATGATGTCATTAAGAAGCCGAGTTTGCAAAGGGGAGATCAGGTACGGCGGTTATGGAGTTGGCAAAATGAAGTGTGTGCAACATTCCAGTTGAACTTGGAAGTCAGAATTTCAACTGGAACGCCCCCCCCCGATTTCCTGCTGGGAACCTCTGAATTGACAAAAGAACCCCAAGATCCAAATTCATTTTGTGGTGTTTACATGGCGATTACCATTTTGGAATCTTTGAGTCAAATTCTGTTCCATTAAATCAGTCAAGCATTTGGTATTTTAGCTGCAGGCATCTTGCTCTGAAGTTTACGCGTGCAAAATACAGAGTCAAATGTTTTTATTTAACTGCTTTTGCTAACAGCTGAGATGAAAATCACGTCTTGTTTTTTAAAAAAATGTTCCCTACTTCTGCTGGAAGGCAGCCAGCTCGGGTGTGATGCCACTCCCAGTTCTGACCTTGGAGTTCCGAGGTAAATCGAACGCGGTATAAGGATGCACCCATATATCGGCCATGTATCAACCGATAGCTGTCTTACTGTGTCCCACTGGCTAATCTTCAAATAATATAATATTGTTCTGATGACTTTTACCCTGGCAATAAGAACAGCATCAACAATTTAGTCAGAAGAGGCTTCAGCCACCACCTGACACTTGAACATACATCATTGTTGGGCTGAGACTGAAATGCTTCCAAGGGTACCGTCACCTCACACCAAGAAGGTTCCTGGTTCAAGTCCCAGCTCCATCACAGGATCTTTCTGTGTGGAGTCTCCATGTTCTCCCTGTTCCTGTGTGGGTTCTCTCTGGTACTCCAGCTTCCTCCCACAGTCCAAAGACATCAAGAGGGGACGAGGCTGATTGATACTCTAAATTGATCGTAGGTGTGACTGTGAGTGTGAATGGTTGTCTGTCTCTATGTGTTGGCCCTGAGATGGACTGGTGACCTGTCCAGGGTGAACCCCGCCTCTTGCTGAAGGCTGCTGGGATAGGCTCCAGCCCCCCGCGACCCAGAACAGGATTGGCAGAAAATGGATGGATGGATTGGTGGGTACATACTGGGCCACGTCATCCTCTGTATATGGCACTTCTCTGTGGCCATGTGCAATTTCATATGGATTTGACCAACTTGGTCCTGGTGGACTTTGACAAATGGACAAGGATTTCTTCTTTTTACTGTAAGATAAGATGGTTGCCCTTTACAAATGCTGGCATGGACAATGCACTCTCAACATAGCAACAATTCTGGCCTGAGGAGACAGCAGGTTGAACAAAACATAGATTTAAAAACTGAGGTATATACAGTATTTGTTCTATCTTCCAACTTTAGTTCAAATTTTGTTATCATAAAGTTCCAAAAAATGTATTGTTGGTACCACCACAGATCTTGGTTCATAAACAATAAACATTGTTCTAAGAGGGAAGTACCACTTTGGGAAACCTTTATCTTATTTGTACTTTGTCCAAAGGTAAGAAGAGCAGCATGGTCAGTGATTTATCCAAGGCTAACCTGAAGCAGCTTGCTAGCATGCAGGCAGAGCATGCTCGGTGAGTATCCTCCCGGCAGAGCGGATGCCACCACAGTCACAGACTCCACTCAACTCTTGATAAGGAACTTTATCTGGTATCGTCTGTTTGAACTTTCTTGGTTTTCATCCTCATAATTCATCTGTAAGGTTCAGACCTGGTCGGACCCCAGGGCCTTGAGTGAACCTGTGCTGTCTTCCATAATTCTTTCATAATTGTAAATTTGTTGTTAGAACACCTACTGACAGTAAAGCTGACACTCACGGCGCCAGCGTTGTCTATATGCGTAGCTGTGTTTGGACTACGTGAAGGTCACATCTGTGCAGAATGTTCTAATTCAGTGTTACTGGTAGTGCCTGGCATTATGAGGACGTCTGTTTACGAGGGGTCGGACGCAGATGTTGTGGAGGAGCTGACTCAACCTCATCTCACAGCAAACCTTGTACTTTTGTCAGGGACGTCCAGTAAAGTGTAAGTCATCTCTGAGTTGAGATTCTTGCGTCTGATGAATTCCTTCATCACACAAAATTCCTCTACAACTGTGAAATGCTGTACGAGCACTGCAAGAAATAATTTGACTTGAATCGACGGGTAGTTCACTTTATGTGAAAACCTGACGCAGTATAGCTTGAAGCACTGAAAAAACAAATAAAGGTTGATCCATGCAGGTTTTAAGAAGCTAAAAAATGACTAAGAAATGTTTCGAAGAAGCATGTGACATTTAATAACGCCTGAATTAATGTCACTACTTTGAATTGTGTGGAATTCTCTGCACAGACGACCACGGGTCCTTATTAATCGCACACAGGGCTGTAGGCAGACAGCTGCTCTGAAAAGGTGAACAGTGAAACTGCAGCGGCATGTTCGCCAGGCATGGAAGATAATGCTGCTGCTCCAGTCACTTTCATGGGAGGTGTTGCCCAACTCAACACACAAAATGACTCCACATCCTGAGAGAAGTAACGCTGGCCGGGCAGCAAAAGTATCTGTGACACAGACCCTCCCCAGGGGAAGCGAAATCAGCAGAGGAAATAGCATGTAAGGCAAACAAACCATAATAAAAGGCATAAAAGCTCACAAACATTGGATTGATCAGACAATTACAAACCATCTGGCTTGTTAAACTCAATCTGCTATCACACACAGGTTGGCAGTTTGCCTTTTTGCAGTTGGTGGTGCAGTTGGATTGTTCCCAGACCCGCCGAACACTTCAGGGATTAATCTAGTGATATTTATTTATTATGTATGTCTATGTATATATATCTACGTGCAGGAAAATACTTAAACAATGGATAAATCCTGCAATGTCCGACAATGCAAGATGGAGCAGCATAAACTGGTATTTCAGAGGAGCTTAAATATTCTGTTGCCGAGAGACAAGAAACCTCCAGAGATGAAACTGAGCTGGAACCGAAACGCAATACAGGGGAACCCGAATTAAGAACCAGCCCCACCTCCTTGCTTGTATGTCAGCAAGGAACTAAAATGCTTCCTGTTACTGTCGGACCGTGATGTGACGACAGCAGCAGTCTTATGTCCTAAAGCTCAGTAAGGGCCAATCCTGAACAGCTTCGGAAGAGGACTGGACCCCCCAAACTGGTCAAATACATAAAAAGAGGAACAACATGTATAAGTTTTCGTTTATTCAGAGTACTAACCTCCAGGTTCACCACCCCCATGACCCATTTGGTTTATCCCTTCTGTTATTGCTATATCTTAATTACATTCTACGTTATGAAAGGAGTAGCAGTATTTTTCATGTCCTCATTTGCTTTATTGTTCTGATGTTCCCATCTTTTTAAGCAGCAAAAATAATTTCTTCTGGGGGGCAATGACGATCTAAAGCACAAGAGTGCCGTCTGTGTGGTGAAAGCCTGACTCCTCTGTGCCACAGACCTCCTCTGCTGTAGGCAGTTTATTAGAGGCGTCAGCGAGCCACACTGTTGCCCTGGCTTGATATGTTTTCAGTACAGTTATTTTGGGTCAACCACATCATCTTGCTGCAAATAGTAGGGTGGCACAGGAGCACAGACGTTAGTTGTGGAACGTCTGGTTCTCTCGTGTCACAGCCACTCCGCACTTGAGAATTTCGAAGCGTTTACACGTGTTAAAATTTGCAGACGCTAACAAGAGGCTAAACAAGTCTCCAGTCATTATCGTGCCAAAAGCAGAATAATGGTGCAGGGCTCCACAGCGCAGTTGGTTTATTGCATAACTTCATAGCTTTTTACTTCTAACAATCGCATTCATGCTTCAAAAATCATAGAAGGAGTGTGCATTAGTGCCGATTAAACTGCTGAACAAACTCCTAAAATCCCAGTGGCTCGCGGTCCAGAGACTCCAAGGTGATGCTAAATTTCGGGTTTGCCGCCAAAAATACATCATCCCTGCAACACTCTATGATATGACCAAAACAATGCACCAGCTTCTTATAGTAGCTAAACTTCTTATAGTCTGTTGTTCCTTAACTGAAACTCAGTTCAAGTTTCTTGGTATCACTACTAGTAATACAATTAACAGTAGCATCAGCTGTTTGACTGGCAGCCACAACCAGCAGCAGCATCTGAACTTCAGACTCTGGAGAACGAGGCCTCATGAGAGACAGGGACAGGACACACTGATGTCAACTGTCCTGCAAACTTGATAAACAAAAATTTCAGGTTTTTTTTTCAGGTTTTGGTGCAACACCCAGTGAAGTATTTCAAAGTCCGCTGCTGTGCAGTGACAGAAGATACTGAACATCTCAATTCATTCATACAAAGCCCCACATTTCCATCTCAAATTGATGATCCGCGATCGGAGATGTTGTGAATCCTCTGCTCAAATATTAAAAGAACTCATGTTGAATGTTCCTCGTGTGATGACTCAAACAGTTAGCTGGACCAAAACAGTGTGACTCTATAGGCAAGCACTTATCAACAAGCACACAATAGTGCACTCAAAAAGACACTCTCACGAGCCCAACAAAGGGCGAGGCTATGGGGTATGACAACTTCTTGCGAATGACAAAATGCCGCCTGACAAGCTTTCAAGGGATGGTTGAGCTCTGGCAGATTACAGAGATCTTTATCTTTTCATAAAACAGAGTGCAGCATTTAAGTGCCAATGACTGAGAATACAATCTGAATTGTAAAGTGTGTCACAGTCATTACGTGGAGATGTAGGGCCAGTAATGGTGAGAGTAATTGTGTGATGACAGTTTCACTGCACAGTGACATTCTCCAGGGCATTGTCATCATCCCTGCCAGGTAATACGGGTCCACTGGGGATGGGGGTATGTCTTACAATTGAAGTTTCTTCTTCATAAATACCCAGTAAGCCCAAAACTCATCTTTACTTACAGCTTTGTCAAACCCTGGATCTCACCGAGGCTTTTCCATATAGCTGCGGGTCTGTGTGAGGTAATTAGATGTGAAATAATAGATTCATGGTGGGTTGTTACATATAGGGAGAAATGTAGACCTGTGTGATCTCAGAGTGAAAAGCACAATTGCTTAAAAATCAAAACATGCTGTCAGCGGCTCACCTAAGCAGCAGAAAATGCCCCGACTTTGGAATACATTACAATGGTAATTGCTCTGACAAAATTACCTTGTCTAAGATGAGCTCGACTAGACATCTGAGACATGCATGTCGATTGGCTCAATTTCATGATCATTGGGAGGCTGAAATCAGGGCTTTTATGCTGGAAAAAAAATCAACAGGGAATTGACATAAACATCTCATTGGAGAAATTACAATGAAGCATTGTTAGGAATCTATTTAAAGTGGAGCTGTATGTTAGAAAAAAACATTATTGTGGCGGCAACCGCAGGAAAGCATTCAGCTACATGACACTGCAAGACACCAGTATACACTAAGAAACAATGGAAATGCATGAATAATTTGATTTAAAATCAAGAGTGAGTTGCTCCATCTTGTGGAAATGCAGTTTTTGTTGCTATGGAATCATCCTTTTCACTGCTGTCTTATTTACCATCTGTGAGAGTAAAAAAAGAGGGCTTAACAACAGCAGAGCCTGAGTGAAATGACTTAATAAACAAAGTACAGCATCACGCATGGACTCCACCTTTGATTGTTAGATGTGTCCCCCCCCCACAACCACACACACACACACACACACACACACACACACACGGGGACAGTTAAAATCCCTCTCGTGTCTGTGATCTGATGAGGATCACCTTCATCCATTTGAAAGGTGATTTCCGAGCAAAATTGTTTCTCCGAACACATGCTGCTTGAGCCGAGAGCACATTTTTCCAGCATGTTAACAAACATGTAATTTCCATAAACACGTCCAGTAATTGACAGCTTGATTTGGGTTCTGCCAGCAACCTGACAGACAGTTCTTGGCTGCTTTAATGCAAGCAGAACAGGCTTAAGGCCTCACTGGGCTGTAATGAGCCTCTCAGGGCTTTGTCTGGATTAGACCACCAACAACAGACCAAATCTCACTCAAATCCCATCCAGCATTCTTAATCTTGTTAGCTTAGGCCATGTAGTGTACTCAGAATTAGCTGCAAATCATTACAAGACTTGAGATCAAACATCAGCAGCAACAAAGAGGGATTTCAGACTAAACATACATTTAACACTGATTTTGATGTGAGTCTTTTTTATGTGCAGGAATTCATAACGACAGGGCTGGTGGATTAAATCCTCAACATTTGAATGTCGTGCCTTCTGAAAACACTTCTTCAGCACTTTATCCCATAACACACATGAAACTTTACAAAATGGTCCCTCTCAAACCAGCTGATTCAGCTTTTCTACAAGGTCTCTCAATTTAAGACTTAAAAAAAAAACAAAAAAAAAACAGAAACATTTGTTTGACTGCGTAAAACTTTAAATATAGAAAATAGAATGAAATAACTATCTTTTGGCCTCCAATAATGCTACTTCCTGTTGATTGATGATCCAAAAACGCATTTTATGTCTACGCTGGAAAGCTAAGTGACACAACACTACAAAAATAATTTGTTTTTAATCATTTTTCATTATGAAGCGTAATGTTTGTAAGTGGAAGGGATGTGGTTGAACTACTACGTTTTCCAGTGTTCTAGGTATCTTATTTTACAGTTAATAATATGTATCCTATGAGAGTAAGAAAGAACAAGTTCCAGACCCTTTGACTGATAATATATTGAATTACAGAGCTTCTTTCTTGCATATTTCTTGGTGTAAAAGCTGTACATTTGATGTCAAACTGAAACAGGGATAATATCAGGAGGTAGTAGTAGGTTTTAACTGTATAAACTTCTGATCTTGCTGATAGAAATGAAAACATTTTTTCTGTCAACCCGTACGCACGAGATAAAAATGCACATTTTTCAATAGAATAATAAAAACAACTGTTTTTAACTGAACATTGAAAGACTTGTTTTGGTTTGCATATACAGATTCACATTCATTTAACTCAGGAACACACTTCTGTCAACGCTAAAACTACGTCCTGCTACTCGTACTTACATCATGTGTGTAAATGTTCACCAGTGAAGGATGCAGGAACAGAGGCGGAGTCTGTCTGCGTGCTGGAGCCTCAGACTATCAGTGGCGTGTACGCTGAACCCTGCAGTGTCTGCGGGGCAAAGATTTGCTGCTTGAACATCAGCAGCACATTCAGGTCCATTCTTGTTTGTCAAAGAGTGCAGTTCAAGAGCAGCAGAGAGATGATGGCGAGGACAAGAGGGAAAAATAGACTCTGATAAATCTGTATTGAACTGAGTGTGAAGGATGTTAATACATATTAATGGTGACAGGAATATTTGCAAGTGAATACACAGGCAAAGGGGATTAAACATAACTCTCCATAGAAGGGGAGGTATCATCACTCCCATTCTGGCGTGGGACTCGGCCGTATCAGATTCATCCGCATGCACATTGCCAGCAAACACTAAGCCCTTATCTCTTCACTGGGCCTCTCTGGAGAGTTTACAATTTCTCGCTTCGTTGGAGCCTGAGCTGAGCTTGTTACCGGCACAAAGGCTGCGAGGTGGCCTGGTTGAGAGCACAAAGCCGCCCTCACCTCTGGACAGACACATTTCCCTCAGATAACAAATGACATGTTGGACAGCGCCACTAGAGTGTCCCTTTACATTAGTGAAAAAGCCCCACGTCGTCCTCACAGCGGGATTCAAAACAAAGTGAAAGTTAAAAAAAAAAAAAAATACATGAAACACTGTAACGGCTTCAGTGAAGGATCCCTATTAATGAGCTATCGTGAAGCTAGCAGATGTGGCTCGGTCCCTGGGAGACACTTTAGCGTGCTGAAGGGTGCTATTCTCTGAGGGAACCTTCTTCACAGAGAACGTCCCATTTGCTTCTCGACTGTTCACATGAACTCCCAAGGGGATTCATAGCATTTAAAGTAAATGTGCCTTGCAACCACATCAAAATCAGTGTTTGGCCAACTTCGGATGAACGAGACCATTTGGTGCCTAAATGTAGAAGGATGATGTTTACATATATTTTTCTACCCGTTCACACCTGCTGAGGATTCAGCTGGAACAGAAAAAAACAGTTCAGAATACTCTGATAAATAAATAAATAAATAAATGAATAAATAAATAAATACTTAAACAAAATTATGTTTTTTTTTTCCCCCTGAGGCTGCCATTTTTGCAATTCGAAGGGAAATTTTAAAGGCTAAACCAAATATTTTAAAACTTAAGAGGTATATTCTATGCGGCGTAACGACATCGTGTCATTTGTTTCATTATGATGTAAATGTAGATAATTTCAATTAAAACGTGGTTATGATTTAAATGAGGACATACAATTTAAAAAAAAAAATTGATTTAGGGTTTCATTTTGTTGTTTCTTTTGCTTAAATTAAAAGTCCCCCTTCAGCCCAAAGCCTTTTTTCTTCTTGTTATTACAGTTCATGTCTGAGCTTCGGCGCGTTGAATGATGTACAAAGTTCGACACTAGGAGGCTGTTGTCACATTCATTAGCGAACGCATTCATTTTCTCTGAGCTCTGATTTAAGAGGCGGTCCTACGAGCAAGATTTGTGACATCACACATATTTGGAAGCTGATCCAGGCCTGTAATTCGGTGCACACAAGTGCAACGTAAAACTTTGAAGCCTCCAGCTCCCAAATAGTGAGAATGGATTTTCTCGGGAAGTAGGAGACATTTTGTGTCCAGCGGTGAAGTATGTAGATCGAAAACAATTATATATTCGTGTAATCTTGAATTAATTTAATCTAATGTTGGAGAAGAGAGATTGGCACTCAAAAGGATTCAATGTGGTAAAGGCACAAAAAATGTCAGACACACATAGTATCAGTTTTGTATTTTGTATACCTGAATACAAAGAGGGGATCTTTAAAACATTACCATTACCCTTTTTTAGAAATGAATAGATATATCAATATATTCTGCTCATGAGTGATTTAAAAATTGAAGTTACATAAACATATTCATACATTTCCAATATACGGGTGGTAGAAGATTTCTTCATGGAGTTTTAAAAGCAAAAACAGATGCAGACACGGTGAGCCTGCCACTAGTGGGCTGAGAGGTACCACAAAGCTGCACTGGCTGATGACATCAAGTTCAAGTGTCTGAGAAGCAGGGCACTTCCAAAGTGAGTCCTGGTGGTTTCTGTGAGGAGGGTCATCGCACAACAGCAGCGGTGTTAATGAAGCAACGAGTGAATAACGATTCTGTTGCTTTGAAGCAGAAGTGACAAGATGAAAATGACACATTATTCAGCTGTGTTTTATAAAAGGAGAGAAAGTCGATACGGTTTTGGTCGGTCATAAGTTGACATGTAATGTTGGACTGCCGCTTGTTTTACAGTAGGTCTCCCAGTCTTAGCAATTTCAGCAGACGTGTTGCTGAGACAGCTCTGGCATTGTTTTCTGGGACACAGAGAAATTCTATTTTCAGTTTTACTTGGTGCAGTAATTATCTGTATTGTTGGTGAGAATAAAGAAAATAAAGTGCATGAATATGTGCCGGTCAATTGGATTCTGTCAGTTCAGGCAGAATTGGGTACACAAGCGAGCAGCTTGCCAGCTTGTAATAACGATGGTGTTTGCGTGGAACAATTTCCCCTCTAAAACAGCTCATCAACAGCAGAGAGAGTCTGTCACCCCGGGTACGGAGTGACAAGTCTTCTGCATCTCTGTCTGTTATTAACATGTCTCTTACGACAAGCTCAATTATCTGACACTGCCCGTAATTTCCATTCCTTTTTCTGGCACAATGTAAAGTTCCTCTCCTCCATTTTCAAAGCTGGTCGTTTTGGTTCCGGCAAATACTGATATAAGAAATGTGTGGGAGGAGGAAGTGAAAACTGAGGGGAAAACATCTGCATGTCAGAGAGAAGTTGTTTCAGACTTGCTCTGATGAGGCCTTGAACCTTTCTGATATTTACCAAGGCCATACAGTAGGTGTTGGTTTCTACTTCTGAATGACTGCATGTAAAGTGTCAGGGCGTGGATCAGTCGGATAAAGAGGAGCAGAACTGAAAAGGAAATTCAAGAGCCTAATTTAAGCAGAATTAGATCAACTGTGACATCAGTGGTCAGCGGTCTTAGAAAGTTGCGTCTTTAACACGCAACCAACATATGAAAGCTCCATATGCTGATGAGAAACAGGTGAACTTCACCTGTCATGTCTTCCTCATCTGGTTAGACATCACAAACACCAGTAGAGGGCAAAAGATTTGCTTCAAATCAACAGATATCCTCATGTCAGGGTGTCGTGATACATCAGCTTTCATAATAACCTCAGCAAACTGCGTGTAATGCGTTGGCCAAAAAAAGAGACAAAATGCACATTTCGAGAGGAATTTGACTGATATTTTATGTTTGCATTTCGTAAAGATTTCACAATAATGTCCGTTTGTTACCTCTTTAGGCCGCGATTATAACCTCATAAAAATGTGGCACCATGACAGCCCTGTACTGCTTATGGACATAGAGGAAAGTACATTTGAGAGGTCTGTGGTTCTGTGTGGATTTACAGTCCCTGCGGAGAGCTAAAGAGAGGACCACACCTTCTATTGTAGCATTCGTACGTTGGTTGTGAAACAGTACTGTCGAAAACATTGTCTCTCAACTCAGATTTCAATCTCACATCTCAAGTTTCTAATCTGATCGTAAACTCAGGCTGTACATTCACTGGCTGTATATATACGTGTGTGTGTGTGTGTGTGTGTGTTCTTTACTTTCTTAATAATAACAGGGTTATCAAAGATGTTACAACCTTCAGTATTCACATATATAATGTGTGAGACAAAATATTATCCTGAATTAGATGTGTGGCCAATAGCAACTTTGTATTTCATGATTCAAATTTGGGATTTTTTTTTTCATGCTGCACAGAATTAAGTTTTCACAAGAGCAGCCAAACTTGAGAGTGCTCTGGGCTAACCTTTTCCTTGAGGGTGTGTTGAGCCTGAATGCACAGGGTGATGTCACATTATCTCACTCTCAAATGTTTACCTCCCTCTCTCACCCAGATTTGTCACTGAGATCGGAATTCTGTAGTACTGCAAATCAGACGATACCCTCAAAAGTACAGAGTTCGGAGTACCAAAACTTTGGGACCCAGGATTGGTTTTTAACTATCTAAAAATCTGTGTGCGTGTGTGTGTGTGTGTGTGCGCGCGCACGCACCATCGCTGTTTTGACTCCCAATGGTTCTTTGGTGAAGCTGTACTCATTTAAACAATTCTACAAAGCATTAATGATGAAAAAGAACAACGTAAAACACAAATTAAGTTGCTTTCCAACAACACGTCTTGATTAACTAACTAGTCTACAAGATTGTTCCTTTTATGATTCATTTAAATGAACCATTCAAACAGCTTATCTATTTATGTATTTATTTATTTTTTTGACAGAACTGCAGGATGATTATTGTCAGACCTCCCGATCTTGCATCATTATGGGTAATTCAACCAAATCAGAGGAAAAATGCAGTTCAGATGACTCAGTGATAACCTCCCATTACGACACTGATTCTTCGCGGAGAAATACAGGCACCTTTTACAACCTTTCTTATCAAGGGATCCCCCCCCCCTCCCCCGTTTGGAAAGCCTGGCTCTCAATCTGAAAAGTTCAAGTCTGAATCCTACGAGGTAACTGGGTGGTATTTTGGAAACCTTATGTTTTAGCCTGGACCCCGCAGGCCTGTTAGAAGTTACGGGCACTTCACATCTCGAGGCTGGACTGCCTTCACTCATGTACGGGGAGAGACATGATAAAAAGTGAAAATGTTCCGTACCAAAGTGAAGTATTGCTCTAAGTGGGAGTGTCTGGGTTGCTATGGGGGAACGTTAGAGGAAGTGGTAATGATGACAGCTCTAACTCAGTGCAGGTGCAGTAAAGCATGGCCGGTTGGTCAATTGCCCAGAACCCATTACTTCTCCCCCGAGACCAACCTTGTAATGTGTGCGAGCCACCTTCTGTAAAGGACTGACCTATTGTCAACAGAGAAATCTCTCCGTTTTTACGTGAGTATACCACACAAGATTGCACAGGTAATAATAAATGTCTGCGAGCGCTGTTTGAAAACATAATATTCAAGAACAGAAACCCGAAAAACAAGTTTGTCTCATTACTAAACCACTGCAACGTTTTCTTTCTACAGAGAACAAAAGAGTATTGCAGTGCACTGACGAGACATCATGGCCTGAATTTAATGGCTGCTGTTGTTGGACAGGTTTAGAATTGAGCTGTGGGAAACATTTGGAATTTGGTAATACCAAAACACAATGAAAAATTCATGATATTGTTTCTGTCTTTGTGAGAGCTGTTGCAGGGCTTCTACACATTATCAGCTGGACAGGAGATGGGAATGGATTGACCTTGGGTGCCAGTTACATCTCTGTGTCTGTGTCATCTTCAGACAGCCGCTGTTTGACCACTATCTAGCAGATGCATTCTATCCGACACTTGTAACAATAGTGAAAATGGGAAGAAAATTGAGCTCACCTTAAAGGCGGACTTCAGTCCTCTTGAAGGCTGAAAGCCTTGGATGAACCCAGTGCCCAGTGGCAGCTCAGAGTCCTTGTTTTGCTCCCTGAGACGTGTGTAATCAGAGAGAAAGTCCAGCACAGATTACAGTCTTCAATCAGTCAGGGAGGAAAATGATATGTACATCATTGTCTCTGCCGCACATCCCCGGCACTGTCAGCCTGCATGCATATTACCTGTGTCAAAGCTGCCAGGGACATGACGAGAGAAACTGAGAGCCATCACAGAGCCGCCACTCAGGGGGGTGTCGAGTCTTCCAGCGCAGCAGCCAGATACAGTCTCCATGGGGACTCTAGTCTGACCTCTGGAATGTTGTTGACACCATTTAATGTACATTTTCAGATACAAAACGTCTCCTTTCAGAGCTGAAATGGCTTTGAATGGGCTGAATAACACCGAGGGCCAGCTCCTGTCAGAGAGGGAAAATACTGAGCACACACTCCATGACTCGCGTCCGAGGAAGTTTAAGCTATTGTCCTGTTTGACCTTGAGGTGCACAATAAAACCAGAGTTATTTTGAATAGTGGGGAAACTATATGACTGCTGTGAGGACATGGCATATAATGATCCCTTCTAATCTTCTCATCATCTTCTTATACAATTGTCTCCTCACTGAAAGTGGACATACTGTGTGTGAGTACAACGGACGTCATCATGTGGAATATTTGATGGAGATGGTCTCATTGTTGTCGATTCAATTTTCACAGTTGGATGTGGAAAACACACGCGTACAGTAAATTCAAAACAGCATGAGTGGAATTTTACAATAAAGATAGAAGAGATTGGTAAGATCTGAACTCTTAAAGTCAAACCATAATTTGCCTGTGTTTAATTTGAAGCTGCATGTTGAAGCACCTCTGCATGTACAGGATGATAGAAAATGATACACTTGTATATCCTACTTAAATATCAACTCAAACGTAATTGCTGACGGAAAATGTAGGAAAAACTAAATGTGTGTGAGGATATCAGGTTTGCAAATAACACCCCCCCCCCACACACACCCACACACCCACACCCACACACCACCAGGTATCTGTTCACCTTGAGAAGTCCACACCTCAACGCAATGTCAACACGAGCACTTTCTAGCTCGACGATTCTGTTTGTCTCCTCTGGTCCTGCTGGTGCTCGGGAGGGAGGTCACCAAATTGTCTCTGGAATAAAAAAAAAGAAAAGAAAAAAAAAAGGCACTGACCTTCTGCTAAATTGGCCACATTCAGTAGACGGGGAATATCAGGTTATTGAGTTGATCCATGCTGTGTTTCCTTGCCCGGGGAAAATGATCTGTGCTATTGTCTGCTGTCTGCAGTTGATCAAGGGCAAGAATAAGTCAGGAATGTAGCAACAGCAGACACTTTTCAAATATCTAATGATTGAGAGCAATGCTGTAAACAGAGCATTAAACAGGGTGGTGAGTGCTTTTGAAGAGCTGCTCAGTCTATACCCCACAAGTCTTTATACTCTACATTCTGAGAGATGCTTCACAGAAAAGCTTCATTGTACATGAATGCAGCTGCGGAACCCCCAACAATTCATTGCACTGTACTTTCAAGTTGTTCCTTGAGAAAGGCAAATAATAGTCATTTTGCAAAATTGCAGACCCATCTTTCAACAACTGTGGAAAGCATTTAAAACTGGGCAGCGACACAGAGAGGAAACAGCCTTCTCGCTGGAGTATTTTGTATATTTGGGACAGTATAATGAAAGAAGTCATTTCTGCCAACAGTTCACATCACCTCCCGATAGTCAAGAACCATAATCCCAATGGTGTTTTGAATTCTATCGCACATGTAGAGTTGGAAATGTTATTGCATGATTATAGTGTTCCTCTCCCTTGGCGTAGTTGTTGTATTTATTTCTTTTGCACATGAATTGGGAGAGAAATTGAACACTGTGTACAATTACACCTCTGGTACAATAAAACAGCTCATGGTGTAAGAACGGTTGGAAATAATACCTGTCGATCACAAACATGAGATTGGAATAAAAGATTTAATTTACTCTCCAAATAAGATTTGAATTGTGTTTGATTTAATGTTCAAAAGATGTTTTTGTTGCTGAATAAAAGCCAAACAACCATTTACTTGTCTCGCATCAGTGACACAATGCTTTAAAAAAAAAAAAAAAAGTAATAACATCTTGATGGTCCCTCTTCAATTTCATTCACAGGGCTGAAATTTGGTGGCCCATTCTTCTATTCACTCATGCTAACATAAACACACACGAACAAGAGACCGACTGAGGTACTTACACGCTCTGGCAAGTCAAATTCAAGCAATTTTTGAGATTTACAAAGTGAATTTGAAGCATTTCGCTAATTTATGACCGTTGTCTCAACTGTGAATGCCAAAGGTCGTCGATACCAAAAAACGCGATGGGATCTCCATTACTTCTCCTCAAGTTCTTGCTGTCTTATTCTGATATTTTGGAGGGATTTTTGACCGTTTTAACAATTCTATTCAGAAAAATTCTGCATCAAATTTGTGGAAAATTTTTCACCCCCCCCCCCCCCCCCAAAAGTCCTCAACAACGGCCATCATAATATTATTCCCAGTTATCCTGGTGCCACACAGTTGTTCATTTCCTGTGATTTGATTCTTAAATGTGACGGCAGCATGAAATGATTACGGTTGTACGGATGGAGAGGAAAAGTTTTAATAGATATGAAGCATCCGGAAGATTCTTGAATATATGGGCTCCTTTCATTCCTTCCTTAAGAGAAAAACAAGATTTTGCTCAGTCTGGCACCTGTTTACCCTCCGCTACTCATGTACCACCTGTCTAACTTTTAAAAACTGCTTCGTACCGTATAATTATGAGTATTTGGCGGCTGTTTCATTTTTTTCATGCTTTATGGTCCCTATGTTTCTGTTTTGATGAGTGAAAAAAAGAAAAAATTAAAACATTAAAAAAAAAAGTAAGCAAGAGCAAGATACTTAAAAGTACTTACAAGCACGCAATATTGAAGTCAACTTATATTCCCGGCACTTAGCGATAAAGAATTATTAAAGACAATTACAATCGTCAAATCTGCCAAACTGTACAACTTGGGGGGGGGGGGGGGGGGGGGGGGGACCTCACGATTCCCTTTGTAGATTGTCCCAAAGGTGTGTGTATCAGAGACTTCATTCCTGGAGGGGAGCAAAGATTATTACAATATTCAGATTACCGAGCAAGGGAAATTAATTGGACTAATTAACATACAAGTAAATGATGATACCGTTAACACATTTCATTAACTCAAACTGTCATTCTATGTTCCTGCTGCACTTCGTATTGCATTACAATGAATTGGATTCATTAAATTATGCAAATGAAAGGAATGGCAAAATGGACGAGTCTCTTTTTTAACGTTACAGGCCACATTTACAGTCGTTCTCAGTAAAATGACTCAGACTAAAAAAGCATATGCTTCAGCTCTGATTTACCTGATAAAGCTTTAATAGACCACTATTTTAATTATGTTCACAGGAACTAAAAGCAGCTTGGCCATAATAGGTTTCTAATCCCTTCATGCTTCTGTCTTTTTGCTTGACATGAAAGAAAAATAGCAACAGGGCCTAATTAATAAAAAGTTCCATTTAGTCTAAAATGTTTGTGCTCTTATTACACTTACAGATCGCCCACATTTTAAGCAAAAGACGGGAACATGAAAGACTAGATTCTTTAAAATTATGTCCCATTCCTTCACTCAAATATTCATAAATCCAGGCCATAAAGTCAGATGCACCCCTGTAGGGTTTCGGCTCAAAGTCATGAAACAGTTCTTTTTTCTCGGCAGCAGAATATGTTCCTGACATTTCCGTGTGACATTAACTTGTGGTTAATTGAAGGTCCACACCTCCTGTTGGCCTCAGTGACTTCTGTCTTCATCTTAGCGGTGCTACATGGGGAAGGTCAAGGGGTCAAACATACCTCTCATCCTGCTCCCTTGGCTGTAGTGACATCTACTGGACTACACACCCCGAGTGTGAGCCGTGGGGGAGGACGAGGCTCCTGGCTGGCTGGCTGACACGTCTTCAAAGATACAAAAACAAAGGTTTCAAGTGCACAGAATACTTCTAACTTTTCTAACATGTAGTCAGAGCAAAACTCTTCCGATCACGATACATTTAAAAAAAAACAAACAAAAAAAAACCTTACCATAAAGCAAAAATGAAAGGAAATTCAAGTGTAACAGAAATGTTTATATTGATGTTATAGACATATTTATACAGAAGATCTCTGAACGAGAATAAAACTGCTATGTACACAGGAAGTTGCAGCTGCTGCTGTGTGAGTGCGTCAACTGCATTTTGCTATCCGACTCAGAGGGTAAAGAATAACCTCCTCACCAGCACTCGGTGAGGACATAAACAAAAACATCACCATTTCATTATTTGTGACAAAAGGAAAAGAAAGATCAATCATGCCACCAGTTAAGTTACCTTTCAGTGTGTATTCATTTTAACAAAACAACAGTTGGTAGGAGGCAGGTTCAGAAATATTAAAAAAAAAAACACAATTAACAAGGAACAATGATGCAACGTAGGATTAAAAAAAAATCAACATGACAGAAATATCTGCTGACATCGACGTCTCAGTGAGAATGCAGAACAGTTTTTCTTACAACAGGATGAACATGAAGGTGCTGCTAAGAGTACCACTTTCAGAAAACACACACACACACACACACACACACACACCTTTCCAAAAGGACTGATGGGAACACGGTACAAACCTGCTGAACTGCTTCCATACAACAAACAATCATGGGGTGCGTGTGTGTGTGAGAGGGAGGGGGGGGGGGGTCATCCTGATCAATTAAAATAACAACAAATAAGCTGATGTGGTTCAATACACGCAGGAACATGATAGCTTCATTCAGCTCAGCTTTTGGTCCATCAGAACACAGTTGTTAACAGCCACCCGACACGATTCGAGAAGCTCCAGGGGAGATTTATCACTTCTATCACACAGTCACAACTCAACCTGAGTTTTTAGTCAAATTTGGCAAATATCTCCAAAAATGGCTTTATGCCTTTATACACACACACACACACACATTATGTGTGTGTATATATATATATATATATATATATATATATATAAATGTATATATATATAAATGTATATTATATATACACACATATATGTGTATGTATATATATATATATATGTACACACATATATACATACACATATATATGTGTATATATATATATGTACACACACACATATATATACACAGATGTGTATATATGTATGTGTGCATATGTATGTAAATATACACACACATATATATTTTCAGTCCTCCAAAAAAGCCTTTACAAAAAAACCATTTGATTTACATAAATGAAGCCATTTGAGTTTTAATATCACAAGTGTTTGTTTTTTTTGTGTAAAGCCAAATATAAATAGCTGTTCAGTCAAAATATCTACGGAGGAAATACATGTGTCATATCAATAGTACTGTGTTGAAGAGGAATTACAATATAAAAGTTTGATTGTTTTTTTTGTTTTTTCCATCTACACCTACATCCACCGACAAAACAGTAGGTGTGAGCAAACAGACATAATAGAGGAATGAGGAATTGATCATTTGGAAGCACACTGGCTGCACAGAACACAAAAGTTCATGATAGAAAAAACACAACATAAATACATTTGCGTGGACGTTAACATTACTTCAGCTGGATAAAATTAGCACGGCTGTGATTTAGTTGCTAAAACAGACGAGGGAAGGAACCTTGCGTACCAAGGACATCATTTGTATATAGTCAACAAAAGGTGAGGAGAAAACTGTGAAAAATGCATAATTAACAAAGATTTGAAACAAATGGCATCCTATACTTGCAACTACACAATATTGTACAAAATAAGGCATTTCCTTGTGTGTTTACTGCAATGTCTCTTCTGTCTTATTGTCTTCACTGCCAGTTTTTCCTCAGTAAAACCGAGCATTGAACTATTTTTGTGTTAAAATATATATATTTATATATTTCCATAATTTTAGTTTTTCTTCAAAACTTAGATAAAAATGCAGGTAGGAGTATATGAGAAAGGTTGCATTAGTTCATAAGTGGAGTGTAAATCACTCCATGACTTCGCTGGCTGCGACTGTGGTGACGAGCTGCAGAGGGATCTCGGCGTTGGCCAGGATGTCCTGGGCGTTACTGGAGCCCTGCTGGATGTTGGTGAGGATGAGGGTGGTCCCGCCCGCCGTGGTGATGATACTGTCTGAGGACCCCGCCGATTCCATCGAGGCCACCACAGCGCTGCCAGAGTTCACACCTTTTTTGTTCTGATGAGTTTTAATGTGCTTCGCCAGGTGGTCGCTCCGCATGAAGCGTTTGGAACATTCTGGGCAGACAAACTTCTTCTCACCTGCCAAATAGAAAAAAAGTGATGAGAGCGATACGTTTAAAAAAAAAAAAGTCAAAGACATCGTCTTGCCACAGGACATGAGTCATATAAGGAGATACGTTGAAAAAAGTGTCAAATAAATTGATACTATACGACTAATTACAATCATCACTTAGTAATGACTACAATTATTGAATATCCACTGTGGGCGCTAACTGGTCATATTGGAACTTGCAGCCGACAGCATAATGAAACGCTGCTGCCAGAGGCCTCACTCTCACCAATAATGTGTTCAGAAATTGAACAGTGCAGAAGTGCTGAAGCATGTCCCTCTCAAGGTCCTGTCCACGTGTCACGCAGATACCGCAGCTTGCTGTGAGGTACGGCTACCTCTGACTGGAGGGTTTTTTTTGTTTTGTTTTGTTTAATAAATATAGGCGACTCCTTCCTGATTTTACAGGAACAAGCTTTCTTCAGCTGCCTGTTTCACCACATGGCTAAACGTTACGTAAACGGGATGGAAAAAGATTAGGGGATTAAACAAGAGTTGACTTTATCTCAGAGAATTATGAGATGAAAACAAAGGTAAGATCTCAATTCTGGATAGTATAGCATGGCACTGACTTCTATCTTGGTTATATAATATGAGGCTATCAGAGCTGTAGTGCAGAACATTGCATTAGTGGCTCTGCTGTAAGCTACTCCACTACTCTTTCAACTGTAACAGTGGATAAATTGTATTGAGGGTCGCATAACCCTTGCAAAACGACTGTCACCGTCACAATTTGATCCATTTGGTCTAGCAGATTAAATTACTTACAAGCCCTGACCTACTCTGAAATTAATTTTGCAGCAGTAAAACCGAGGATAAATGGTTCCCTCGCAAGATGACGCACCACATTCAAGCGAGCCAACAGCTAACTGGAAGTAGCCAGCTCTGCAGAGCAATTGTTTTCGGGAATGCCGCTACATATGCACCATCTAGTGTTGTGGTGGGGGCTTGAATGGAAGAGAAATTTACACTCATCCTACAATGGAAATGGTCTTCCATCCCAACCCGACATCCATCCATTTTCTACTGTTTATCCTGTTAAGGGTTATGGGGGGCTGGATCCTATCCCAGCAGCCTTCAGGTGAGAGGCAGGGTTCACCCTGGACAGGTCACCAGTCTATCACAGGGCCAACACATAGAGACAGACAACCATTCACACTCACAGTCACACCTACAGTCAATTTAGAGTATCAATCAGCCTCATCCTCTCTTGATGTCTTTGGACTGTGGGAGGAAGCTGGAGTACCAGAGAGAACCCACGCAGGAACAGGGAGGACATGCAGACTCCACACAAAAAGATCCAATGCTGGAGCCGTGACTCAAACCCAGAACCTTCTTGCTGTGAGGCAACAGTGCCGATCACTGCACCACCGTGCCGCTCTCCTAACCTGATATTGTATGTGCAATGGCAGAGGGACAATCACTGGTATTTCTTCTGTGGCTCCTACTGTGCTGGGCCTGAATGAACATTTTACTGATGTTTTCCTGATCTGCAAACACTGTGGGAGCAAAACATAAAGGGAATGTGGGGGGTGGGGGTGAGGCACCTGTGTGTGTTCTTCTGTGTCTCTGCAGCTCATCACTGCGTGTGAACCTCTTTCCACAGAACATCCAGCTGCAAACAAAAGGTCGCTCCCCTGAATGCCAACGCAGGTGTGCTCGCAGGTGTGACGTCTTCCCATACACTTTCCCACAGCCTGCGATGTGGCAGATGTGCTGCTTCTTCTTCCCCATGCTGGATCCTCTGAGAAACACAGGTCTAGACC
This sequence comes from Aulostomus chinensis, assembly GCF_037954235.1. Taxonomy (NCBI): domain Eukaryota; kingdom Metazoa; phylum Chordata; class Actinopteri; order Syngnathiformes; family Aulostomidae; genus Aulostomus; species Aulostomus chinensis. The sequence continues at coordinate 18,667,898 of NC_141331.1, read as the reverse complement.
AGTAAGGACACAGACACACACAGGCACACTGCACCAGCATTTTGAGAACCGTGAGGCCAACTCACCTCCCACCAGACTCTTTACAGTTGGGGCAAGTGCACGCCACTCTGCGTAGCCTCTTGCCCTCCTGGCCCAACTGATCGTCCTCATCAACCAGCCTGACATGCAGGTCGGACAGATCGCTGGTGTTCAGGGTAGAGTCGGTGCTCAGCTGCCAGTCTCCTGTGTCTGGCTCTTCCTTTATCCGGATGTCTAAGCACCAGGGACAGAGAATACAAGGGTTTGTTATAGGGATGCACACTTAACTGGAATTGAATCAAAATTGCAATAATGATCTACTGTAAATCACAAACTCAAACTTCACAAGAAGTTAAGGAACTTGCTAAAGGCTGATCATGTGTCAAAATATATTGATAAACTAAATATTGTGATGCAGCAGACACGTCCCGCCTACACACCATAGTCTGCAGATGTAAGAAAACAGCGTTGATACAGATCCCCATAAAAATCAGACCAAAAATATTCAAATGGTTAAACAATGGAAAAAAGAATAAAGATTCAACTTTATTGATAAAATCACAGGTCATTTTGAAATAGTATATATATTATATATCAACATAATCGCAATCAGAAATATTTTCAAAATTGTGCATCCCTAGCTGGTGAGTAGCTACTCAAGATTTGGTCATAATATTTTGCTGCATCTGAACAAGTAGCAACATGGATAAATGGCAACACTGACCCACTTCTAAAAATGTTGTTCCTGCTGTCAGATGCTTGACCTTCGTTTTACAGAAGGATTTATGAGGGCAGTTTGATTCCAATTCCCAATGCCAGAATATTTCAAAATCACAAAGTTGTGGTTTTGCAACATTACCAAAAATACATAAAATGAAAAAGATCTGGTTTTCCAATGAAAACACAAGGAAATTAAACAAAGTAATTTCTTATTGGGGCTGCATGATTTATGGCATTAAAATAATGATCTGGGGTGTGATATGACTAACTTGCAAGTTAGTGTGTGACCAATGAGGGGAGAGCATGCTAACTCCCCCAGGCCTTGGCCAAAAGGAATACAACCTTCTTGGTTTGAACCCTAACCACTGCACCACACCATGCCGTCCACAAATGTATTTATATAACACTTAATTATGCACATGGCAACTCAAAGTGCTTGAGGAAGTACTCACACTCAAACCAACTCTCTCTCAAAAACATATTGACGTGGATCATAGGCCCGTGTGTTCATAGTTCTGCGTTTTACAAAGGCACATAACAGGTATGTGTAGAGGGCAGTGCCTGAAAAGCATCCCTGTAAGGAAGCAACTCAGCAACACAAGCCAGGAACTGAAAATTGTCTGATCATCCCTGTCAGCCAAATCTATCAGCAATCAGCCTGTAGTAGGCTAGTTGGAACAGTCCAACAAATCAACCCCTGTATATTTGTAATAAAAAACTAGCCACTGTACCTCCAGGGATACCTGTGTCTCCTTCCTGTTGAGCTGCAGAGTTAACCGTCACCGTTTGCAGGTTAGGGATCTGCCCAGTGCTGATGTTGACTGGACTGGAACCCAGAGACAGGGTTTGGACTGGAGCCAGAGTTATCTGCTGTGGTGGTGTGGTGGGCAGTTGAAGGTTCTGCAGGTTCTGCACACCTTGCACCTGGAACGTCTGCCACTGTATCTGGCCTGACGGGGTAACTGTCTGGGCTTGGATGATGAAGGTTCCTGGGTTGATCAACTGCACATTTTGCAGGCCCTGCCCGCCAGTAGCTACAGACTGAACCACCTGACCATTGCTGGTCTGAAGAGGCACCTGCTGAAGCTGGACAATGGGCTGAGTTGAAGACACCTGGATGTTCTGCTCTTGACTCTGCTGGATGAAGCCCTCCTGGAGACCCGAACTTGAGTTGGATTGCTCTGTAGCCACGGATGACAATGATGTGTCTTGTGTCATCAGACCTGATTCATTCGTTGGATCGTGTAGCTGAGAGGAAGACGATGGCACATATATCTCTGGATTTGCATTCGCATCATTTACTGGGAGTGTCTGTGAGAGGTGATCCTCTGTCTTCCCCAGACTCTCTGAGCCATCCACAGGCTGACTTGCCATAATTAACTGGCCATCAGCAGTGACCCCCGTTGCTATAGTCTGAGCTCCAGACAAGCCAAGGGAGTCCAAGTCCACACTGTTAATAGGAACAAAAGTAATGTTCCCCGGCAAACCCACAGGCACATTAGTAACAACCTGACCCTGGTTGTTGAAGGCAGAGCTGCCAATAGAAACCCCCTGGATCTGCTGGACACTACCAGTCTGTGATATGAGGTTCTGATTGTTATTAAGGATGTTTGCAGTTGATGATACACTGAGACTTTGGCTACCATCAGGTAAGATCTGAATCTGCCCCGTGGCGTCCTGACTCAGAGTTGCACCTTCCATGCCAGACGTGGAGAAACTCAGCTGTCCGTCTGCTGTTTGTATCTGAGGAATTACTTGGTACTGAATGTTAGGCACTGAATTGGCAGAAGAGGCGTCTGTTCCGGACGACACAAAGATTGGCTGACTCTGTAAATTCTGGAGAGGAAGAACATACTGTCCGTTTGATGTTAATATTCCTTGACTTTGGATCTGTATCATTCCAGATTCATCCTTCGCTGCAGTTGTTGGGGTTAACACCTCCCACTTATCAGTTGCAGTGAGCTGAGCAGATGATGGATCTGTTGCCTAAGAAACAAAAGAGCAAGGACATTGACAATATGTGACTATTTAACACTGGTCCCCAAAGAGATAGGTAAAACACTTACTTAACCCTAATCTTAAAATGTACAAACCTCTACAGTAGAGTTGAGCACACTAATAAAAAAAAAATGGAATTTACAAAATCAGCGTTAGATATACTGGTACATTGGGGTGGGGATTCACAATAACTTCAGAACATTATTGGTAATAGCAGGTCAGTTTTTTGATGTTTTGTACAGGTCCAATATCTATTTCGGGGGGCGGTTTTGCTGAAGTTTCTTCTTCTTCTTTGTTCTTCCCCACTGATGGAAACAACTAGGGGTGTGCCAATCAAGAGTTTTGGTGCTGATCACCAAAACACACCTGATAAATGTCAAGATGGGATTTACACCGTATCGCAGAAAAATCGTCTAAGGTCTTTTGCATCATCTGATTGGACGTGATAGATCATGGATGAATTGTCTTGCAATATTCCGATTTTTGCAGAGTCGCTGTATCATGACGCTACTGATATTGCCAGCAAAGTATGAAGAGGTTAGAGCAGCTGTATAAAACTGGAAATCAAGCTTGAATGGGGATGTGCTGACCGTGTGACAGTATCGTCACGATACTGGCTGAAATCACAGGATCGGATATCATAAATATGTACAAATACAAGCTGATCCAGTAGCCCACATGTAAATGCTCAAGTAAATATTACCATAGCAGGGCACAGAGAGAAAACAATCAAGAATAACACAGATGGGTGACAGGTGTCAAGTGCATAACTGAGTAATGCTTTATGTATTTCTTTATGGAGGTAGAGAATATCATGATGATTTAGTAATTAAGTAGTTAAAATGAAAACCAGGCCACTGCCTAATCAAAACATTTGAGAGTTAACTTTGAATTAATAACCATAATGTAATTTAATTGTAGTTTCACTGGTTACTTCAGAAAAGAAAAATAAATCCCAGCTGCAGCTGTGAATCAGCTCATTTATCATTTTAAAGCTACAATGCTATGGCTATTTAAGGAAGGGCAAGCTTTACTACAGTTAGCAGCTCAACTATAACTGAAGCCTTCACCTCAGCGGTAGCGCTAACAGAGGTGTTGACTAACCAAGAAGGCGGCAGCACCTCTGAACGAACCTTAGTGCAGGTGGTCGCTAGCAGGTCGAGGAGTGTTGTCTAAGTATCCTGCCCTCAATGAGCAAATTTAATAACAGAGAATTTGAGCGGCCATTAATCAGAGGCACATAGGAAGTGTGACTCATCACTTAAGAGCAAAAGTTTTAAAATTGCAGCCCCCAGCACCTTAGCAATGTTTGTCCCTCCATGCTAACAGTCTGAATCTCCATTCCAAATCTAACAGAGAAGGCGGGATTTGTACGTTACACTGCCTGAGAGGAAGTGTTGCCTGAGGGCTTCAAATCAATGAACAATACCCCTCCTCCACATTTGAACTAGGAGAACTTCACCAAGCAACAGACGGTTACTAAAAACGAAGCAGCAACCAGATACACACCGATAGGAACCTCTTACCTGACTGCCCCTGCCTTCGTGCTGCAAAAAGTCGTTCTGACTGCCGTCCGTGTCCAAGGCAGCCATGTCCTCTGGTTTCATTGGCTGTTCTGGGGCTAGGCAGTGAAAATTACACACGAATGAGAGCGGCCGTTAGCTAAACAAATCTCATCCTCACACTAAGAACATTTTGTTACATCTAATAAAGTTAGAATAGCGTCGTCAGCCTAAGTTAGCCAACAATACAGTCATTAGCACCGTAAAGATCTTCACCTACCTCTATGAACAAACAGCGGTGTAGCAGTAATTACTCTAGGAGAAGCCTGCGACTGATGCGTCCTAAACAAGCTAATCTAGTTAGCCACATTTACGAGCGCACAGTTAGCTGCTAGTGCTAACTTAGCTGATTAGCAGGATCACCAAGAGGCATCACTACTAGCATGCTAGCGAGCTAATTTAGCCAGAGGGTGCCTGCTAGCTTGCTAGCTTACGTGGGTGAAGAATAAGATAAATATTACGTACCAGTCATTGCGTGACTTGCTGTCAAACGGAGAGTTCTGACAGTCACAACCCACCGGACATGATCAGCAAATAATATTGATTGTATGCGCGTAGATATAGGTGATAACTGTCAGAATTTTTTTCTATTTTGATTGACGGGCAGTAGGCAACACAAAGGGTGGGGCCTGCAGTGTTGACTGGGATTGTTTGCGTCACACACCGGAAATCCCGCCGTCCTTCTCAATCTTGATTGGATAAGCGTTTTAACCACCGTGTTGTTATTTGTCAGTCAAATCGTCAATCATCTGTTGCCGTATTCTTTTCCTGTTTATTATGTATTTCACTTTTCAGTGCTGTATGATAAAAGGCCAATAACGAGAGCTCAAATAGGATAGTTGAAATAGGATAGTTGAAGGTTCTTTTTTTCCCTCAATCTCAAATCTTCTGCATTCAACCTTGTTATCAACTGTCACAGGAGCCATATGACCTGCAATTGGGTCTCAATCATGTCAGGCAACTATTCCAAAATGCCAATAAATTTGCAGTGAAAAAACGATCTGATTGTCCCTCAAGTCAAACCACCTCTAATCAGAGCCTGTTTTGCATGCATTGCTACATCCATCTTGGAGCTTCTTTAAACTTATCAGCAAAAATGCACAAAAAGATACCCTCCCCCAAATGTATAAAGAATTTTAGATAATCTGCTGTTATTAATATTTATGTTTGATGATTGCGTATTAGAATCCTTTTTCTCAGTGTTGAAAACAAACTCTATGCATATGCAATTTTCATGTCAAGTTTATCTGCTGAATATAGGGTTCTCCAGTTGCTATAATTCAGTTCTCAGAAGAGTGTGCACTGAAGGTGTCAAGTTTCCACCTCACGTATGTGTAAGTTGTATACAGGACCATGATTGCCTCCAACTACATACAACTGGCAATCATGCTGGTTTGTAAAGACTTAAATGTTAAAAGAGATACACAATAGATGCCGGGAGAAAGGAGTCACAAATACCCATCAGATTTTGCTTCAAGTCTATAGACTAAATTGAGGGTTAAAAAAGAGAACACATTTGTTTTGATGAACACTTTGTGAATGAGGCCCAATCTTTCTGTATCAAACTTGGCACTCATCATTCGGAACATTGAAGCTCAAACAACTGAAAAAAGAAAGGGGTAAACACACATGTTCTAGAGGAGGTACACTTTGGGAAACAATGTAAATACGTGAGATTCTTAAAACCATAATTTTAAATTTGCACAGTATGGTGCTTATGCATAAAAAAATTCTGCTTCAGTTCCACTTGTACTTGCAGGTTTGCTCCTGTGCTTCAGATCACTAAAGCTCTAATGAGTGAATAAGAAATTGATTGGCAGTTGAAGTTACATACATCTGTGTTGATAACTACAAAACCTGTAACCAAAGTCATGAAAAGCAGGGCTAGAATTTGACTGGATTTCACACCAATATCTCTTGTGCACATTTAAACATGGTGAAAGTGCATTGAAATGAGAGTGTGCATGCTCTCGTTGCCGTTCTGTGCCTGTGATGCTATCAGGACCCCACTTCTGAGTATTATTTGTGGTGTGTCAGTTCCTCACAGCGCGCTACCGCGGTGAGGCTATTTCTCTCAACCTTCAATTCAAACTTGGCCCATTACAGCCAGACTACAAAAGCACTTTCCGTGCACTCAGGAGCTCACGGCAGTGAATGGTGGATACTTCCAATCACCCTGCTGTCAATCCAAGTGTCAGGTAAACACAGACCAATGGAAACAGCTTTAGAAAAACCTTGCAGCTATATCTGTCTTACTCCAAGAGTCCTTGGAGACGTGTAAACAATTTTTGCAAATACTTCAAAGGTAAAGGGAGCAGTCAAATATGCTAAAAGCAACACAAATCCTAAACCCTAGTGGATGCAGGGACTTATAAGAGACATCTGCCATGATGTTTGTCTTCAGAGCTGGGAGTGTTGTCTCATGCTCAAGCTTCAAAGGAAATGAGATTGTATTGACAGACTTTGTATGCCCCTCCTGAGAGGAATCTGTGAAGTCAACAATTACCCAGTGGGAGCTTCAGTGCATCTATAAGGATTCTGTGCGATAAATATAACTGTCAATGAAGGCTTATCGCCAGCTCAACATACACACACAGACCCTTTAGCTACAAGTTCATCATTTCGATGGGGAAATACAAATACTGTGCTTTAGCAATAAACTTGCACAGAATTGATAGAAATAATGATTCAAAACATAATGCATTGTGAAAGCCTCTTCTCATTTTTGCTATTGTTGCATCACATATTTGTATTAGAAATATGAGTGATATGTGGATACTGAGTGAATCCACAATGGCTCTGAATTCTTCTTATTAACATACTGACAGTTGTTTTCACGAAGGCCAGTCCGAGAGGGCGCAACCCCACAGAGAGAGAGGCTACCCTGCTGGAGGCACCTTGTGGGACACTGTAAACAGAGAGAAAATTGAAACTGTGCAGCAAAGAGAAGTGTGGATGGAATATCCAATGACTGTTATACACAACTCTGACACATCTGAGATGAGAACAATCACAATGGTTTTGTCTTTGTCACCTAAAACTTACTGTTATACTGAAAGACTGAAACCAGGCTAGTTGCATGAGTTGTTTTTATTGGTTGTTGATGAAAATACTGCATAGAGATGCTCATTATACAAATAAAGCACATCCATCCATCCATTTTCTTCCACTTATCCTGTTAAGGGTCGCGGGGGGGCTGGAGCCTATCCCAGCAACCTTCGGGCGAGAGGCGGGGTTCACCCTGGGCGGGTCGCCAGTCCATCGCAGGACACACACACACACACATATATATTACACATATAGACAGACAACCATTCACTCTCACAGTCACACCTACAGTCAATTTAGAGTATCAATCAGCCTCGTCCTCTCTTGATGTCTTTGGACTGTGGGAGGAAGCTGGAGTACCAGAGAGAACCCACACAGGAACAGGGAGAACATGCAGACTCCACACAGAAAGATACCGTGCCCGAGACGGGACTTGAACCTGGAACCTTCTTGCCGTGAGGTGACAGTGCTGACCACTGCACCACCCTGCCGCTGAGTGCAAATAAAGCCATGGAACCAAATAGGTTTATCAAATGTAAGGAGTGGAGACTTCTCCAGGGGAATCCTGGGTTTGTAGAGGTTAACAGCAAACAAATGAACCAACAAGGTCCATATATGAACTAGCTTCCAAAGTATTTACATTATGCTATGTTTTCCAGCAAATGTAATCAAATTTTTTAACTGAACTAGATGGAAAACAACTACGATGTTGATGTTGATGTTTTTTCAATAGCTACCTGTTTAGTTTTTCTGCTTACATTTAGGAGCGGAGACAGAGCGGTATGTAACTGACCTTCCCTGGAGCCCTCTTGTTTTTCATTACTGATACCCTCAGTGAAAGTAGAAATACCCAGATAAACTAGCAATCTGGTACCAGTGAAAGTCCCCATTCAAAATTCTACCTTAGTAAAAGTAGACCGGTAACTGCGTTTGAGTGGGCTTAAGTACCAAAGTAAAAGTGTACATTCTACATGATGTTTTTGTACTCCAGTGCTTTGGAGCATTCAGTCCTCAAACCACTGTCCTCTAGAGGTCATGTTAAAGTCATGTGTTATAGTTGAGCTGCTGTGACTGTGTCCTCTTGAAGTTGGCAGTCTTCAGTTTTGAAAGCTCATCATCTGGGGGGAGCCTATCCCAGCTGACATTTGTTGAGAGGCTGGGTTCACCCTGGATGGGTCGCCAGTCCGTCTCAGGGCTATCGGGAGCAATTGGGGTTCAGTATCTTGCTCAAGGATACTTTGACATGGTCACCGGGGAAAGCGAGGATCGAACCAGCAACACTTCGGTTTCTAGACAACCGCTCTACCTTTGAGTCTCATCATCTTCATCAGAGTTTGTCATATTGTCTTTAAACAAAAAAAAGTAACAAATAACTGATGGGTTTAGGTAAATATAAGGGAGTAAATAGTGCAATATTTCCTTTGAAATGTAGTCGAGTAAATGATCAAAGTACTCCAAAATGCAGTTATTCAAGTAAAGTACAGATATCTCCACATTTTAAGTACAACACTTGAGTGAAAGTCATTTGCGATGTTTTGCCGCTGGCATAAATACACATAAACCTACAGGCAGTGAGCAACAGTGTGAGAGCAATGAGAGTATTAATACCTAGAGCTCTAAGAAATGATATTTCAATCACTGCATGTGTGGTACACGTGGTTTTCTGACAGATAAAGCAGATTGACAAGAAATAGTCTGTAAAACAGTACAGGACTGGTGAGCATGTGTACTTTCACTGAAAATGAAGAGTGTTGGTAGTTTGAGGTCATGTTTGTTGAATATGAAATGCAGTTTCAGTGCAAAGATCTCTGATTGCAATTGGTCTATTAGTCACTGGAAATATTTTTCATATACCGCGTATGTTTGAAAAGGTAGCCTGAAGTATATACTATGCACATGGTAATAATAACATGTGCTCGTTAGGTTTTGATATGCACATCATTGCGCAAAAGTTGTGTGCTTGTTTCTTCTCTGCATGTTATCGCATGTGGGAAGGGAGATGGTTAAAACATGTTTTGCTGCAATTTAATTTGATAAATAAAGAACCTTCCGTCTGAGACTTCTCTATTTACTCCTTAATGTACAGACAATGGTTTAATCCATCATAAACATAAACAACAGTAACTCAAAGCTGTATCCAAATAGCACAATGAGAATATGTGGAAATGGTTGTATAAACCATCATGAATGAGCATCAGGTGCTATTCTGGTCAAATGCAGCTTCTATATTGATCACATGTCTATTCTCTATAAAATACATGTGACTGATGGAGAAGCCACACAATGGCGATAATTACAACATAGCAACAATTTTACTGTCATCCACAATAAAGGTAATGATATGATACAATACGTATTTGTTATAACTCTTTTTGTCTTCACAGGCCTTTGGTGTGATTTATAGCAGCAGGCTGTGGTTTGTTTTTTGGGGCGTGTGTTTCTGTGTCCGTCTTGGTTTGATGCCACTGCGGTTCCCCTCGGGCCAGAGTGGCACCACTTGACGGATGGTGCTGACAGTTCATTTGTACCAAGAATTTGCCACAGGACTGGTTTCACGTTATGTTATATTTAGGCAGCTTTTGCAATCTACCAACCTCACCTGTTAATGTTTACGAAAACTTAATTTCACCATGTTTGGATTTTTTTCCCATGATGTCGGAACACCCAATGAGTTCGTAATATATTCATTTTTTCGTGTCTTTCCCGTGACAACAACATTATTGCTGTCAAAACTTGAAACATCTGTCGAGGATGCATATGCTTGTTTTGTTTCTATAACATCTGTGTGATTCTAAATAGCTTCATTACTCCTCCAGACAAGATTTATGATCACTTCACAAAAATTCTCCTGTCAACTTGGGAACAACTCATCACTCCTCGAGCCTCAAAAATACAGCAGATGAATGTGATTCTGTGTGGGATTTATGTTGGCCAACACCACCACCACCAATCCTAAAGAATGCAAAAACAGTTTTGTCTCAAGCCCCTGTTGTGCTCTCTGGAGGCTTTGCATGGTTTCACTTAGAAAACAGTTGGCCGATTGCCGTATGCTAATGTATAGAAGTCAGTGTGTACATACACACACAATTTATATATATGTCTATGTATATATGTATACGTATAGGTGTGTGTTGTGTATGTATGTATATATAGATATATAGATATAGATATATGTATACACACACACACACACACACACACACACACAAACATGTTGAAAATGTCTGAGTGCATAAAATCAGCAAAATAAACATATTAATATTGTTTGATACACATGTTGTCATCTGTCTTTCACTGCTTCTAACCACAATAAACACTATCCTATATTTTGCCACTGATCTCAAACCTTGAAGACTATAATCCACCTTATTTCCATGACAAACACTATAGTGCTAGCACAGGCTCCGCTCCATAAAACATCCCATCCAAAACGTGGATATGCAATACTATCTCTGTAAAATTACAATTTTTATTCAATCTTTTTCTTCCCATCAGAAGGCTATTTTGTTCCTGGCAGTCTTAATGGTTACAAGATATTCAGCAAAGCGCTGCGATCTACTGCTCTTTGTTCGGACTCCCACAGAGAATGTAATCTTACTTTTGAGCACTGCGGCTGCAACCATACAATTCCATCAACATAAACGCTTCACAAACACTTACACACAAAGTATAGGGAGGAGAAAAACACTACTTCAACAGGAATCGTTTTCTGGTTGAGCTTGAGGATTGTGTACTTATACTTTACATATATACTCTACAGCACTTCGTAAAATGCTGACTTTTGTTTATATATGTATATAATCACAATGCCAGAGAGGACATTTTACTGTATGTCTGTAGATCTTTTTTGGTGTATTTCTAATATTTTGTCCCTTTCATAAAGACAAGATGGGCAGAATATTGAACACCTTTGCATACATTAAAGAGCATCAGCCATCCACTACACCCTCCTTAAAAATAAACATAAATTATTACCTTTCTGACACTGTCAAATGCTGAAAAATGAAATGCTTCAAAAGACATCAACATAAATAAAATCAGAATGAAAAGGTTAAACCAATCAATTCACAAATAATTATACAAACTGACCACTTCTTTTGGCCAGAGCACCTGCATCCTTGCATCGCCCTTCTAAAATCAGCATCTCTTAACAGATTTAATTGTAATTGTCCCCTTTCGGCTACAGTCAGTGTCAGCTGTGTCTTTTAATTCTCTAATCAGTGGTCGGCAGGACCACTATCACCATCCCCATGCAGCTCCCCACTCAATACAGACATCCCAAAACACACACAGACTGGTTTTGTCAAATGTTTTATTGAGTGTCGACATCTGGGCTACTGTAAAACATGCATTATCTGCAGAAGGGGGAGAGGAGCAGGTGGCATTGTCCCCGCTGTCAGCTGTGACAGTGCTGGCACCCGTGATGGAGATTAATGAAGTATCTGGAGAGTAATATGCTCCTTCAAATGATGTTACAATTTGGAGTGGGGGGCTGATCCTGATCTTAAATAGCAAAGCTGTCAGAGTTTACAGAACCTGAGCTTTGGCAACGAGGGGATTTGATCCTATGGGACAGGAAACAGAAAGAGACAATTCACCTCGGAACAGTCAGCTATGTAAACCGATAAAATGTTATGGAATCACTTTTTCTTTGGTGCGTTTGGTGTATTAAATTTGAAAAAGATGATGTCGCCGTCTTCAACGATGTAGTTTCTACCCTGCTGTCTGTATTTCCCTGCTGCCTGTAAGAAAACAAGAGAAAATAACTATTAAAAGAAAACCATGGAAAAATTATATATACTCTAGTTGCTCATTAATGGTTAAATTAATGGTATATGATGTACAGTATTAACATTGTCATAAATAATACAAGAAAAAATAAGATTGTCTCTTTCATTGATAACAATAACTTTACTCCAATTACAAATGTCTCTCTCTCTCTCCCTCTCCCTCTCTCAATCTCTCTCTGTGTCTCTCTCCCACAGACACACACACACAGAGACACACAGGCACAGACACAGACACGGACACAGACACGGACACACACACACACACACACACACACACATTTTGTTCAAGGGGTGCCTGAATTCCCACTGAGTGAATAATCCTCTCTTCTGCCCATTTAAGTTTCATGTGCACAAGCACAAAATGTTAATAAGTCTTTGATTACAGCACTATCAAACTTCTCAAGGAAACAAATAAGTTCTAACATTTCTTTTGTGTACAGTAAGTATTTGTTCTCCTTCCCGGCAAACTCAAAATAATTGACTTGAAGTGCTAATATGGACAGGTTTATGCATTCTGCCTCTGAACAGCGCACAATTAATTAGAAGAATCAATGTCCCTTTAAAGGCTCAGGAGACCATTTAATCCGAGCTCAATACCGCCAGAAACACTGGATGGAGAGGGAGACAGGAAAAAAAAAATCAATGGCTATTTGTGATTCCTGAGTATGTATTAAACCAGACACGTCTAACTGGTTCATTTGCACTTGAAAGCAGCCATCTGGAGCGGCAAGCTTGGCTTAAGCAGATATGATTACTAATAATGTGATATCCCCATACATGGGCCCTATTCAGAGAGCCTATTCCCACAACTGGCATTAAATAGCACGGACCTTAATGCCACAGTAAGAAACGCTCCATGTTCTTATGAGGCCCAAAAAAGGATTAGTAAAAGAGCATTCAGTAAGGACCTGACACTCAGATCCCAACCTTGGATAACAATAGTGAAAACCCCCCAGAGACACACACATTTCCCTCTTTGTTTGCAGCTTATGAGGGGTGTGGACAGTACACTGCCACTGCATTAAATACATATCTTAGTCTCTCAAAGACTTAAAATATGTACATGATGTCTCCTCTATACTGTGTGTATCATCATAATTCCATTAGCTGAGTCTGATCAGTGGGGCTTAAGGCTGCTGCTCACACAACACACTCTCATCCTGTAATTCACTTCAATACAATTAAAAGGATTTCATACACATTATTTTTGTTGTTGTTGTTCCAAAGGACTACATTTGGCTGCATGGGTGCAATCATTCTACAGCACAAATTAAATTAAATTATATTTTTCCATATTTATCCCAAGTAGGGCTGTACCATATCATGTCAGGTCATTCATGATATGTCACTGGAAATCCTCCCCGTGATAAAGTTTTAATACTGGGCCACTGCAGGTATGTTTGCACGATTAAAACATTATTTACAGTTTCAAATTAGAAAAGTATTATTTACAAAATGTCCAATTGATTATCCAGCAATTACATTATTAATCAGAGTAATACAGTTAGTACTTTCACTTTTGATATATAAGTTTGATTTTTATTGTAATAATTCAGTGTTTGATTATGGTCAGGATTTGGTGTTACTATTTAGACAGTATTATATTATATTATGCTACTTGCATATTGTGCAGTATAGGTTCTCAAAAAAATTCAATGAAATGTTATACGATAATAATAATATAACAGATTTATGCTAACGTTTGCACACTGCCCCATGGCATTATTGACCTTTTTTACTCACATTCTTATGAATATGATCTATATAATGCTCTATATTACATGTCATAGCAGTTTTTGACGTCTGCTGACCTTTGTCCTGTCCTTGTTTTAGCTGTATACGTCTATTCTGATGCTATTAAAGCTGAATCTGGATTAATAGTGGTATTAGGAAGACAAGCATTTGAAAGCTTTAATTCGCTTTTATTGTTTTTCTAAATCCACCATGAAATCAGTCATTACATTTGACAGCAGCGTGCACATGAACGACCCGCTGCCCGGTTAAAGGTCAAAACAAACTGTGGCCACCGTAAAACTAAGATATGCAAGTCACATTTCTGCTCTGTTCATCCTCAAAGCAGCTCTCATTTGAGGAATTTCACACTTTATTTAACTTGCTGTTTTATATCACTGTCACATTCCTGCAGTGACTCGGGGAGCTCTGAGCTAACAGCACACTGTATAGATCTGATGAATGCCTGGTGGGGTGAAGAAGTGCTACCTCTGAGCTACTGCGCTGAGCTGCGAGCAAGAGCTACCATCAGCCAGTTAAGACACATTGTGATAAAGATATGCACAGCTGGAGCAGAATGGCAGTGTTTAGAGCCAGAATCAGTTGGCTTGTCAGGAGTGGTGCAGGAGTGTGTGCAGTAATTTCTTCCCCTGAGTAAAGGTGAAGAGCAGTTTGCAGTCGGAGCTGTGCGGCGACTGTCAGCTCGACTGATCACAGGAGACTTCTCCTCATCTGCTCTGGCACCCTGACTGCTCACCTTGACAAGACTCTCACTGCCTTCCTCTTTAAAATCCAGGAATTTCATTACTTCCGCCATAATGAAGCCCTTCTCAAAGTCTGTGTGGATCTTCCCTGCAGCCTGCGGAGCCTTCGTTCCTTTCTGTCACAAGGAAGGAAAAGAGAGGACAAATGAATTGTTTTGGAGAAGATGGATTACAGCACGTGAACAACATGGTGTTTGATAGGGTGATAGCGTTGTGAGCGTCACACAGAGTGTTTTCACTCCTGATTTCTGGATAGCTTTCCACTCGGCTGTGCCCTGCTAGGGCAGCATGGACACCGATAAGGGCTCAGCACTGCTATCAATGCCTTCTGATTCCCATTCCTTGGTACTATTGATTTCTGTCCAAGTAATCTTGCCTCATTGTGGGGCGCTGCTTGGCTCTCTGGTCATAACAGCGAGAAGAACCAGTGTTGCAGTGAGGGGTCGGGGCGGTGGAGACCACCAGGCCTTGATATTTTGATACACCAGTATCACTTGTTAATTATGTGAATCTGCTTTCAACCTTTTAAAACTGTCATAAAATAAAGACAATATAGGTTCAAAACAGGCTTTAAGATTCCCCCTAAAGTTGTTTCAGATGCCAATTTCTAAAGCATTAAATAAAAATTCTTTTAAATTCTTTGTACCCTGAGTCCTCTTTAGCACTCCCAACTGGTGACTGATGTGCAATTTATATGCACAGGAATAAAGCCGGGGGCAGAAATGACAAACGACCTAAACAAGTGACGTGGCTGCTGTGTATCATCCTGACTCCTGCCTGTCATCCCCCTCGCTCTCTGTGCTCCACAGCTCTGTGCTCAGGAACTGTTGAGCACTTTTAATTATGTATATAATCAGGTTGGGGTCAACATATTTCATGCCAAAAGAATGATGCGTATTTAATGACTCTAATACATTACCACCTCTTTGCAATCTCATTGACGGAGTGCTTGTGAGTTTAACTACCATTAATCAGCATCAAGGTTTGTCTATCTGGAGAGAAATAGATTAAGGGAGGGATTTTTTTTAGAAGGTGCATTACAAGAGGTCCACATTGTCCTAGTTAAGAGCTATGCAGAGCAGGCTGATAGATAATGGTCACCTCGAGGCTGCCTAATAAAGCATGTTAAAGGACTTAGGAGCACGACATTACAGAGTGTAGTTTTTACAATGCAAGATGTATTGGCGTAATATAGTTACCCACTGATGCTTACCTGACTAAATGCCTCTCATACACAATCGAGGCTGGCGGTAATCTGTTATGTCGCAGACAACAAGCGTGTTTTTGAGGATGCCTTTGAAGTGTTTCAGGACTTTTTTAATACCTAGCGAGGTCATCAGTCATGCTGAGATGAGTGTGCAGTGATGTCATCTGACTAAAATGTAATGTGTCCTGTGTAAAAGCAGAGTGAGCTCATCTTCCCCTCTGGCTTCCACAGAGTCAGAGAAGCTTTAATAAAACTGAATCCCTGTTCACAAACGTGTGGACGCTTGCACTCTGCAACGATCTCTGTCAAAAGGTGCTTCAGTGAAACATTTCTCATTTAGGAGTTTGACGTTGATGTTAAGAGCAGCAGTTAAATTATTTTTCTGATTTAAACAACAGTTAAAAGAATCAGGACTTTGTTTGATGCGAGCACATAAAACGGGGGAGGTAAAAACCCGTTCTTCACCAACCATCTAAGGATTCTGTGCACTTGCTTCCTCGCATTCTTTGGTAATTTCTAAATTCAACACAAGTATGAGAAAAAGACATACAGAACCTACGCGGATAAAATCATTACATATTTAGCCGATTATCAGGTATTTTGAGGACAGTTTTGACCTTCTATTTTTAGCAGGCTTAAGAGGTCAGTAGCTAAGACCTCCACTGTAAGAAGCATAGAATAAATAATTAAGGAATAGTAAAGCCACATTCAGATTAATGCCTTTAGATGCCAGTTAATATCCTTGATAAAATAATTCACTCTAATCTTTAGGAAGGCGCAGCCTCCCTTCTCCTAGCAGGTCAGTGGAGGTGGAGTGTGAAGCTCACTCAACCCTTAAATGACATTTCTTCCAGTTAGAGCTAAACTGAAAAAGATCATGCAAGAACAGAAAAGCAGCATGCACACATTTTTGTAACGGCACCTTCTAGAACTACATATCTTAAGTGGTGTGAAGAATCACGCGTGTAATAATGTTGAATATGCAGATGCTTTTTTTTTATTTATTCATTTATCTTCGCACATCACATGAGCTGAGATGAAGAAAATGGTGAGAAAGCAAATGGAGACTTCAAAAACTTCACTTCACTCAAGTTTTTAAACTAATTGTATTCTATAAGAGAGAAATTGTTTACATTGTAGAAGCCAAGATAGAAGTAACCTCACCAAGTTAAAGATAAGATAAGATGAACCTTTAATCGTCCCACAGTGGGGAAATGTAACAAAGGGACAACGTTTTAGTTAAGAAATATCTTCTTCGGGTCTAATATAACATAATAAAGTCTGCTCTATCTATGAGTTTACACAGTTTTGTTTTTGTGATCTCTCTCTGATGCGCCTGTCCTTTATACCACTTATGCATGAGTGCAGAAGTAAAGTACTTTTGCAGCTGAACTACTGCGTCTTATCCAAAATCCTTCATGCACAGCAAAAACACATTCTCGGTCAACAACAATGATCTGAATTCAAACACTCTGTGTGAGACTGCTCTGTTATTAACTTATCGCTACCAAACGCACATGAATTATTGCAGTCAATTCAGAGAATTTACTGATTGCTACTAAAATGTAGACACTTAAGTAGCTCACATTTAATCCATGAAAATATCTGAGTGGATACAGATATTATTCAGGTCTACGATCTTTAATTCTGAAAAAAAAAAAAAAGTTTAGGTTAAACTTACTTGATATATGTTTTAGTGTTCCTGACCAGTAAAACATCTTTTTGCATCATCCAACTTGCTAAAAAAGGAGTTTTAGTCTTTTAACATGTAATACCTGCATGCAAAGCCAACATCTGTATTGATGCAAATCCTGCAATCCCCCTGCACAAAGCTCTGCACCAGCCAGGCTCAGTAAACTGAGACACATAGGGAGGAGGAGCCCCCAGCAAGGCCCACAAACAGTCGAATGAAAAGCGACATCAATTTTGGCACAGACAACCTCCGTCACACAGATTAGGCAGGCACAATACACCGGCTCCTTATCTCAAGCGGCAGGAGGAGGGCAGGCAGATCTGCACAGGATGGAAACATTCTCATGGACGTAATGGGCAAAATCAATTGTTGCCCTCCTCAATCAATGTAGTCCCCACTTTCACTGTTCAGCAGCTCACCAGTAATTGAAGTTATCCTTGGCCTGTAATGACTAGCTAAAGCACAACCATGACAAAGTTGAAAGTGTGTGATATCAGTGAGGGTGCCAGCAGGGTGGAACATGGGGCACTGCTCATTTATGTGTGTGTGTGTGTGTCTGTGTCTGTGTGTGTGCGTGCGTGTGTGTGTGCGGGCGTGCGTGCGTGTGTGTGAGTGTGCGTGTGTTTGTTTGGTTCCACCTCCTCACAATCTGTACATTTACGTTCACAGAGGGATGCTGGCTCTTACCCGAATGGTCCACGCGCGTACCTCATCAGGTCCGGCAGTGAAGAAGTACTCCAGCTGCAGGACTGCGTAGCCGGCCTTGATGATCCTGCTCAGGGCGCTGCAAGACAGACGTAAGAACATATGAGCCAGAACTGGAACTGTTTAAGTATTCCTTATAGCTGCTGATGCCTAGACAACATTCCCTTTGGTGGCAAGTCCCCATTCATTCCAATACAAACTCATTAGGAGAATAAGATGGGTCACTTCGTTTTGCATTCAACTCTCCAATGGTTTCTTTGATTAATTAGACAGCTTGTGGACTCATTTAGCATTTTTAAGAATTCAACCCGATGCCTTCAGTGCTGGGAGAAAAAAAAAATCTGCTGTCACAATTTTTCTCTCCATAGAGGTTTTCACAGGAGAACAATAAACCCAAAATGCCCAAGTTATAATTATACCTACAGATGACAGATGACAGTTAAAAACTTAATTTAGAGGAAAACCCTTTGACTGAGTTGTTCAGTAAGAAGAGGGATCCTTTGCTTTATAATGGTAATTACTCTGCCATTTATTATTCTATCAGCACATGCAATTAAAGGAGTGCATGGAGGACACAGCTGATAATAAAATGTGGGGAGACTGAATGCTAATTAACCTCTGTGTCTTGTGCTCCCTGCAGTACTCCTCACTCTCCTCTTGACTCTTGTCCTGTAGCAGGCTCTCCAGGCCGCCGCTGAAGGGGATGACCATGGCGCCCGGGTCGTGACTGTCCACCCACTCCTTAATTTTCACCAGCCTGGCAAACACGGCAGCCACAAAACAAGTTAGAAGACTTGATTAACATGGAGCTATTTGTTATGGGCTGCCTATGCATATTCATGAGAGCAGCTGAACGTATGAGAGTTGGCAGAGGGCTGCACTCCCAATGTTCCTCTCACAGAGTGACACTTTCTCAACATCAGAGTTGCCTGAGTAAAGGTTTGAGTTGAAATATAAAGATTTTCAATATTTCAAAACGTAACCACACCTCATTGCCATTAAGGGAAAAAAAAAAAGTATATTGAGGCTTTACTGAAAGAAACAGCAACACAACAATGCAAAAAAGCTGCAGTTCTTTTATCAGCAAAGTTAAAATAATGTGGCATGGTGCCGTTACTAATCATTACAAATCATTAATTAATCATTTATGTGGATGTGGAATTTCACCTTTGTGATGTGGGTTATTAAACAACTTCTCTAGCTATAATTGAGTTTTAAACAGCTTAAACAAATGAAAGAAAAACGTAATTTCAAGACGCTTATTTTCAAATGTTCTAGAAATGAATACCTTCATCTCAAAATTACAAACAGTATGGAAGCATTCATTCAATGGTTGCAGTAGAAATTCAGAGACTGATTTGCACTGAAAACAGGAAGAATCAAAACTCTCACGACAAACATGACTTTGTAAGAGGGAGATTTATTTTTCACAAAACAATAAATATATTGGTATAAAAGAATACAGTATTCTCGCTGAAATGCTGAGTTGTGACTGAACATGAGTAAATTCAAAGAGACAAATTCACCCAGGGATTACCGAACTTAACATTTTCCACAAAGACAATAGAAATAGTAGAAAAGGAAACAATGACAATTTAAAGAAAAATTAATGCATCTTTCATCAGGGTGTTGGGCCACAAGAACAAACGTGTCTCTGGAACTCTTCTGGAGGGACAACACCATTCTTCCCAAATATATTAGTTTAATTTTATTTTTCTGTTTTTTTTTAAATGATGGATGTAAAGTTCTGTGTTGGCCCAAAATCTCAAATGCCTCAAATGATTCACCCAATATCCATACACTAAACATTCAGGCACCCTCTCTTCTTCAATTGCATTTATATTTCTGCACTTTCTTCTTTTGTCCTTTATGTTATCATCTGTCTGTATATGTCTTCTCTGATCCAACTGAGGTTTTGTTTTCTTTTTTGTCTTCCAGTGCAGCAGGACACCTGACATTGCAGGGCAAAGATGGACTTAATGGTAACTCTCAGTCAGAACAATATAAGGGGGGTTAAGGCAATTATGAGATTAGCCCCACAAGCTCTAAGGCTGGGATTGGACAGGACTCAAAGAACAGCATCACACAAATCTATTTTCACACGGCGGGCCGACACAGGTCCAAGGATGGATTGATTCTAAAGGGTCCCTGTCATTATCTGTAATCCTAGTTTCCTGTTTAAAGACCATAAGAATCAAAGACTGGGAGGAACCTGAGCACCTCAATACCACATCTATTCTAATAACAATGTCATTGCTTTATCACCTACAGCCCCATATCACTGCTCCTACCTAATGATTATCAATATACATGACAGGATAATGGGCCCACCAAGAGCACAGTTTTGCTTTTACTGGATGTTTCTTCCTGCAACAATCCAGAATAAGACTGCAGGGTAAATTTGAAATGCCAGCTTGCCTGTCCGTTCAGACGCTATTAAGAGTTGTAACCTAATATTTCACTTCCTATTCACATGATATATATGTGGAAATAAGATGTCTCACCATTAAAGCATGCAAAAATACAACACATTTAGTCAAAGCCCAAAACCCTGAAAACATAGGAGATGGCTGCTGTTCCAGGAGGCAAAAAAATCCAATCTGAGATAATAACAGCTGTAGTTTGTCACTTTTAGCAGCACAGCTGTCTGTTTGGTGGCACGTTATTTGCATTCCTCAGGTATGGCGTTCTCTACAGGCGGCTGAATAATGATTCACAAATCACTCTCTCCACACCAGTCAAGGGCTGTGATCCTGTGAATAGACTATTGTACCTGCGACTGTAATTGGTGAAGACTTGACAGAGCCGAGCCAAGTCAGCCAAGTAACAAAGAGGCTCTTGGTCGAGGGCTGAGGGATGATTTTAATAATGTGAAGCCAAGACGGATAACGTGAGCTGCAAATGAGCACAGGGGTCTCTGGGTCTGTGCACTGAGTGACACAGGACCAGGCAAACACCTTGCCACAGCAACACGAAACACCTCCTTCCCGCAACTCCTGAAACAAAGCACTGTCAATTAAGAGCTTTGATGCTCCGTCAGCGTGACTCCGAAAACCATTTCTGTCACCGCTGTCTACCCACGCCATGTTGCAATTTGTATTTATGTCCTTTCCAATTATTTGTGTGAACTTTTGTATGGATTGCATAAATTGGGGAAAATGTTGATTCAAAATATACTGAAATTATTATTATTTTTTTTTTGAGATATTCTTTTTTTTCATGAAATGTAAATTGACATGGAACATTCCTGATAGGGTTCATGTTTTCATGGCGGTATAAATCACTTCAGTGACCTGTTTGGTCTCTTTGCCGCTTATCTTCTGTATCTCTTAAGACAAAAGTGAAAAAGTGGATTTTTGAAATAATGTTTAAAAAAAAAGTCTTAGTTACACAAAAAAAAGACGAGCGATGTGTGTGTGCGTGCGTGCGTGTGTGTGTGTGTGTGTGTGTTTGTGTGTGAGAGAGTGTGTGTGAAGCCTTGTCAGTCTCCCATTATATCCCAACACTGAGTGCCATCTCTCACTGCTCGGTTAATAGAAAGATTCAGCACTTTCTGCTCTTGATATCCTTCTCTGAACAAATGATGCCTGAAATTTTTATTCTTTTTATAATGGAATTCCAATGGCCTTTGCTGCAAATCAAGTGGAAATTTTTGCATATCAAGTGGGAAAAATTAAATGTTAACCACGTTTTAATGTGATTAAGGGTGACAGGGACATTATTTCTGCTAATCATTCAGCAGCTTGAAGGCTCAAACGAGGCCGAGGAACAAGCCGTGTTTGTGCTTCTCCTGATACTCTTCAGTCAAAGAGAGAAAAACAGTTCTCTTACATGTGCTTTCATCCAGCTTTTACAAATTCAAAACACGAGATTCAATTATGTTTTTTTACTCCATGTTAACTGTTAAAAACACATCAAAATGCAAGCGTTCCAATTATTTGTATCTGGAAAACATCTTTAGATTTAACGTCTGCTGCATTCACAACGCGTGATTTAAAGCACAATATATTGTGAAATGACCAGGAAAAAAAAAGAAAAAAAGAAAAAGAAAACAATTGAAGCTTCCACAACAGACTGGATGTGAATAGAGATGTCCCGCAGGGGGCCCACCCTCTGGGGCTAGTCTATTTGTCTTTTTGTGTGGGAATGCTGAGGGGGGGATAATTCCTGTGTTTCCTCATGCCTGGGGCTTCCCTGGGCTTTGTCACAGCTTTGATCTCCTTAAGTGGCTCAGGAGGAGAAAACAATGGGAGTTACTATAATACAAGGGCAGTTACCTGAGACAATGACCTGGGCCTGCGTCTGACATACATTCATACAGGTTGGCCTATTTAAGAAGTGCTTAGCCAGTTAAGCCTGCAAAAGGTGGGCCAACACCTCCAGTTTGAGATGTAATTGAATGCTGGCAGACCTGAGGAGTAATCCACCACCTGTGTCCTCCTCAGCTCCATCACCTACAGGTGGAGTGCCCAGTATCCGGACCTCGGTACGCCGGCGGGATGGTTTACTGAGAGCCATCCTGGCAGCTGGTTTGAACGCCAGACTCATCAAGTAATAAACCCACCCGAGCTGCTGGTCACAGGTTAGAGGGACCAGCATCCTAGGGGGTTTGGATGCAGCGGCACACAGTGCACAAGAACCCCCTCCTCTCTCCTTCCTCTGTGGAGGGAGATAGAAATGAGAAGCATGAGCTCATGGTGGCTTTTGAGGCTGGGAAGTCGGGGGGCTCTGTGGGAAGCTTTTCATCGTCTCAATGGTGAGCTCCAGAGAGACGAGAGTGCAGACGCTCTCTGCTCCCTGTGGCCATGGCTTGATGGAAAGGCATTACACATCTCAGAGAGGAGGAGATCTAACACACGGACACGCTTTCGTCAATATTGTCATCTTCTTTCAGTCTACAAAGCGGCCATGAGGTGGAGGAAACAGGCACAATGGGAGCAGCTTTAATTGAGAACATCATCTCACATCCTAAAACAAACCTGGAGGGAGGGCAGGAAAAAAGCTTTTTTTTCGGAACGACTTTCTTTTCTTTGAGAAATAAACCCATTAAACTTTTGAGAACAAATCTTTCAATATTTGCACAGGATAGATAAACCCAATGGCGAAGCAGTTCCGTTGTTATGATGATTGTCCAGACATTATCAAAGCATTGTTCAAAGGCTATTTGTGAGAGGTGGGTTAACAAGAAATAAAAAAAGAACATTGGAAATTCAAACAGTAAGCCACAGGACTATGTTCTACATCACCCAAAATCATCCTCTATATGGGGTAGCCATGCTGTCATTCACAGCAGTTGACTGGGCGAGAGAAAATAAGGGGGCTGGGGTAGAGCGGGGGAGTCATCAAGATGTGACAATTGTGACAAGAGCAGGCAAAGTGTAGCGCCGAAGAACACCACACGGATTTCTCCATCTCTTCTTTTTTCCAGGATGACAGCTTAATGTCTACCACATGCAATATTTATTCTCATCGTGTGTCAGACTGTCTAGCTGTCCCAGGGAGTACAAAGAATGCCACTTATTAGAATAAAAGCAGAGGGAAGGTAATCAAGGACATATGTAACATCAGCCAATCATGCCCCCTTCCAATATGGCACCCCCACCACAACCCCCACCCCAATTCATAACAGTTCAACAATAATCCCGATAATAAGCGTTGAGGAGCTGTATGTGGCAACACTAAATTCATTTATTTGTCTCATTAGAGCGGGCGAGGCTACAGGCTACTCACTGTGCCGTGTGTTTGCTCTAAACCTTATCAGAAAGATAATAAAAAGCATAGCGCACACAAAGGCAAAGCTATCAAAATGTATCATTAGACGGACTTGAAATCTGCAGATATTTCTTTTTATATCTACAATGCCAAATTGCAGGCTTTACAGGGGAACAATTCCCAGGAGTGTCTTCAGGAGAAAGCAAGCATGCTCCAGAGTTTCTAGTGTCCTCGGGCCAAGGCCTGAGACGAGAGGGAGATGTGATGACTCGGAATGGATTTTTTGGAGAGCAGAATAATATCTTACAGAACAAACAAAAGGCTGTTTCTCAGAAAGAAGACATTTCTATTAAACCCAAGTTTAAGGTATATCTCATTAATTACAACAGCAGCATCACGTCCTGACCACCGGGACACAACAAAGACAACATGGTGACACGACAACAGCGTCCTTTCATTAGGAGAACCTGGGACAGTCACTAAGAGGGCTAAGTGGACCAAGCAGATTTTATTAGTACCATCTGTTTCAGCTTTATTATACAGACTCTCCTGTTGTTTTTTTCTTGTTGAAAACTAGCTAAAGGAGTCTATGCAGTCGTGTTCCATGGGAAAAGCTCCTCAAGATCCCACATGGAGAGTGGACGAAACTAAAATATGATCGTATATCATGCACATGGCTTTGAAAAGTGAACAGTAACTCCCTAGATACTAGCGCCGAAAAACTTGGATGGAGCCAGTGGCTTTGCACTCAATAAAATTTCATTTGTGTTTATGGGAATTATGGTTTAGAGGAGCTGAAGTGGGTTTCAGAAACTGCTTTCATGGAGTGTTTTTTTAAATGAATTATAATGGTCCACCCCGCCAATCTTAGTTTTTCTGCTGTCTCTACGATCTTTAGGGGTAATTATAAATGTCCGTCTGTTTGTCATCATGATCAGACAGCATGAAAACGCAAGCATTTTACCGGAATTCTTTAAAAGAGCAACAAGAAATACATACCAATTAAATAAAACAGAGGAAAGCACAATTGCTGAGAAGATGAAGCATCTTTTCTCCTGTTTGCAGAAGACACAATATGCAGATTTCAAAAAAGAAGATGCACATGTGACATGCTGCAACTCCTGCTGAGGCCTCCTCTTCTTGTAATTATCGAAGCTCCTCCAGCAGGCCAACTGAAGTATATATGCACACACACACACACACACACACACACACACACACACACACACACACACACACACACACAAACTATGTATATATCAATGTATAACTTCCCTACCATTTCTGTGGCACTGCCAAGACCATTTGAAATGAATTGCATCTTTAAAAACTAGTCAGTAATTCAAAGTTCTAACTGACTAACAACTAAAACAGTTGGGTGACATTTATTTTAGCGATAATCAAAAAGAAATAAACTGTGAGTGGATTGTGAATGGAGTATATTTCCAGTCACTTACTCGTGTTCACTTAATTAGAGCTGCCATTCTCAGACTGAAGAATGCCGTGGCCCAAATTTGGTATCGGAAACACGTCTGCAGCCCTCCCAAGAACTTTTAGCACAACTCTGACCAAACGATCAAGCCTGAGATGAATTCACTATCAAACTTCTATTCCATAAACAGATCCATACTATGTGAACACAGACACTACTGCAAAATGTACAAATAAATTTTAAAAAAATTATGCAAAGTAACAAATGATGAGAATGAAATGTAAAAAGTGACTCATTCAGCCTGTTTCCAGGAAGTTTGAGACTGGGTTATATGATAAAACACTTTCATACACAATCTACTTTTTATACTTTTGAAACAATTTAAAATATTCAATAAAATATTAGTATTTTACAATTTGTATTTGGTTAATTCGTATGCGTTTAAGTGAAGCCTTCAAATATGAAAGTATGCAGGAGGTGAAATTCAGCAAAAAAAAAAAAACGTACAGAAGAATTTACATAATTACCACATTAAAGAGTTGTAAGCATTCACGACAAAACTTAATTCATCTTCAAATACTGTCAATAGGAACATGCAGTTTCAGACTTTGACTATAATACAGACTTGTTCAATCAACAGTAATACAGGAGCTACAGGTTCCTCAAGGGTACATGAACAGTACACACTGATGTTACTGAGACACAAAACTACAGAGATAAAAAATGGTATGAAATGGAATTTCTTTCTCTCTTGGAAGGAAGGCTGCAATGACCCTTTGGCTTAGGCGGGGATTTGATCATTTTATATTTATTTTGGCAGCGAGGAATTACTTGGATATAACACACAAGACGCCAAGTGTACAGTTTAAAAGTAAAAGTCGAGGTAAGATTATAAAGAAGACAGATGTTTACACTTGAATTTCTGTAGTGCAAATTCATGCATACACACGCATAGGTAGAAAAACAAACCTCCCTCTCCCCCACACTGCACGCACGCACGCACGCACACACACACACACACACACACACACACACACACACACACACACACATACAGTTAATAAAAGCTTCAAGCAATGGTACCCTGCGGTTCTTACACTCACCAGGAGAACCCACATGGCAGAGGCATTCACAGACAGGTCACGCTCACTGGTTTCCTTAAAGGTCAACTGATCTACTTAAGAGGCACCAATTTACTTTAATGCACATTGTCCAAAAGAAGTGAAAAAAGAGCAAGAAATGACAAGAAAGAAAAATATCACAGCATATTTGGAGTATGCTCCACTGTGTCTCCTGCTTGTGCCACATGTGACTGCTTGTGGTTCTTTGAAGCGAAAAAAGATGAGATAAAAATAAAATTTTGCACTGTTAAAAAAATAAAGATGCCAAGGCAACAAGCTTGTAAAATAAACAACATCTTAACTGATGAGTGAAAACACAGTAACACTGGGAAGGCTGCCGCCACTACATCATCAACAGCGCTTTAATGACCCTCTCTAACATACAAACTACAGTATGTGCAGAGGAGAAAGCTTCCAGGCAGCTTGCTGACGCCGAGGAAAGAGGAGAAAGCCTCTTGATAGACTCTTGTAGATGCCATTCCTTATCACGCAATGCCTCTCAGTCATAAACACATGACAAATGCGGCCTTAATCATTTTTTACAAGCGGGGATGTGCAGGGGGCAGTGCATGGCTAGAGGGGAGAGGGGAGCGCTGAGCAGCAGGCAGCCCCCTCTGCACAGAGGAGAGGGCTGTGCGGTAAAGTCTCCTCTGGAACATCACTCGGCCAGCGCGCCTTTGATCTCCACACCGCAATTACGCCAGCACCCAAATGAGCATGGAGTCGCCTCTGAAACAGACTTCAAACATGCACATGTACGCATTCTCATACACATGCACTGTATAGGATTGGAGCCATGTGCTCCTCTCAACAGTAAATGATGTACTGTCTCCAGC
Source organism: Aulostomus chinensis (assembly GCF_037954235.1). NCBI lineage: Eukaryota > Metazoa > Chordata > Actinopteri > Syngnathiformes > Aulostomidae > Aulostomus > Aulostomus chinensis. The sequence goes on along the minus strand of NC_141331.1, from coordinate 18,640,561 downwards.
AGAGAACCTGGGGATGAAAGGAGGCCTTGCTCCTCGTCTGATCCTTCCATTAATGATGGTTTGCTAAAGCTAATACTGTGTATTCTTGTCTAAACAAGGGCAGCTTGGTATGTGGTTCCTGTACTCCAAACAGGATGATCTTCGTTAATAGCGGACTGTTTTTGGAGCCTCCAAAATGCGGATCAAAACCACTGTCATCTGTAATGTTTGATAATTACTGACCATGTTTGCAGAAAACTGCTTCCACAACTTGCTATTGGGTCTCTTCGATGATAAAATTGGTTAACTTGATACAAACCCCCCCCCCCTGAAAACAATAACCTGAAGCCTAGCAGACAGGCAGGCAACAAAACATCTCAAATATGTAAAACTTTTAAAAAATGCGTGGGATGCAATCTGGGAAATGGCCCGAATAAGTGTCCTGAGACACACAAATGAAATCGGCTTATTTACCTCATTCTGTGATTTGCCTTCTTCTCCTCCACACATTAAAGCTGAGATTGCAATTTGTCTAGCTGTTTGCTTTGAATAGTCCTTAAACCGTATCATCATCTCAACTGTGCTGGTGGAAAAACACAGGAGCATGGCGACAGCCAAATGGCAGTCTGGCGTCTCCGCTGCAGACTAGCTGCCATTAGGGCTGAGAGCAGCATTTATTGTACAATTAGGGCCAGCTAGATCTACCTGTAATCATCTCCATACAGGTGTGAGCTCCTCTCTGGACAAGGGAAGTGACTCATCACTTGTCAAACATCAACACTTTGATGTCAGCATTGTTCATCGCCGAGCCCTCAGGACACCTGAGCACTACTGTTTGCCTGTTTAAAATGCTCTGATTTATTGCTTTCACACAGTTTAAAAAAAAACACACACACGCAATGTGAAAAATAACACACACACACACACAAAAAAAACCACTCTTCCTACTCATGACGGATGTTCCACATGATGCATGAATCACTTGATTTATGAGTTCGCTCCCTCCTCCCCTGACAGTCATACTTTCGTGTCAGGAACATTTTAGCAAACAGTCGTAGGTAAACAACTTCCCTTGTAATACCATTTTGCCCAGTAAAACAAATGTTGTAAGAACTGACACCACACACCTTGAGGGCAATTGGAAGAGTGCAATAACAATCCACAAGTTGATGTTATTGACCAAAAGGCTGTAGTGAGGAAAAGTAGTCCTTTCAGACATAATGGCTTGGCATTCGCTGTGGCCGCATGAAGATTACAATAAAAACCGATAGTGACAGAAAATCTAAGCTATGGCTAGAAGCACAGAAAAGTTTATCCTTAGAAATAAACTGTGTCGCAGTTGTAACGTAAAAAAGAACAAATCTTGTGTCGCTCTCTACTCAAAAGATCTATTTTCTGCTACTCAAAATCAATGAATACACAAAATGGTCTTTGTGATCTGTGGGAATTTCTTTGCTGTGACATGAAGCTTGTGAAGCATGTTACTAATAGTGTTGGGCAACAACATGTGGAGACAAAACCAAATATCTGGAGCAGAAATAGTTGAAATATGACAGTATTGTAAGAGTGTTTTTCTTGAGATTTATTGAGTGTCTCCACAAGTTATTAATTACTTACTTGGCTTTGAACATCCCTATATTTGCCTATTTTTTTTTAAAAATGTATTTAAAGTTTTCACTGGCTTTAAAGTTTTCACTGTCTTTGATATCATATGGAAATGAGAAAAAAATTTGATGGAAAATGGAGACCATATGTCAGTATGGCACTAATGAAGTGCAGAGTCTGTAGGCTGCTTTGCAAAGCTGGATGTTGTGTTCCAGAAAGCTTAGTGCCACCTCCAGGCAGATCCTCTCAGAGATATGACTGTTTGTGTCAGCAGGAGCCGACTGTCACAAGCACAGACATACACACAGACACACAGACACACACACACACACACACACACACACACTTTTGAAGTATTACATGGACTTACATTCATTTCCTTGAGACTTTCCCTAACTGCTACTTACATAAGCCTAATCTAACTTTAACCATAGACCCAAAAATGAGGTTTTAGTCATACCACCACACACCCACATGTTTACCTAAGTTACAGTTATTTAGTTAGGGGTATTTACATAGACTTCAAGTGCAGACACACTTGGTCTGGTTGCCTTGTAGTGTTCTGAGGCACGATTGCCCTCCTCCACACACCCACGCTAGCCTGCGCTTACATTGCTCCAGGCCGACCTGGCCTAAGCATTCTTATGTAAACACTGTAACAAACACTTTCCTGAAAGCTTGCATGATTGCACCCCTGCAGAATAAGCCTCGATAAGAATTAGCATAGGCTATCATAACGCAGTGCTAATCGAGTTCTCTGGTCATCCATACCGGTGTCTGATGGAGCAGATTCTGTTGTTCTGCAAGCAGACTCCAAAACTGTGGGTTTGCTACTTTTATTTTATTTTGCTAGCAATGTTGTACCCCTGGAAATCATTCTTTTCGTCCACTGAGGTGCCAGATTATGTCACGTCCATGTGCGCACACAGTTGTACAATGTTGAAGCTCACCTCCTTCAACCATGTCATGGCCAAGAAAACATACCGTGCAAAGGCACAGTACACACATTATAGTCAGATGAACTGGACTTTGGGGGACAACTGGATGTTGATATTGATCTCTTGGTGTCAACAGACCCTCTCCTTCCCTGGAGATCTGCCCTAAACACCCCTTGCCTATCCATAACCTTCTCCCCCTTCATAGTTTCTTGGCCCTGGCACTGTTGGAGGAGGTGGGCACCTGTCGGACACTTCAGCAAATGAGAAGGATAAACTCCAGAGGTACAATGCTGTCAACAAAATAGTTAGCCTTAAACCAAGAAGCAAACCAAGAGTTAAGGTGCTCAATTGGGGAACAACGCCATCTGCTCCATTGGATTATTTATGGAAGACCTGAGACCCCACTGAGAGTAACGTTAGCCTATGCTAACTCTTCTTGATTGCTATGTTCTAGGCAAATGAGTGTGTTACAGTGTGTACAGCTGAGTGATGGCGAGGTCAGGCCCAGAGCAAGGTGAGAAGAGGTCAATTGGGGTGGGAAGGAGGCACAATCTTGCTTCCTCTTCACATCACTTACCATTTGTTCTTTCTCCTGATGTAGTCTTTCTCTGAGAGGTTGACGAGGTAAATCATTGGCTTGGATGTCAAAAACAAGTACTTATTCAACACTTCGATCTGTGGCAAAAAAATAGACAAGGCAAAAATTGAGAGCCCAAACTTTCCAGAGTAGCCTTTGAGGACAGCAGAGACAGAGATAAGTGAAGCCAAATCAAATTAGGGTCTGGTATAAAAGCACGGTGGGGAGCAACTATAAAGCCTTGAAATCAGGTTCAGCGCGGCCAGATGCCATTAGCTTGTACAAAAGTCAGTCAAAATACAATCAGCAAAAGACTGTGCATAATATTAGCTTGTGATTTGCACAAAAAGACGTGCTGCTAAAAAAATACACATTGAGGAAATAATAGCAGTTGTTATCACCAGGATAGATTAAATTAATAAATTTGACTGTGACATCAAACGCTTACCTCTTTGTCATTCCAATCGTGGTAGTAGCGTACATGTTTCTTTTCATCCACGACCCAGCTCTTGATTTTGCACATTACGTCCTGTTTGGGGTTAAAAGAGAATGAACAAGAACCCATTAAATGAGATGAAAAAGAATATAAACCCAGCAGGGTATGGGGTAATTATTTCCTAAATGCATGGCATCCTGATGCCAAGCTGAACAATGGCTACGCTTGCATTCAAATAGGAGTGGCCTGGCTTTGACAGGAATAGCATGCACAAGACCCCCTTCCCTCCTTTAAATCATGACTAAATGCCTTCTGGGGTGTCTCGGTTCGAGTTTTGAGCATCAATATTCCATTGGGACTGTTTAATGAAAAGAGGAGATGAAATTGGAAAGAGCATGGAACTAATTGGAAGTTGGTTAGTTAGGTGTAAATTGCTGGTCTTTCCTCAGGCATTTTACAGAGTGTAGTAGTGAATATGCACTAGTGAGGTACAAAACTAATTATTCACTATTTTTTCTGGAGAAAATATTGAGCATTTCCAGCTCTGTATGCCAGATTCATTACAGAGGTACTTGTGGGTTGAGACCACAGGCGAGACTGGGTCTTGACAGGATCTGGAAGCGGAAAAGGGTGGGAAAATGGGAGGGAGGTAGTTATAAAATTTGTAATAAAGAAATTGAGCCTATTATTGTTGATCCAGCCCCGCAGAAATTAGCGGAACACATTCTTTTTGTTCCTGTCAACTTGACCTCCCCCTTCATATAAAAACTCCCCCACCCCCTGAAACACTCCCCCTACCTCCTTTTCCCTCCCCAAACCCTTGCAGCACTTCACAATCATACTCCCTTTTGAAAGAACTGAGGAAAAAATCTTGCCAGAGCCTCAATTACACAATGGCAGAAAAAGCTCCACACACTGACCCCCAGCCAGCTGCATTCACTCTCTGCACATCTCTCTCCACAGGAATTCTAAAGGCCTTTTAGTCAGGCAGCCAGAGTGAAGCCAGCAGGAGAGAGCGCAGGAAGAGCTGCATACACTCCGCCCGCGCCGGCCCAAGTCTTCACAGAGAGATTAATCATCTGTGAAATGGAAACAGCAAACGGCCAGTGACACAGGCTGAACCCGCTCCAGGTTTCCCTCATCAGCTTGCAGCCGCCGTGCAGCGCTCCTCTAACAGGCAGGTGTTAATAAAAGGCATATAGGTCCCACAGGGGTCAAACACATATGCCTGCCACCATGAAGCGCCGCTGGTGGGCTGGCTTCTTATTATTGTTTTGTAAGGATAGGGATTTTGAGGATTCATATGGACAAAAGCAATGAAACATTGTTCTTGTAAACACAACCCCAGCAAAATGGGTTTAAATCTTTATAGCAATGTGTACATATGAGACCTGTTCTGCCTGTACGCATACAAACTACCTTGAAATATTAATGACTTTTTCATTCACACAGCAATTATTTAATAATAACTCACAAATTCCTGATTTGGTTTGAATATCATTTAAACTGCAAACGTTAAACATTGTTCCTCCAGCAACGCATGCATTTCACTATACTGTATAATCATATACTGTTACATACAAAAGAGGTCTCAACATTAAAATTAAATGGTATACTGATCATTTTTAATCCTGCATGGTGTTGAATTTACTATTCTGCATTTCTATACAGACTTTTTGCAGACACAAGAAAGAACAGAAAAAATGCCATTTATTTATTTGTTTGTTCTCTTTTTCAAAATTATTTTTATGTATATTTTTTCCTTTTGCCGGGAAACATCAATTAAGAGAAGTGTTGTTTTTTTTTTATTAAAATGAGGATTACTATTTTCATCTACCTGAGTAGGTAGCTAATTATCCCACTTATATTTTTTAATATGCTGTAACATATTTAAGAGTTGTTCTTGTAAATACAATCAGACTTGTTGGGCAATACAAATTGTGCTAATGTAAATTATATTTTATTTCAATTCCTTTAGTGATGAGGAACATCAAAGGAAGTAATCACCATCTAAATAGTTACACAATTTCCTTTTTGTCTTATAGAATCCAGTGGAATAATAAAAGAGCGAGGCTGATTGTTTCCTCTAAACTGTACATTTATAGATGTGGGGTTGGAGCACACATTCTGCATATAGATGCTGACATAAACATGTGTATAGGTGGCAGCTCGCAGCTGAGGGTGTCGCACACCAGGCTCAGCCGGTGAGACAATCACACAATCCCTCCCATCTAAAAGCTGCACCCTTTGATAAGCACCATTCTTTGCCATCTAAAGAGGTCTTCTATAGATTTCACTTGCCAACGTGTGCACAACCTTTGACAAGTAATGTAGATCATTTTTATTCATTGCCAAAAATTGTTAGCAATTATGTGCGTAAGCGGCCACCTGCCTAGCCTGAATGGCTCCTGTCTGTGGGGCTACAGGGGTGTGGGGAAGAGCGGGTGCCAGTGATGGGGGGGGTTAGTCTGAGGGGGACCAGGCAGGCACGGGGCCTCTGCAGCAGGTGAAATAACCCCTCTCGTTAGTGTAATGAGCGGTCAGAGCCTCAGTGTGTTGGGCCTGAAATAGGCCATGCTGCTCTGAGTGAAATGCCAAATCCTCTTCCATGCTGGCCCGCCCTGTCCTATCAAATACATCATGAGACATTTACAACCACATCATCGCTAAAGTTAGCCGTTCAGCCTCATTACCTTAACAATATGCCCACTGTGTGAGTGTGTGTGTGTGTGTGTGTGTGTGTGTGTATACGCGCACGCATCTTTATACGTCTTGATCTGGCATTTGTCTCTGTTCTAACCCTGCATTTTGGCCTTCACCTCGTTGCACACAAGCCAGGAATACTCGGTCGGATGATATTCTAAACATTCAAGGTATTCATAGCATATAGGCATATGTGTCACCCACTGTATAGCCTTACACAATTTCCTAAGCTGCTGTAGGTGTATAAGCATGAGCGAGAGCTGTGCCATGATTTGAGTATTACTTTAGATGAAAAGAGCTGTGTGGAAACACTTTCATTAGCCCAGTGCTGTGACCCAGGGTCGGCAGCTGAATAAGTAACTCTCTATTAATGATTTCTACAGCAGAAAACCCCTGACCCCTGATCACTTTCAATCTCAGAAAGGGAGAAAATGGGGCAGGGGGAGGAGTGAGACCCATTGGAGGGAGATTAAAAAAAACATACTTTTTTTTCCTTGGCCATGTGTGTGGGAGGGTTATTATTTGTGCCTTGCTGTGAGGGGGAGCAAAGGGCCCGCTGGGACCCTGACTCACGTATTCTGGTTTGAGTTTCTTGTCACCGCCTCTAATGGCCGTCTTCTCCAGCTTGTCAATAATGGGGATGATCATCTCCTCATCCTTCAGCCTCAGCTCCTCATGGATGATCTCCATATCCCGCACGGGGTCCACTGTCCCCTCAACATGGATGATATCCTCATCGTCAAATGCACCTGCAGCACCAGGAAATAGTAACACTTTATTACACACAGCAACCAAAAACAGAAGCACTTCCATTGACTTTAGAATACTGAATAAGAAACAATGACAACCCCCCCCCCCAAAAAAAATTAACTTTTTTATAGAATATAGGAAGAATCCGCAACCAAAAGCCCAGTAGCACTCATGTCAAAGTCACATCAAATCCATGAAATATCCAGGAATGTATGTCATTTTTTTTCAGTGAGGTCAGGAATGTCAGAACTGCAGTTTTTACTGTCAAAGTTACCATAAATTAGAAATCCCATGGCTTTAAGCGCACGGAAACCAGCTTGTCTGCCAACCAACTTGTCTATCTTTGGTTTAAAAACCGTCAGAAATGCATCGACATTAAGCTAAAAATGATCTTTTTTTTTTTTTTAAATCATAAACAAAAGGGGACAGTGTTCCCCTCATCATTTGCGTCTTTAGCATGGCTGCTGGTGATTAGGTAATGAGGCTCTGAAGCAGACCATTTAGCCAGCAGCAGCTCTTATAGGACTCCTTCTGGGGAGGGGAGGGGAGGGGAGGGGAGGGGCGGGGGACGTGTGTACATCTGTCACATAAGAGTGAGAGCCTTTAAAATGACTACGGCCAACTGTAGTAGACAGAATGTTTTACAATATTTTTGTCAATTCAAAAATCCTAAGATTTGCATAACGTTAAAACACCTTGATGGTATTTTGGACTAGCTCCCATTTAACACACTTTACAAGTTTCGTATTTCCATCAACAAGTTTCCTGATGCATTATAATGGGAATGCCATCTCATTCAGCGAGGATGTGTATATTAGATGACGGATGGCTTTAAGTACGGCTGTGTTGAGGGACACTATGTATGGAATGTGCATGGGGGAGTCTGTAAATGTACTCAGGTATTCATATGGTAATTCTGTTGACACCTGAATGGGTGAAGCAGCGCTGACAGGTGAGGCCCTGACAGATGATAACGTCACGTAGTGATCTGTGCTACTCAACACAAAACTGTCACACCATCTCCAAACAGGTTTTAACAGTGCTGCCTGGTAGATGTATTGATGATTCATTGCTGAGTGTATTTGTCATGATGCCTACCTGGGATTCAAACGAGGAACTTGCATCCCCTTCTAAGAGCTCATCAACTCACTGAAGCTACTGCAGAAGATAAGTTAATACTGTAAGAGCAGTAAAGTTGCAGTTTGTCATCAGTCTTGGTTATTTAGCCACGAGACTGACAAAAAATGGCCAATTGGTTTGTCAGTCCTGACTGAAATATCTTTTAACAGGATTCATTTTGTTTTGATACCAATGATCCCCAGAGGATGAACTGCAAGGCCTGTGGTGATTTACTATGAGCACAAAATCCAATGGAAGATGTGGAAAAATCACAATTGTCCTTTAGCTCAAACGCTGTGTCTAAAAGTGCATTCATGCGGCTGCAGGAAGTGGAAAAGTTCCCATTTGGAAAGGTCCCACTGCTTAGTAAGAAGCGACAACAACCAGACAACAGCATCGCTCCTTGAAAATCTGCTCTGTTTCTGCTGTCACAGTACAGAATGGCGGAAAGAAAACATGTAAACATTGAAATGAAAAGAAGGAAACTGAGGAGATATGTGTTTTAACTGATTCATACCTGTTACAGTTGAGGTAGTGTTATTGGCTAACAGGAAGTACACATTTCCTTAGCCACGCAAAAAGAAGTTACACAAAAAAGGCAAATTAACATAATTTGAGGCACCATCACCTGAGCTGACAACAGAAAGATAAACTGAACATATTTTAGGCTCGTAACAAGTACATTTCTAATCTTTCACCACAAATGCTATCAAATCTTCTTTGATTTGAGATTTTTTCGGACACAGGCCCACATTTGGGAGTTTCAAAGTTGACACATCATGTTTTCTTCATATTCTAAGTAAAAAGAGGGTAATAAACATAAATGATCAAAAGTCAAAAGATTATGCTAAATAGCTCAATTTGAGTGTTATGTACTATTACATCATCAATATTGTGTCAAACACAATACATATACGTATAACAAACCGATCATATATTTTACATATAAAATACAGTTCTGAAATGTTCACATCTAATCACACTGGCTATAAAATAAATCTATGAAAGTCTGGTATTGGAAAAATAGAGGCTGATGACAGAGGATAGAGGATGTCAGATCAGAGATGTGAATTATTGCATAATAGAGACATTAAATGGAACTCTGAACAAGTCTGAACCCCCACTTGTCCTCTATATGTCCAAGATCTTGACTCTTTACTTTTATCAGCTTAAACGAACATAATACAACATTTTGGGGAAACACGCTAATTTACCATCTTTCCCAGAGCCAGACAACAAGATAGGTACCCAAATGGAGTCTAGCTGGCCACTCGTCAGTTAAATACTGAGGTATGCTCAAGTTTCCCATCATCAAAACATTGCGCTAAGCTAATTAGCTTGTCTCTGTGGGTCTCAGCTCCCACACACAGAGGAGAGAATGCTCTCTATTTTATTTCTGACTGGTGAGTGGCAAATAAGATTTTTCTACAAGATGGTGTGTGTTTAAGGGTGAATATCAACCTGATCTTTTATTCTCTTTTTTTTCTCCTTCAGACTGAACCACAGGGCCTTTCTGATTCAGCCTCACTCATCAGTCTCAACAGCAACACCGGAGACACCCCAAAATCCTCCACCGGTGGCCTTATTACTTATGCAAGCCACCAGAAGCTGTAGACTTTTGTGCAAGCTGTCATCATGTGCGTTGTCCTCATGGTGAAATGAACTTATCCAATTACTCTTTGCCTAATCAGGCTGTTTTGGTTCCTCTCCTCTTGCAGAGGTACTCCACAGTATAAACAGTTCACTTACGCTACACAGAAAGGGGCTAATCAGTGGAATTATTGTTTTGCTGCTCCAATTTACCAGCTCCCTGTTCAGCACTGATTGGAATGAAAATTTGCTATTGTGTCTGCATGAACTCAGAAAATATAATGCAATGTAATCATTTTGTTAGCTGCAGGAATATACATACATTATAAACAATTATGATGTACAGTTGTGATACAATGTGTTTCAAATGCATAGGAGCCTGTTGTTTGATTTAGCGCATGCAAATTAGGGTGTTTGAAAAGGGTTCACGTGGAAATAAATCAGCCATTACCGATTTAAATCACTGTATGAACAACTACATGTCAGCTTGTGTGTTGAAACCATTAAAAGAACCTTTTTTTTAATCAACAGTCCAACTATTGTTACAATAAAAAGCTGATAAATCAATAATTCAAAGGATCTAAATGAGCAGGAGCAGCTGATCACTTACTATTTAGTCATCAGCTGACACTCTTCTCTCGCTGCCACATATTCCAAAGTAATTTCCTTTAATTAATTTCACCTAATTTAACATTCACATCTACTTTACAGCCGTCCCATTTAAGGCTTAGAGCTGGGGAACAAATGCATGAGGTGAAAAAGAAAAGAGAAATCTGAGGGGGCAATCTCTGCAATTAGTCCTTTAACAACTGGCTTAGTGTAGGGCGTGGAGCTCTTATGAGGCTGCGGCGCCACACAAAGCCACGTGCAAGACTGTAAAAACATACAAAAAAAAGAAGATAGAGATAGGAAAGGCCCAGTTTGAAGAGTCATGACAACCTAAATTTTACTGATTTATTTCAGTGCAGCATGTTTTAAAGAGACTATTAACAGGTGCTCCGTTATTGAACAAAAGGATTCGTCTCTGCAGAGTGAGTGGTGCTCAATGGCCTGATTAGAGGCTAAGCTCTGCTAAATTATGGACTTACAGTGGCTCTGCAAGCTGCTGATGCCTGAGAAGATATAAGTGCATGAACTGACACTTAAAAAAAATGTTTGAAGAGGGAAAAAAAATACATTTAATGAACTGTTTTATGTTGCAAATGTTTTAACCTCATCCTGCAAACCCTCAGTGGAGATGTTTTTTTTTTCTTTTTCAGTCACACTTGAAGCCGACTTGAGCTAACTTATGTCATGTTTTGATGAAGACAGACAAGGCCGTCATCTCAGTCGAGTAAAGATCAATACTGATTGAGCTGATTCCTCTGATGTTCCTACCTGGGAGGATATGTGGTCAACATAATTCAGTCAAATTACAGTATTCATAGACTTCCAACTTCCTGAGCATGTTTTCACATGCAAGATAAGAGCACATCTAAAGAACTTGCATTCCTCTCGCTGCTTTTAAAATGTTCATGCAAACTCAGTGCCGCAATTCTCCTGGTATTCAGAGCAGTAAAAGCTATTTTATGAGTCTGTCAGGGGAAAGCACATTATGGATGTCTTTCCAGCATAAAAACACTAGCAATGCACACAAGGGTTTTTTTTTTTATGGTTATTCAGGAAATATCTTCCTGACAGTCATTTTAGGATACATGAAATTGACAGCAATTTGTAGTGTGCCAGTCCTGTAACAGAGTTTGTGGCGTATTCAGTGTTGTTTCTTTGCATATGTCAATTTTGGCAAATACATTGGCTACTAAAAAAAAAAAAAAACACCTTGACACCAGAAAATGATGTGTTTGAGCCAAACAGATATACATTCATGTTTTCTACATGATCCCATCATTCAAAGTAGATCATGGTGAAATCACAGTGCTCGGTAGAATGAATATCACTATTTCACAGGGTCTCTCCAATTCCTGTGTAATAAGCTCACGGTGAACTGAGCATTACAGGTGTGTCTTCCTACCATGTTTGATATCACTTACAGGAACAGCATCACACCTGATCTCTGTTCACCAGTGACTACAAGGGAAGACTCCAGGTTCCATAACCTAAAAAACAATTCTCCTTACTTCCCTTTTCTTAACCTCTGACATTCAATTTATTTTGTTAAACTGCAGAGCATGAGAGTGCCGTGATTGAAAGGAACCGTCATATGCACACCACTGTTGTCCCACATCATTCAGAGAACAAACCTTTTTAGATCCTTAACTACTATAGTGCTGCTGATTGCACAGGCACCAGCAATTTCCTAACCAACCGCCACCTGAACAATGATGTGTTCAGCTTTCAGGCCCTCCGGCCTTTCAAAGGAGAATCATTTCACAGTTTGGAACGAGATCTCCATAGCAACTCCTCTTTGAAGGGTTTAGAATCACCATCCAATAATTCTATGATCATCGGGCCTTGCCATTCCCAGTGGTTCTTTTCACAGCGGACAGGCAAGGGGGGCGGGAGGAGGAAGCCGGAAGATTCTACAGTCTATTTCAGGCAATTCATCTTGCAGACCCATTAGAATTCAAAATATTGCGACCTTCAATCACCGAGCATGTTATCTGGAGCTGTGGCGATCTCCACTCAAGATGGGTAGGCATTTTGCTCTAATCATCCACGATGAGTGGAGGCTGACAAAAACTCTTCATTCACACTGAAGGAAAATGCTCATTTAAATGCTGTGACAGCACCTCAACACGGCCCCCCAAACACACAAAGGGAGGATGATCCCACCACAGCTAAATGGTCTGAATGTACCATTTCAGCACTGGTTAGGGCAAAGATTCATAAAAAAAAATACATAAGATACAGGAAAACTTATTTTTCTGACATCCTTATGATCTTAAAAAAAATACAATATAGATTCAGGCATAGTAGGGCATTAGACAGCTGGGTATGGTCATTTAGATCGTCTTGTGTGTATTTTTCCACGTAGATCGTAGAGGGTCAAGTGCTCCTCAAACAGCAGGTCTTGGCTCAACTTTCAGAATAATTTTTAAATTCTGAAACAACAATAAAACTAATATCAACATGCCACAGAATAAGTTCTTCAAATTCTAATTGTAGATGTGACACATTCTTGTTTTATTTGTTGTTAAAGCCAATCAAAAGTAAACTGTGCAGTGTATACAGTATATACAGAGAGATTTTACACTGATTCTTCATAAATACCTTTACCCCCTCCTGTGTCCCTTCTTTTTGACTGCAGAAGGCAGGAAGAGCCAGCCACGTATATTTAGCTTGAAGCTAATGGTGCCCTGGAGCCACCAGAGTGATTTGGTTCAACTAAATGCAGCAGCTGCTCACACTCCACACTTGTTCATTGTTGTGCCAAACCACAAGTGTTTGTGGACTACTGAGCATGCAGCCGATATAAAGAAGATGTGGATTATACTGGACAATACTTGGTGGCTATGGAGCATCGTTAGCTTCAAGATAAATAAATGGGGCAGGCTCTTCCTGCATTCTAGAGTCCAAAGAAGTGATGCAGCAGAGGAAAAAAAACAAAAACCTCTATATTAGCTCAGGGCACCTTTTTGTGAGTAACTGAAAGGTGCTTGTGTGAGGTATCATGTTAAAGCCCCAGGTTATTTTAATAATAGCCTGTACAATATTATAAATACTAAGTTTCCTAAAGTTACGGTCCCAAGACGAATGATGGATGGAGAATTAATGAGAGCAAAAAATAATTCAAACCCTGGTGAAGGGACTTTGTTTGCAGTCTTGATCCCACAGACTTCCATTAAGGATGATAAGCTAGGCTCTTCTCAGTGCCTCAATACCTCAGAGTGTTAATCTTTTAATGTTTCTAATTATATTGTCATAAAAGACAAAAAACTAATTAACTTAATTTTTTCCCCTCAAAAATGGCCTGTGCAGGTAAAAGGAACTAAAAAAAATTGCAGTGCAGTGGCCTATGCCCTCAAAATTGACTTGGCACTGGCTGTGCATGTTGGAGGCAACACATTGTTGTGATTGAAATTGTGTGTTGACAACATTTGTTGGTCGTGAGTCCTGTAATTGCGTTTCTTGTTAGGTATAACCCAAACAAATGCCAAATTCCATTGAATACATTGTAAGGCATGGCTAAGCTTTTGGAAAAGTGTGTTTTTACAACGTATTTCTAACAATATACATTAAGAGGCCTTTGCTTCAGTAAAGAATCAATGGACCTTGTAAAAGGATTATACAAAATGTAACAATAAGTCTGATGTTGATGGCTCCTGTTGATTTTTTGATTAAAATGTCAACACAACAACTGATTCAGCAACTAAATTGTTGACACATTCACTCACTGCCTGATCTGTTTAGATGGTGTCACACACACACACACACACACACACACACACACACACACACACACACACACCTACGCACATGTCACTGGGCTGCATTTGGTAGTTTGGATGCTTGTCAAGTTTGAAAATTTGTGAGCTGGTGAGTGATCATGTAAAATTCCTGGAGAGCTGCCATTACTGGCGTCAGTGGGATGGCAGGTTCTGCAATAAATCAGCTCTGTCTTAATAGTCATCCAGTTTGTTGTTGACGCCTGTAGCTAAACAATCAGTTGGCTTTGTTCACTTCAAGCGACTGGTGGTGAGGTGAATCTGATATCTGAGTGATGCACCAAGCGAACAGATACAAAGTCAGCGCAGTAATCACTCACTCACCATCATCTGATCTGAATATTGAACATGCGATTTAGTGATTCAATGAAACTTTTGCAAATGTCCCCTTGGTGGTAGGACCACTCTCCAGAGAGGCATAATTACTGGTGTGTATGATGCTGACTGACATTTCTGATCACATTAGCACAAACACCAAGAGCCAAAAAAGAGGAGTGACAGACAAGTGGAAACTGCCAACAGTGTCTGAAAGGGCTTCTAACATGTAAAACATCATTAGAACTCAGTAGGTTGCATGTGTAACATGTTTAATAGCAATCTAAAACAGTAGTTATGTTTATATCAATGGTATTTGTCCTTACTGTCATTACACTATCATTTAGACCTGCAACACATTTAAAGATAGACACATAAAAGGAATAATATTGATTAATGAGATATAAATAACAAGTTTGCACATTAATGGAGGCTGCACGGTGGTGCAGTGGTCAGCACTGTCACCTCACAGCAAGAAGGTTCCAGGTTCAAGTCCCGGCTCCAGCACAGGATCTTTCTGTGTGAGTCTGCATGTTCTCCCTGTTCCTGTGTGGGTTCTCTCTGGTACTCCAGCTTCCTCCCACAGTCCAAAGACATCAAGAGAGGACGAGGCTGATTGATACTCTAAATTGACCGTAGGTGTGACTGTGAGTGTCAATGGTTGTCTGTCTCTATGTGTTGGCCCTGTGATGGACTGGTGACCTGTCCAAGGTGAACCCCGCCTCTCGCTCGAAAGCTGCTGGGATAGGCTCCACCCCCCCACGACCCTTAACAGGATAAGCAGAAGAAAGTTGGTGGATGGCACATTAATGGTCACCAACTTTGCCCCAACATGGTGCTCATACACTTTTAACTTTAGAACGACCTGTGCTGTTTTTATAAGGTGTTATTTTTAGGTATCTAAGTGTGCAAACTTAAAGGTGTCATCTGAACTAAAAGGCTAGCTCACAGCTACTGGGTTGCATTCCTGAATATAAACTATGCTTCTTGCTAAAGTTTAAAAATGTGTTCATGTTCTCATGTGTTTTCATAGCGTTAGATGCGAAGATCACACCGTGAGTATCGACAGGGATACCTACAGCAGGAGGTGAACTTAGCTTTAGCTTAGCATTAAGGAAGACATGAGGCATCAGATAGTGTTGCCCTGTTCAAAGGTACAACAAAACCCTCCTACAAGTACTTTGCAGGAGTTTCTTCATTGTATATTCTACATTTTATATACATATATCTTCATTGTTGTACAAAAGCAAACATTTCCAAATCTGTGTTTTTTTTAGGGACCTGTGTGTGGGACTATTCAGACAAAACACACAGAATGCCTGTCAAACTCAGAATGTCCTACAAGAGAGCTAAGAGAAGCTTTTGATAGCATTTGTGGTGAAACATAAGAAATTCGACTTGCGATTAGGTCACGCCGAGGTTAATACAGGTTACTCTCATTAGAATAGGCAATTGTTATTAGTATTACTGTAGATTACGGCTTCACCGTGATCATGTGTGTCACTTTAGCACAAAGAACCCGTGGTGGAGCTATAGGTCTGTCCCTCGATTTACAGAGTCACTCTGAAGCTCTTCACCTGGTTGTGGCCACCATATTGGAACAATCCATTCAGCGATGTGGAATTGAGGGTGGCACTGGCCCAATTTACAGAGGAAAGACACCAATCTTATTCTCTGAGTCACTTGTCAAAGCTTGTAACTATTGATGAGTGTTGGAACATAAATTTAAGAGTTTCATCCTTGGATTATGCTAAAGAGATTAAAATTTCCTTGTTCCTTATGGTAGGTTAATATGCTGCCCCCTACTGACTGGGATTGAGGAAAGAAAGAGCAAGCTTGTTCAGTGAACGTACTGTTAACTTCTCCTGTGACGTAAGCAAGGACAAAAGGACAACAAGCAAATCCTCACTTTTGAGACAACCATGAAAAATGTCGTGATGAACACAGCTCATCCTATCAACAAGCCCTCATGCAACTCAGAAAATTATTTTCCCCAAAACTAACCCCAAAATCAAAAGATATTTTAGTATCTAATTTACTCCGTGGAAGAGGAGGGAGGACCCATTAGTTTCAGGTGTTGTAAGCCACAAAATCACAGTAACAGAAGCCAAAAATAACAGCTACTTTCCAGTTGGCTGCCCCCAACCACAGCCAGTCCCCTCCGATCAAACATAAGTATCTTAGGGCTAGATTCTTACTGAGTGTGGTGCGACTGCGGCTAAGCCTTCATTAGAGGTGAACTAGAGGCTTCCTATGGTGATGGGGCCACTGTGTGAGCATTCAAACATCTAATTGCTGGAAACCAAACATCTGGGAATAAGGCCAGGTGAGCTGGCAGAGTAGCTGGCGGGGAACACAAGAGCAGATGAAGTAGAACATGTCTGTGTCTTGTCTCAGACCTCGAGGATCCAGCAGCGTTCCAGTCACTGCAGAAGCACTGGGAACACTTAGCCTGCAAAGCCTTTTTTTTTTTTTGATGAGACCAGGGAACACCGGGCGTTCTGTAGAATCAGCTTTCAGGATGTCATCATGCACCTTAATAGTTTTTGGAAGGTTTTGTTGAAAGCAAATCCACTGTTTACACAAGCTTCTCAAAGCTATTAGAGGTTGAAATGTATTCACAACATGCACACCACTTGAGGAATTTTGTGGAGGCAAATCCAGTCAGACTGCTCTCTGACTGCTCCGGAAGAAGATTCATCTCATCCAAAGATGTCAACATTACACATTGTGTTGAAAATGATTCATGTTTAAAAAAAACAAACAAACAAACATATTTTTTGAAAATTGAAAGACCATACACTGGCAAAAACGAAGACTTCCTGCCTGCCCTGACATCGCTGAGGTCCACTTCCTGGCTGTTTTATGTCACTGAGTCATCTTTCTGTTGCATTAACTTCCTCACAAACACACCAATCCAGTCATGAAAGAGTGTTCTCCCTCACTACTAAACAATTAAGCTGTATAAAAAAACTCTGCCTGGCAACAGATAAGATATAATTATAAACTAAAGCTGCGATGCTAACTTGTGAAACATACCACATTGTCTCTGAGGACATCTTTGCACGAGAGTAGAAACAAGAACTGTCTGATACTTTTGGTCTGCGTTCATAATGATGTGCGTAGAAAATACATACAAGAGTAATCATGGAATTTATGTGATAAATTGTGTAAATTAATGCCTCAAAGGGTGAGAAAATTGCAAGAAAATTAATCCATATATGATAAATACACAGAAAGAAAGAAAGACACATACAATGTGCCCTTCCCCTCATTACTACTGACCAGATGTTATCCTTTTCTAACACCAAAAACATTACAAATCACTGTCTAACAAGTAAAACAGCTCTCTGAACGATCACCACTTTGGTTTTTAGGCACAAAAATGACTTTGTTAGTGCTGGGAAAACATTGCGGTTCGAGTTAAGATTACATCTTCGTTAAAGTCAGGGCCTGGTTTAGGTTACCGTGGTTAGACGGCACCAGCGTTGCACATCAGGAGGCAGGTAGCACACAGCGGTCTGATCTCCCAAGTTAAAAAAATAAAGTTTTCATCTGCCAACCACAACAACCTCTGTCCTCCACAGAGTTTGTGGCTTCATAACGACACCACTCTATTTCCTCGTTTGAATGACTCTCGTATTTCTTTTTCAAGCCTCGAATGTTTATTTGAGTATATACACAGTCCAGATGCTGCGAAAACCCATCACATACACTCAACCTGTTTGTGTTCAAGTTGCAGCACTGCGGATATATTCCACTGCAGCTTTTAAGAAGAACCCAGAGACTCACTGACACTTTGTTTTTGACCTTTTCAATTTGGAGACAATTATTAAGAATTGAACTAGCAACAGTTTATCTCACCTGAGCAAAACTATTAATCATTACTAAGTCATACAGCAGGGGTCTTCCAGTTCTCTCTGATGACGCTGAGTCACTTTGAAGAAGGGCTATTTGAAAACTACACTGGAACAGAAGCAACACACTTGTCAGCAGCACACAGAGACCATTTAGTAACAATATGGGTAAATGGTGGTAATCTTGACCCTTTCTGTCCAGCCGCTCCACCATTGTCTCTCTAATCAGAGCTCCTTTCACGCATTGGGGAAAGTCAATAGCAGCATACAGAGAGTAAACAAATTCATGCTATTTTTAAGTGTCCCTGCATTCATTCTCTGGCTTTAATTTGAATTATTCTAGCATGTAACACTTTAATTGTCTAAGATAAAGGGATGTCACAGACAGTAGATGTTCCCGAGGCGGCCTTACTGAGATAAGAGTGACAAAGTAACAATAGGAAATATTAAGTCCCTATATTTCCAAATGAGGAGACAAACTTTCAAAAAATGAAACCGTTATCAACATTCTAATCATTACTACAATAAATGTAATAGTAGATACAAGGTGTAAAAAGAACAACCAAAAAAACAGAATTATTTGAGTGAGGAAAACCTAATAAAATGCTACTTTAGGAATCCCATTATGATGTGATATGAAAAGCTCTTGCATTGTTTCAACAATCCAGAATATAAAGGCTGGACCAGACTCAGACGCGCTCATTCCGAGTGTCTCACTCAGGCAGCCTCCCAGTAGGAATGTGAGGTTTGGTTTGACTTAATTAACTCTGACAGTTGAGCAGGACAGGAATGACTCCTAAAGCCTGGAAATAAGCTAGCATTGTTGTTGCAAATGGGTTTTTGGTTAAATGACTGCAATAAGCTCTGCGGGTAAAAAAGCTTAAGATATCTTAATGTTTTGTTTCACAACATTAAATATGTCAGTAAATACCGCGCTGGTATATTTTGAAGCTTTTTTGTGTTCGAACAATGCCAAAGGAAAACTACGGAGGTTGCCGTGGATATACGATGTCATCATACTGAAGAAAATAGATAGATGTGTGAGTTGGCTCGGTGGTGTAGAATATTCATAGCATAACGCTATCTTTTCACCTCTAGCAATTGCATTTAAGCCTAAAAAAGAAAAAATAAGATCATAAAAGTGGTCATTTGTGAAGAATGAAAGTAACATAAATTTTCCTTGACGCCTTTCTACACTAATCCAATAACACAGTAGTTTTTGGAAGCCATAGCAATGCTAACATCCAAGCTGGTAAACAAAAACACGCCCGAAGCACTATATTGTGTTAATTCTGGCGCTATGATGACATGACCTGCTTCAGTGCCCAGGAAGATGGTGTCAGCATCATGTGTGCGTAGTTTAAGTGGGTTGTCATGCATGTACAGGGTCAAGGTGATGTGGTGGTGATTTTTTTTAACCTGTCACTCACGTGTCATGTGGAAAATGCCGTCACAGGCGCTGATGTGGGAGAGGAAGGCGTTTCCCAGGCCTTGACCAGCATGAGCACCTTTTACCAGGCCAGCGATGTCGACAACATTGAGGAACGCTGGGATTTTGCTGAATCAAAGACAGACAACAATGACAACAAAAGCATCACTCTAGACTTCAGACATCCTCGCTATTGTTTGAACCAAACACAAAATACATTGTGATGAAACAAAACGTTTGTGCTTCTTGACTGCATCATGTTGCGAGTTGTTTAGAAGAGATTGCTCCCCCTACATGAGTCCAAGAGTTGAGCAAAATATGAAACATCCTTACAGATTCATGAATTGGACTTTTTAAGCCCTCAATTTCATCTTACAGACAGGAAGCAAAGCCCTCCTTGCTCCCGACATCTACTTTGTACCTCTTGTAACTGTCAGTCACTCAGGCTTGCAAAGACTATATGTTACGAGAAGTAGGTGTCAGGAGGACTGAAGGAAGGAGTTACAATAGCTTTGCTTTCCTGTCTTCGGCACTCTGAAGCCGCCGAAGACATAAATCTTTTCTGGAGTAAATTTTAGGCAACAGGATGTTTTTTTTCGTGAGACTGAATCAGAATAAACCACAGAGAACATATTCGTGGTAATGAAGAAAAAATTCAGCCTGTCTGACAGCAAATCATTTTTATCTCCACCAGGGATGTAAAAACCAATCGAGGGGTGGAGCATGAGCCAAAGAAGAAGGAGTGGAATTTAATGACAGGCAGATACATTTTCGCATACATTTTCTTAGGCTTTCAAACGAGTGAATGTTGAGAGTCAACAGCAGGTGACAACACATCCGGAGCGACAGAAGTTTTAAAATTTCTGTCCAACTCGTTTTCTTGGCGATTACTTTAACTCTTGAGGCACGACTTCTCCCAAGAGGTGTCTGTCTTTCTAAGCAAAAAAAAAAGAATCTTGTTTTAACAAGAACCTCCACCTGCCCCACAGACTCCAGTGCTAAAGTGAAGCAGGATTTCAGAAGGAAAACTTAAAAAGGGTACTTGTTCAACTCACTGTAGTTCTCAGATCAGTAAACCATCGAGTCTTTCAGGATATAGTCATTAAAAACAGCACTTGAGTTGTACACCAGCTTATCTACGCTGAATCTCACCTGCTAGAATTCCAATATATGAATTTAGGGTTTTCTCTCTGTAACCTAGATCAATTTAATTGCTGTCACTTCTTTTTCTCTCTCGCGTTTTCGTGTTTTCTTTTGTGTTCTGTAAGTCACCTACAGTTGGCTGTTGGCGTGATATTTTAACATATAAATAAACGTGCATTCCTTTTTACCAAGAAACCAAGCATTTAGTCTCACCATATTTGAACACGCCCAGCTGATTCAGCCCTAAGGTTCAGTCATTAAGTAAATAAATACGTACATATATAAATAGATACAAATAACGATTCGAATCCATGAAAAAGTATTCAAATGTATAATATACTCTGACTTCACTTTATCAATGTTTTATTAGCAGATGCAAGTAAATGACTTGTTTGTGGCCCAGAGGTTATGGATAGTTTCTTGTTGGTTTTGATCAGCTTGAGTCCTTTCCTTTGTCCTGTGTTTTGTTTGCTTTTTAAGATACTGCCTCTTTTTACAATATGGAACATAAAAAATGGTGCCTTTCTTGCCTCTTGAAACAGGTAGTAAAGCAGGACAGGTGGGTATTGCAGGAGGGCTGGCTACCTGGCGTTTAATCTAGTGAAAAGTTTTATTTATCATCATAAGCGCTGAATCTGTTTCTCGTGTATTTGAATCTACAACAGAACTGAGCACGCGTTCGTCTTGTTCCCTGTTCCTGAAAAACTCATAGTGAAACATGTATGTGTAGTGTGCTACTCAACACACGCACTGTTGCGAGATTTCCCACCGTGTGTCAGTAGAGCAGCGAATCTAAATCAAATCTGCTTTAACAGCCTCGGTGAATGTGCGCGACATGCTGGCGTTGAAGGTTTTGTGTTTTTGAAGTACAGCAGCAATCGAACATCATACGACGACTGGTGGCTACATGTCGACAACGTTGTTATATGGTTTTGTCTTCTTCTTTTTTTTTTTTAAACCTATAGTGAGACGACCGTCAGGCAGTGCGGAGCTGAAGAGTGAGTAAGAGTGAATGGCGAGGCCCCATACCTGACTGGTTTGTGGAATTGGCAGAGGAAATCATAGCGTTCATCTGGAATGGGCACTCTGCTTTCATTTGGGTCAATGGTGCAGAAGGGGAAATTTTCAGCTGCTGCCTGACTCTTTGTCAGCACGTTGAAAAAGGTCGACTTCCTGGAAATAAAAACAGCGGAGAGGTCAATCCATCTAAAAGTGCTTGTACGGAACCTGATGGTTTGACAATATAATCCATCCTGAAACATTTCACCACCATATGCAAGTTTTGTTTTTTTTTGTTGTTTTGTTTTGTTTTAATCATTCATCTTTTGCCCAAGAAGACAAGGGTACATCTAATGGAGGTAATACTGAGCACTTGGATTGAAAAAAATTACAAGTCCAGATAATCCCATAATAGATCAATTGTACGTGGAATCAAAGGGCAAATTACATTTCTGATGGATCTCAGCTATTGAACTGGATCAGCCAAACGCTGCCACATGTTGTGCCATATAAAAAACATCTCTCTGGGATCACGAGCACCTTAAGTGCACTTCAAAATGTACCAACTATGGCAAGTGTCCAAGAGTAATAATGGCATATCGTTTAACTGCAATCCAGGACTTTCCGTCTGTATCCCCTTACTTGATTTTCACATTGAAATGCTTGTTTACTGCTCCTATAAAAATGAAATTGCTCAAGATTGCTGAAGTGTGTGTATTAATTCCTTCTATAAAGCAATTTTTTTTAGAACATACTTTAGGGCTTTTTTTTTAGGTCACCTTGAGGAAATAATATAGAGACATATTAACACTACAACCCTGGGCAGGTGCGCAAATGGACAAGTAAATCCATTATTCAGATATTCAATGAATTCAAAAGATGAGTGACCTGCAAGGTGTGAGGTTGTATAAAATATATTGTGGGTAAAAGATGAGTGTGCAAAACCGAAAACCTTGAAGTGGGAACAATAGAAATGTCACAAACAAATATATGTAAAGTATTTGAGTAGCGTAACCTCACCAAATCCTGTGACGACATATTAACTGTCACCATGTCAACTGTCCTTGATGAAAACTTTCAGATGTGGTTGAAAGTTGCAAAGAAAATTTGTAAAGTCTCTGACACACCAGGCAGATGTCAGTGTCGTGTAATGTTTCGGCCAAAAAAGTCACGCTTGAACGCGCCACAAAGATGAAAGCTGACGGTCAAATTGCAGCAATGCTCTACACACCTAGGAGAAGTACCTCTCCAAACCAGCAGGTGGTAGTAGTCTGTATTTGTCACTTGAAAATAGAACTTGGGAAAGGCAGAAGAGGAAAGGGAATACTGATATCACGATATGTAGCCTTTGTTTACAATTACTACTCACTCACAGTATGGGTGAGATGGTTTCGTGACATAGATACCTCTGACGAGACAACTTTGTCTTCTTTTGGGGGGGGGGGGGATAAACACAGTTTTCATTTTGTGCCTTTTTGACTTGTTTGCCTGCTTGTCATGCTCTGACTCTTCAACCTGAACAGCCAGTAAGAGCGCACCTCCCTCAATCAACCACTGGCAAGGACCAACATGAGCCAACAGGCTAACTAGAGCAAACTGAGCAGGAGACAATGCATCACACAATCATGTCAACAGCATTTCGATGGTTTATTGTGAATTAGGAGAATGGTGTCTCTTTCATTCCTTTTCCTGTACGCTATCATGGGTAACAAATCTCCTGCGAGCTTGTGGTGCTGCTATCAGGTATTAGAAGCTAGCTTGAGATGCTCAGTACATACAAGTTCAGGACTTTCTGAAGGAGCTAAGAGGATGAATAGAGAGAAAAAAACAAACTCTCAACAACAGATAGTCACTCAGACTGTGTAACATTGCTACCTGTTCGTAACTGCAGTTTAACACAATTTTATGTAGCTTATATAACTTGAACAGCCCCTGCACAAATCTCCTGCTAGCTCGTGATACTGCGATCAGGCACTGGGAGCTATCTCCGAATACGTAGTACATACAAGTACAGGACTTTTAGGGAGGAAGCTAAAGTAGGACAATAGAAAACCCAGGCCCTTACCCACGCCTAGTGGCTCAGGCAGTGTACTTTGTCTTTGCTAGCTTACACAGCTATTTAGACTTAAACTGTGTGTCTGTATCTGCACTATGTAGCTTGACTGTGCATGTTACTCCTGCTAGCTTGCAGTGCTGCTTTCAGAAATAATGTCAGAAATTGCTCACATGAAGGATGCTGCATTGAAAATATCATCTCCTAAACTCATTGCAGTGTAGGAGGACCTGAGAAGTCAGTAAAGTCATGTTGTAATCTTTGTGCTAATAAGGGGCTGTACTGACAAGACGAGACGCTTAGCTGGGAAAGGGGTAGCAAATGGACCGTTTGCTGGTGTGTGTGGAGCTGAAAGGTTGGTTGAATTCCACTCTCAAGTTTCCTGAATGGTCAGTTACACCCAAAGAACAGCGGGCTAGCATCTAAAAATGTTTAAATCATGAAGAAACCATAGGAGGGTTGACAAGTTGCAGCACTTTGGAATAAATGTGGTGCGACAGCCAACAACCTCAATGAGTTTGACTTCTTAAACCAGGAAGAAGTCTGTGTTTTTTGTGAAGTAAGAAATAAAAATAATGGACAAATACCCATGTAATGTTACTCAAACATCTTCAGGCAGTAAATTTATGTATGTATTAATCTCCTTGGGCAGTATGTAAATATATAATGAAAATAAATCTTCAGCGTGTTTAAGTTTAGCTGAAAGAATATTTGTGAAATCAATTTCTTATGCCAGTCTGCAAACCCAGCTGTGACTCGTCACATTGAACATAATGTTGGATAATGTCTGCATCATTATTTGTTGCTAAGACAACCAGCAGCTCAGATCCCGCAGACATTCGGGGTCATAAGCAAAGTGATAATCAATTTAAAAATTCTTTAACGGGCCTGTCGGCATAATGTTGGAGGACACATCTGTGTGGCCCTTTGTGGCTCAAGGAGAAGTCATAAGCCCTGAAGGCCTCCAGGTGGATGCTGACAAGGTGGTTTCGTCTGACCAAAGTCTGATGTACCAGCAGTGTGTCAGCCTCCTTAACACGCAGCATCCTGCTACGCTACAGTACCGACACTTGTCAACTTGTCTACTTTTCCCATTGCAATCCCTTCCAGGAAAACAGCTGTCTGATTCTTCTTATGACATAAAATAGATGCAATATATCAGAAAAATGTTTGAATTGATGTGCAATCTGTATTTAAACAATCACCTCTGACCTTCTAGTTACTGAGAGTGACAAGAACGAACTCTTGTCCTTCCTTGCCCCTCATGGATTCTCTTTATGATAAACACATCTTTATTTACATGAATTCCTCAAACTCATCACTAACAAAACAGATACATCGGAGGCAACAGCAGGACCATTCTCCATCGAGCGACTAGAAAACAGACTGTGAATGTTCCTCTCATAATGAGTGAAGTTCATCTACACAATAATATGTGGAAATGGTTCATTTTAACATAGTTGAAAATGAATTAATAATCTGAAACTGTAAATCTTGAAGAATTGGATTAAAATACAACAGGAGTTCATTACACTGGTGAGACTGGGAGCTGTTTCGAACGGTCACGGTGAGCTCCGAGACGGACTCACGTTTCATTCCGGAGTCATTAATGAGGTCTGATTCAGCCACTGCAAAACTAAAAGTTGTTGAAATTTTGCAGTTTCAGCAAAAATGCCCTCATCTACTGCTCACTGCCTCCTAAAAATACTTCTTTTCAGGGAGATTTTCCTTTCACTCGACTTTAACTATGGACTGTTTTTTGTTCTAGTAATTGTAAATGGTTTTAGGCACCAAATTGCCCTTGCTGCTGTCTTGTGAAGCGCTTTTGTAACTCGGATTTTGAGTTGATCTTTAAATAATATATTACTATTATCATTCTTATCGCCACCTAGGAGTTTCCAGTTTTTGCCCTCATCTGTTGTTTTGTCTGCGGATCCGTCCCTGTTTGTCAGCGAGAGCCCAACATGCATCCCCATCTTTAAAAAAGTACAGAACAGAGCTGCACTTTTTTTTTTTTTAGCATTTTCACTGACAGAGTTCTTCTGTCTCAAGTGATCTTCCAGTTTACTTTGTGCTGACAGTATAGAGACACGTTTTGTTTTTTTTTACAAATGTGTGAAGAAACTGGCTTGCAAGGATTTTTGGTGGTGAGCACTGCAACTCTGGGGTTTGTTTGCTCTTCTTGTGATCATGTGACTTTCCTCTGGCAGCTCGAATTTTCTTTTTAAGCTGCAGGTCTTGACGTAAGATTCTAGGGACATGAGCGTTTGTTTGTCTACAGTATCTTTTCCCAGTGATTGAATGGATGAACAGTAACTGTCAACCAGTGAATCCAGTCAGGAGTGTTTCAACTGTTTTTTTCCCCCCGACCGTTTTTAACTTTTTCCACACTTTTACTAGAGTGGTTAAAAAAAAAAAAAAATTATAGGTTTATTTTTGCCTGCTGTGTCAAACAGGTGTAGGCGGATCTTGACAACATGTAACACAGAATAGTAAAAAATGAATGAGAAACTGACCATGTTTTTTGTTTTTTTCTAACTCATTCAAGTTTTGACATCAATCTCAAATCCTTTGCAGCAGCAATGGCTGTCTTTACATGTTCAAAATCTTTCAACTTTTCTCTCATGGTAAATTTAACGTCAGCACTTGTACTTTCTGTGACCGTACTCATACAAACGGCACATGGTATTACATGCAGTGTTGTATGAGAACCCTTCAGTATCCATGTAAATGAAACTTGTACTCACCCTACGTTGGGCAAACCGACAATTCCTATTTTCAGTGAAGTACCAAACCTTCCTATCAGTGGCGGTGGCTTTTGTGCA
Source organism: Aulostomus chinensis (assembly GCF_037954235.1). Classification (NCBI taxonomy): domain Eukaryota; kingdom Metazoa; phylum Chordata; class Actinopteri; order Syngnathiformes; family Aulostomidae; genus Aulostomus; species Aulostomus chinensis. The sequence goes on along the minus strand of NC_141331.1, from coordinate 18,613,858 downwards.
TCATCTCCTTTTCCCTGCGAAGACAAAGAAGAGTCGTTGGAATGAGCTCTTGCCATTACATAACCTACAATCCATATTCATTTATTCCTTAACCACACACACGCACATACACACACGCACATACACACACACACGCACATACACACACACACACACACACACACCTTCTTGGGGGCCATTTCTCACACTTCAGTTTTTTACTGACTTCGACAGCAGCAAGCCAAGATTAAAGAAAAAATACATTAATTTACAGAAGAAGGGGGGAAAAAAAGGCTCCGCTAGTTCTCCAGTGTAACCAGTCGACTGCACTTTAGCTGGCTCCCTGCTCTCAAAATAGAATATGCAGCTTCTGGAAATGAAAGTTGACACTGTAAGCTGGCTAGCTGACCTCACGTCCAAATATAGCTGTCGATGCTATCGATGCAGTTTGATGAGCTGCTATGAAATCACTCTCAAAGAGTGGATGTCTTGATTTTCTGCCTGCTTTCCATCAACATTTCAATCATTTGTCTCGACAGCTCTGACATCAAGTCACGTCCCCTTGATTCTGTCTGTCCTGCAGCCCATTATTGATACACACTGCATGCGTCCTTGCAATGATCTCTGGGTAAATGATAGATAAACCAGGACCTGGCAGTTTTTAGACTCTTGCAAGCTGGAAGTAGTTAAAACAAACTCATGGCAAAAAGCAGATGACATGCAGACATTCATTTACTGCCACCCATAACAAAACAAAGACACGAACAGAATAAATGTTACGACCAAAATAATATCTTTAAGAAAAGTTCTAATTATAGGCATCTTGACAAAATCTTCCTTCCTCTGATCTGCTATGTAGTCATCAGATAACAGCCTCAGCACCACAGGAATAATGCATCTTTGTTCTCACAGTTTCCTCCAGTCCCCTTTGAGGGAAACAGGTGTAGCCACATGAGCGAAGTAAATTACAACAATTAGTTAAATGTCCTCAAATAAACTTCCCTCAGCAGAAAAACAGGGGCACAAGCAGGGAAAAAAAAGAAAAACATTACCCAATCCAGCAGTCTATCTAGTTCTACATGCAGAAAATGAGGCTGTAATAATCCGGATTTGAGGGAAGTGGGGCTGCTTTTGTAGCGAGAATCTAAATGAATAGGTCTGAATTAATCATTTATCTTCTGTTGATGGATGCACCCCCACTTAGGCTCATCACAATAGATCCAGAGCATTTTGTTCGACCAAATAAATCATTCCCATTGTTTAAGGTACATTGATCAATCTAATCGCTTGTAATAGGCTCCTAATTGCCACAGAGAAGTGCTCACAAATGGAGTCCAGAATTACTGATTCAACCCAAAAATTCTCACTTGAATGGAGAGGGAAGATCATGATCTTCTCTTTTCTTTCCAGGTAAACATCTTCTTTCAAAAAAAAAATCACTAATATCTTATTATTCTATCTTAACATGACAATTCAATTTTCTTACAAAAAATATTGAAGGTAATGTATCTAATATATATGGATGCAAACACATGCTGATTTCTTTTCTTTTTTTTCTGCAGGAACATCTGAATGGTCACTCTCATTAGGCCCGTAAATACACAAACATATTGATAAAACTGTATATTTATAAATCCAATGAACACTATTTTTAATCAAAATTTTTTTTTTTATAAATATGCAAACCAAACTGAGGGACGGATCGATTTTTTTTTTTATTTTTCCAAGTATGATGACAGCAAACGCTCCTACAGCCTGTTCGTTTTCATTTAACGCTCTAATTAATTCACCTACAAGTGTTTATTTTAAACGCAGACTAGACATTTAATACTGTTAACAGCACTCTGCCAAATTATCGTGATTGCAAAAAAAAAAAAAAAAGATTCCGTTTTCTTGGCAGCGCGCAGTCGCTGATGAGACTGATTTTATTCACCCGTCCAAAGGTGGGGTTTTAAAGAAGAAAAAAAAAAGGGGGGGGTGTTAAAAAAAAACCTGTGCCTGTGTTGACTGGCAGCATTCACACTCTATAATGGAGCATTATTTGCCCGTTGTGAATACTGTAATGCACATCTTTCGGTCAGGCCTTTCTCTGGAAAATTGCTTTAACTTTTAAAGGGGAGATGAGTCACATCAGAGCAGGTCAATTTTACATTATGCCATTATCTCCGAGCGTTTTAACAGGCGACGGAGGACGATGGCTCATTCAGTTCTTATATTACAAGAAATAACAAAAAACGAGTAAAGGACATTTTGGGGAAAACATCTTTTTGATCAAATACATTTTAATACAAATGACTTGGCATTGAATTATATCCTTCATTCCCTGGATGTTGAGATTGTTCACACACACACACACACACACACACACACACACATACATACATACATATATATATATATATATATATATATATATATATATATATGTATATATATGTACATGTATGTGCATTTAAAAAACGCGCTGATGAAGCAAGCTGTCATTTTTGATTAACCCCTCACATGCACGCCCCCCTCAAGTAGCAGCGGGAGCGCGGCATGCACACGCACGAGCATGAGTTCGTTTTTTTGGTTGTTTTTGTTTTTTTCTCTTTGGTTGTTGTTTCGTTTGGTTTCAACAAGCTGAACGATCGGAGTTAATATCTACGGTACCTGCACGCAGTTTAATTCGGACATCTTCGGCGACAAATTTTCGCTGTCCCGTCGCTTTTTCAGCAACAAAAATAACAAACGTTAATCATCAGCTGATTTCTGTCTTGGAACAAACTGTTCCGTCCTAACACAGAGGAACCCTTTTTTTCTTTTCTTTTCTTTTTTTTAAATAAAGCCATCAGCAGTATAGTTTGCGCTCAACAGTTTCTCAATGACGTGTTGCGCATGATCTGAATACTGACAATCAGGATGGAAACACAGAGCAGCGTGTAAGTAGAATCCATTAAAATGAATCAGAATCTTACCTCCTGGAGGACTGGCGACCCAACACAATTCTGCTAGGAAAGGAGACATTGGGTCTTCGTGTGCGGATACATAAAAAATAACCGTATGCATTAAAAAAAAATACCAAATCGTGTCTTGTATGACAGTGGGAGCAGAGGCTGCATAAGCGATGATTGACGGTGGGGTTTTTGGTGTTTCTGTCTGCGGTCTCCTCTCTCATTGGTTGGCTTCAGCACCGACCATGAATACGGCGCGCTGATTGGCTGTGCGTCCTCGCCAGCTGTACTTCAAAGAACACGCTCTCTACAACTAGGTAGTGTTGGGAGCCGCCAGCCAAGAGAGTAACCGTGTGACCCGAGTCAAACACGGACACTCGGAAACATATTGGAGCCGTGAAATCGCGAACACTCATCACAGGACACAACCTGGATATGGCTACCTCGATACTTGGGGTGAGTCTGCTGCTGCTCGGTTGGTGCGTAAAGCTGTTGTGGTCCACCTTCCTCCACTAGGAAAGAGTGTTTGCCGTCACAAACAAACATGTTAATTTAGGCTTGACTTTTCAAGTTTTACATAAAAACTTGCTTGGGCTGTTTGGCCCGATTTCAATGCCAAATAAGCCTCTGATTGCCTGAGAAGTTCATCTTTATTAGATCAAACTTTACTGTTGAAAGTTTCTACTCAGGTCCTCTCTGACGAGTGTGATAGACACTCTAAATGTTGACTGCTTCATTAGATTCGCCTTATTAGAACGGCACTGAATGCAGCTCCCTCTTCTTCTGCGTTTTCACTCCAAACATTTAGAAAAACAGCAAACTGTCAACATTGGAGTTGTTTAGTTGAGCGTCTTTTCTGATGAAGTCCTTTTTCTCGTCGGCCTACGTGTTGTTGCTTGTTTTGAAGTGAAACTTTGTTGTGTTTTTCAGGAAGAGCCGCGGTTTGGAACTACACCTCTAGCGATGCTGGCTGCAACTTGCAACAAAATTGGTAACACCAGCCCTCTTACGACTTTACCAGACTCCAGCGCCTTCTCAAAGGGTGGATTTCATCCGTGGAAGCGGTCCTCCTCCAGCTGTAACTTGGGTTCCAGTCTGCCCGGATTCACAGTGGCGACAAGCCGCGCGTCTACGGGACTAACGCCGACAAGTGGCACGGGCAACAGCGCTTTTTGTTTAGCCTCCACCTCCCCGACCTCGGCTGCGTTTTCAACCGAGTACAGCGGGTTATTTTCCAACACCGCGAGTGTTACATCCCAAGAGTCAGGACAGTCAGCTTTTATCTCCAAAGTCCACACATCGGCAGAGACGCTGTACCCGCGGGTGGGGATGGCGCATCCGTACGAGTCGTGGTACAAGTCCGGTTTCCACTCAACCATTTCTGGTGATGTTGCCAACGGGGCGTCCTCGTGGTGGGATGTCCACACCAACCCCGGGTCGTGGCTCGACGTCCAGAATCCTGCAAGCACCCTCCAGACCTCCCTTCATTCCGGGACACCCCAAGCCATCCACTCCCAGCTAAGCGGTTACAACCCGGACTTCTCCTCCCTGACGCACTCTGCGTTCAGCTCCACTGGAATCAGCCCCTCCGCGTCCCATCTACTGTCCACCAGCCAGCACCTGTTAACACAAGACGGATTCAAAACTGTCCTCCCCACTTACACAGACGCTTCTACGGCCAACGCCATGATTTCCGGGGGCGGTTCAGGAATTAGTAGCTCCACGCGGTCGTCCAGGCGGTACTCCGGTAGAGCAACATGTGACTGTCCCAACTGCCAGGAGGCTGAGCGGCTGGGACCCGCCGGGGCCAGCCTGCGGAGAAAGGGACTGCACAGCTGCCACATCCCCGGCTGTGGCAAAGTGTACGGAAAGACATCTCACCTCAAAGCTCATTTGAGATGGCACACCGGCGAGCGGCCTTTTGTCTGCAACTGGCTTTTCTGTGGCAAAAGGTTCACTCGGTCCGATGAGCTCCAGAGACACTTGCGCACCCACACCGGCGAGAAAAGGTTTGCGTGTCCGGTGTGCAACAAGCGCTTTATGCGGAGTGACCATTTGAGCAAGCACATCAAAACGCACACGGCCGGTGGAGGAGGCAAAAAGGGAAGCGACAGTGACACCGACACCAGTAACCTGGAAACCCCGAGGTCCGAGTCCCCAGATCTTATTTTGGAAGGGGTGAATCCCAGAATCACTGTTAAGGATCCGTCTCCTCATGACGAGCCTTAATGGGATCCCCCGGTAGAAAAAAAAAAATCCAGAATCCAAACTGCTCGGCAGTTAAAAAACAAAACAAACGGGTCTTATTTGACAGACAATAAAGGGAGAAAATATTCCAAGAAGCGATTGCAAAGTCAAAAAACAAAACAAAACAAACACTGCAGGCGTCACAAGTATTTAATTCGTTAATCCATCAAGAGAAAATCCAGAGTGAAAAATACTATATGGAACATTTTTAGGGACGACTTGAAAATGAGACGGATGTGCGACACCTGTTGAACTTGGACAATGTGAGTGACATCTTGTATATGACGACTAAACTCTGTGTTATTTTCATGTAATTGTTAGGCTATGATTGTTTTATTCGTGTTGGTATCCTGGAATTCAGGGAGTTTACTTTCGACGCACTTTGTGGATATGTATGTACACAGCTTTTTAAACTTTGGTTACCCATTTTATTTCTTTGCAAAAAAAAAATATCTATATATAAATGTTTACCTGTATAAAGTCACACGTATAAGACTTTCATTTTAAAGTAATTAAAACATCTTAAAAATCTGTTATGGTGTGATGTAAATTTTTATTTAATTTAAAGAAAAATATTTCAAACTCTGACTTTTGTTCTTGTTATTTTTCTTAGAATTCCATAGAATATCTTGACTTTTGCAATTTTTTCCTATATGGAATAAATCAATGTTTAATGCCCCGTAAAAGACATTTCATGCCCAAATGCAAATCTTGTTAAATGGTATTAATTATGACTTGGAGCACATGGCAGCCCCTTGTGTCTTGTATTTGCGATTAGGGATTCGTGTCTTATCAAATATCTAATTAATCTCCGAGACATCTTTTGTTCAGTTTCACTTTATCGGGGGTTTCCGAGGGGTTTGATGACAAAGCTCCCTGAATATTTATTCTAATTGTCCAATTTAACTGCTTTCATTTGCATACTAATCGCTGAACCGAGAATGAGGATATATCTCCTCTCTTTGCCAGAAGCCACATAGATGTTATGGGAACTGTTTTTAAAAAACTTTACAAAAAAAGGGGGAGGAAAAAAAAAAGGAAGGGGGGGGTGGAGGCGAGGAGTCCCATGCAAATGTTGAATCTGACATGGTCTTTGCTCAGCGCGGTCAAACGGCGTCTGCATGTTATTTGAATATCAGTGGCCCCGCGCTGAAAGGGTTCAAGGATGCTCTCTGACTTCTTTGTGTTTAGCCAGTGCAGCGTCCGACTCTCAGACAGAGAAGCCGGCGAATAATTACAGACAGGCCCGGGAATACGAGCGGAAAAACCGTCTTTGTGAACAAAAAAACAACCAAAAAAAAGCAAAGAAAAAAAAAAGGAAAAGAGGACTTTAAAATGCTCTTGAGGCAAAAGAGGGGAATTTTTTTTTATTTTATTTTGAGTAACAGCGTCTTTAAAACAAAGCCCAATTAGAGGGGGGGGGGGGACACACAAAACGATCCATTTTGATTTAAATATGAAAAAAAGAGGAAACGCTGCAAAGTTGAACATTTCTGACGATTCAGAATTTTTTAAAAAATAGATATAATTAATCGCAGGGAAAAAAAACACATTTTAAATAAACAACCAATAAAAGTGCGTGTACACCTTTTTCAAACGTTAGCTTCAAATTCAATGACAAATAGGCCCAAAATTCTATTTTTAATTCTTCTACTTCTCGTAACAAAAACAATTCATACCGATCTGCGCGGACCAGCACTACCTTGCAGCGTTATTCCGTTCACATTTTGGTTTCTTTCTAATATAAATAGACTGAATTTAGGCGCCGAGCGCTTTAACAGAAGACATTTGTTGCATGATTACAAGAAGAAATGCAAACAGGCATCTGGTGCTGCGCAATTGAGGGGAAGCTCGTGAAAATGGAAAAAAAAAAAAAGAAATTGTTTGCAAAAGATTATTTCTGTCAACGATTCATGTAAGTGCAAATAGTAAAAAAGACGAATCCAACAGATATAGGCTTATTCCGCCACGTTCATTTAATACCCTGTAAATAAGCGTAATAAATCCAAAATTTTACTCAAAAGTTTAAAGTTCTATTATTTTTTTTATTGTTCAGGAATCAACAGTCGTCTTGAGCATTACAGCTTATTTGACAATCCAAAAAAAAAAAGACAATTCAAGCTCATAAAACATTAAAAACGGCAGAAGCAGACATAGACTTTCTAACGGCCCACTGACCATGAAAACCAGCCCACCGTCCCCGTCAACAGATCATCTCTGCACGTTCCCTCCGTCTCTTCATCCCAGTGAGTGGAACGAGCTGAGTCTGCGTCTATCTACTGTCCACTGCTCCCCTCTACTGGACGAAAAAGGAAACCAACCACTATATAATGGAGGGAAGATTTAAAAAAACAACACACTACTGACAAAACAAAACATTTGAAGTTTTTTTTTTTTTTTTTTACATTTTGTTTAAACTCAAAAGCAACATTCAGTTCTTCCTTTTTATTCTGTCATGGCTTCTCTCTCTTCTCTGACTATCACTCCTGCTTCTTCGACTCCGGCTCCTTCCTCCTCTCCTACTCCGGCTCCGGCTCCTTCCTCCTCTTCTACTCTGGCTCCGGCTCCTTCCTCCTCTTCTACTCCGGCTCCGGCTCCTTCCTCCTCTTCCACTCCGGCTCCTGCTCCTTCCTCCTCTTCTACTCCGGCTCCGGCTCCTTCCTCCTCTTCTACTCCGGCTCCTTCCTCCTCTTCCACTGCGGCTCCTGCTTCTATCTCTTCTCCCACTCCTGCTCCTGCTTCTTTTTCTCCCTTCCCTTCCCCTCTTCCCCTCCCTGGTTCTATTCCCATTGCCCTGCCTTCCCTCTGTGCTCCTCTCAGCATCTCCGCTGTCATGTCTGTCTTTACCTCGGTCGTCCCTGCCTCTCTCGCCGCTCCTGTCCACCACCTCCCCAGTTTTGGAGCTGCTAGGTCTCTGTCTGTTCCCGCTGCTGTGCCTCTGCCTCTCTTGACCTCCCTCCAGCTTCATCTTGTTGTCTGGGCTGCCCTTCCGACTCCCGCTCCTTCCTCTCTCTGTCCCTGTTTGTCTATAATCTGCCGACTCCTTTTCAGGTCGCTTCTGTGTGGTGCGAGGGCTCGATGACCTGCTCCGGTGAGATGAGGCCTTTTTCTGACTCTTGACTTTGCTCCCACTCTCTGAGCTGTTATCCCGGCAGGACTCTTTTTTCTTTGACTTATTTCTCTTTTGGCTCTTGAGTTTGCCGTGGCGGTCCGAATCGGAGCCACTGGGGCTGCCGCTTCTGCTGGAGGAGTCACTTGAGCTGTCACTACTCTCCTGCTTCTTCTTGTGTTTTCTTTTGTTTTTACTCTTCTGTTTTTTACTCTTTTTTTTCTTGGCCTTCTTCTTTTCCAGTCGATCAAGTTTTCTGTAAGACGGGAACTGATTACTTTTTTTTACAAAAAGGCAGCAGATGAACATGAAAGGTTAACATTTATCACGTCCAGTTAAATTGTTTGAAAAACTACACTGTATTTCATCCCCCTTTTTTTTTTTTGAAAACAGATATTGTATACAGGCTTAAAATAAACATTTCAATATGTCTGAAAGAAAACACCTCGATCACCATGTTAACCATGCTTAAAAAACAACAACAACGTGCTCTTTGCTTAAAATGAAAAAAAAAATCACAATTCATGTCAGTTTCATTAAGATTTAAATACATTTAAGAATAAAAATAACACTCCATTTTTACCTGAGGAGCTTCTGTTTCTGCTTGGTTGTTAATGATCTCAGAAATTCCACCTCAGGATCTTCCTCTTCATCACTTGCTACATATTCCTATTAAAGCACATCGCAGCTCGTTTTGTTCTCAGTATTTCAACATACACACCCACATTTGAGCCAAGCTATATTTGATTATATCACTTTTAAGCAAATGATAACGTGTTACATCAAATGTGGTCTCTTTTCATCTGTCCTTTCTCAAGGGTAATGGTGTGTGTGTGTGTGTGTGTGTGTGTGTGTGTGTGTGTGCATGCGTGCATGCCTGCGTGTGCGTGTGTGCATGTGTGTGTTCCTATATTGTCCTATGTGTGCAGAAACGAGCGTGTGAGACAGACAATTACCTGCGCTGGATCACAAACAGTAGCATTCCGATCAAGGACACATTTTTTCAGGGCAAACCCACTGTTTCGCATCTCCGCCATTAACTCAGAGGGGTGCATTGACGGACCTGTTAGCACAAATCACAGCATCAGAGTCCCATTGATGTCAGACCGAAGCCAACCACTGTCTCCTCAGTGGGAATTTCAGGGCTGGCTTTGTTAACAGAATGGGACATCAAATCAACTCACTCCACTTCCGGCTGAGCAAATCATACAATATCATTCTCTGCCAAAGCAGCAGTTAAGGGAATCAGAATACACAACAGTAACTTCTTTTTTCTACCAGCGCAGGAGGAGCACCATCCACATCCCGCACTGACGGGACTCTCGGGTAAACGTTATTACTTTACTACTCAACTGACTGATTGCAGAAGTCAGCATCAGCTGAAGCCTGCTGCACGACACCCAAACCTGCTGGACAACTAAGTGTGCCATTTGTATAATCACTACAAACATTTTACAAAAGAAGTATATATATTTTGAAGTCACTTTTCAGCAGCTGACGTATCTACATATTGAATGAATGTATATGATTATAACAGGTATCAGACAAATCTCTGATCCTTTTAAAGAAAATTTAAGACAGATTTTCTTATTCAATCATTGCAAGTAACACACGTGCTTTTATGTAGGAACATGTTTGTAAGAGTGAGTTAGATTCAGCTATATTTTCCTAAACGTTGTGTCACAAATTTACAGTAAAAAGGAGCAGCGTAAGTGCGAGCTTCAAAGATTTTTAACATGAGAAAAATGGACTTGGATGCAGAAGAGCTTTTTGACAAGCAGAGGTTAAAACACGGATCATTGACATTTGATCAAATGTTTTTGGCAGTTAAGACTTCACAAATTCAAATATTAAGACTATTTAATGACATCGGGCCTAAAATTCGAGACATTTCACAGACCTATAGACTCGTTGCTTATGATTATATGATTACCCACTGCACTGATCGCAGGTGGTCCATTAATAACAGGTTACTCTTTGACATTTAAAAAAACAACAACAACATCATCAAGATATTACCTGCATATAAAAAGTGCGGTGTATTTTATGTACAGTTTGATTACATCAACAGAAAAACAACAACAGCGGTGACGTGTTCTGTACCTGCTGCTTCCTCTGAGGCCATGGAGCTGGCGTTGATGCCCGACAGCCCGAAGAGAGGACACTCTCGGTCCGTGTTCACGTGACCCCACTTGTGACATTTGATACATCGAACGTTGCGAACCTGGGAATTCAATCACAAAATCAGGATTGATGTGTGTGTTTGCAATGATACAAAATGTTCACATTGATTCCAATAAGTACTAAATCATGTAATTACAATGAGAACAAGATTCCCTTGGTGTTAATTTTAACAATTCATGACAAGCGCTGGTTTTATTTTAGAAAGTGCATAATGTATCACACAGTGCAGAGGAGGTCCAGACATCTGTGACCCCAAAAAATGATCCAATGTCTTACATTCAACCCAAACAAGTGTTCCAACCAAAGCATAAACATTTCCTTTCAAAATGGCTTCTTTCAAAGACCTGAGGAGTTTGAAATCCTCATGTCATAACTGTATTTACCAAAAAAAATGGTCGTTTGGTGTCATATCCTTGTGACAACTGGGAACAACGCGTTAAAAAATGCAAATAAAACAAATCAGCATTTACCTGGATTCCAAACGGCTGATCTCTGATGTTCATGTCATCCTTAGCATACCTAAATTGGATAGAAAGAATTTTATGTTTTTGACAATTCTGAGTGATCATTGACCAAAAAAAAAGAAAAAAGAAAAGAAAATCAAGATTCATAAAAATAGATAAATTAATAAAAAAAGCTCTTTACTTCTCTCTGGGAGCCGACTTTTGCCACTCAAATTTGTACTCCTCTTCCCCCTCCTGATCAACAAACACATTATTTAATGAGTTCATGCTAATAAACGTGTCTGGTGATAAAGAAAACCCAATAGGAAGAACAGAAATGGATACTGTGAGGAAAATGGATACTTATGAGGAACTTTAGTATATTTACCTCATTCTTTTCCTCTGTAGCACAGATGACAATGGGGGGAGGGCAGATGCAGTTATTAAAATTGTGAAGCATATGTTTCTACAGAGTCAGTTTAGTACCTAAATGTGAGAATATCAACAAAGTTGGTCTAAATTGTTATCGTTTACCTTTGGATGCTCCAGGCGGAGCCTCATACATAAAATTGAGGCCATTTTTAACTCGATCATCCCCCATCAACAACCTAGAGAGGAAAACAACATGAGCTTATTAAGGAGGCCTCCAGTAAACAGGTCGCACTGACTCTATATTAATAACTAAACCTGATTATCTTAGAGATGAATCTGACACACAGGGCCACTCCTCACTAGGTACCTGTTATTGTAGGTTTCCTGCTCTTTCAGGTACGCTTGCATCAGGTCCTCCTGCTTCTTCTTCTCGAAGGTGAGTTTCTGTTCCGCTATCCATACCTGCAAGATTACAATAAAGAATATAACACGTTCCCTCCAATTATCAATGCAATATTATTTTACTAACAAACACTGAAGCACTCTGCTACACTGCAGTAAAGGCTCTACTGTGCTAAACGCAATTATTGACTTGATTCATGAGGACATGTTCTATCAGTAAACTGAATAACTGAGATGTTGATCAGGTCGCTGGGAACAACTTTAACTGTCTGTAAATTCCTCAGACTGTTTTCTACTCCTACGACTAGAGATGAGATATCAGAATCAGGCTCCGATAACGACGTTACTCATAACGGCTGATTTCATGCAGAGATCAGACATCAAGATGAAGGTGTCACTCCACAAACTGATCAATAATCCACACCATTTGTCTTACAGGACCATGAACTCCTCATGAGACATGTCACTTACACATAGATAGTGTTCAAATCAAATGCTTTGGAATACATTCATATTTCATGGATTTGTGTATCATTTGCTCCTTAATAAGAATGGGTCAACAACAACAACAACAATATTGAAGACATACGAGTTCTGGTATCAAAGCCGGTGTCAGTATTGACAGATGGGTTTTGGAATTTGATCAGAACCAAAAAATGATGTGAATCACTGCATCTCTCTATATAACCAAAATTTTTGTGGTCTCAGATGTTTAATGAGATGTTTTACCCTCTGCTCTTTTTTTTAAAGACGTAAAAGTACTAGGGTTTTTGTCTGTTAGTCAAATAGCACAATAATCTGTGTGTGTGTGTGTGTGTGTGGGGGGGGGGGGGTACATGGACTGTTCACAGACAAACCAAGGAAAACACACTGATCTGAGGCAAGCACTATAAACATGTAAACAATCTCTGACCTCATAGAAACGATTCAATCAGGCCAAAAATATTAACGGCCATCTCTATATCTCTCCTTCTTACAAAACGCAACCGTCACGTACGGCATTGTTTTCAAGCATTGGAGAGCAGTATTTTACTCAAGCTAATTACACGACAGCATTTATTTTAACGTACATTAAAATAAATTCTCCTGCTTGGCTCAGGACAATAAAAAGCTGGTCATGACATCATAGCCTTTAACTCTCGGTGAAGCTAACATTTCTGCTAGCTTTCAATTCACGTTTGTAATTATTAAACTAAGACAGTTAGACATCAATATCGTAGACGTTATGTTGTCAATTCGTGTAGGAGAAAGTACCAATCCTGAATGGAACCTTGGAACTATACAGTAGATCATACCAGCTAGATAAGAAGTAAGCTATGCTAACATTTTGCTGTTAAATGCGTCGCAGTCAGTGTAGCTTGTTAGCTAACAGGCTAATGTATCGTTTTCCAGCTTCTAGCACTCACCTTTTTGATATTTGACTTCGACGCAGGATGAAAATCCTTCTTGCACATGAAGTTTGCGAACGACTTCCCCATGGTGAACCCTCTAGAGTATCAGCCAAACGGACAAGTGTGATTTGAACTGCCAGTTTTTAGCTTAGCTTCCTTGTCCGGGTATAAACAAATGCGCCTGAAGTCAGTTAAGCGTTGGTGGTGCAGGCGCCCGCGTCAGAGGTTCCTGTAGGTATGAAACGAGCATCTGCATAAGAACGCGAAAATTCCTCAAATAAGGACTTGTGTGTGTGTGTGTGTGTGTGTGTGTGTGTGTGTGTGTGTGTGTGTGTAGCTTTACTTCACTTGGAAGTTCGTATCTGTTTCAAAGTCTTATTTGTGAAAAATATGTTCCTTTGATGAGATTAAAGAGAAATTGGACTTCTGTGGTTAAATCTCTGAGTTTAGACTTCAACCACTTTGGTCTCTGAGTTCTCACTTGATTTCAGTCTCTGATCCCTGACATCCAAAGACTGTCACGGTGTACGAAAGCTATCCCATCAGAATTCTAAGGGTCATCCTTGACCCTTTCAGACTCCACACTTCAAACTCAGCACTGAGATTTCTTGCATTTTTTTGTGCATCTCTGTCCCGCTGTCATCGCTATCATTTTGTCTGGGACATCATCTGGAAGCCTGAGGGGTCTCAGACTGCCATCCAATCACAATCCACATGTCACTTAGCATCTCCACACTCACTGATGGATTGAGTGGCTTTAAAATGTGGTCTCCTGGTTCTAACCCTGACCTCATGCACCAGGGGCCAGAAAAAAAACATGCGTTTCCCCTTCAGTTATGTTCCACCTATCACAACGTGCAGCGACAATCACACTACAATGCAACAAAGGGTGTAAGGGTCAGCAGTCCGAGACGATGCAATGACAGACAAGCTCATTAGATGATAGTCAGATGAAGTTAAGTGTGTGGCAGCTCCAGGTTGTGATGAGTTTGAAGACCTGAGGTCTGATGGATCCTTTGACACAGCAGGCCGAGATGACAGACAAGTTTCTCCATAGCTTTGATGTTGTCTGTCAGTCTGTATGAAGCTGTCAGAGGTCAAAGATCGCAGGATGACGGACAGAACCGGGGCACTGCACCGACAGAGCTCAAAGTCAGACATTAGTCAAGGTTTTTTGAAATCACTTGAACCCCCCAACAACAGTCGCTGCACTAGTAGTGTTTGTGACATTACCGCTGGTGCGCGATAACACTCTTGTATTTTTATGAAAAGTCTATACACGGTCTATGAGAATGCAGCAATTCATAGAATATATAACAATTAAATTAAACCATGATTCTACATTTAATATCCCAAATAAATGTCACCGACTGACTCGCTTAAAGTGAAATATAAAATTTACTTCAGCGCGGTCACGTGACTGCCGGAAACCGCCCTGTCGCCAAAGGCTTCCCATGAAAACAAACCGAAAGTGACAGAGAGTTTGATGAAGCCAACTAATGTTACAGGCTAACGCACCACCGGTGAGTACGGTGTTACACATTTGCTCGAACATTTTACTTCGAATCTCATCAGAGGGGTCCGTAGAGAGTGTTGTTGCGGTTGCGGCCGTGTGGGGTTGCCATGCTCTGGATATCTAATCATCAATATGGTTGTTTGAGGTCATCGACCTCACTGTTGTACTCCCAGCGAGTTTGGGATTGAATATGCGGCCGTCTTCCTGCGACACCTTCGTGGCTCTGCCCCCCTCCTCCAAGGGAGAACGCATCATCTTTGGGAAGAACTCTGACAGGCCCTGTGATGAAGTTCAGGAGGTGGTGTATTTCCCTGCCAGAGACTGTGACGCAGGGGAAAAGGTGGAGGTAACTGTCAGCTTGTAATCTCTGTTTTCCCATATTGTGACCGTTCTGTGCTCAACCCGCCATTAGATAAACATTTACAGCTTTGACCTTCGTCTTGTGTGAAGTGTACATACATAGAGATCGAGCAGGCTGCCCACACTCACGCAGTTATCCTGAGCCGGCCAGCGTGGCTGTGGGGGGCCGAGATGGGTGCAAATGAGCATCAAGTGTGCATTGGAAATGAAGCAGTGTGGGGAAG
Source organism: Aulostomus chinensis (assembly GCF_037954235.1). NCBI lineage: Eukaryota > Metazoa > Chordata > Actinopteri > Syngnathiformes > Aulostomidae > Aulostomus > Aulostomus chinensis. The sequence continues at coordinate 18,598,698 of NC_141331.1, read as the reverse complement.
AGAGAGCGTGAATGGCGAGGAAGCTCTTCTGGGAATGGATCTTGTCAGGTAAAAAAAACAAATACCAAACAGGAATGATGGCATTCTCATGTTTCTTCTATTTACTTGCCAGAAAACATGTCAGCATCATTCACAAAAAATAGATTAAAAAAAAAAAGCTGACTGAAAAATTCCCCCAGGCTTGGACTTGAGAGAGCCGATACAGCGGAGAAAGCTGTGGGTGTAATAACCGACCTGCTGGAGAAGTACGGACAGGGAGGACAGTGCCTGGAGGACCAGTGTGGCTTCACCTACCACAACAGCTTCCTCATCTCAGACAGGAAGGAGGCATGGGTGCTGGAAACATCTGGGAGGTACTGGGCAGCTGAGAGAGTGCAAGGTAAACAGATATAGACTATTGAACTGTTCACAGTGCAGATGAATGAGTTTGACTTCATTGTTTAGCTCGCAGTCACAGTTGAAATCCATAAAAAAAACAGTGGGGAAGTTGGTTTACCAATACCAGCCAGCAGAAACAATAAGAGATGAGATTAAAAACACATTTACAGAAGCATGTTAAAGGAACACGCCAACCTTTTGTCAAATACCTTTATTTTCATCCTCCCCAGAGCTAAACCAGATGATAGTCTTCTCTCCTCTGTGCTGCACAAAGGAGCTTGGTGCTACAGAGACCCGCTGACTGCTTGCTAGCTTAGCGCAATGAATGGTGGCGGATGGGTATGTTAGTATCACTCTTTTTTTTTTTTTCCTGCTTCAGTTCCAAAGCTGTAGTTCCTTCCCTTTGATTTTCCAGCAGCAATCCTCCTCATCCTCTCTCACAAAGTTGGCCATGATTCGTAACAGCAGTTGCTCTTCTAGTTGTCAGCCAGGGTTTGGTTTTGCAGTGCTGTGTGGAATCACCGCACCAGTACAAGAACATACCTCAGAAATTGTCTGGGATTATAAATTAACACTTTCTGAAATTTTATGTGGTTATGTTATAAATAATATTATGAACAAGCTGAGTTATATCAAGTCAGGCAAAGAAAGTTTTGTATTCGATGATTTGTGACTTAAGAATACCACCCACTTCCATTCATTTTTATCAGCTAACTTTGCTGGTGTGTGTGTGTGTGTGTGTGTGCGCTCGTGTGTATAGACAATATTTATATTCTTGGCTCTGGGAAGGATGTTAAATAACCATATTTCCCAAAAAGATGTGTTTCTGCTGCTTGACTCTCCTCTTCAGGGGGCAACAAGATATTCATGTCTCTATAAATGGGTAAAGACAAAGAAACAATGTGACAACATCATAGCCAGCAAGCAGCAAATGAAAGTTGCATGCTATGCTAACATGAACGGTATTTAATGTTAGGTACACCATGATAAAAGTAGCACTTATACCTTGCATTACATCATCCCCTCTTGAGGATTACAATAGTTTTTTTGTTTGTTTTTTATTCAACCTGTTGGAGAAAGATGTTGATTTATTGCGGTAGTGACTGGGTTATACTAGAGGTTGTTCAGAGCATTTTGTCCTTTATATTTCTATGAATAAGTACTCGTGAAATGGACAGATCTCTCACTGCCCTGGGTTACTCAAATAACAACCTCCAAAATGACCAATAAATCAACCCTGTGGAACAGTTTAAGAAACCCTAGACATTATAAACCTTTTGAGTGGAGCAGTCATATTATACTGTGTTGTTTTATCTTGATGTACCCAATGAGTTGGCGAGTAAGTTTTAGGTGTATTATATTGTTTGTCCACCAGGGAGCACTGTTACGTTAAGGGAACATGTCCTGATGAGGACCTCCTGTATTTCAGGCTAAATTCTTTTTAATTCCTACCCCTCAGGTATTTAATAAAACGAATATGTTGTCACATTTTTGTTTGGAAGTCTAAAACAGAAATAAATCTGTCAGCTTCAAAAATGTGAACTCTGTCTGGGTTTATTGGCAATCGACAATAGTAGGTTCTTCCTGTTCTCGTTTTTTTTCCCTCACTGATCTGCTTTGAACTCCGTTTTATTTGAAACAGCCTTGTTAGTTAAGTCATAGTGGACACAGTACAAAGATACTAAATCCCACAGGTACTGATTCACATACATAACTGGGACCAGTCAGGTAGGTTGCTGTTGGATAAGACCTCACGTCTATAGTTTTTATGCCCTTGTGGCTAATTATCATGTTTACTGTTCTCTAGGTGGACATCGGAACATTTCTAATGAGTACAGCATAAGAACCAAGATAGACAAAGAACATCCAGGCTTGAGGGAATACGCTCAGATGAAGGGCTGGTGGGACGGAAAGTCTCAGTTCAACTTTGCTGCCACCTACTCGTTTATGAACACTGCCAGGATAGAAGACTCCAGGAGCCGATGCTGTGAAGGGAGGAAGCTGTTGGACAAGAGCAGTGGTGAGTTAATGTGAACTTTACTGTGGAGGAAAAGTTGTCTCTAACTCCGCTGATGCATGTGCTATTTTTATTCACTGAAGGCCACATCAGTGCTGAGACCATGATGGATATCCTGAGGGATAAAGACAGTGGCATCAATATGGAGGGCATGTTCATGTCAACAGGCAGCATGGTGTCTGTGATACCCACCAACCCCTTCCTACCCGGGGTTCACTACTTTACAGCCACTCCAGACCCAGAGAGGTGCATCATTTGATCCTACTTTAGCTAAGGCGTTGTTTTAATTAGTTTAATAAGGTTTTCTTTTTTGCAACAGGTCTGTGTTTAAGCCCTTCATCTTTGTGAAAAACATTAAAGGACAACTGAAGGAGACATCTTCTCCCAGTTATGGTCCAGATGACCCTGTCAAGAAGAAGCCCCGCTTCCAGAGCAAGCCGGACCGTAAACACACGTTGTTTACCAAGCATGAGGTGGTGGCAGCCATCATAGACTCCAATAAGGTTAAATAACTCCTAACTTTACCTAAATCTGTCATTGGAATTGAAGAATGTACTTAACTCTTTGAATGTTTGTCCGCTACAGGACAGAGGACAGAAGATCGTCCACAGAATGAGACAACTAGAAAATGAGAAAATGAAAGCGATGGAGGAGATTCTGGCTCATGGGGTTGAGGAGCCGGATTTCTTGGTGGATCTGTTCCCCAGATCTGTGAGGGAGGAGCTGAACCTGTACAGCCAGTGCTGAGAGGCCTACGAGAGAGCAAGTCAACTACAAACGTGCCAGTGTGATGGATCGTTGATCAGATCGTGACTTGAACATTCATCAACTTCATCCTATCAAAATGGAGCCTCCTAGAACACCTCAGCAGTGTGAAATGTTCATTTATGTTAAGAATAATTGACTGTAAAATAATCAATACTGAGCACAGGATTTGAATCTTCACGAAGAAGATTTATTTCAAAAGAAATCAATAAATATGCAGCATTTTACAAAACTTGTGTGTCCCAGTTACAATACTAAGGGTTATGTCATTTAAAACACTTAAATTAATAATAAAACACAAACCTTTGAGCATCAAAAACCATAAAAATCATTAGCCCACTAATTACAGTAGACATACCTGAGAGAAAACACACCAGCTTGCATTTTTCAATCTTGTGTGGCCAGTGTCATCACATCGTTACTGGTGAGTGTATGGTTCATGTTTCCAAATGACAGGCAGCCTCACACACTGGCCTAGTTTGGCGTTTTACTGACACACAGCTAATCAAGTTCTGATAACCAGTCTCAATTCATGTTAACTAGAGCAAAAACAATTGTGCTACATAAATCAGAGTCATAAATGAACCTGAGTAAAAACAACTGAAACTAGATGGTGATTTAACTCCATCTTCCCTTTTTCTTTTGACAACTGGCTTTGGTGGCGGAGGGCTAAATCATTCCGATGTGTCTCAATACAGGACATCACCCAGGACAGGCGCCTGTGCCTGCACCTCATATTTGTTAACGTCTTTGTTCATGTACTCACTTGAAAGTTTCAGTGCATGTTTAGACAAGCAAAAATAAATATATGCAAAAATACCACATTCCGCTTCCATACCGTAAAGTTAGCCACAGCTGTTACGTAGTTGTCAAAACAGAAAATTGTGGCTCTTGTTCATTTTTTACCACCGGTCAAGTTAGCTATGGTGTTACTGATCTATCCAGCAATGTAGCAACATCAGAACAACAGCACAGGTCGTACGAGCTGTCACAGCATCACTGTGCAGAACTGAACACCCATCTAAGGACTCGTTAGTGGGTAGTGACAATGGTTGTGATGGTATTTTCTCCACAATCACAGATTAGAAACACTAATGCCAACATTTAAAGTCATCACTAAACTGGAGGGCATGTCACGGCACTATGATGTCATCAGACTTAGATCTGGGTTATGTTCCTCAAACTTTTAACGGTGACATGAGCTCCCTGTTGGGTTAATTGGTTTGCCACACTTGTTCGTTGTGTTGCAGTTAACTAAATTCTCAACAATAACTGACAAAACAGCCCCGTTTTAAAATGAATTATTAATCATGCACTGTTCAATCGTGGCTTTGTCGGCTCACTCAAAAAATATGCACTCACACACTGAATGTTGTGGTTTTAAAGTTTTTGTGGTATTTTCACAACACAAGCCAGTCAGCTTTGGTCTGTTAGGACTTGTGATGTTTCACTGCATGCAAGAACATTGCTGAGTGCTCACATCACGCAGGAGGTGTGAGCAGACAAGAGCGTGCATCATTGTGCCTCCATGACTGTTGCAAGCAGGATTTTTTTTTTAGTTTGAATGCAAACACCTGTTAAAGGTCAAGAGTTTTTAACCCCAAGATTTAGTATAAAAATCAATTTGAGTCTTATGTTATGAAGCGGTAATAAAGCTGACTGTCCTGAAAATCATATTCCTGCTTGATGTGTTGAAGCACGCCACCCTGCTGCAACCGCGTCCCGTAGAGTACCGCTTCACCGTGATCCTGAGCCAAGCCCACCTGCTGGAGCCACTCCACCAGTTCACAACCCAGAAAACAGTCCACCACAGTCCTTTTCCCACACCTGAAAGTTAGAGGAAGCATTCACCCCAAAGTCTATGAAAATCAAAATTGCAACCGTACAGTAAATACGACGATCATATGTCGTTCACAAACTACAATAATCTGTGAGTGATTGCTGCTTAGTGGATGTAAAGGAGGATGATTACTCAGCAGGAAGACGAGATGCCCTCACCTTCTCCTTTTGACAATGTCTTGAGAGCACTGGTCTTTATGGTATTTGGTGAACTGAGTGCAGGTCATCCTGATTTCCTCAGGTAAATCAGTCTGTTTTTGCTGCTTGTCTTGCTTCAGTCCAACCCACAGCCTTTGCAACCTGAACACCAACAATGGATGATCTTTAAATCTGCTTTACTGTATATTGACGCAAAAGTTTCACCTCATAAGAAAAATGTCCTTCACCTCTTCTTAAATGGCAGTAAAATCAAGTGTTTGTCCAGTCCAAACAGAGCAAAGGAGAGGAAGCCCTAGCAACGAAGAACGTGTGGTATCAGCATTGCATGACATCTTAACAATGCATAATCTTGAAACCAGGAAAAAAAATTGAAAATACCAACCTGCCCAAAGTTGGTCACTGCACAAAAGAACTGCAGCTCCAGGTACAGTCGACCGGGATCTTGGTTAAAGAGCAACCACATGGAGTTGGACAAGTTCTGTCTCAACAGGATACAAAGGGTCACACAGTACCATGTCAGCTTGTTTAGATTAAAAAAAAAAAATCAATTCAAGAGCACAGTTCATTTAATGTCACTGAGTAGAAATATGTCTTATACGAAGTGTTAATCAATGAACCTATGCATTGCTATTTAATATACGATACATTTACACTTGATGGATCAAATATGTGTAATATTTTTCGGAATATTGCTCCTACAACCATTGAGTCCTTTTACATCTGATCTGGTTTGTGACGCATTAAATATAATAATACAGGAAGTGAAGCTGACTCCATGGCGACTGCGAACTCACAGCGAGAAGGTTGACGGTCAGAAGCAGACACAAGAGCACGTGACGGGCCACTTGTTGGTCTGATACCTGTTGGAGTTCCTCCACCTGTACCAGCAGGCAGTCTGTTGACTCACAGCTGTTCTCACACTGACCTGAGGGGGGCAGCAAAGTAGCTTTAAAAATGTAATAAACGGACAGTATTGCATTTCTCACATAGAGTCATGTACAATGATGATGATTGAAATTCTCACAGACAGAAATTGCACACAGATCAATACCTGAGAGTGTGCTTGCTGAGTTGCTCATTTGAGTGCTGGTGATCATGTCAGGCATGTGCTGAGGAGCGGGCCCTGCACATTCACACACGAGGCAGGCTGATAATAAAGTGACAAGATTAGCTTCCTGCTAAATATCTGTGTACACATAATTTCCACATCTATATTCACAGAATCAGGGAATACTATTGCCTCGGCCAAGGAGGTTGTGTTTTAGTGATTGCACAAGAAATGTGTAGCTAAATTTAGTGGAGGGGTGCTGCATGGGCCGAGGAGGAACACATTCGATTTTGGGGGAGAGCTGCTTTAAGTATTAAAAAAAAACAAAAAACAAAAAACATACGACCTTAAGTCTGTCTGGTCCCACGTGATTTGAGTCTGTAATCCATTACTTGGAAAATAATAGACTAGAAGAGAGAACTAACAAGCCAGTTGCAAAACGCATCCGATGCCAGAATGAGCAGAAGCTTGGCCTTGTAGCAAGTAAACTTTTCCTGTAAAACTATGCTACGCAACTCTGATGGCTACAACGCTGTCACCAATATCGAGCTCCTCCAAGGAGAATATGAATTGGATTTTCACCGAGGTGGAAAGTCACTGTTGAGCTCTGTACAATGAAATATAACTAATTATATTTATCTATTTTGTATGTGATGAGTTAAAAAAAAAAATCACAGATTTGTTTGTGGAAAAGTTCAATCCTCCTTCTTATGAGGTCTAAGTGAGCTCACGTTGTTATCTTTATTTTCCAGAGCTGTGGTCATTTTAGTATTTTCGCTGTAGACTTTACCCCATCGAAAAGGAAGACTTACTTCATGTCCAATATCGTCACAAACAGCCAAGAACCAAATAGGTAACAGTATTGTACGCAGACTTAAAAATCCCAGTCACAGAGAGGCTTGACCATTGTTTCATGCACTGACTTGAGACTCAACACCATGCGGCATATTCAAATTTACTGGCCAAGAGGGAAACCAGGATCATTTGAGGAAGATGATGTCTTCATGTTGTATTGTTGTGCTTGAAATAACTAAGTGCTCTCATCAGGAACTTATCATGTTTCCTCAAGATAAAGACATCCTACAGTGTCTTTTCTTCCTTTGGGTTTTTTACTCTTTGTTTTTTGTGCGGTTGTTTCCTACTCATAAAATTATCTGTTGAGGTGTGGCTATCAGACAAACGTGATATTGCCTATGTGGCTGTTCTCTCCAGATAACATGCTGAAAGGAGTTACCAGGAAGCATCGTGTCAGCAATGAGAACATTGACACTGAACCAACTGTCTACGGCAGGTTCCTTCTTGTCTGAGAAATACATATTTACTTGAGAAAATAAAAACACAAAGAGTAAAATGCATGAAGCCAATACAGAGTGAAATAACTAATAGCAACAGCTGCTAGATAGATTGTAGATAGATCTCTAAATTCAATGTTATTTTATTTGCATGTGTGTCCATGGGTTACAGGCTGCGGTTACACCGTGACAGCTGCTCAGACTAATACAAGACACTGCTCTGTAGAAATGTGGTAGCTTTTTTATCTGATTGGTTACAATTTGACTCCTTTTTGGTTTCTGTAACTTTGAAAACCGACCAGAGTCATCAAAGTCAAACAACAGGTTGAAAGCGAACTTTCAAATACTGTATCTGTGAGGAAAAAAAGTACCTCTGCTGGGATCTTCTGAGTGGCTGACTGCTTCACACTCAGACCGGTTTTCTGGTTCTACTTCAGTCAAAAGATCCTCTACAGTCTCAGATGACCCCTCTTGGTTTTGGTCATTCTGGGCCCAACTTTCTCTACTGAGACACATAAATGACGCCACTCCGAGCAGCATACTGAAGGCAGCTACTATTGTGGTGCAGATTATCTGTCAATGAAACACATACAGTACAGTATGAAGATTTGTAAGTACGGGAGGTAGAGAAGAAGAAGATGGTTTCCACAGATGATTTTACCTGCGTTCTGTTGTAGAAGAGGGATGAGTCAATGGTGTCTGACCTTTTTTCACCAGAAATGAGCAGCACAGCAGTGACTAAGACTGGAATTCTGTTATTGAAGATCAAGAGCACCCACACCATCGAAACATGAGCAGAAACCAGACAAGTGATATGAAAAAGCAGATGACATTTACAGGACATTTAAATGTTACATCTTTGTCATGTGTCAGGACGTTTGTAGTCCCTTCAATCTATAGTGCACGACCTTTTTTTTTCCAAATCAGAGAGATGTAACGGTTCTTTATTTTCTTCATCTTGCCACAGATACAAAATTTAATAAAGCATTCACCTGGTGGCAAAAAGTTTGATGTCACTGTGTGAGATTGTGTTCACTGACTGTCTGTTAGTGAACCAGCAGACAAGCAGGAATAGTTTCTTTCATGTTCCTCTTTAGAGTGACTCACCCCCAGCCCAAAATGACGAACACGCCTGACGAAACTTTCAGATCCTCAAATTTTTTCAGGAGCACAAGTGAGAGTGCTATAAGGCCTAAAAAAAACAAAAGAAACATCAAAAAAATTCACAAACTTCATACTTTAAGATACCATTAAGACATACGTACATATATCATAGCAGTGTCACTTAATAAAATGTGCATACTTGGCCAGATGAAGGTGCTGTAGAGTGAGGTACACAACAATGTGAAAGTCAGAACCTGCCCAATGAAGTTGTCTTCCCTCACCACAAATTTCCACAGAATCATTCCAGTGCAAGTCAGCAACTAGAGACCCCAAGATAACAAACAGAGGCATTTGGTGAGGTGGTTCCTTATGCTGCTTTAATTCATGAATAAAATTATTCTTTGAGAGCAAACAAGGTGCTTACCTGCGCCAAGAAAAGGTTGACGGTAAACATTTGAGGCAACCGCTTGAATTTTTTACTTAAAAACATCACTGCAATCGTCCAGACCTGTCAAAGAACATTCAGATGTTAGATGATCGATGTATACTGATATGAGAATTTATGAACAGTTAACAGTACGGAATATGAAACGATGTCTGAGTATCCTCAGTCATGATGGTCACTTTAAGATGCTGTGATACAGACAACTAAACTGAAGAACATCAAACAATGATAATGGTCGAGTAGAAGTAAAATCGATGATATTTAAGCACTTTAGAAGAGAAACAAATGTACAGTTGATGTCACTCTATGGAGCAATAACGCTCGGGTTCCTTAAAACGTACGATGAAAACAAACATAAATGAGGAAACTGATGTGTATTAGTAAAACTATCTGACAGAGCCAAACCAGTAATAAAATCTGACAACACTCCAACTCCCTCGTGCCAGACAATGAAGCCCCAGATCAAAATGAGCAATGTAAAAGTGAAAATTGCTTTTTTAGTGAATGTGCAGTAACTGACATTAAGGAAGATAATGGTATCTTTTCCATTGTAAGTAACAGTATTTCACTCAGTAATGTCATATGAGTGACTATGCATGGGCCTAACTGCTTTCATGCTATATGAAACAGTTTGATCAATCATGTATGAACTCTTAGCCAATAACAGGGCTACACACAATGAATGAAACAGCATATAGAATTTCGGAATTTGGTCTTTTTTCTTCATTTTGCATTGAATGATGGAGACGTGGGATATGCTGATATTAGTATACAGTATATTTTTAATATGTGTTGTTGATCACTTTGGGATCTTGAGACACACAGCCTCTGCATTTACAGCTAGATGCATAACAGCATTAGCTAAATGCTATCATGTACACAGCTAAAAAGGCAATTGAACTCATCTAACTTCCCAAAATAATCATGTAACTTGTCATATTGAAGTAAGGCAAAACTAGAATAACATGTAAAATGACTTTCTTTTCTTACATGAATGCACATTAGGAGAAATCCTAACTTTAAGGTCTCCTGGAGTGTAAGACTCCAACTGGGCGGGGTCGAAAATGACAACAAACTTTAGTTCTACCCTTTGACACTCGGACATCTCTTGCAGTCGGAGTCTGTACAGCTGCATGTAAAGAGGAATACTGGTGGAATATTAATTTCCTTAATGTTGTAAACAGAGCAAAAACAGGAATAATAGTGGAATAGCGACAGCATGTAAACACGGTCATTAACTCACCAGAGCCACTAAGCTCACTATACTTATGTTGAAGGTGACGTTCTGCAGTGAGTTCATCAGAAGCTGAGGATCCATCCAGCGGATCGAAAGAAGCCAGGCAGAAACGTACATTATTGGAGCAGAGAGGAAAGTGCTGATCACCATCCCAGAGGTAATCTGATAGGAAGCACAATGTGAGTTGGCAAAAGAAAAACACTGGAGCTACGGTAAATATGGTCGCCTTCTTAAAAACACGAAAAACTGGAGACATAACATCATAAGGAGTTGTTTTAGGCAATTCTTTTAAAAAAGGTGACGATATGGCAAATAGAAGACTGATAGGAAACTCACCACTTCTAACTCTGCGTTATAATACACAGCATAGATAGCTACACTTGGCGCAGTGGGAAACACTCCATAAAGAAAGGCGTAATTGGAGAGGCTGGAGTGGTTCAAGTCACTGCTGTTGCTGTTGTCCAGAAGCTCGACCATGTCTTTACAAATCAGGGGCATCAACAATCTGCACAGCCGATAAAAACACTGATGTCATGTGACCAGTACTGCAGCAGTTAGTGCACACACTGTGGAATGCAGTACTGCTAAAATATTAACATCTTGCTAAGAGCTGTTGATAAGTCATCCATCCGGTGAAACCTTCATGGTCTGAGAAAGGTCTTGATCATAAACCAACAGTACGAAACAACATGCTGGGGCACCTGACATGGTTCAAACCAGCTGCCTCTACCTACATAGCTCGTTAAAAATAGGTCATCTTAGAACACAAAAACACCATCTTGTTTTTATGAAGTGATGATTACATGCCATTATGGCATTCGTGGTTTTTACTTACAATTTTGCTGTCATGAGTAATATCAGGGTCATGACGGTGGACCTGGTTAATTTCCTCAACTGGCCCACCATGGAGAGACCCAAGTAAAACAGAGCTGCTCCCCCAAAAGAGTTGGCCAAGCCATCCACAAACTCCACCATGAAGGCAGGAATTGTCTGGTGCAGAGCAAAGTGGGCGATGATGCCGATGACAACCATAAACACTATGGGGTTCTTCAGGACCTGTAAAACTACAAGTCCCACAATCAGAACTTTGCTCTGCTGGGGGTTTCCCTGATTCTTCCATATCTGGATCTCACACAAGGCAAAGCCGATGGGATTTAGAAGCATTAGGGACACAGGTGCAACCAGGTAGATGTACTGGAGATACTCTGGGTATGTGCTCCGGTACAGGGCTTCAACTGTGGACAGAAATGTAGACAATTCAGTTTAGAAAGCTGATTTTGCCATGACTGATGGAGTCATAAACCAGCACAACCTAAGGAATGGAATCTGGATCCTATGTGGATCAGCACCATCACTCCTCTATCCAGTCATACATATACAATACCACATCACACTCTTTTTACTGATATAATATTTGCGGTATGATTTGCAATGCTCAACCTTCATACTACGTCACTAAAAGTGAAAGTAAAACTGTTACTAAAAACTATTCACTCGATAATGATGTGATTTCAGCGGGGATCTGTATCAAACAAGGATACAGATCCCCGCTGAAATCACATCATTATCGAGTGATGTGATTTCAGCGGGGATCTGTATCAAACAAGGATGTTTCACAAAGTCTGCAGAACAGGAGAGATATTTCTGCAGTGCCACATTGTTTGACTTAAAATCCTATTTTCACACAGTTGGACTTCAACAAGTATTCTGCAGTTTTTTAAACTACTGTCGGCCATTTTAGGCAATTTTGATTGAATTTTGATAAAACCGTGCAGCTCTAGTCTGCGCTCAGTAAATCAAGCATGCGAGACTTTATCTATATACCTTCAGATTTTTACAACCACAGATTTGAGACGTAAACGGAGCATGTGAAAAATGTTAGTGTATGGAAACAAATATGCAGATATTTTGGATTCCACACTTAAATGTGTAACCAGATAACCTGAGGCCTCCATTTATCAACTCTAAGTGCACAGAAATGGAAAATTTTCCACCCAATTCTTTACACTGACAATTCTAACCTTAAAAACCACAGCGCGAGACACAAAGCTGACCTCATGTGCGTACACGATGGTAAACTTGTTCTTTGTCAGAGCTGCAGGAAATGTGTCTCTCTATTGACTTTCAAACAGCTCGGAGACAAAGAAATCCCAGATACTGGAATGTAAATTTGCAGCCGATTTGATTTATGAAGACTTTTAATATGCAGGAATATTGTTTAAACTACATAGTGCAGGGTCTTCTTTGCAGCTTAACACAGGAAGTTGAGCATGACCTAAGGTCATTTCTGTTAGAATACATAGTTTAGGAACCTGAAATTTGTTATGCCGAATGCTGTGTACGCAGTTTACGGTGTAACAAATGGTTAACAACACTTTTGAATTCAAGTATGTAAAAACGATTGAAATACAGACTTACCAATGGGATAGCCAAGGGCAAAGTCATTACTTTGGGTTGTAAATATTGAGAAGAGCCCTGCTTTGCTAAAACGGCTCTCAGGATTCGCAACTATCAGTGTCAGGATACAAACGAGGAAGAACACGGACACTTTGGCGATGAGGATGCTCCAGAGGAAGGGCCAGATGACATGCCCGAAGTCCAGCAGAACCATGTTCTTAAACAGCAGCGCAGGCAGGGCAAACTTGGACACGAAGTTCCCCAATCCTTTGGCCTGAGTGGACGTGATTATGTTCGCCCTTCCAGCGATGTACCCACACAAGATAATCCCGAAGCACTCCAGGAGAGCTGGGAAGAGCTTGTCGATGGACATGGAGGACGAAAGAGCAGAGAAGTCTCCCTCCACCTGTGAGAGGTTGGCGCCTCCGTTGGGTGATCCCATCGTGCCAGCTGTCAAGCCCGGGTTCAGGTCATATCAACGTCGCAACCGTAATTGGCAGACAGGGGAAAGAAAACACAGTTACAGCAGCGCTCTGGTTCGAAGGTAACGCGACTGATAACACGATACTTAGCCGCGACGCTAACGACTGGCTTCATACTTCAATGACAACCTAAAATAACAATTTTTTGAGAGGTTGTGACGTCCTAAAACAAAGGTCAAGAGGTTTAACGAATAAAAATAGAATATTTAACTGTGCCTCACCTCACTGACTGTGTCTCCATGTGCTAGTCGGAGGTAGCCATTCTAGTTAGCCGGCCAGCTAACGTTAGGCTGCCGAAACACACAGACACACGAGACTCTCTGTGTGATTATGTACAACTGGAGTCGGTTCAGCGTTGCAAAATTCCGAAGATTACATAGCTATCACTTTAATTCCCACCCAGCAAGTTTTGTAAAGGCCAGTTTGGTAATCGTTGAGCTCACCAATCATAGGTTCATCAGTGGGGAGGGGCGGAGCTTAAGACCGATTGTTTTCTAACGCTGCCATGCAGGGCTGCTGCATCAGCCAGTGTGTGTGTGTGTGTGTGTGTTTGTGTGTGTTTGTGTGTGTATGTGTGTGTGTGTGTGTGTTGTTCCTGCAGCATTATAATTAACCTCCTATTCACCTAAAGCTGCATTTTTTTGTTTTTTACACTGACCCCTGATGATATTCCAGCTATACGATGATGACATAAGCATAAACAATTAGTTACATTTAATTTTGGTTATAAATTTTATTTGTGTATTTATTCATGTATTAATACATTTTATTTATTTCTGTATTTCTACTTTTTTTTAAAAAATATTTCAGTTTTGCAACATTTCTACATTTCTTCAATTCTCTCATCGAAGTACATGAGATGCGTGTTTGGGCGCTGAGAGATAGATAAATGTTGGGTCATTTGTTGAATAAAGAAGAAAATGAGCCCTTGTCAATAAGACAATGCACCACTGACATGCACATCCAGCCACCCAAGTTAATTACTCATTAGAAAATTAACATTAATTTCATGATTTATGCTGATTGCCCATTTTTTGATGATGTCAAAGCAACAGCATGGATTCTGAATTATTTCTGTAACATTGTTTGATTTAGCTAACAAAAAAAAACTTTTATTAGCATTTTTCAGTTCAGCCCTGCTCCCTAATTGTTTTCATCCACACCTTTTTTGATGTTATTGCTGGATGGTTACTGCATGTGTTATTATGCACATTGTTATAACAATTTTATGCAGTTGCAGCCAATATCGTGTTTACTGCTTGGTTCACTGCACCTGTGACTGAACAACATCAAAAACTATCACTGCAACTTTAAATATTGATGAATATTTCTGGGAAATAATTTTGAAATTGAATTTAAAACAAAATTCTGATTCAACAGCACTGAGCATAAAATCTGGAGGGAAATTTATTAGCCAGGATGCTGAATATATTCAATATGTTCAAGTACCAAACATGCTCACAACACTATATTTTTTTCATTTCATGTTTTGTAAAATGCTAAAATCGTTTTTAAAAAAAAGACCTCAGCGTCCTCAATGGTAGCCTGTTATAAGTATCTACTGATAGACATCTAACCCTCATTAGCCATGACTCACAAGACCAACAAATGTCTTGGGTTTGTGTTTGAGCTCAGATCAGCTGCTGTTTCACCTGAGCGATCAGTTGATTCATCACTTGTCAGAAGCACATATTTGATTAACGAAGCAACTTGGATAAATGTAAGTATACAACTGGATTTGTGGATTATTGTACTGCAGCTTATCAAGTTTCCATTTTTAGCTTATAGTGAGCCAACCCCTAATTCTTATAAATGGGATGGACTAAATATCAACAACACCACTCAAGAAAACTCAGTACGGTTCAACAGCACCACAAATTACAGCCTTCAAAAAAAAACCAACAACAACCCTTTAACATAAATCAACACCTCAATAGATTCAATTCAAACAGAACATAATATCCATGATGAGAACGCCCAGCTAGAATAGCTTTGTTTGAAAATGTTACAAGAATATCACATGCAATGTTCTGGTAATGTTTTTGTTGGGAATTTTTTAAAAATTTGTTCCCAAAACCCTCCTCCTAAAGGTAAAGTAAAATTCTGTTTAAAAAAAAAAACATTCAAAACTTATTTGTTGAGGAAATTAATTATAGTTTGTTCATTTGTCAGCAACATCTCTGAAACATCCTGAAAATGTTTCCATCAAAATGTTTTGTCTGAGTACATACGCAACCTTATAGGAACAATCTGTACCTGTTTAAATCTCCTTTTTTCAGTTAAAAAAGGCTATCAGACCTTGATACCAAGGCTAGCATTGCATACTTTCTTCTCGCCAAATAGTTTCCTGATGCTCATGTCCAGGAAATTAGGTCATAAGTCATTTACCACTGTTAATTAGGGGTTTATGAAGTGTTAACAACTATGGTAATAACACGCTTAGAACAATGTATCAATCCTTTTTGAGGCAATTCTTGTTGTAAATCCTTGTTGTAAAGTGGAACCAAACATTTTGTTGTCTTTAACTGCATCGAGCAGATTGGTTGGTCATAAAACATGCAGAACATACATCAAATTACATTGCAGGTACGTAAATACAGACTTTCTTTGAGCATTCAAATGAACAAATAAAGACCTCCACAAGTTTTAAAGGCATGAACATGGTAAGAGCTGCAGGTCTGCTAACACCGCTGCAAAAACAGGTAACACCATTCACATTTGGATGTTGTGACTATCTGAGCAGTCTAACTGGTAAAACACGTTGCCTTCAGAGCATGCTCAGCTCAATGAGGCGGCCAGCAAACACGCCCAATGTTCCAATGAGACACACAGCCATGAAGACGCACAGGAGGATGTGGTCTAACACCATAGCCACAAACTTCCACTCCTCAGCAGCCTGGACAGAGAGAGAGAGAGACAGAGAGAGAGAGAGGGGACAGCATGTCACGAGAGCAGGACTCAGTGATGAATCATCTTAGAAACATTGTTTTAATGAGAAGCTTTACATTGTTGGATTCTTCATCTGATTTCATGGTTTCTGCAATGTACTTGACACCTTCAATGGCACTGCGGACATCGGGGTTTTTGGTGATGGGAGACTGGTAGGTAACAGCTGACGTCTGGTTGCCAGAGATGTCTGAGATGTCAAAATCACCACCATAGATATTCTTGCTCTGTTTTTCTTTTCCTGGACGCTTCATTGTTGAGAAGAACATGATGTTGGGGATAGTTTCAATGAAGACCTAAGAGAAGAGACAAGCTAACATGAAGCTAGTCTGCCTGTAACCACTAGATGGCGATACTGTACAAAGAATAAAAGAGAAAGCTCCGACGTGGCTGCTGCGTTCTCTGTGCTCACCTTGCGGACCCAGTCAGGCATCGTGTGAGTGCTCGGAGAGCGGTGGTGGGTGTTGATGACAATGACAGTGATGATGATAGAGGCAATGACGAAGACCATGGTGAAAAGCATGTACTTCCCAATGAGCGGCACAGCACTGGAGGTAGAGGGGATCAGCTCCACGATGACCAGCAGGAAGACAGTCAGAGACAGCAGGACGGAGATACTGAGCGTCATCTTCTCACCTGGGAGACACAACAAACCATCCTCACTGCTCTCATGTCCTCATTTGTCGAAAAATCAGCTTGAGACCCACCAGGAAGCTGCTTGGGAGCCAAAATATCTGCGGCTCCCAGCCTGGGGTGTGCTCACCAGGGTCGCAGGATAAAACACAACGGGGATCAATTCCTCTTAAGGCTAAATTACTTATTCCCCCCCCCCCTGAAACAGAGAGGTGGGGTGACATTGTTTTCTGGTCTCCAAAGTCATCAATTACTTTGAAAACTCAGGGGAAATTAAGTAGACTGACCCATATTGTAGGCCTGACTGATAATATTGGCTGATAGTCTATCACAAATACATTTATTTATTTTGGCGCAACATAATTAAAAGAAGAGATGCAAACTTACAACTAATTAATTCCAGGTTTTTTTTTATTATTATTATTATTTCAATGCGCTGATGCAATTTTGATTGATAAAGTTTCTTTTCAACTGCAAAATATCCTTCATGTCTCTGTCAGAAATTTTTGATAACTCCATTACACAGAAAACATTTTCTGATATGTCAGCTTTAATCATATCCAAAATCCAGTATTATTCAAGCTCTAATGATGTTATTATTCAGTGCACTAATGAAGCTCAACTCAAGGATCAAATTTGCTGTTAAAATGTAACTGATCCAACCTCCGTAATATATTTTAGTAAAGTATCTGATAGCCACACCTGAGGGATGATTGAAAAACGTAATATACTGCCTGTCCTAATCAAAACACTGATATCTTACTCCCTTATTTACTTGATGATTTTGAATGTGTTTGCCTTCATCAAGAGAAATTAATAAAACAAGAGGGTAAAATACTTCAGTTCAATTTGCGACAACATGCATTTACTCAATGCCACGGGGGAGAGCTTGTTCTGTCAGTCTGCGACCATTTGTGTCATTTCATCGCAGGAAGTGCACTGCTCATTTATTCAAATAAATCCTATTTGATAGAACAACTGTTTGGGTCTACAAAACCAACAATAGTACAAGTAAACAGATTTTGACACCATTTCGCAATAAAAATGCCAAACATGTTGTTTTTGTTGCTCAGTGGGAGCAGCTCACCCGGGGAGGGTGTATGTTTGGCACCAGCCTCTCTTTCACACCATTCTGTCAGCAGCCGTATCAGAGACCAGGATCAAGTGATGTATTATACATTAAAGCAAAGGCCTGCTTTCAGACGTGACAGCACAGAGGGACTCTGGGTAATGAGGCAGACCTACGCACTGGGAACGAGGCCAGATGTGCACAGGAGCAGTGCAACTTCAGCACCAACCCATACAGGGACCCCGGATATGAATATCCTGAAGGATTTCTACCAGTATACCAGACACATCACAGCGCTAAAATCTGTCAAATATGCAGACGATATGGACCCTTTTTTTTTTTTTTTTGCAAAACATGTCGCTGGATGCTTTTATAGAGCTGTTTAGAACGAGTCCTAAAACTGAAAGCCGGTTTTGCCTTACGACGTGAAATATATCAGCAAATATAACACTTGAGGAGTATTTATACATCTAAGGGTGGTCGCGAACAAGTTTGAGTACTTGTAGACATTGCTGAGGACATTTAACATCCTCAGAGAAGCAGCCTGATGCTTTTTATGTGTTGAAGTCACTCATCTGTGCTTTAGTTTGCTCATAGCATAACAACACAACTTTGGTGCTCTGAAGATATCATTTACAAAATTATTAAGAGGTTATTCGTTGAACAAAATGTGTAAGTACAAACTAATTCACCAAAAAAAAATTTTTCTAATATAATTCAATACCAGATGTTTAAATCCTTTGGCTTTTGGTTGATGGAACCCAGGGTAATGATATCTCTCAAGTTGGCTTAAAAATACATCATCCTTCAGTACTCCGAGTTATAAGATAGTAATAGTACATGTCTTGATAAAGACGATATTTATCTGGCATCCAGGTTAAATGCAGTTCTTTTCCTCCACTTGAAAGATAATTTGAGAATTTAAAACAAAAAAAGCACAGCAAATAATCAACGACACAAAAAACAATCAGACATCTATACCAAACTAGAAATAGAGCATGCATGCCTATCGCAGTGACCTTGACGCCAAAGTATTTTCAGTTCATTCTCATTATTCCCTCAAGACATTCTTGAGATGATGCCAACACAAAGGGATAAGAAGCAGTTAAGTTTCTTTCATAATGTCCTGATGTTACTTTGCTATTGACAGTTAAACAAATAGACATTCATGACTTTAAGTCCCGTGACAGGATGTGGAAGCAGAATCAAACGTACCAGAGTCTGTAGGGAGATAGAAGACCAGTCCAGTCAGGAAGGAGAAGAGCATGCATGGGATGATTACGTTGACAATGAAATAGAGGGGGAGACGCAGCAGGAGGAAGTGGTAGGTGATGTCCAAGTAGGGGGTTTCGGGGCAGCAAGCATAGAACACCTGGTGCTTCCAGCTGCGGAAATCCTTCATTACCCACTCTCCACTCTCCATGAAGTGACTCAAATCAGGACGATCACTGTCCTAGCGAGAAGACGACAGGGATTTAACGTACTTCTTCTTTTCATGAGCAGGAATTTGAGGAATCCATTCAGATCATATTTCTTGCTTATTTCTTATTAAATAACTGCTAACATACCAATTATAAGCACAAATCAGTATGAGCATGTACCATGTGAGCAAATTACCTCTGTGTTAATTTCAAATTTGTCCAAACCTACTTCACCACACAAGTCAGTTTGGTCGGTTTAAGCTGATTCAGATAAAGTAGAGTCTAGACTCTCAGCCATCACGAAACTTGGATCTGCCATCAGGTACAACCCTGAGAAATGTTGACGTTTTTGACGTTCGATTCAAATAAAATGTTTAGGCCTGTGCTTTCGGTTCTCTAGTCATTGGTTAATTTTGCATTTCAATATGGAGGATTCATCCCTCCGTCATTTTTTTTAAAACTTGGGCTTGTGTTCCGATTAAAGTACCATTGTGTAGTTTTGCTAAGCAACAGTGCCCTCTACAGTTACAAGTGGAAAAATACGTGATGCTGGTGCATTCAAACCTACTTATTTGAGAAGCACCATCAGAGTAACACAGAATTATAAGATTATTTGGAAGAACTGATTTTGAGAACAAGACTAGGACAAGGGAAACAAACTTGTTTGAACATGTAGAAACAAGACTTCTGCTTCTAAACTGACATCTGTCATGATTATGATTTATCTCATTACCATGAATATCAATCAATCACAGCAGTTGTTAATGTACGAAAAAATAGGCATCATACTATTTCAGTGCTCATAAGAGAATATATTTTCTTTTCTAAGCCTGATCCTTACACATTCTGTACTGCACAGAATTCCAAGTTGGCTTCCAGTACCTGAAAAGCAGCAACACAAGCTAGCTGGACATTCCTACCTGATCTATGGGGCAAATTTGCAATAAGATGAGAAATGAAAAGTAGCACCATTCTCCTTTTTGTCAAGTATTCTATCAAAATGTTGTTTCAGCAGTTTGTTTTTTTGCCAAAAACACAGCATAATATTGCTTCAACAAACTACATATCAATTGTCCATTATTGACCTTGAGAGGTGATGGTGGATAATTGTTTTGTAGCCAGAGTTAGACGAGTCCAGTCTTAGCTAAGCTACCCTAAGCTAAGCTAAGCTAAACTAAGCTAGGGTGAATCCATCTATCAATTTGCTCATCTCACTATTGGTAGGAATGTGAGTATGAATCTTAACATGTCGTATTCCAGTGAACCAATGAAGAAAATATTGGAATGCAATTACAGGGTTGACGACCACCAAGTTTCCATCGTAAGTCCAGGTGCCCAGCTTCATGCTGCAGTTCTGGAGGTCAAAGGGGAAATGCAGCACAATGATTTCACAGTAGCTCTTGAAGATGGCAGGTGGGTTCCATGTGATCATGCCATCGTACTCCAGCAACACTTTGGTCTCATGAACTATAGCAAAGTCGCCATCAGCACTGCGGGCAGAGAAGACACAAGCAGCACCAACATTGTAATTTCAACATTGATAAAATGTGACATGAGTGCCTGAGGACGGGTTGTTGCTGCTGCTGCTGCTGCTGCTGCTGCTGCTGCACAGCCCAGGCGCTCAGTTGTTTTGGCAGTGGAGCTGGTTGTCAGGGAAAACAGGAGTGTGTAAGACGCAGCATATGGTGTGTGTGTGCGTGTGTGTGCGTGTGTGTGCGTGTGTGTGTGTCTTAAAGAGTCCATATTTAGCCTGATGAAATCTGAGCTCACTGGAGTATAGGAAAGAGTGAAAACATCACTGACAGGTGTGTCACTTGTTTGTAGAGGCTGACTCTGATGACGGAGAGCACATGAGAGAGGGAAACACTCTGGATCAAATATAGCCTGATAACGTACTTGTTATAGAGAACCAGATCAGGCCGCCAAATGTCAGTGGAGGGAACTCTGATCTTTCTGATGCCACCGTAATCCTCTGGGTTCCACTGCAAGTTCACATCTTTCCATTGCTGGAAAAACAGACAACGGAGGTGATGGGAAGTAGTTCAGCGATTAAAAACCAGTGAAAATTGATTTATTTTCTTAAACCAAAAAAACGTTTCAACGTATTCAAAAGAAGGGATAAGATATACTCATTATTTATCAGCACTTATTTCTGCAGAGGTGTTTGATTATAAGATTTTATTCAGCATATGACTTTTACAGATATTATTCAAAACTATTATTTTTTCAAGTGTTTAATTATTCATAGGGATGAAATCTACTACCAGTTTCAGAACAAACCTCTCCTTTGCTCTTTGACCAAAAAACTTTTTTGTAAATCATGAAATGTGCAGCATGCTTACTACAAAACTTTGTATTTATTGCAGCCAAACAATTAGTCAAACAAGTATTCCTAACTCATATCTTGTGAATGTATTTTTTTTAATCATTTCCATATTGTGAATATTAGTGTATTAGGAGCTGAGACCAACAGAGACCTGCTGACCACTAGCTTAGCACAGCGAATGGCAATAGATGGAAGTGTTAGCATGCCTCTGTTAAGAACCCTCAAATTTAAGATGTTCAGGATCTTGGTTTTCATGCAGAAATCATCCTCTCCTATACAAACACTCGTTTTTATTCATCTAAAAGGAACAGTGCACATTAGTGAACGTTTCAGCTTTTACAGCTTTTTTTTCTGTCGAGATATGCTACGGTTAGCTCAATGCTAATTTTAACTCATGGTCTTTGGTAGGTCATCCACTATACTACGATAATACACTACTTAAACACTACACCCATACAGATCATTAAAAACAGTCATTCTTCAAATCCAAATGTAAGATGTGAGCCAAACACAGGGCATGTACCAGTGTGTGGGCACCTGATCCAAGGGTGTCGAGATGATTCAAGATGCTGGTTGGTGATACTGCACAATAGGTCTCACACATCGCACACAACAATGTAAAACAATACATTGCTAATAAATGTATTTGCATGAAGGAATGTACCAGTATAATGAAAAGGAACTATGTACCGGAAGAATGTAATTATAAAGTAAATTTCTATTTTATGCAGTAGTCAGCCATGATTAGTTGCAGCAGTCACTCCTTGACACATCAACTAACTTTGTACTTTGTGGACTGATGTTATAACTATTATATTAATCTATAAATATTATTATAAATAATGCCAGCAAAGACCACTTCAGAGTAAAGTACTACCGCTGACGTTTGAGGTATGCTAACGCTTCCCATCCACTACCATTCATCGTGCTAAGCCAACTAGCTGTCATCTTCCTGTCTGGCTCCTGGGAAGCTGTCATCTTCCTGTCTGGCTCCTGGGAAGCTGTCAAAGTGACGTATTCACCAAAAACTTGACATGTTCCTTTATATGATAGTTTTCATTACATTTTAGGCCAAGTAATGATGTGTTATAAGTTCTTTATGGACTGGGAATACCACCAATGCATGAAATATCTATCCATCTATCTATCTATATATCTATCTATCTATCTATCTATCTATCTATCTATCTATCTATCTATCTATCTATCTGTCTATCTAGATAGATTGATAGAGAGAGATAGATAGATAGATAGATAGATAGATAGATAGATAGATAGATAGATAGATAGATAGATAGATATAGATAGATAGAGAGAGATAGAAATACAAATATATATACTGTATATAGATGTATGCATAGATATATGATTTATTATGTTAACATGCACATGCTGACTAAGCCCTTTGAGACAAACTGTTTGTGAAAACGGGCTTTACAAATAAATAAATATACAAATACACACTTTACTTCATTCAACAAAAAGTGGATCAAACCTGTTTCAGTCGCACATTGCTGCTGACAATTTGGTTGACTTCATCCTGTGGATCCACATCAATGTGTTTAGACAGATGATGACGGTGATGACAGTGGATCTTAACACAGATTGTGTGACACGAAACCTCACCACACTGATGAGCTGGATGAGCTGGAGACCCACAGTGACAACAACTGGGTCCTTGAAGTGATTGACAGGACGGACCACCTTGTTGTATCCTTTGAAGAGGTTTTTAACCAGGGTAGTTTCATCAGCGGACCCCCACACAGCACCTAGTACAAGCAAGACACCGAGCAAGACACAGACATGTGGCAGTCATTAGCAACTGTCATATTCAAACAGTGTAACAACAGCAAATATGACTCACTCATTGTATAGCAAAAATGATTATGTTTCTTTAAGAACATACGATACTCAGTAGGAGTTAAAAATAGAGAGGTGTAACATGGGTGTGAATATATGTTGTGGATAAACATAGGCTAATATGTTGCTTGTTTCTGAAAGCATTTCAGTATTTGTGAGGTCTGAAAACAGCTTTTGGGGCCCAAATTTAGGACCCTGAAAATTTAAATGAATATTTGCAAAAGAATGTCTTAAAACACTTTAAGAGGGAAGGCGGACTTAAGGGCAAAAGTTGAATGAGTTAATTGGTAAAATGCAGGTTTTGGGTTTTATAGTTAAGGTTTAAATAAACATAGTCAGACCAGAATCAAGATGGTATCTGATGCCAACATCTGTAGGTCTTCATCTTGTACAGTCCAGTAATGTTTCCAAATCCGTTCAACTTTTTGAGATACTTTGAGATATCGCAACTTTGTATTTGTTTTAACTGAATGCTGAGTTATTTTACATCGCTGTTGTATTTGTAAGGGTACGGAGACTCTTAAACTGATGTACACTTTACATACATTTAAACTGAAGTTAAATATCGTAAGGCTTGACAATAGGGTTGTGGTTTTTTGAAGAAGAAGAAGATTATTATTATTTCCAGGAGCTCGGTATCCCTCTGATGAAAATGCAACATATATCATCATGTTGTTCTCATGTTTTTGGAAATATCAACCATTCCATTAAAAATAGGTCTTCAAAATCAATGATCAAGATTATGATCAAGATGATGTCTGGAAGCTAAAATGTTTCTCTCAATAATTTCACATGGACTGAATGAATTTTATGGAAATTTCTCATGTGTCCAGAAAAAAATGTAGTTCAAAGCTTCATCATGTCAGTGGCCTAGTTTTCAGGATTTAGGATCTGCTATTTGATCCACATTAGCTTCAAAAGTTATCTTTAGATACTATCTTTCTACCAGATTAAATCAGAAATTGTTTGTCGTTGTTCGAGATCGCTTGTTACCATCAAAAAAAACGATGGCTGGAATTGAGATCCTCATAAATATGTGCCTGGAATGATCATTGTGTTTGATTTTACAGTGCATTTCTTATATTTTCAGTGTCTGTTTGTAGATTAAAAGTGTCGGTATTGCTTTAAAACATGTAATGGTATCCGGGGTTGTTAACCGAGATATTCCTATGCTATTTCCACTACGTATATGTCACGAGCAAGAGCAGGATCCCCTTTCAATTTCCAGTCGACCTTGAAAGGAAGGACATTTCAGGGTAGAATGTCGGGACGCTTGAACGATCCTCAAGACATTTATTTCACCAACCTATGGAATTGGCTGCTACATAATTATGCAGGGGACACGACATGCTGACTGACAGGCAAAAGATTGGAAAGTAAAAATAAAAGGACTACACATGCCCTTGTCAATCAAAGAGACAAAAAAAAGCAAGAATCACTCATTAATTTTTGTTGTTAGAATTGGATCACGTTAAAAGGAACTGACAACAAGACTTCTCCCAGTGTTTACTTGTTGTTTATTCAGACTCCTTGGGATTTTTAGAAAGACTAATTCAAGTAAAAACACCCATTTTCACAGTTAATCTGCACACACATGATTATTTTTTTTTTAAATAAGCTCTTACCTGCTAGAATTACAAGATGAAAATTTAAAAATACAGTATTCATTCTTGCCAGTGCACCCAAGTCATCCACAGCCAAGATCCAGCTTCAACACGTTGTCCGTTGACCACCGGATAATTAAAAAGGTTTGACCCACCTAAAACATTCTTTCAGCACTGGCGAACAACTCAGTGTACAACCTCCAAGCTCTCCATTGGCAGCCTTGTTGTTATTGTCTGACAGCGGATGTGAGTGAGTAGCTGCCAACCCTTGTCATTTGAGAGGGCCACATTCTTTGTCGTCTGTTATAAGATCAACATACCAGAGTAATCCGTCACTAAAATATACTATCATGATCTTGGCCTCCTAGATGCAGACACACCATATGTCGCTGCTCTCGTGCTGCGCTTGCAGCCATTATTAATTATTAATGCAGCCCCCCCCCCCCACAACATGCTGAATATATAAATCTTTGAAAATCAAGAGGATTTTTTTCCACCTACAGATATGACATTTTCTTTTTATCAATTGAAAGGTTTGGATTGTTGCACATCAAGACTCGGTGTCAGCACACGACCTTGGAAACAGTTGCCGACACCTCATCAGCTCCTCGCATCTCCTTCATTTAGAAACGTTCAGATTTACGTTCCAAACCGGTGCCGTGTGGATCTGCTGAGGAAGATCATGTGATATGACGGGAAGCTCCAGATAAGATACTGACACTAATTTGTTTGAATATTTTTCTTGGTTTGAGAGAGGCAAAGGCAGACTACACACATTTACTTTGTAGAAATCAAAAAAAAAAAAAAAAGTTGAAATGACTTGGTTTTCTTATTTCACAATCAAATCAACCCAAATGTACACGTGAACACATTGAAATCACGAGTCTGATGATTGTATTAAAAAAGAAAGCAACAGCCCCTGGGACATTCTCTGTAAAAACTGAATATTATTGTAAAAAAGTCAGGAACGTAGTTAAACTATGGGTATTTTACAGTACACGTACAGATATAAATCGATGTGAATATCTTGGTTTTTAATCATGATCGTTGGACACAAGTTGTTGTTGTTGTTGTTGTTGTTGTTGTTGAGGCAACGTTGCTATATGGGTGGAGTCATGACACTGCAATTTTCTGTTTTGGTTTCCGCGCTTATCAAACTCTACTATACTTAAAAAAAAAAGTATATGTGTCATAACATTAAAAAGTTGGTGGTGAGGAAGCGTTTGAAATTCAAGATGATGGAACTCGAGATGACAAGTTGAGGTCGTTTTTTTAAGGACTCAAAGCGATAACTTTTTTTCCACACAAAGTCACAGCTGCTTGTCTTTCAAATTCCATCAACTTAATATTCTGTGGCAATCGGGAACCCAAATTTAAGTTATACGAAAAAGGTTTTTTTGTTTTTGTTTTTTTTTTTTACAGTGTAAGACATTTTTAACTACATAATAAAGAAGCTTCAAAAAAAAATTCTACGAGCCATTAAAAGGGAATGATGATGTCTTGTTGTAACGTTTTGAAAGCAGTGCTTTTACGTCACCTCAAAGTGAATGCTAAGCTAATTTTAGATGATTCACACATGTCGGCAGCAGCACTGTGCCTGCTGGAGGCCAGGTGCTACAGCCACGTCTCCCTCCTGGGCTCTGTGACGGGTCAGGCAACTCAATTTCCTCACATCCCTGATCCATTCAATCAGCCAGTCACTCAACCAGCAGCCTCATTCATCTCACTTAAGGACAAATGACCATTTTGGCAATGTCTGAATTAAGAGAGATTTGTCCCAACCCTCCCCCGCTCTCGTTCAATTCACACCGTGTATTTGAACTTTCTCCGAGTCTGTCATGTAACTCCAGACGAGCCATCATTGTATCTGCTCGCTCAACCTCCCGCTGTCCCGCACTGCCACTTTGCTTTCTCTCCCGTGTTGATGACGATGTTTTGAAGTCTCACACTGTGATTCTGCTCTCTGGATAAACGCGAGCTGTGCGTTATATCTTCAAGGATATCAAATAAAATGTTCACTGAATCTGAATGAATGTGTCTATATGTGATATCTGCAGGGCGCAGATGAAAGCTGGACAACATACTCCATGTTTATGCCTCAGTGATGATTAATAAGAGGATTAGAGTTTTCAAAGAAGAGCTTATGATGTGTGAGGGATATGGTTTAGGCGATGGACAGCATTCTATTTAGTCACTGGGAAAAAAAAAATCTCTTTCCTTTATGACTTCACCTTTCTCCAAATTTGAAATATTTCAGACCACTTAAGAATTTGTCAAAATAGAGAGAATAAGTGTTGATATAGATCTTGGAAACATACCGATGTGGTGTTTTAACGTGCACTGAAACCTCACTGCATTTTTACAATATTTTTCAATTCAACTGCTGAAATTGTCATGGTAATGCACTTTCTAAGTAAAATGGTGAAGTGCAATGACTACACAGCCATTTAGTGTGCAAATATACAGAATGAACTCTTCTATTTCACACACTTCACTTAGTATTTCTTTTTATACCCACATTTTGTATTCAGGTCCTGCAGGAGGAAAAACATTACCATTCAGTCAAGAGAGAAAGGTCAGTTATCTCATGGATCACGGCTTCTCAAATTTGGTCTCATTACTGTGAATAAGGCACATCCAGCACAGACAATACATTACTCATGCATGGTCTTATCGTAGCATCTGACTGAGAGATGGAGAGAGGTTGACCGCTTTATTGCTGTGCTTTACCTTCTCTCACATTTGTAGACGATGGTGGGATATATATTTAAAATGGCTGATAATAGCGGGGGAGGCTAAACAGCTGAATGGAAATCCAATTTTGCCACACAATCACCAGAGACAGGTTTGAATTTGGCTCACATTAACTGAATGTGATGTGGTCACAAAACCCAAGTGATTAAATGTCAAGCAGTGATTGTGTTTTGTGTGTGTGTGTGTGTGTGTGTGTGTGTGTGGGGGGGGGGGGGGGGGGTTCAGTTGGAAATTTGAAACTCAAGAACCTAAACGCAAGGAATGGATGGACATGAAGCTACAGGACATGCAACTAGATAAAAACAACAGATTTAACCTGAAATCCGATGGACTAAATATGCTGCAGCTAAGAAACAATCACTTCTTTGAGGTCTAACGGAAAGCGTGAAACAGGGATCGTATGATGAGCAGCCAATGGCTGTGCCTGACTCGTTCTTAGAAAGAAATCCCAGTTGGTAATTAAACCTAAAATTCATTTATTTAACATGACAATACTCACAGAGAGAGCTAGTAATTAACAATCTCCTGAGTGCATACAGCAGCGCTGCCTTAGGTAATGTGAGTTTGGTTTTAGTCTCGCAGAGAATCGGTGTGACGGATGTGTTGTTAAAGGAGTTCCTGCATGGTCACATGATATCGAGCTTTCAGGCACAATCTGTCATAGTGAATGTGAGGGGCTACCATGTCTGCCAGCGTCGTCTCACAGCCGCAAACAAAACGTTCATGTCACATTATTTTGGTTCTAATTTAAGTTTAAATATGGCATCGTTCTGCAGTTCTCTTCTCATCAAAAAGCACAAGTCTCCCTGATTGGTGTGGATTCTGCTGTCAAAACTACATTGGTAACAGTAAATTGACTAAGATGCGATTCAAGACAAAATTTCAATCAAAATCAGCTCCCTAAAAAAAAGAAAAAGAAAAAAAAAAGTACCTAGACTGAAACAGAAGTGCTTTACTCTGACTAAGATCAAACCAATATTCTTTTTTGGTCCAACTCTTGATTAAATAAAAACAGGATGAAGAGGACTAAATATGATACAAAAGGAACAAGAACATTTCACACGATGGACTTAAAAAAGAGACTAGATAAAGAAAGACAACGACAACATCTCCACCATCGTTGCAGCCGTTATAACTACATCTTTAAAATCAGTCTATTAATATGCTGTAACCCGGAACAGACCTTTTTTGTAACTATTATTCATACATTTGTCAGTGGTGGATTTTTAATAGCACCAGGATGGTTTTCTGGGACTGACTAAATATTAACAATGGCGACCGTTATAAGGGAACGTGTCAGCCGGCACGGTGGTGTGACAAATAGATGTGTTTTTGGACAACAATGGAGGTCCACACGAGGGAATAGGCGATATCAGGGTGTTTACACTGGCAACACTGGTTACTGAGGTATATTTAAACATTAGCTTAGGGCTTTTCATGAGATCTGTTGTGAAGAAAAAAAAATATATATATACAGTATAGTATTTCCTGCCTTTTCTCTACAGAATATAGATAAATGGAAGAAGTTCATGTGTGGTTTCAAAGGCAGCATTGCTGCAGATGTGACTGTTTTCTGTAATGAGACACAAGCTTTATAAATAGTAGGTGCTAAAACATGCAATAATTAACATTTTGATATCCATCGGGAATTAACTGACAATTTGTTAAACACAGAGGGCAGCTGTAGAAGCAGTTTTCACCCCAAAAGGTTATTTTTTTCTTTCAAATGCTCACAAAGAGGTTGACAAAGATGTGAGCAGCAAAAGTCTCCAAAAATTGAAGTTTAAAGAGTACATCAACCAGGATAATCTATGTTCATTTAATCTGCTGTGAGCTTGGTAATCCACAATATTTTTCATTTGAGCAGTTTTGCTGTAGTGTAGCCATCAGCTGCTTTTCGTTTCAGGCTAAATATATGTGTCTGGTTCCTTCTGCATTCTGGAGACACAGAAATGGGGGGGGGGGGGGGGGGGGGTATCTCTTAGCCCTGAAGACGGCTACTCATGAGTACTTGAAAGGCAAGAACCCCTTTTTGAGTGACTTATCTCTGTAGCCCAAACGAACGTTTCTGAAAAAAGTAACATTTAAATTTGCTGGTCCTGGGTTTTTATTTATTGATAATCAACCCATTCTTTTTAACATGAATTGCCTATTAAACACATATTGATTGTGGTTTGTAAGCTCTACTGATCTATTCAATTCTGACAAGTGATGTGATTTGTGTGTGTGTGTGTGTGGGGTGGGGGGTATATTGCGTTTTACTGCTGGGTGTGTGAACTGTACATGCATTGGTGCTCCGTGCGAATTAAATTCCTAAATAAACTTCCTTGAATTGAACTTCAGTTTGCACGCTGTTGTTTTTATGACGGTGATACGAGTGAATCATTCAACAGAGTTTTTCTCAGGTTTAATAAATTAAAGTGATCATGCACAAGTTGTGTACAAATCATCACGCTGAAAATCTGAATTCACAAATAATGCTGTTTATCGCACAATAAAAATGTTATGGTCAGGCAAACGCACCAGTGTGTACACATCGACAGGAAAGTCTCAATCAACAAAGTGATAAAAAAATACAGCATCATAAAAAGTACTTGGAGAAAAAAAATCAGTAGCTTATTTTTACTCCCAGCTATACAGAGTTTCACAGAAATAAATGTGCATCAGGCAGCTGGGAAAGTGGACTAGCACTACTACAGCACAGACAAAAGCACAGCGCTACACAAATCTTTCCACATGCTGAGATACAACTACAAAGCAACAAAGACCTGGCACCATGCATGCTGGCCTGTCAGCTCCTGAAAAATCCCCCGACAAAAATGGGGAGACATACGTACAAGTGTAAGGTTCATCTCCACAACGAGTGCATCAGAGGATAGTCCATACACAGGGCTTAAAAACAAAAAAATCAATGTACAAACGATCCTCAAGTCTTTACACAAAAGCATGATTAGAG
Organism: Aulostomus chinensis; assembly: GCF_037954235.1. NCBI lineage: Eukaryota > Metazoa > Chordata > Actinopteri > Syngnathiformes > Aulostomidae > Aulostomus > Aulostomus chinensis. The sequence goes on along the minus strand of NC_141331.1, from coordinate 18,567,966 downwards.
AGCTTTTCTATAAAAGTCCTGATCTGTGTTTAGAAGAGCACGTCTCCTTTCTTTATGAGCAGCTCCACAACCTGTCTCTGGTAGCGGATGTCGTTGAGTGCTGTCATGGCGTCGAGTTGAGGAGCTCGCATGAGGGTGGGCCCAAAAACAATGGCGAGGTTCTCTGCGTTCATCAGGTTGAATTTCTCATTTTGTGCAACCCTGAAATACGTTAGGAGGTCAGTTTTAGTAGTTTTCGGATGTGGTGACTGAACTCAACAATTAGGCATTCAGGTGCTCATGAGATTAACATTTTTGCTCACCGTCTTAAGTGTGCTATGAGGTACTTGAGAGTTTCATTGTGTGATGGCGGCAGCAGAGCGAGAGCCTCACGGAATGCTTCCAGCTTCTTCTCTGGCTCTGTGAGCTCTGAAAGGAGCATAAATTCAAGAATCAATGAAGGTATTTCCTGAGGGGCGATAAAAGCCATTAGTCTCTGAGAGGAAGTCTGCAGACATGCTGCTTCCTGCAAATTGTAGTTCAATATTCATTCAGGACTGGTTTTAAAAGATATAGGTCGATTCCAAAAAAGTCTGCCCTGTAAGGTCAGATATCGTCGCCTTCTGAAAATAATTGCCCGAGTCATTTTTTAAAGTTTTTCAAACATAAAATACTGGAGACTAAAACATCACGAGGAGTTGTTGAGGCAAAAGAAAATTGTCCAAACAGGATGTTTGTAAGTGGGGCAAATTAAACATCAAAACTGATATCAAAGTCGTACAAAAAACAAGGACAGAGCCTCAATTTCAGCAATTTATTTTGGCCATCAAACAAAGCACGCCAATGTTTGGCAGTAACTCTTCTTCCCAGTCATGTGACTCAACCACTGTATGATCACTTGGCACTACTATGACATTCCTGCCCTGGTGAAGCCAAGAGTGCTGCAGGAATGACATTTTTTTTCAAGGTTAGCATCACCGTCTTTGACCCAAACCCAGTGAGATTTTTACACAGGATTTTGGATTATTGCACTAAAAAGGGCCCTATTGCAGGCAAATGTTCATGAGATTTATGCTTTTTTTTTAAATTTATGCATCACTTTGTGTTGTATGAATTGGGGAAACTGCTATATACGGCATATACTTGCATGCTCTTTTTTTTCCAATCAATTTTTTGGTGGGTGGTGAGTCCAGCTCCTCCTCTTGCTTTTAATAACAACAGAGGATTAATAGGGGATGTGCAGTTCAATAATACTACCCAGGATTGAAATAGATTTTGCAAAAATAATACTGAATGCAAAGTCTCGTTTGGAAACATTTGTGCGTCTGACTAATTTGACTTACTAGCAGCCTCGATGAACCTGGGGTAAGCGTCGTATGAGATGATGGGAACGGGCAAATCCCTGAGGTACAGTTTCAGTGCTCCCGTGATGATATTGATGTCTTCATAGGCGTTCGCTGAGATGTCTGTCTTCTCACCAGCTGTGATGAACAAAAGAAAAGCAGACTGAAAAGGTGGCTCACATCACAACGAGTATAAAGAGATTGTGTTACTCCAGATAGAAAGAAGTTTTTTTTTTTTTTTTCAAAGTAGCTGCTATCATCTGCCTGGCCTGTTTTATTTGGACGTTCCTTCAGTTATGCTGGCCTCTCAGATCAGGTCATGGCCTACTTGTGCTGGCAGACTGAACATCACAGCGCTGTGAGCTGGAATGACACTGTCATGGATGATCTCCCACATGCGGATCTGGGAAAGAGTTTAGCCCACTGCTGCAGGGTTTCTCTTGCAGTTAAAATTCACACTGCACTGGGCCAAGACATTCTCATTCTTATTAAGTCCACCACTGAATCCCAACGAGACAGAGGGTTTCACAGATATATTTAAGATGGAGGGAGTATCTGTCTGTGGTTTGTATTCCCTGAAGTACCTCCTGTCAACACTTCGAAACCCTGCATGACAGGGACACTTCCGACCCCCAGATGGACCTTAATCCTTCATAAATGTGTCAATTCTTATTAATCTGAAATGATCTGCGCTTCTCCTGCATGTTTAATCACGCTATGTCAATCTTGCTGTTTTCAGCTGACAGACCAATGTGAAACATGTACAGGAACAGGAACCTTTGTCAAACGCTATCTTGACATCTTCGACCGAATCACTGAATCCAGATATCCTGTAGAGGCCCTCTGACTTCAGCCCTGGAGGAACAGATGTGAAAGGGAAAAAAAACTTTCAGGCAATGCAAGGGTTGGCAAGAAAAATTCACCTGCATACATAGCTGTGATTAATAAACTCTGTTAAATATGCATAAAGAATTAAGGGTTAAACATGCACACAAAGGAGCAACATGGGCAGATGCAAATAGTTTCATGCATCAGTGGGCAAAATAATAAGACATAAATCAAAGTTACAGACATAGAGGGCAGACAATGAGCTTCCTGCATAGCTGGATGGTTTAACTGAAACGCAATCAACTAAGGCAGCAGGAAACACCAATGTATTCCTCATTACACGTTTACAATTACCAGAAGCCTCATCAGTCCACTCAGTCATACCCCCCAGAAAATCCACTGACACCTCAGCCCGAGCCGTAGTTATGCTATATTGCTTTAAAATGAGAGGACAGCTGTTTTATGACAGGCTTCATAAATACAACAAATGGTATGTTCAGGTTTGAGAGCCTCCCAATCAGACAGGACTGGAGTGGTCCTGTTATGAAATGAACACCAGATGATCTGAAGCACAGTTTTATGTCGTCACTTCCCTACTATAATTTTTTTTTTCCTGCAGATTTGAAAAACCTGACATTATATTTATGGTTTTGCAAATGCAGAGGAAGAATTCAACCCAGGACCGAATGAACCGTTTGATTACGGTTTAAAAGATCCGTGAGGTGAGAAAAAAAATCAATTAATTAGCGAGATTCAAAGTCCAAATATCAAACTGCCACGTGTAATCAATCACACAAGGTCGATCAGATATTTGCCCTGTCAGTCTATTGGTTCTGACAGGCTATTGATCTAAGAAATAATAATTAAAAAAAAAGCATTTACATTTCTAAAATTGTAAGTGCCGCACATCGAGTAGCTTCATCAAGGAAAAATACAAACGTTAAAAATAACTGCTGCATTCGAAATAACATTTTGAAATTACAGAGGAAAACAAACCATAATCATTCAGAAAGGTTCATAAGGAAATAAGAAAATTGCAAAAAATGACTAAATGCTACAAATTCATTAACTCTTGAATGAGATTCAGTTAAGTTTTCGGTTGCTTTTAGGGTTCAGTTTATCTTCACTCAGTGATTTATATATTTATCTATCTTATGATGGCAAATCAGACTCTAATTATTCAATTATTGGCGCATGATTGTTTACTTAGTTTCATTTATATCTTGGAGACTTACTCAGCCCCCCCCCCCCCCCCCCCCCCCACACACACACACTAACCTCTTGACTCAATCTCTCTTATACACATGTCCACCACCATGGGTCGTGCCGTGTTGTAAGCTTTCACCAGGGTCGTGAGGTCACAGCTGTAGACTTTGCGGATGTGTCTCAGGTTCGGCTTGCAGTCGTTGGCCACCAGAGACGAGCACTGCTTGTGGACATTCAGGCCACAGTCTGTATGATGAGAGGGACACAGGAGCGTTAGCTAAGAACTAAGAAACATTTAGCTTTAGCTGTAGCACACTCGTTTGCTGACTTTGCCAACCAGACTATTACAATGAGAAATGGTTTGGCTGCTGTGTGAAGTCACGTTTCAAGATAAACTGTTTTAATGTGACTTTTTGCTTTTGACGAGCAAACAAACAAACAAAGGTAATGAGACCACCTGCTCTTTCTGCCACATGACATTGAAGTCTCCTTGCATGCTATAAATAACAATACACACATCTGGAGTGTATTGTAATCTTGTACAATTATGAACCCAAGTACACATCATGAATAATAACATTTGTGTCTTTGAATTAAAATTTTTAAAATATGTTGGGGATTAAAACAACTCACAGGAGGATTGATGTAATTCCATAGGGGGAAAATCTGATTTTGATGTTTTTTTTTGTTTGTTTGTTTGTTTTTGTGTATGAAAGCTTATTTTAGCTCCTAATGGTCTTTCCGGATGCACCTCACTGGGTGTTTAAATCGCATATTAGTGGGAAATTGCAGTGTTAAGAGGCCCACATGGTGTTTTGTCTTCAGTCACAGTGGATACAGCCGGGAGCACAGCTGTTTGAGGGCAGGATTCACCTTGTTGGGAACACAGGAGCCTGTGGAGAGCAGATGCAGCCACAGAGACTCTGGTCCTGCTGCATGGTGGGAATAAGGGGAAAATACTGAGGCCTGGAGGAGGGACAGCGCTGCGGCGGCGTGCTCTGTTCTTCTTCAAACCCAAGCTCAAACACAATGACTGTGGAGGCAGCAATTCAGTCGCTGCGGGCTACACTAGACCTAGTTTCCCAGACTAAAATGGGGCAGCACTTCTCGCTCTTAGATCTTTTGAGCCTCCTCAAGTTGAAAGGTTTTTATCTTGACAAATACTTTTCTTCCCCGAAACATAAAAAATCTATATTGCAATCCCCCAGAAGAATTGGTACCTTTTAATTTTATATTCAAAATGCTTTTTTTTTTTTTTTTTTTTGCAGAGAACCTCAGCCGTTATTATGATTAATATGGGTCCCAGGAGAAATCCAGGCAGCCTGCATTTGTATGCGTTGATGCAGAAATGTAATTACCTTAAAAGATTATTCTCTTAAGGATATGTGGCAGGCAGAATAATAGAGGACTGTCAGCAGACATGTCTGCTGCATCACGAGTGTCCACCACTGGTCCCAGGTGGGGCGGTGAGGGTGTGGCAGGCATCGAGGGGACACCAGGAGACGGGGGATGCTGCTTTCCTGCACTGTCAGCTCTTTTTCTGTTGCTATGGCGAGGAGGCTGCAGCTCTGCCTCTAAAAGGAGGTTTAATGGTGGCTGGTTGCTAATTTCTGTCACCGTGTCTCACCTCTACTACACTGTCTGGTTTCTCCACCAAGTATTTAAGCTGGATAGAGGTTGAGCCGTGTGACCCAGCTCTCCAGTTGAAGCCACTGAATTTTAATGTGTGCGGAAACAGAGCTCCTTCCCCACGCTCTGAGCTCTGCACCTCATTAAAGAGACATGCCAGCTTTGTTTTCCTTCATGGGCATGATGGGATGAGGCTGGGGGGGTTGTACTCTGATGAGGAAATGTGGCACAACAAGCACAAGCAGGGGCTGGCTCCCTGGCACTGGGCCAAAAACCAGTTCACACATACAAAAAGAAAAAGGGGAGGTGGAAGCGCATTTTTGGTATGCAAATGTGAGCATCATGTGAGACTTCGATGCCCTAGATTCTGGTAGCTGTGGTCGAGTACGAAAGAATGGCAGCACAAGAGTCTATACAGATAGACTCTGAACATATGCGTCTATAATTTGATAGTTGTCAGCTTTCAGAATTGTGATTTATTAATAATTAATGTCTGAACTCCCACGAATATGTGTGACACACTTTGTTTCATCAATAAAATATCAAAGACACACATAAGACTATATTATAGCAACTACTGTGAGTTGGGAGACACATTTTAACAACAGCCACAGGAACAGAAATCTAACAATGAGCAAATAGAACAGAACCATTTAGGTGCTAATTCATTAAAATTAAATATTGTTGTGAATTTTTGTTGGATATTAAAAAAAATATGTCCATGAAATGAAGCATTTAATGTCGTCATGTATTCATAAAACTACAGGCTATATTTGTCAGTTGCTTGATACTGTAGTTAACCTTCCTGCAATACAGTACAGCTAATGTTCATCCATTAAAAGCCTGGAAGTAGAAACACAGACAGCCTTTGTGACTGTAATGACAACAAACCGGATGTGAAGAAGCCCTGAGCAAAAGCACAAGAGAGAAACAAGAATAACTCATATTTCAAACTCCCCCTCCGGTCAAAAATGAATTTTCCTCTCGTTCCCATGTTTGAATTTTGGAGATTCAGCTCTCGAATGATGTTTGTGTGTTTGAGTTCAACAGTAGAAGGCTGATTTCAAATTTATTAAGTTTATTTTTCATTTGAGAAGAGGAGGAAGAAGACGAGGTGGTCCTGTAAACAGGATTTGTGACATCACAAATATTTCTGGAAATGGTTGCTGGTCGAAAATTCAGTTTATACAAATATAATGTAGAACTTTTAAGCCTCCAGTACACAAACAGTAAGAATGGCCTTTATTTAGAAGTAAGAGGCATCTTTTATCTAGCAAGATATTTGTATAGGAATATAATCTGGATTTTCTAATGAGGAAGATGACCTTTGAGGATTTTCGGGTGATTATAATTGTTTTTCTGGATGAGGGCATGAGGCTTGTAGTATTTTTCATGAGTAATTTTACATAGTGTTGACTGTGGCTTTAAAACTCACATTTATGCTGTTTGGATTGATGTCTTCATTCGCTAACCCAATCAAGAAAAAAAGTAGGTCAAAAAAAAAACAAAACGTTGCAATGTTGACCAACAGATCTGTTACATCACAGCTATACAGCCCTGATTTTATTCTGTTATACAACCCCTAATCCAGTGTTGGGATTTTAGATTAAATCCCAATAATCCAGCTCCAGATGCGCTAAAAACCAAGTAACCCATATACACTATTGTTCACTTCAAGCTAATGCTGTGGCAGTAAAGTTGTGTACCTGCACATTTGACCCCCTGAGCCATGAGTCCCCACATGAAGCTGGCACAGTGTTCACACCAGTGAGGCCCCCGGAAGGTATGGACCTACGACAGAGAGGAGGACAGTGACACACATTAGTGATGAAGAGCAGTAGCAGAGAGAGCGAGAACGGCGGGGAGCTGCCGCCACGGATACCCTTTCTTTAACAAAACAGGAGTCTGCCATCTTAAATGAGGCTTAGAAAGAAAGGGATCTTCTGGAGGAAGGATTGTTGATTAAACTGAGGCTGTGGCATCTCGGCGCAGTTGGATGTAACAGAAGGGCAAAGGGACAAGGTGGCAGGGAAGGTTCTAGCAGGTAACAACAGCCCAGCCAATCAGGAAGGCCTCTGGGAGCAAGAGGCAACAACTCTACAGCAGCAGGATCGTAAAGACTCACTTTATAACCCCCAACAATCATCACTATGTTACTGCGACAATCAGGCGCCATTGATGGTTTGCACATTAGCCTGGACTGTTGACATTTCCTGTGGCGTTCAAATCCCAATTTTGTTTGAGACATCACCATCTATTTATGATGAAAACCACCAATGATGCCTGCTTGAATGAAAGCATTTCCCAATGAATAATTTTTGTTTGAAAATGTTCTCACATATTTGAAACGAAGCCTTGCCAAGTACATTTATCTAATATAAGTATCATTAAACTTAATGTAAGTCAGAGTCACTTAACAAGTAGCACCTCATTCCAGTAAAGAGGCTTGTTTTTAAGATGCTATCATATTAAGTCACACTGCAACGGCAGACTGTTTAACTCAATATAAACAATACACACTTTCAGTTATATTTGCTCCTGATGTTGAAAAAAATGGTGAAACTGACTCGTTAAAATCTCTTGAAATGAGACGATGACGCCTGAAAAACAAGCCCATTTAACCAAGATGATATTTGTGAGGTGAGGGTGTTTTATTTTTTAAGAACAATGAGAATTTTTTTTTAATTTCTACAAATTAGGCTACTTTATTCGTCAAGACTGTTTGCGGTAGGAATCGTGCATCACTGCTGTGTAATATCATCCCAGGGTTTGGATTTTGACAGCTTTATCTACTCTGTGATACCTGAAATTTTCAACTACTCCTTTCTCAGGCTGGTGGGGGTTGAAATGCAGGAATATTGAAATGCAACTCTCAGCAATAGAAGAGAACAAAGAGGCAGAAAGAGAGTGGAGAGCATCGTCATTTGCTGGTAATATTCCTCTTCCTGCTCTCAATCCCATTAAACAGCCAAACAAGGGGAGTGGGGGCCAAACAGGCACACACTCCTGCACTGTTTCCCCACTCCATCGTCCTAATCTCTCCATCTGGTGCTCAAGCTAACAGCAGACCACCCAACAGATTTTCTTTTCACTGGATAGAACCTAAACAGGCATCCCATCTCCCTCAAGGGGAGCATCAGAAGCTGCTCTCTGGCCACACAGGATGATACAACACTCGCCAGGGCTCTGTGTTCAGTCTCACCTTGAAGTTGTGGACTTTCTCTGATTTTGTTGTCCGGTCACTCTCCTTCAGTGAGGCTCTGCGGACCAGTGAGGTGAGCTGTGAATAGGCGAAGAGTTTAAGCGGCTGCCAGAAAGTGGCAGAGGGTTTTTCTGGCCCCATCCTCATTCCCAGAGCTGCTGCCAGAATATCCTCCTGATTGGCCTCTCGCTTGGCCTTCTGCACCAGGGACTTCTCTTCCTTGTGGACATCGTAGGATTCTTTAGACGGCATTCTGCTGCTGTGCTCGCCCAGATCAGAAGATGAAACGAACCCAGAAGAAAAGTCCAAACATTAAAGGAAAACTCCTCGATGCTCACTGCAAGTCCACATCAAGCAGCATTGTTCCTATCAAACAGAGACACCACAGCTAATTCAAGAGTGAAAAGGGGAAGAAGAGTCAAAAACAAAATCAACAGTATATCCTCTCTTTCAGCAGTGACAGGAGATCAACTGGAGCCTGTGTAAGTGGAGAGCAAGGTTTTAAACCAAAGAGGAGCGGCGCCAGGTTCTCATGTGGTTCTCTGGGAGCGTGTATGCAGATAAGATGAGTGGTCGCACTAATCCTCTCCTCCCTGTGCAGAGCTGATATCCTCCCTGGAACAGAGACACCACACTGTGTTTGGATGCTGTCAGGGCAGGAAGAGTGAGGAGGGGGAGTACGGGGGCGGACCCTATAGTAGTCACAGCAGATTAAATGGATCCCAGCAGCCAATAGCTGCACGCCTTATAGTGGCAACTGCCCCGCCCCCCACACAACCGTCTCCATCAGATATCCAAGCAGGGGAGCTGAGGAGGGAGTGTCAGAGAGTGGGATGATAATGAGCCATGAATGAGTCATATATTAGGAGTGGGCCACAGTCGGGGGAACGCACGACAGCAGTGGGCCGTTAGAGAGACGGGCTGTTTTCAAATCATGCGCAAAACTGGTCATGACATAACCACAGAAAATAAAGATTTTTTATTTTTTTTTTAATTTGGATCACATTTGAATGAACCCTGTGGAGTAGGTTATACCTTGTGGTCACAAATCAGTCAACTTTTCCTCACAAATCCATCAAATTGTGAGAAAAGGTTATATCTTGTAACTTCAAATCAATCAAAAAGAGACAGAGGATGCAAATCAACCATAAACCTGCATGCATGCCTGTCAAATTAACGTGAAAATGAACCAATAGAAAAAATAAATTAAATAAAATGGAAACAAGATATCAAATAGTGTATAGAACTATTTATATAAGGGTGCAAATTAATCAAATTGAGACAGGAAGGGACATTTTTGGGCTGTAAATTAATGAAATCATGCAGGAATTTTTTTTTTAATCTCCTGGCTACTAATTAATCAAATGAGGGAAAAAAGTTACATCTCAAAGCAAATTTATCAAATTGAGAGAGCAAGTTTTTTTTCTTTCGCTCCCTCCATGGCTGCTCTGGGGCTCAGCACATGAAGCTACAATGATGAAAGAGCTCAAATTTGACCAAAACAGTCAAATTTTGATTCATCAGGAGTTTTACTTTAATGTATTTATGATCACAGATCATGTTGCTGTATCTCATATTATGTAAGGAACTTACATAATGAAAGGCTTTTACAGTATTCACATATAAAGCACTGGTAAATGAAGACTGCAGCAACATGCTGAAATAAAAAAAAATACATTTTAAACAAATATTACACAGTTGATTTGTGTTGCAACTCAGTATTCAGTGTCGCTAGACAGAAATGTATTTCATGCTGTTACACGATTTTAAATTATACGGTAAAAAATTTTAAAAAAGGAGCTGGGAGCCTTTTCTTTCCGTCTGTCTTTGTCTGCTTGTTCTTTTCCTTGAGGTTTACACTGACGCAAGCGTCGTGTTGTGCGTATGCAAATGAAGTATCAAATATAGCATCGCGCTAACAATGTGCCAAAGAACTCGTACTGCAAGTCAAATGTGATTATGCTCCCACGTCTGAGAGCCTGATTCAGCCTCCGCCGTTAATGTTCTCACCTGTATGAAGGCGGGAGGAAACTGTACTGTACAAACTCAGTGGTTCAAGCTTCTGCAGCTCAGCAGGTAGACAGGCCTCAAAATAAGAGTATGAGTGGCAGAAACATGCTTTGAAGATCAGAGCACTTATGCAGAATGGCATCCCAAACTACAGTGTCTGACAGGGACTGGATCATAACACCAAAGACATGAAACGGAGGGCTTCCATCGAAGCTCTCCTCTCGTGCGCTGTGAAAGTCTCGGCTCAGGAGGGTACTTGAAAGTGGTGTAGATAAAAGAGCCTTTCATACGCACTGGTTCATCCTCTCAGACCCTGAGCACTTTACAAGCTGTGCAGTGTAATTGCATGGCCTGCTGTTAAGTGCAGGAGGTGTGTCTGACTCTCAGGATGTGGTTTACTTTGAAAGCAGCTCTAATTGACACTGATTGATTTGCTTGTTTCTAGCAAATGTCCAGTGACGGGACACTCGGGGGATGATGTACACAGTCCAGTATCTTTAACATATCTCAAATGTCCTTCTGTAGCCTATTTAAATATTTGGTCCACACCATAAACAGGTTATTGATGTATTTTCAGTCTCACAGTTGATCCTGATTTGACCTAAAACTCTCACAATCACTCGCTCAGTCTTTAGTCATACTGGTTTGTTTGTTTCCCACCCTCCCACTTCCCTTTTAAGCCATTAAGCAGTTGAAGATATGCTGAGTATTTCTGCTGGGTATAAAGGTTGTTACATAAGGAAATGTTCTAATGCACTGCTGACCCGACAGAGAGACCCATTACAGCAGCATCCGGCACTCTGGTCTGATCGGGATCTCTCACTTCTTAGACGTCTCATTTAATACTTGTTTCAGGTCAGTTACGGTTGTACCAAACTAAATCTGTCATTCTTAACTGAGTGGAAAAAAACACAATCAAACAATGCACATAATTAAAAGACTTCAGCGAGAGGGTGGTGCTGCTGCTGCTGCACCGACCTCATCCTTGAGCAAAGCTGTAGATCATGAAGTTACGTAATGTTACGTAACAAGAACTACATAACCAGAGCAGCACAGTGATGAGCGAGAGCCAGGACATTGAGATATCAAGGCCAAGAAATTAGAGGATTGATGCCTGCACCACTGATGCAGGCGCTCCGTGGCTTTAAACGTGTCAGATCATTACACTTTTGAACCCGATCTTCACGCAAGAGCGGTTTAGCTTTTCAGCTCATTTAAAGTAAAGCAAGTGCTTTCTCCGTGACATGTTCTTGTGCAAATTTTTGTTTTTAAATATTACTTTTTTCCGACGGCAAACAGTTCCATACCTGAATCAAAGCCATGATGTCATCTTTAGAGTGCTGCAGGGGGACATGATTGTTGCAGACCAGCCTTGAAGTGTTTTTTATGGGGTTCCTACATGGGGTTTGCAATTATTGTTGCAAACTTTCATGAGACTTAAACTTTATTTGTCGGCGTGATGAGCACCAGAAATGAACCCCACTTTTAGTGTCAGTGCCATCGGTAAAAGTATTGTAGCGTTCTTCAAATGTTATGTTGTGGAGTTTTGTATTGCGGCCAGTTTGTTGTGTAGGGTCACCATAGGCAGGTTGCCATTTTTTGCATGCCTGGTCAATTTAGTTGGCGGGCCTGGGTTTTTCCGTTTCTGGTACCGAGAGTGTGTTGACAATAAAGGAGACAGTACGGACCAGACTTGCTCCTGTGATTCATTCTATTTACCGTTACACTGGTGTCAGAAGTGTTCTGCGATGTCTTCAGAACGAGAAGTGAAACTCATGATCTCCAGCCTTGAGGCACTTTTGAGGGAGGGTCCCTGGAGAGTTGGTGAAAATGATCCGGAGAGTGCTGCTGCTGGTCGTCCTGACGGAGCTAGTGCGCCCCGACCTTCTGTGCTGTGGCGGGACGAGGGGCAACAGAGGCCCGCTCGCCAAGACCGGGGTGAGAAACGACAGCTTTGCACGGAGGACTTTGCATTAGGCCAGGGGCAGTGTATGGGAGAAGGTACGTGGACGGGGTCCAGTGGACAGAGGCGGGAAGTGATGCTAGACAGCGCGCCGAGGCTGTCTCAGCTGGACCGGGAAGAGAGGAGCCGCTTCCGGGCTAATGAAGTCCCAGCCAAAAGTCAACACATGGGGGCCGCCATAGGACCAGTAAACCAGCCCGTACAGCCTCACGGACAGTCTATGATTAAGCTTCATCGCTACAATGGGGAAGAACCTGCCGACACTTTTCTTTTACAAGTTCAACTGGCTGCACAGATTAATAGATGGTCTGATGAGGAGACAGCCGGACATGTTGCTCTTTCATTAGAGGGGAAGGCATTGCAGATACTGTCAGATCTGCGCCCAGCTGAGCTCCGAGATTGCTTGAAGCTTAAAGGGGCTATCCAGCGTCGATTTGACCGTCACCTTTTTGTAGATGATGCCCGAGACCGGCTAGCAAAGCGCCGTAGAGAGCTGGGAGAAAGCTTAGGTACATACGCTGCAGACCTGCAGAGTTACACTCGCCGTGGGCACCCCGATTTCACCGAGAGTGTCCAGGAGGAGCTCACTGTCTAGGCTTTCCTCCAAGGACTACAACCAGGACGGCTGCGGGAGCACATGCGGTTGTTTTCTCCCTCCACACTTGAAGCTGCACTGAAAGAAGCAGGGCGGGTGGAGCACGTTGTCCTGCTCCAACACCACTAAGTCAACAGCCGGATTTAAACTAGCAGGGGATGGCATCGAGGGGGGGCTACCATGCACTGAAATTACTACCACCCCTAACACATCTATGATGCGCCTTGGCCGCTTGGGACACACTCATGGACTTTATGTGGACTGTGTCATTGAAGGAACCCCATGTCGTGCATTGGTGGATACTGGTTCTACTATTTCCTTAATTAAGCCAGGAACTCTGCCGAGCTCCAGTGGCAAGAGTCCCAAGGGCTGAACATCCACCGACCAGAACATTACAACAGTCACTGGGGACCGGGCAAGGATGTTGGGTACTAGGATGCTGAAGGTTTCTGTGGACCACCTCCAGGTACATCACCAGTTCTGGCTTGTTAACATCCAAGATCCCTGCATTATTGGTCTTGACCTTTTGAGTGAGTGGGGGGCTGTGGTGGATGTGCCCAAAGCCACCCTACTGTTGAACACCGGTACCATAGCTCTTCACCAGTCTTATGATCCTGAGCCATGCCGAGTCGTGAAGCCGCCGAGAGAGCCACCAGCGCCGCAAAAGGAACCGCCAGCGTCGCAGAGAGAGTCGCCAGCGCCGCAGAGAGAGCCGTCGTCGTGGGTGCAGCCGCCAGCGCCGCAGAAGGAGCCACCATCAAGGGTGCAGCCGCTATCCCCGGAAACCAGTGAAGCCATCGCCGACCTCTTTGCTCGGAGTTGCCAGGGACTGGGGACTGAACAGCAATGTCAATTAAAAACACTGTTGGACATGTTTGCTGATGTGTTTGCTGCCAAAGATGAGGACTGTACCCACACCAATCTTGTCCTCCATGACATAGACACTGGGGAGGCCCGTCCTGTACGCCTCCGGCCACGCCGCCTACCCCTTGCCAAGCGGCTAGCAGCACAGGAGAAGATTGAAGAGATGTTGCGAGCGGGCATCATTGAACTGTCCAACAGTCCCTGGGCAGCACCTGTGATTCTCGTTCAGAAAAAGGACGGCACCTGGCGATTCTGTGTGGACTTCCGCAGACTTAATGACATTACTCGCTAAGACTCGTACCCCCTGCCACGCATCGACGATGCCCTGGACTACATCTCTGGCTCATCCTGGTTCAGCTCCCTAGACCTTCGAAGCGGCTACTGGCAGGTGGAGCTGACTCCCGAAGCACGCCCCAAAACAGCTTTTTCCATTGGCCAAGGATTGTGGCAATTCAAGGTCATGCCCTTTGGCTTCTGTAATGCTCCGGCCACCTTTGAGCGGTTAATGGAGAGAGTCCTAGTTGACATCCCTCGGACCCGGTGTGTGGTCTATCTCGATGACCTGCTGGCACATGCTGCAGATTTCGAGAGTGCGCTGAAGAACTTGCAGGATGTTCTCCTGGCTGTCCGCCAAGCTGGGCTCCGCCTCAACCCCAAGAAGTGCCATCTGTTCCGGAGGCAGACCTCCTTCCTTGGTCATGTCGTTAGTGGGGAAGGAGTGTCCACCGATCCAGCAAAGGTGACTGCAGTCCAAGAGTGGCCAACCCCCAAGGACATTGCAGAGCTACGCAGTTTCCTCGGGCTAGCCTCTTATTATCGAAAATTCATCAAGGACTTTGCCTCCATTGCAAGCCCCCTCCACAAGCTGACTCAGAAAGGTCATGTGTTCCAGTGGACAGAGGACTGTGCCGCAGCTTTCAACCATCTGCATGGCGCCCTAGTGAAGGCTCCTGTGTTGGCCTATCCAGACCCAAAGAGGACCTTTTTTGTGGACACTGACGCCAGTAATGTGGGTCTCGGGGCTGTGCTTTCACAGGAGGGGGAGCATGGTGAGCAGGTTGTTGCATACTACAGTTGCTCCCTCAGCAAGCCAGAGAGGAACTATTGCGTCACCCACCGAGAACTGCTGGCGGTTATCTTGGCTGTACGTCATTTCCGGCCTTACTTGTATGGCCAGAGGTTTGTGCTAAGGACTGACCATGCCTCCCTAACCTGGCTGCTGAACTTTAAAGAACCTGAAGGGCAGCTGGCCAGGTGGATAGAGAGTCTACAAGACTATGACTTTGACATCCAGCATCGAGCCGGGCGACTTCATGGTAACGCTGACGCCCTGTCTCATAGACCATGTGAAAAGAGGTGTCGGTTCTGTCAACAAGGAGACGAGGGCCATCTGTGCACCAAGGTAGCGGCACTGCAGTGTTTGGTGGCACCTACCGATCAAGTGACCATCGATCCTCAGCAGCTCCAGCGGGACCAGCAACAGGATCCAGTCCTCTCCCGGGTGTACTCCTGGATGGTGGCAGGACAACGCCCAGACTGGTCAACTGTGTCTGCACTGGATCCTGAAACCAAGGCTCTACATTCACAGTGGCCCAACTTTCATCTCCAGAACGGGCAGCTCTACCGGCGTTGGAGCTCCCCTAATGGACAGCGGGAGATCTTGCAGCTCCTGGTCCCAAAATGTCTGCGGCACAAAGTCCTCCAGTCGGTCCATGGTTCGGTGGGAACTGGGCACTTCGGTGTTACTAAAACTCTATTGCGGCTGCGGCAGAGATTTTACTGGCCGGGGTGCAGGCGCGATGTTGAAATGTTTGTCCACCGGTGTGATTCTTGCACTGCACAGAAAGGCCCCACCCGTCGTTCACACGCCCCATTGCAACAGTACCAAGTGGGGCCACCCATGGAGAGAGTGGGTGTGGACATCTTGGGCCCATTTCCCATCACTGACCAAGGGAACCGATACGTCATTGTGGCTATGGATTATTTCACGAAGTGGCCCGAGGCATACGCAGTTCCAGATCAAAGTGCTGCCACAACTGCCCAGAAATTGGTGGATGAGTTTTTCTGCAGATTTGGAGTTCCAGAGGAACTCCATAGTGATCAGGGACGGAACTTCGAGGCTAAGGTGTTCCAGGAGGTGTGCCAGCGGCTGGGGGTGAAGAAGACCAGGACCACTCCATTGCACCCTCAAAGTGACGGGTTGGTTGAACGCTTCAACCGAACTCTGGCCACACAGCTCGCCATTCTCACCAGCCGTCAGCAGCGGGACTGGGATTGTCACCTCCCTCTGGTCCTTTGGGCGTACAGAACTGCTGTGCAGGAGTCTACGCGGTGTACTCCTGCTGCTATGATGTTCGGTCATGAACTGCGCACCCCGGTGGATCTGGTTTTTGGGTCCCCTCCAATGCCGGAGGTTCAAGGGGAGCCTGGACTAGACTACTTTTTCAACCTAGTTGAGCGCCTGCAGGAGGTCCATGAGCTTTCCCGGGAACACCTAACTAACGCTGGAATCCAACAGAAGAGGGCTTATGACCTCCGCAGTAAGGGACAGGACTTCACTCCCGGCTCCAAAGTGTGGGTCTATAGCCCCATCCGGAAGAAGGGACATTCCCCGAAACTCTCCAGCCACTGGGTGGGGCCTTGTACTGTCCTTGAAAGACTGTCGGATGTGGTGTATAGGGTACGACTGTTGCAAAGGGGCAGGGTGGTAGTTCTCCACAGAGATCGGCTGGCCCCTTACCAACCTTTGGCTCCCCCTGCAGTGCCCCCAGATGATGTGAATCAGTCCTCGTTGAGTCCCTCCCCTGAAACCACCAGCAGGGATCCAGTCCCGCAGCCTCGGTCTCAAAGACAGCGTAGACTTCCACAGCATTTGAGAGACTTTGTTGTGGACGGCTGGATTGCTGGGGACAGCTAATCATGCTAGGTGGGGGCAATGTAGCGTTCTTCAAATGTTATGTTGTGGAGTTTTGTATTGCGGCCAGTTTGTTGTGTAGGGTCACCTTAGGCAGGTTGCCATTTTTTGCATGCCTGGTCAATTTAGTTGGCGGGCCTGGGTTTTTCCGTTTCTGGTACCGAGAGTGTGTTGACAATAAAGGAGACAGTACGGACCAGACTTGCTCCTGTGATTCATTCTATTTACCGTTACAGTATAATTATTCTACGCATGAACCACACATGACTCCAACATCACAACTTGCCTCCATTTGTAATGCTGTTTAGTCAGTTAGTCAGCAAGATAATCTTCACACATCAACACAGCTTTTACGACCCATGTCAGGACCGCGGAGTCATCACAACTAGCTTCATGCTTCCTCTGTTACTGACGCGATGTCCGTGGCAGCCTCTTGTTAGCGCTCGCTATTGTTAAGAGATTTCAATTCTTCCAAATTAATTGGAGGCATTTGGAACAAAACACTGAAGCATTTTAAGTCTGTGTAAGCCACAGGCATTAATCCATTCACTTTGAGACAAGTCAACAGAGCTAACTTGTTTCCATTCCTGCATCATTCTGCACCTCAAGTCTTTGCAAGCCGGGTAAGAGAAATTGTCAGCAGTGAGTAGTCATCAGGCTTTGCCTCCAGTCTGTAAAACTAAATTGAAGGATAAAAAAGCCATGTGGTGTGTAAGAACGAATTTTTGAATAAGAACGTTCCATGAATGAGCCCCAGTGATAATAAAATAGAATTCCAATTATCAGAGCTGTATGGGTGAGCTCAATTTGAATCACATTTACAGAAAACTGCCAGGAAATACCACGAGGCCAAGATGCAGCTCAAATCTTCTTTTTTTTCTTTTTTTTTTGCTGCGCTTGCAAGAAATCTGGAACAAATTACACCATATTTTATGGGGGGGGGGGGGTGGAAATAAATTACCTGCATGTGGCTGGAACAGTCTGCGCTTTGACATTGATGTATGGCGAGCTGCTATCATGGTTTGCTATTCAAAAGCAAGGTCGCAACATGGGTAGGACACTCTTTACAATTCATAGTGTGTTGTTAGAGCCTCAGATGTGGATTCATTCCAGAATGTGACACAGGAGATAAATATCTACATAAGTATGTTACAGACGTCGATTTAAATAGCAGAACATTTGTGCACAGAACCGCTACTGATAGACTGCTTTGTTCTGGCATGTAATAGTGAACTGCTCCCTCTGAAAAATCTAGTGGTAGACTGTGTTCTAGTTAGTGGTAGAAGCTGGATGTAGGAATTCTGGTATCATGCTACCGTCATCATGATAAACAATTTGGTTGCAATGGAACTGCCCACCAGGAAAACCTGGGCTTTACATGGACTGAGACATTGTGCTAATGTGTGTGAGTGTGTGTGTGTGTGTGTGTGTGTGTGCGCGCGTGTGTGTGTGTTTAATGTGATCTCAATGAGACTTTTTTAAATTTAAGGTTTATCTCAGTTTGTCAGTCTATGGAGTGTGCCACTCCCCCAACGGCAGTCAGAGTAAAAGCGCTCTTAGCATGATGAATGGCTCATTGTGGGGTGGCTGGTTTTGGATAGAGGGTGATGATAACGGGGAAGGCTGATGTCGTTAATGCCGGAGCTGTTTAGTCATTATTTAGCTGTTTTAAAGGAATGCAAAAAGAATGCAGGAAAATAAAATTGGCTCCATTACTTTTCTATCGACGCCTGAATTCCCCAAAAGTTACTATGAACATCAAGTTCTGCTCTGTCTGCTCATTGAATAGTGACGCTGACATTTTTTTGACATTTACTGCCTTTAAGATGTCATGTCATCAGACAAGTTATTCACTGTCATTCAGTTTCATCAATTGGGGCTGCAGGATTAAATCGTATTGCAGTCACTATATGATTAATAATATAAGCAGGTATGTTGATTTTTACATAATTAGTTTGATTTTTTTACTGAAAATAAACCCTTAAAATGACGGTGATATTTTTGTGGGGATCTGTGTCAAACAAAGATGTTGTCTTACATTGGTAGACTATGACATGCAGGCAGGACAGCACCACAATATTGAAGTTATATGGTATTTTGACATACAATTAGCCTTCAACAAATATTGCACCTTCCTAGGATGTGAGCACTGCAATGAGTCAAAATGTGATTTTGATTGACTTTGGATTAATTGTGCAGCCCTTGCGTCAAGTGTTTAGGTGGGTTTCACATCTCAATTTACATCTAAAATTTCAAAATTCCATTTTTGATGTTGACGTCTCATCTGAAGGTGATGAACGCATGGATGAGGGTTTCTGCTGATGGGTGGGAAAGAGATGCAGACATGCAGGAAATGCTTTTTTGAACTCAACAGCTAACTTACAGGAAAAAAAACAACATTCAGCGTCTTCATGATATCAAAGTAGATGCAGGCCCTGATCTGACACACTTGACACTATGATTACCTGACATGACCACAGGTTTGGGATAACTTGAGGTCCCAAAGTTGGATAACTTTTGGATGAAGTAGAATGTGAAATATTTATGTATGTTTCCTCCCCAACTTGGAACAGCCAACACTCACATATAAAAGACACGTCGCCAGCTCTGAAACTCACCAGCCTCACACCTCTTAACTCTGTCAGACATGTTCATGGTAAACTAGGAGGAACTAACAATTAAAAAAAAGACCAGGAGGAGAAAAGAGAGGAGGAGGAAGAGGAGGAGGAGGAGGGGCATTCATAACAGCAGCAAACCAAGACTGAGCAGCTGCATATCTTAAAAGACAGCAGAAATGTGAAGAATCGGCAGCTAGAATGTGACTGAGCATGTGTGAGAATGATTAGGGGTGTCACATCGGACGATACACCTGAGTGCAATATACAGAATATGGTCTTTCCCTTACGAACGGTTGCTTCACTTGATTTTACTACTACACAGATCGCCCAGTGTCCGTTAGTCCTCAGTTGCAGCTCACTTCTCTCTCCTAAATTTGACAAAAGAAACTAAAAAGGGGACTGAGAATGGTGAGAAACACAAATTTCACACCAAGCTATCCAACAGTACCCTGAAAAAAGGAAAAGCTGGCAAAATTCAAGGCAACTTACTGCTGTTTCAGTTTTGAGGCCAACTAAAACTAACTTTTGAATAAAACCACAAAAGACTGTGCCAGCTAATTAACTTTGTTCAGACAATTCAACCACCTTTCCCATTTATTAAAAATGAGAATTTACAATTTACAATTCCGAATAAGTGTTTCGCCAGCTAATTCAAATGTATTATTTCAAGTTCAAATTGGAAATCTTTTAAAGATGAAAGACGATCTGAACAAAAGATAATTAGTTAGGGCAGCATGGCTCAGAGGTAGAGTGGCCATCGAGCAACCTAAGGGTTGCTGGTTCAATCCCCACTTCCCCTGGTGACTGTATTGAAGTGCCCTTGAGCAAGATAGTAAACCCCCTAAGTGCTCCTGATGAGTAGGTTGGCCTTGTGTGGAAGCCTCTCTCAATGCTAGCGAAGGCGATGACACTTACAGTAGGTAAAAAGGTGCTAAATAAGAATGAGTAAATTTACTGGGAGTTGGCACGACTGTAGACTTCAAATCTCAGGAGTTGACCTGAAAATTCTAAAATCTGGCGCAGTGAGTTGACTTGAAATTTTGAGTTTCCTCCCATCGTGTCATTTGAACAGTGCAATGCCCCGCAGAAGCAACTCGTTCAGTTGTGCGATATTTCACGCGTACATGTTGACCGCTGACTTGACGCAAACGTCAAACATCTTGCAGTCAGGCGGGAGATTTTCAAATGTGAGCTACAGCTTGTGTTCCAGTGTAGTGTTGTATACCTAATCAAATTACTCATACATCAGCACCTCTAAAATATCTATTAACATTACCTCCTCATGGGAGCAGTCAGCTAATTTCAGCAGCAGCGTATAAAGGATGTCCACTGGCTCAGAAACATTGTTCTCATGGGAACCTGGCGCTCTAAACAGATGCTGTTATTCAACAGCGGGTGAAACATAATCAGATGCAATATGGTCAGCACTCCACAGGTTTGTGTCGTCCTCTGCCAGAGCAGACAGTGAGCAGATTTCTGATCACAAAGTCATGCCCTGCTGCCAAGACATGAGTCTGGACCACCTGTCTCCAAATGCAGCAACACGAAGCTCGAGAGGCAGACATTTTTACACTTAAACACACATTTTTACACTTTTATAACATGATTCTCTACTACCAGTCTCATTGACAGTCCACCTCCATCACCACCAGTGTCAGGACTCCCTGATGGGGGTTTCTAGCTCACAACTGCTCTGGGATGATCCTCATGGAGTCTAAGTGCTTGTAATTTAAGTATAGTTTCTGGATATTAATAAAAAATAATGTTTCTCTTTAAATGTGTCTTGTGATTGAAGTACGTTTGTTTCCTAAATTCAAGATTGTTTGGCTAGTGAGCTCTTGTGTCCTGCCCTGGCATGCTGTTACTTATACATCCATCTATTTTCTATACTACTTATCTGTTGAGGGTTGCGGGGGTGGGGGGGGGGGGGTAGATCCTATATCAGCTGACACTGGGTGAGAGGCGGAGTGCACCCTGGAGAACGGGTGGCTGTTAATTATTGTGAGTTGAAAAAATGGTTCTGTCAAAATGCGAGCACAATTCTTAAATGTTGCTTTAATAAATGACTACAGATGAGGGTGACAGAAGACACCCAGAAACACAAGAATCCTAACATTTTCATCACTGAGTGCTGGTTGATCTTTTTATTAGCATTTTGTGCTAATATGCTGTAACATCGTATTAATCTGACTCATTATGCTGTCTGGCTGGAACGACATGGCTTAACACAGGCTTTTGTATCCAAGTTTAATGAGTTTGTCCATGTTCTCAGTTCAAATTTGCTAGTTTAGAGGGAGGTTCTTTCGTGTTAGCGTTTATGACCCATCCGTGTTCCAGTACACTGCAGCTTTTTTATAAGATTACACTGACGAGTCCGCAGTGATGACAAGAACTGTGCGCAGTTTTCAAGATATTTCATTGAATTCATTTATTCATTCCTTTATTCATTCATACATCGACTGTCCCAGAGTTTGCTAAATTTAATCTGCAGTCCCTGGGAATCTGAGGAGGATTATGGCATCAAATGTTAACATGCCAACATACAGTTGGTACGTAGGTGTAAAACTGAAACAAAAGTGAATAAATCTAACCATCCATCTAGCAGTGGTAAAATGACTGAGACCGTCTGTTGCATAAACAACAAGCCAAGAGAAGTAAATGTGTGTACATGTATTTATATCTGTCCAGAGGCCATTTGGCTGGAGGCAGCTTCAAAATCTGCAGAACATGAATATCAAATCCTTCAAAATTAGGCAAACCGAGGGAGCACTGAACATCTGGCCAACCATTGTGAGTGTGTGTGTGTGTGTGTGTGTGTGTGTGTGTGTTAGGATAACAAAGACAGATACAGAGAAGACTGTAATATTATTATATGGTTTTGTCTTTCTGTACATTTTTGCCCAAATAAAAACCTTACATAATAACCCAGAATAAAACATTACACAACAACATACTCACGATAATGATTGTAATCTGCTGAGATTTACGAACAGAGTTGCTTTTGTTTTTAACTGCTGAGGTTGAACTGTACTCCACCACCACCCCCACCACCATGGTTATTCAACCTCATTTATGAGTTCCCTCAGTTGTGAGAAAACATCACACGCTGCAGAATAAAGGGAAAGTTTGCCGCAGAGGTAATTCAGCAGCAGAGCTTGCCCTGAACCATTCTCCTCCACTCTCTTTTCAAAGCAATGTGAAGTCACCAGTTTGTACATGATGTCTTCCTGCGCCGGAGAGCAAGGACAGTCTCCTTCATTGTCTTGCCGCCTCACTTGCCTCTGGCTTGCTGTCCGTTTTCCCTCCACAGACCCTCTGAGAGTCTGAGCTCATTTGCAATTCTTTCATCCATCAGATGCGTAAACAACTTGAGCTCACAGTAATAATGGACCAGTGTTAAAGTTTAAGTCAATGAATATGCAACAGACTGTTGTTATCTAACTGGTCTCCAGCTCTGTCACTCCCTCAGCCCCATCATGGCCTGCTAGTATTACATCATATAAAAATACTCTTGATCTTAAAAGCGATGTCCGCTGATGATGAAGTTTTTGTGTCAAAATGATTGATAGGGAGCCATCCATCCATTTTCTACCGTTTATCCTGTTAAGGGTTGCGGGGGGGCTGGAGCCTATCCCAGCAGCCTTCGGGTGAGAGGCGGGGTTCACCCTGGACAGGTCACCAGTCCATCACAGGACCAACACATAGAGACAGACAACCATTCACACTCACAGCCACACCTACAGTCAATTTAGAGTATCAATCAGCCTCGTCCTCTCTTGATGTCTTTGGACTGTGGGAGGAAGCTGGAGTACCAGAGAGAACCCACACAGGAACAGGGAGAGCATGCAGACTCACACAGAAAGATCCCGTGCCCGAGCCGGGACTTGAACCTGGAACCTTCTTGGTGTGAGGCAACAGTGCTGACCACTGCGGCTGGTGGTTGATTCATTGGCACCATCAAAAGCTTAAGATGTCTTAAATGTAGGACTCACACAGAAAGATACCGTGCTGGAGCCGGGAACCTTCTTGCTGTGAGGCGACAGTGCTAACCACTGCACCACCATGCCACCCCTCACTCAGAACTGGAATGATTATTTATATATATATATATATATATATAAATATATATAAACTATTAAACATTCAACCCAAAAACATGCAAAAAAATAATGGCCTAGAAGGAAGTCGGTAGT
Source organism: Aulostomus chinensis (assembly GCF_037954235.1). Taxonomy (NCBI): domain Eukaryota; kingdom Metazoa; phylum Chordata; class Actinopteri; order Syngnathiformes; family Aulostomidae; genus Aulostomus; species Aulostomus chinensis. The sequence continues at coordinate 18,544,622 of NC_141331.1, read as the reverse complement.
TTCATTAAATTTTAAGGCTTTGTCCTCATTCTGATGCAAAGGCACTGAAAAGGCAGCAATGAAGTAGAGACCACTTTTCATCTTAGCCCATGTTACACACAGATTCTATCATAATACAGTCAACAACTATTCCCTGCTACACTGGTTTTGTTCAGTGACACTGAATCAAACAAAACCACTATTGGGTGTGGAGCTAGAATGCAGCTGATCTTTTTTTTTTTTTAACCCAAAACAAGTTATGTCTGCTTCACCCAAAAAATAAAGCATTTCCGTCAAGGGGCCTACAAGCTATCCTCAGACAATTGCAAGAGCAACAATTCAAAGTTTCCAGCCATATCACCTGTTACTTTTTTATATTTTCAGCAAATGTCATCAAAATCCATCCACTTGCTGTTGAGATATTCTGTTAACAAACACGCGCTTGTAGTCACATGACCTCCTTGGGGAGGTAATAACCTCGAGCCCAACAGCAAGATGCTCATGGATGCTCAAGAGGAAACACAATTCTAACAGAAGGGACATTATTTAATGAGGAAACAGACCTCAACACAACAGGGCCGTGTAAACAACATCGTGCACCGTTGTACATGTTGTGTACAGAGCAACCCAGCAGGATGACAACAACAATCTCACTTTGAAGAATCCGTGTAAAAGAGGTTTTTGAGTCCTTCTTGGATCATTCGTGCACCCCTCTCCTCATCTCACGTTCAGTGTTCTCAGATACAGCATTTGCACAGACCACTGAGGGAGAGCAAGAAAGGCTCAGGTTGTCAGGGCCACCTTGTGATCCGGACTCAGGGATTGTGGATAAAGTCTCCCTAATCCCACATTATTGCTTCCTTGTCTAGGGAACAGTAGCAATTTTAGATTTTACCCACAATGGAATGGCAATATAGTTTGTTTTGACAGACATGTAATAAAACGTGAATGAGTCACCACGTCATACCTGGACTGCTCCCAATCACTGGTGTACCAGAGGTGCATGTTCACACTGGGGCTGTCAGAAGTGAGTAAGGATAACACAATGAACGACTGTGTGTGTTCTACTTCTGTGATTAATGAATCAGTTACTTCAGGGTGAATGAGCGATATAGCTTATCGCTTAGTTCCTGGTTCAAGTGAAATTAATTTTTTAAATACATAAAAAGCCAGAACCACAAATTACAGTTACCTTAAGATGCATTTCAATCCGTACATAGAAAAGCACCTTCTGTCACTGAGAAATAAGCAACCCAAAGAAATTTGTCAGAAACCTCAGGGAGAACAATTAAAGAGGGATGTGTCTCACAGGATGCTACAAATAAATAGCAGAACAAGAATAAACAACATATGATGACAGGTATTTTTGATAGATGTAAATAATAACATACAGCACATGAGATGGATCCTGGTGTTGAGCAACTTTAGATGTCACCGAGTGAGCCTCAAGGATATATGTCCTTGACAAGAGGGTCAAAAGATGTCATGAGCAATGATAGAGCAAAGAAACGCACAGAAAATCACAAGATAAATACATCGGTTTTTACACAAAATATAGCACGCGGTCTCCTCTCAATCATGGTAATGTGGGAGGGGTCAGACCTCGTTAAAACAGAGAGGGACTTAAACAGCTCAAGGAGATGTGGGGAAAAAAACATTACAGTTAGAGAGAAAAGAAGCAGCAATATGGAGGTTTGCAATTTTATTCTTTTTAGCAGAGCAAAAGTAGACTAGGATTCCAAGTATATTCATAGAATCAACCACCAGCCGCCATGGTGACCTCATTTAAATCAAATTTATATAATATATGTTAGGAAATGGGCAGCATGGTGGTGCAGTGGTCAGCGCTGTCGCCTCACAGCAAGAAGTTGCCGGGTTCAAGTCCCGGCTCGGGCACGGGATCTTTCTGTGTGGAGTCTCCATGTTCTCCCTGTTCCTGTGTGGGTTCTCTCTGGTACTCCAGCTTCCTCCCACAGTCCAAAGACATCAAGAGGGGACGAGGCTGATTGATACTCTAAATTGACCGTAGGTGTGACTGTGAGTGTGAATGGTTGTCTGTCTCTATGTGTTGGCCCTGTGATGGACTGGTGACCTGTCCAGGGTTAACCCCGCCTCTCGACCGAAGGCTGCTGGGATAGGCTCCACCCCCCCGCGACGCTTAACAGGATAAACGGTAGAAAATGGATGGAACTAAAGGGCACTCTGAGCTTGCAAACCTTCACCAAGGTAAACTCAGCCAGACTGCATTTAACATCCATCCATCCATTTTCTAGCGCTTATCCTGTTAAGGGTCACGGGTGGGGGGCTGGAGCCTATTCAAGCAGCCTTCAGGCGTGAGGTGGGGTTCACCCTGGATGGGTCACCCATCCCAGGGCCAACACATAGAGACAGACAACCATTCACACTCACAGTCACACCTACGGTCAATTTAGAGTATCAATCAGCCTCGTCCCCTCTTGATGTCTTTGGACTGTGGGAGGAAGCTGGAGTACCAGAGAGAACCCACACAGGAACAGGGAGAACATGCAGACTCCACACAGAAAGATCCCGTGCCCGAGACGGGACTTGAACCTGGAACCTTCTTGCTGTTAGGCGACAGCGCTGACCACTGCACCACCGTGCTGCCCAGTTCCTGACATATATTATATAAATTTGATTTAAATGAGGTCACCATGGCGGCTGGTGGTTGATTCATTGGCACCATCAAAAGCTTAAAACTGGAAAAATAATCTTTTGCGATTGTCCAACTGTATCCGGAATGTCTGGAGGGAATGCTGGAGACTCAAGGATGGAAAGAAAGATTTTGACGGTCAAAGTTCAAATGTCACCTCATAGACAAGGCACATCTCTGTAATATCTCGATGGAATTTCTCCAGATGTACCACAAACGTCCACTGGGACTCAAGAATGAACTTTAAAGATTTAGGAGATCAAAGGTCACTCTTGCATCCCATGAAGACACTTCTCTCATTAATTTGATATGTAACATCTTTAAGGGAATTTTGTCAAATTTGATGTCGGTGGTCAAAGGACAGTCTCACTGTGACAGAAACAGAGGCTATGCAGAATTTCTGATTCAATTTCCTCCCTTGACCTTAGATACACCCTCTGTTAAGTTTTGTGAATATTGGCCTTCTAGTTGTAACATAATCCTGCTGACAGACAGACAACGTCACTGAAAACAAGATGGATTAATTACTTCCCTGTATCTCTCCACACACACACACACATATCTACAAAAAAAAAGATGCTTTCATGGGGGTGAGGTGACTTCAAAGCAACAAAAAAAAAAATCCCATCTTAAAGCATCAACAGTAATTAGCCATCACTTCATTTAATGAGCGAATGTTAGAACACTGATTAGCTTGTCTTTGTTGTCTTGATTAATTCACTGGCTGGTGTGACAACAAGCAGCTGCAAGTCTGCTAATCAGTGACACCAATCATCCCAACACACTCGTCACCACTGAGAGGGAAACGTGTACACAAAACTATCAATCAGAGCAAGACGTTTCACACGTACCAGAAACTGCACAAAGACACTGGATCGCACGCTTAAAACTCCACAATAAAGAAACAAGACGCTGGATTTAATAAACGGTGTGCATATTTTTGTATTCAAATTAATATATTTCATGAAATATTCCAAACAATAAAAAAAAATTAGCATTTGTGCCAACAAAAACAAAAAAAATCTCATGAGCTGTTAAGAAAACGGAGTCTTTGAAACGTTATTTTTTGCAAGCATGGTACATGTTCTGAAGTTTATGTTGCTGGGATGACTTCATGCCGGCTGATTTAATTAACAAAGCTGAGAGAACAGGCGCAGTTTCTTATCGGAACGATCGACAGCGATTAACTGATGGAAATCTCCACAAATAAAGCAGATCGCTACTGTATTTGTAAAATTTGTGTAATTAAGATGATCAATTTGCTTGTCAGTTGTAACACTTTCTTATTGTGAGACTTCATAATGTAGTTTTCTGGAGCGTTTTTAAAGGGGCTGTTAACCACACATGAGACGCATGAATTGTGACGCGTATTTTCAATTGATAAGAGCGTTTAAGAGAAGTGGCGTCCATTTAGTCATTAAAATGTAACGAAGCTGCACTGAATCTCCATATTTCAAAGACAAACTGAGCCGAGCGGCATTGGGAGCATCACTCCTACCTGACAGTACAAACACCAGTGACTGATGAACTCTGTTTGCTTGTCTTGACTTTTGACCTCATCGGATTTCACTGGTGATTAGACTTAATTCAACTGATGCTCTTGTACACCATGTGGGTAAAGGCACCATTATTGGATTAAGATTGTATTTGTTTAAAAAAAGACAATAATGTAGTTAAATTCCTATGAAGTCCCTCAAACAGCAGGGTCCTGTGGTTGTCGCTTCATAAACAATTTCTGAAATCCACTCTGTTCCTCAAACAGCTCCGTGCTGGGAGTCATAACTCGGCACAGCAGAGCCGAGGCCTTAACCGTCTCTGCAGTCTTGTCAGATGCACAGGAAACCTCGATAAAACAGTTTATGAGCACAAGAAGCACAAGACAGAATTTAACACAGCCAATGAAAGCAGTGACCTCACGGTCCCTGGTGTCATCTGATAAACCGCAGTAATCGTGTCGTCCTTCATGTGTGATGAGAAGTGCCCTCATTAGCTCATGCTGCTCTGAAATATTTGATAGTTAAATCCCGGGTTAGCAGCCTCTTCTGTAATCCCATTAAGTTCTCCTGGCTCAGCTCCCACCTAAGCGTTGGAGGAAACGGCTGTGAGACCATGCAGCCGCTCACAGACACAGAACTAATTGTGTCAAACTGTGTGAATCTTGAACGCATTTTCAAAGTCCACATAATTATTGAAATCCACATCAGGGCGACACTGTTTTAAAACCATTTAGAAGATTTACGGAAATCCTATTAAAGGGTAACTGACTTGAGTTGGTGCTGCAGACGCCGGAATATTTTGGGACAAAAAAAGGACACTTTTTTGAGTCTCCAGATGAATGAAGTAATAAAGTAAAAGCACAGTCATTTGAGGGGAGAATGACTGATTGAAAGCACGTGTCATGTTGTTTTGTTGTCTGAGTGGTAGAGAGACACACATGCAGCAATAGCAGCGTGTGGTGTAGGACGTGATGGAGGCTGTTTTGATGTATTGATGTTAAATCAGTGTAACATTCAGATAACCTGGGGGGGGGGGGGGCAGGGGGGGGTACCATTAGCATAGCTGAAGATGCAACAGAGCAGATTCTTTCATTTGGCACATACCAGTGTTTAAAAAGGCCATAACTCTTGAAAAAAATAATTTAAACTTGAAAACAGTGCCGCCATCATAAATTTTATGTTTCATTTTACTCTTACGATGATCTAATGATTCTAATTAGTGGTGTAAACAGATTGGAGAGGACCAATGAACCATCAGTGACTTTTGCATATATACAGTCGTAGTAGTCCTCCACTCCAGTCAAAAAATGACCAAATTTGATCAGTTGGACTAAATTTAGGGGCGGCACGGTGGTGAGGTGGTCAGCACTATCGAGAGAAGTGTCTTAATGGGATGTAAGAGTGACCTTTGATCTCCTAAATCTTTAAAGTTCATTCTTGAGTCCCAGTGGACGTTTGTGGTACATCTGGAGAAATTCCATCGAGATATTACAGAGATGTGCCTTGTCTATGAGGTGACATTTGAACTTTGTCCGTCAAAATCTTTCTTTCCATCCTTGAGTCTCCAGCATTCCCTCCAGACATTCCGGATACAGTTGGACAATCGCAAAAGATTATTTTTCCAGTTTTAAGCTTTTGATGGTGCCAATGAATCAACCACCAGCCGCCATGGTGACCTCATTTAAATCAAATTTATATAATATATGTCAGGAACTGGGCAGCACGGTGGTGCAGTGGTCAGCGCTGTCGCCTAACAGCAAGAAGGTTCCAGGTTCAAGTCCTGTCTCCAGCACGGTATCTTTCTGTGTGAGTCTGCATGTTCTCCCTGTTCCTATGTGGGTTCTCTCTGGTACTCCAGCTTCCTCCCACAGTCCAAAGACATCAAGAGGGGACGAGGCTGATTGATACTCTAAATTGACCGTAGGTGTGACTGTGAGAGTGAATGGTTGTCTGTCTCTATGTGTTGGTCCTTTGATGGACTGGTGACCTGTCCAGGGTGAACCCCGCCTCTCACCTGAAGGCTGCTGGGATAGGCTCCACCCCCCTGCAACCCTTAACAGGATAAATGGATGGATGGATGGATTAAACTTCTAAATCATGTCCTATGACCTGTCAAACATGTAAAAACATCATTCACAACAAATATCGTTTGAAATAAGTCAGATATCCCCAAATAATAGGTAACATACACAACATTTTATTTAGTAGCTCCATCCATCCTCTCTTCCATCATTTAGACTTTACAACAATGTTGAGCCAGGCTTGAACTTGGAGGGATAGTGGTTGAATCGCTTTCAGATTTACACACATTTGGGACACACGCATTGTTACAGTGGTGAGAGGAGGAAGCCGCTGAACGTGCAGTGGTTATTTCCATTGTCAAAGAGAGCCTGCCCAGCTGGGAGAACCAGGTAAACCTGATCTCCTGCCAACAGCTCCAATACCAAAGTTTTGGTGAAGTAGTTATGATAGTTATCATTCCGCTTCACATTATACAGGAGCCTTTGGTTGTTCTTGAACATGTAGACACCCATGTAACCTGGACGCACGCCGCCCGCAGTGAAGTGGAAAACATAGATCCCTTTAACTGGTGCTGTAAAGAAACCTGTGGTAGGAGTGAAACACGAGCATGATTGTCAGCATTGTTTCGAATCTTCAGATTGATGGTGACGACTGTGCGCCTCCTTACCGTTCAGTGGACTGTAAGCTTTGCCGATGTTGGTGTAGACGTTGATGTATTTCAGGTTGACGTCTGTGTCGTAGGGTCCAACGTCAGTCGAACTGGTCAGAGCCGCGTAAAAGGCCACCTTTGAATTACCGGCTGAAATAGCGAGATGAGAGATGTAGGTCATGAGTGCGAAAAGCATGTCAATGAAATACACGCGTGTTGTCAAGCACATCCGTGAATCACCTGCACTTTGTGTCTCTAGCTGAAGAATCCTGGACTCGCTGCTTCCCAGTCTGGTTTGAAAGTCTGGAATTAAATTCAGTCAATTAGTTTGTCTCAACTTGTATATCAAACTAGCAGTACAGTTCCCAAGGAGGCTATACTGTAAGTCTGTACTGAAGAATGATTTGAAGCCATGCAGGTGAGGCTAGGCAATGACAGCATGGATGCAAGCGAGGCGCTTCCAAGTTGTTTCTTTTCGTGAACCCCGTCTGAAGACAGCAGCAGCCTTAACAACTCTATCTTCATCAGTTCCAGGTCTCTTTCACACTGTCCAAAAACCCACTAACATCTGGTTTTAGTGACGCGAACACAAAACCCAGGAGAAACTGGTCATTTGTAATGTGTTTCTGGTGCTTCCAATTTCTGACTAACATTTTAGGAGACGTCGGGGCTCCACTATCATCAATGTTTAATACAGAGGCATGAAACTGTGCTGCCTTCACTGGTAAGTTCACCTACTTTTTGTCATCTCAGCCGCAGTTGCGATCCACCTGCGTCAGAGGCGCTCTAACGTCACACTGAAGAACTTCATTTCCTCGCCCTCTTGCAATGAAGAGGGTTTTCTACTGTAGTTTGAAAGACTGGTGTGTGGAGGGGTGTGTGCGGTGGGCAATGGTGTAAGTAAACACAGGCAAGTCTGCAAAGCTTAAGTGCAACATTCACATCAAAATTCCTACTTGAAGCTGCCATTTGCCTCTCTCCCTGGCTGACGCCTCAACCTTCCGTCATCACATTAATGACTTCAGCCATCAAGCTTAGCGTTCAGTGTGAAATGACCATTTGCCTCCTTCACTCCATAATGACCAAGACGTAATTCAGACAGCCACATGAGGATGCCATTAACCATAATCTACCTTTTAATGTCCTCATTAGACAATTTAAAAGCATTTTTTGGAGTCATTTTAGCCTTCGCTTGATAGCGATGAGACGCAGGAATCGGAATCATTTGGAATCTGGCCGCATCAACGATCTAATATTATGTTCTAATGTATTCTGAGAGACATGGAATCTCTCCATCTTTCAACTTTAAGCCTACAGGGTGACACTTTTGCCTCCGTCTTCTGGCAGTCAGTTATTACAAACGCGCTCATAACGCAGGCTCCGCCGTAGCCTCCCCACAGAAACTGATGCAGCTGTAAAACTTTAGATAAATGTTCTTGTTTTCAAGACTCAGTCATGTGCAATTTTAATTCTGTCGCTACGTGAAATGATTACTCATTAACACAATGTTATCAAAAATGAGCACAAACCGTAAGCCATTATTTTTTGACAGTGAGTTACCTGCGTTGTTTCTTTCAAGGTCACTTGTTTTGCTCTCGGTTGCGGTCAGCCGAGCATCCAACGATATCAGTTCTGCAGTTTGTTCTAGAACATAGAGGACCGTTGATTTATTGATTTTGAAATATGCATTTGATTTCAAGTCATTTGTATTTTCACGCTCTGTCTTAACCACACAAAGATGTTCCCACCCTTTATCTTACGAACTGGTGTCTGCAGAAATTAGAGAGCTCCTGTCAAATATTTGTAGCTTGAACCTGCTGGAGACTAACAACAGCAGTACTACGGTACTTTGTGTAATTCATACATCTCAATTAAAAGTGTTCGTTGGATTATTAAGCATACGGCTGGATAAAAACAAGATTTGGACTCAAGTGGGTGATATATTTGAGAGTTTGTAGAGGCGTTTTGGACAGTTTTAATGATGGTAATCTTCAGTCTCCTTTTGCTCCATGCTAAAAACATGGCTGCTGTTTTCTGACCCCTGGAGTGTCAGAAGAAATGTAAAGGGAAGAAATGTAAGGGGACCAGGGTACCAGCGTAGTTTCTCTGCAGCTGCTCCACTTGCGTTTGGGTGGTGGTTAGCTGGGCTTGCAGCTCACCCACCTGCTGCTGGCTCTCCCTCAGTCTGACCTCCGTGCTTCTCAGCTCCACCTTCAGCTCCACCACCATGTCTCTCAGTTCCCTCAGCTCCCCCCAGATATCAGGAGCTGTTTGCTTCTCATCCTCATGCGGCTCCCCCTGCACCGCCGGTCCACACAGACCAAACAGCAACAGCAGCCGTGCAGCAGTCACCCTCATTGTTGAATACACGTCTTCACTGGAGTGGCAGAGTGTGTTTTATAGTCACCAAACTCCAACCAACACTCTGTGAGAAAAACAACAAGTGTTCTTGTTTGATAGGGAAAAGTTTAAAGACCTCGGTGCCACTGAGAAAATAGAAGCTGCTGCTGGTTAATGAGTCACCTCTAGTATTGATAAGGAATTTCATCTGGTGTCCTCTGATGAACTGTCTTGGTTTTCATCCTCATAATTCATCTGTAAGGTTCAGACCTGGTCGGACCCCAGGGCCTTGAGTGAACCTGTGCTGTCTTCCATAATTCTTTCATAATTGTAAATTTGTTGTTCGAACACCTACTGACAGTAAAGCTGACACTCACGGCGCCAGCGTTGTCTATATGCGTAGCTGTGTTTGGACTACGTGAAGGTCACATCTGTGCAGAATGTTCTAATTCAGTGTTACTGGTAGTGCCTGGCATTATGAGGACGTCTGTTTACGAGGGGTCGGACGCAGATGTTGTGGAGGAGCTGACTCAACCTCATCTCACCGCCAACTTTGTACTTCTGTCAGGGACGTCCAGTAAAGAGTCCAGTGTGAGCCATCAGTCCCCAGCCTGATTCTCTCTCTCTCTCTCTCTCACACACACACACACACATATTTAAACCTAAACTTAACCAGAACCTGATTCTAACCTCGACCTTGACACCAAGTCTTGACCTTCCAATTACCCTTTGAAGATGTGAGGACCGGCTGAAATGTACTCACTTCCCAAAAATGTCCTCACTCTGTCGGTTAAATACATATTCTGTTCCTCACTATGTAGCAAGTACAAGAGCACACACACACACACTCAGAGTTATTCGCTCACAACTGACCCACATTTTAACACTGTTCCTGCACAAGTACAGTTACCTCCTCCCTCTTTTCCTCAGACCTCTCTCTTATTTACCATTTCGGCCTCACAACACCGTACGTATCACAATATATGGGTCACTGTACGACTTCATCACAGTTTATTGCAATACTCCACATAAATCACTGAAAATGTCAAAACTACAGCAGAAAATATGGGGTGCAGTGCCTCACCTGGGTGGTCTGATTTTATTTCTCACATTATAATAAGAACTCACCAGACAAATGAAGTCAAAGATCAAAAACAATTAGGTATCAATACTAGAGACTGGAGTATTGATGCAATATCGGGGGGGGGGGGGGGGAGCAATGTATTGCTGTATGGAGTTTATTCCACAGTCCAGGTCATTACATGTAGTTCCTTCTTTAGAGTGTATTACAGTCCATTAGCATCCACTGCTAGAACACCGTGGCTCTGCTTGTGCCTCATCAGCTGAATTAGCACCGCTCTCAAAGTTGTTTATCGTGTGTTTGATTGGTTTTTATGTTTGTTTGATTTGTTGTTGTTTTTTTCATTTTTGTGTTAATAAATGATTAGATATCACTATATCGTTACTATCGGTCATTATTCGTTGTTATTATTGTAGAAATCTCTTTGGGAGGTAGGGAGGCTAATCTTAATATCAGGTTAAAGGTGGGATGGATTATGTAAAAACCTCATTATCCTCCTTAACGATGGCATTATTCTATATGTACTAATAAGATGACCATGACAACAATGATGCTATTTTTCAATAACAGTATTCGGAATTAAGAAGAATTATCAATATTTTTTCATTCTAATAACAAATTATGACACGCGTGATCTCAAGATGGATGTCAAGCTGCTCACTCTGCTCATGGCATCAAACAGCAAACTAAAACCTCCCTCCGCCCTGTTGGATGACCAAATGTTAGTTGAATAAACACTGAGCCGGATTCAAATATTGAATCCTTGAATCGTCATAAAACCCGAAGAGTTATTTTTCGTATTTTTTTTTATCTGCGTGCCGGCTCCATCAGAGTGTGTGTACGATATCTCCCATCATGAGATGATCGACGGGGTAATGAAGAAGCTAATGAGCGGGCTCAAGATGGCTGCGGAGCCAATAAATCAACACAACTGTGCTTACAATGATACAGGAGCAATCAGTAACACTGGTCAGTGCGCCGAGGGCTGTGGGGGGGGGGGGGGGCATCAGGAACTGGAGAGCGGGGGAGGGGTACAGCCGTGGTGGTCGACATTGTCATGCAAGTCAATGTCACCAGCGCACTGAGGATGTTTTATGGCCTCTGAACGGTTTTATATGCAGAAGGCGGAATGAGGATTTAATCTACAGGATATAATAATTTAATTACAAATTTAATAATGAAAGAATTTAAATATGTTAATTACTGCAGGTAATAAGAATCCCTGTTGACACTGCTGTAGAGGAAATCCATCTGCAGATCCTCGCTGACAATCAATAAGGCTTTACGCTAATCAGCAGTCAGTGAGGAGGATTCCCTGGTGTAAGCACGTTCACGCCAAAGGTCGCATAAGTTAAGAGACACTTTAGGAGGCGTTGTGATGGTCGGTATGGAAAATAATTAAAAGTAATTATTGTCACATTGTGGCGGGAAGACAATTCCACCTTTGTGAATCAATGTTCATGCATTATGAAGCAGAAATAAACGTTAAGGTCAATCGTGATCAAACGCACGACGGTTGCGGTGATGAACCGACAGACGCGAGAAGAGAAAGGCTTGTAAATATTGAAGGAAAAAAAGAGTCAATAACCAAGTCGCCCAACCCAAAAGCAACTCGTCTCTGGTTTTCACCTCTATTGTTTGTTTGCTGGGATCTGAAACAGTTGATTGGGTGGTAAACTGTGAATGTTCTCACACGGCAAACATTTCAAGTGAACCAAAATGCCTCTTCATAATCCCCGAGGGAGCGATCTTGCGCTTCGTGTGTCAGGTGTGCTGCTGTGGGAGCGAGACCCAGCAGGACAGAGGTCCCGTGTTCTTGACTAGTGCATACATCTATTCTTCTCTCTTCCAAACAAACTGGTTCAGTTGAGCTGAAATGCTGTTTAGTTAGAAAATTAACCAAACCAAGAGGGCAAACACTCCCGGATTCAAACAACACTTGGCGAGGTCAGGAGAACATGTAAAACACCGCTGGTCTGAGACCGGGTCAGGCCAGGATGGAGCAAGTCTGATGTCTGAGGTTGGTGGACTCGTTTCTGCCAGAAATTCTTTCCTCAAGAGAGTCAGACAGAAAATTTTTTGCAGTTTGTGTTTAATATTCTATTTTAATCTAGTCTGGTGGGATTACGACTTCTAGCTCAAGAGAAATTTCTGCTGAACCCGTTATTACTGTGGAAAAAAGACCATCCCTGTTTGTGTGCATGTCCTCATAGTCACGGTCAAACTGAGGCCACAGCGACGGCGCCCCTCATAAATACGTCCTGTTAGGGACAATTGTTTGTATATCAATAGGTTTTGTCTTTACAACTATTCTCTAAAATTATCCCTTTTTTCCAGATCCAAATCTTTGTCAAAACTTGGCATTTTTGGTGTGCAGGTTCTTACAAGCTGGCTAGCCTTGAGTTCATCCTCGTTTCTTATTATGAGGAGAAAATGGCAGTATGTTAAACAGGAAATGATGAAATACTCACTGAGTGGCAAGTCTACACCCCCAATGTTCTAGAGTAGATTAATTTGAACAAAAACCGGGATATTGTCTTAAACCCTAGGAAGGAACTTTGCTTGTATGCTAGAAAACTAGCAAACTTTGTGATTTGTTTGCTCTGTTGTTGATTTGTGTTTGCTTTGTTATTTGTGTCCGTCACTATCTTGGCTTTTTGCTGCTGGAAGTATCCAAGTATGGACGTGACGGAGGAGGAGCGGACTGAGGGCTGGATCAGATGGACACTATGACTTGTCAATCATCAATTAGTTAAAACCTAAATTCTATCTTACTTTAATCCGATCTTTTTTGCCCCATGAACCCTCTGTTTTAATCCTTCCCTCCGTATCCTGGTGTCTTGGTAACACTGTCCCAATTCTGTTACGAGTGAGGTTTCAGGTGAAGTGGTGAAGCTGTAGTCATCTCCCACAATGCACTGCGAATCACCAGGCAGATGGTAGCCCCTACTGCACATACGCACAATTGTAGTTTTACATTTTAAAAAATGTTTTAAAGAGAATTTTACATGTCATGTTATGTTTATGATAGTGCCTCTACACAACAATAATGTATCAGGATCTTGACACATTGTCCCGTTCCCGGGGGAACCTGTCAACCACTGCCCCTTGTCCCTCTGTTTTGAGGGGCTACGATTCGCGTCTCACCAACTTATGAATGCACGGTGCAGGAATGAGTCCTAAAACCTGTTTGTATATGAGTTTGGCTTGTTGAACACTGTGGCAAACACCGCTTGGGTGAATTTTCAAGCATTTATGTCAAAGCAGAAAGCAGAGGAAATACAAAGCTAGCTGTGGTGATATGTGTAGCGTAACGTTAGCTTTGTATCTCTACAACTACATTTACATTTTTAAAAAATCAGGGAGGCGGTGTCAATCGTGCCGACTATAATGCTAAGAAAAAAGTTGAAATCTAATCAACTTTTTTTGGCACTGGCCGTATCTTCAACAACGATCAAAATCCAATGTCGACATTCCACTGACTTGGTCGGGGGAATTCACAGTCACGCTAACAGCGGAGGGAATCCACATTGATGCTAACGTCAAGGTTACTGCCCTTTCAAAAAGACACCATCCCACAATAAGCATGCCAAACCAGGAGAGATGGAATATAAGGCACATTTTTGTGACTTGCAAGCTGTACTCAAGATGGCGCAAGGTGTTTTATTGCTATTTTAGTCAATAATCGGATCCCTTGCGCTGTAAAATGCAACCTTACATCATCAGCAGAGTCAGGAGAATGTACCATATTGATATCAATATGGAAAGAAAAAACATTGAAGAGAATTGATAACCATCTGCACACCCAGCAATAATGCTATAAGCAGACCACAGCCTCATGAATACTAATGTGAGCGGCTAATGGAGGAGACGTCCTGGAGCCTCTGCGGTGAGCGGGGAGGGCTTGGCAGACTTGAGCTCCTTCGGTGCACGTGCACTGGCCCTCTGGGGATTTTACTCCACCAGCACACTTGGTGATAACTGATATGATACACTGCTATTAAGGAGCATCTCAACCCTGGCGGCAGAGCCAGACACCTTTCCTCTCACCCTCAGATCAAACGCAGACACTAATGGGGGCTGCGGACTAAAAATAAAGAGTGTTTATCAGTGTTTGGAGACTTGTTTTGTTAACATGCTCACTGTCAGCTCCATGAATGCTCAGATCATGTGAGAAAGAAATAATCTTTCTCCTAAAATCTGCATGACAATGAAAGGCATCTTTACTGCAGGCAGCTTGTGTTTGGTTTGGGACACAACCAGCATATTTACATAATCTGAATTAAATGTAAATCAAGCTGTTTCATCTCCGTCTCCCTGGATTTGAGGGGTTAAAGCATGTGCTCCAAATCGGCACCACTCAGCAGGTCCTCATTGTTGAGAAATCTGGCATTAAAGGCCTGAAGCATCTTCTTTTCAGCAACCTCTGCGCTTTTTAAAATTCACCCTCGATGCCCCCTGAAGGAGAAGGACTAGCCAGTTTGTATTTATGATACAATTCACGTAAATGAGGCTGTTTGGCCTTAATCTTTACCTAATTAAATGCCGGTCTGCTGAGGCAGACTGCTGAGGGCCAAAGCGTAATACCTGTCAAATTATGGGAACAGCTGGAGCCGCCTGCCTGTCAGCAGATCAGCCCCACGCCATTATTCTGCTCATTTAGCCGAAGTGGAAACAAGAGTTTGCTGATGATGCCTTTCATTTCATAGGGCGTTTGGATTGCGTTTAAAACACACTCTTCCTGCTACACAAGTCTCAAAACAAAACCTCTGAGCGTCCATGAATGAAAAACACCGCCACAACACATCCAGATTATTATAGAATGAATAATGAATAACAGCGAGATGTGAGCCAGAGGGGGAATTTATTTAATCAAACAATCAGAATTAATAATCTGCATGTGGAATACAGACAGAAACGGTGAATAGGACTCTGAAGCATTGCCTTGTCCCCTCTGATTTAACTTCAAAGATGCAGCAACATCATTTGGTTTCCAGCTTTGCAAATACGCCGCGTTGAGCCAAAACTGGTGTTATTTGTGAAGGCTGTGACCTACATAGTAACATTTAGAATTCTCCCGTCTGATCAGCAGCTAATCAAGCTGGCCTAGTTAGACCCTGCTGGGGAGCACAGTGTTGTCAGGCAAGATTCAGTCGCTCGGAGACAAAAACCCTCCAAAGTCAGACTTTTTCCTGATGAGAATTTTTTTTTTTTTTTTTTTTTTTTAGGAAATGTCTCATGTTAAAGTAGAATTAGAGAACAAGGAGAAAACAAAAAACAATCAAAACCTGACAGTGGCGTCAGGTCTCAGGAATAACACCAGATGTCGCTTTCATGTTTTTTGTTTTTTTTTGCTCTTGTTTTGAGCGTTAAAATGCTGTGAGCTCCATCATTTCACTCATGAAGGCAGCTACCCCCACCCCCACCCCCCACCATGGGCTCAAGTTTGACTGTACCGCCACCTTCTGGACATTCAGAGCCGGTGCAGGCAGACGAAACCAGCGTGTGTTTTCCTCTGAAAAATGAAACTCTTCTCACCAACATGTTACAGCTGCACGCGCTGATGATGGCTCGTCTTCTATCGGTCACAAATGTGTTGTTGTTGTCCTCTCATTAGAGGAATTACGGTATTTGTTTTTTGTTTTTGTTTTTTTGG
Organism: Aulostomus chinensis; assembly: GCF_037954235.1. Classification (NCBI taxonomy): domain Eukaryota; kingdom Metazoa; phylum Chordata; class Actinopteri; order Syngnathiformes; family Aulostomidae; genus Aulostomus; species Aulostomus chinensis. The sequence continues at coordinate 18,528,728 of NC_141331.1, read as the reverse complement.
GTAGTGATGGTCACTTAATTAATCGGTAAACCAGTGGAATAAAAACTGATCAGAAAATATTTCAATCATTTTTTCAGGTTTTGCTTCGAGTAAAAGAGTGAAATTTCTTGTTCCAGGTTAATGAATACAAAAATTTGGATTAATTGTTTGTTGGTACAAATCAAACAGCTTCAATAAGTTAACAGCACATAGAAACCTTATTGTAAACAATAAAAAGTAGAGAATCACTATTTCTTCAGAGTTCTGGAGTGGCCATAGAGACATTTTGTTTGTTTGTTTTTAATCAAGGTCTCATTGTTTGTGTGTGTGTGTATGTATACATATATATATATATATATATATATATATATATATATATATATATATTCATATATGAAAATTAAGGATCTGTTCTTAAATCACTCCCAAACAGTGGAATACACAAACACGTGAACTTCGTGTGTATGGTATGTACTTTTTTCTGTTGGACCTCAAGTAAATTGTAAATCAGTCAACTGAAAATATCTACTTGTACTTATTTAAAGGAACAGTCTACTTCTTGCAGTTGTACATTTTGGCTGTCAAACATCAAAGCTCGTGAAGAGATAAGACTCCAATCCAAACCCCATTCATAAAAATAATATTTTAAAAGTTGTTTGGCCGCCATATTGTGGAACAAAATGGCAGTCCGAGAATACAGATTTTGCACAAACCGGCGTCGTGATGGAATTAATTCGGCATCATTTTGGTCAGTTTATGACCATAAATCACAGCAAACTGCGGTGGAAGTGTTTCACATCATTTGTATCATTTTAACTGTCACTGACCCAGACAGGCACTAAAGGGTTTATTTACAGATGGGACTGCACCGGTGAGGAGCAGGGACATGGTTGCTTCGGTCACTGGCAGAGAGCAACAGTATAGCTGCAGACTATGAAGATGCTTTAGATCTTTGCTACTTGAACCCGTGGAGCATCTCATCAGATATGCTCAACTCTATATCCTCCACAAGATGGCGCCATACACCACAACAAATGTTTTAGTTCACCAGCTGCAGCTGGTAAGCGTATCCTCCCTGCAAAAGGACGACCTGTAGAGGGGAATGACCTCCACCCCACTGTGACAGCTGCTACAAGAAGCTGTGACTCTGCGTGCAAACGTAATATAATTAAAGAAAGCAGACTCAAAAGCGCCGAGCCTTCAGAATGTCCTCCGTCTATTCTGATAATGCCAAGTCTGTAGAATTAAATGCAGAGATCAGACTTTAAAGAGATAATAAAAGGTTTATTACAACAACTTATCAATTCAAATGTTTTTTTCTTTTACAGAACTTTCAAGTTACAAGTACACATTCAACACAGTATCACACCCCCTTTTAGCAGTTAAGCTGAATAAAAACAACCAACTTGAAGCTACAACTGAAGTTAGAATAACTTGTTTAATGATCATCTATCTGACTGAGACATTAGCGGATAAACGTTTAAATTCTCGCAGAGAATCATTATCTCATGCAGATAGTACAGAGACAGTATCATAAATTCAAAATCATAGTCTTTAAGAAAACAATATGTTAGCATCTTGTACAACTACACAGTAGTAAGCCAGTAGAGAAGCAAAAAAGGCAAGATTGACTTCATGGATGGATTTTACTTCCTACAGTAGAAATCACAGATCATACAAGCCGAGTTACTCTGGCGTACAACCTCTTGTAGAAGTGGAGCAGCGCGTGATTCCAGGACTTTTTGGGCCGTCCTAATCCTCATGACCGTTGTTAACTGCTAACAGAGTTTATATAACCAAAAAGGGCTCAGCTAAAGAAATCCTAGGAAAAACAAAAGTACAGAACACCTAGAAAGATCACGTACGATGTTTACAATGTTTTCTAAAAATGTCGTCTAGTATACCAAACAGCATGTCCTTACAGCTTCTGCAATAAAGCTATAAACACTTAAAAAGCAGAGAGAGAACACCCTTACTGAGACCCTTAATCTGAAAGAACAGCAATCTGTGTTAAAAATGTTCCTAATGTTGTACAAAAAACATTAATGGCATTGAATGAACGTCACCATGATGGAAAACTGCAATCCTACAATCACTGCTTCAGGAACAATCAGACTACAGATGGAATGTCGATGAAACTACACGCGTTTCTACACAGTCGGCCTCCGTACAACTAATTTACAAGCAGAGGTTAGCTCAAACATTCAGACTGCACGATGCGACTACAGCTGATCTCACGCACAGAGAAATTTTAAATTCAGCCATTTACAATTGTGTCATGTGACGTTATTTAAATCTACATCAAAGAGCTGCCACTACTTAACGTGTGTGGACTGTCGGATCGGAAATGTGCAAAATGAAGATGATTAAGAAAACCAGGGCAACATCATAAATATAACGCTTCCATCTAGAGAAAATAAATAACCTAACAAACAAGACAAACTTTGGTAATGTCTCTTAATTCACTGTTCGGCCATCAGGCATCACTTTCTAATAAAAAATAAATATCTGATTAATAAATAAGTCACTCAAATGAAAAACAACAACAACAACAAAAAAAACGTTTGGAACCACGTGTTTTACATCTTTACACCTAAAGTGCCTGTTCTTTTGTCTTCACCAATTCCAGAGAAAACATTGCATTTTCAAAAGAGGGCAAAGTGGACCGAACATAAATAGAGAATAAATTAAAAACAGCACAGTCCCGAGTGAAGCTGAGAGAGAATCCTTCTGAAGAGGCAGCGGCGATTTGGAGCTGGCTTTGGGACGATCAACTCCCCGATGGCTGAGACTGGGTGGCGCCACTCTGAGGCTGGCTCTCCTCTGTGCTCTGGTTGGACGGGGTGGTGGCGCCGGACAGGGTGGAAACAGCTGGGGTGGTGGAAGAGGAGGAGGAGGAGCTGACCCCGTTGGAGGTGCTGACGGAGCTGTGCTGGATGGCCTCGTTCTGGGGGCTGCTGGGGACCGACATCTCCTCGCAGCTCTCCTCTTTATCAGAAACTGCAAAGGTGAGAAAGTTGTATTTAGCTGCTGCTGAACTCCAGAGTGGCTCATGAAAGCACCAGTTCCAGCTAATCGGATGTGTAACGGCTGCTTGCATGTGGTGTTTGTAAAGCGTTCCATTAATCCCCATTATGCTACTTCCTTTAATTAAAGCTCCAATGTCAATTTAAACCTACATCATGAGGCTACGGTACATTCTGGGGCAGTGTTTCCCTTCCCTAACTGCATTCTCATTTGTTTTTTGTTGCCTTGCCAACTACTGCGGCGACAGATGATTACAGCACCTGATTTTAATGATGCTCACACTAGAGAGTAGCGAAGACTTGGAGTCGAAATGCCACCAGCTGTTCGGCAGTTGCATTGAATTAATTGGATCCTGATGGAAAAAAAGGCTCTGATGCGGTTTCATGAAAGAATAAGGAGCAAAATGAACATTAATGTTGCTAATGATATGAAGCCCCTTTGTAATTAATGATTGAAAATGTAAAACACATCTTCCACGTGAAGTGAAGTGGAACACAAATGTCGTCCTGACGCGACTTTGACCGCATGATTCAGCAAGTGAATGTCAAAGTGCTAAACTCCTGAATAAATCAGCTGTGGTTGGTGTTGTTCCATGTTCAAGTGTGCATTATTACTCCTAACGACATAAAGGAGGCGCTTGGTTCGTATCATCGCGATTTTCAAAAATTCTGGCTCCCCGAGCAGCCAGGGCGTCTTTCCGTTCTCTCAGTTAGCTGGAAGCAGATGGACGGCGTGGCGTGCCAAGTCAAAGCATGTCCTCTTGGCTTGGTGGTGTAATTTCCTCCTGCTTGCTGCAGCCATGCTTGGGCAGGACCATGAAGGGTACTTCCAGGTCTGGAGGGCGCTGTGGTCCTATGGGACGTGTAACTTTGAGAAGCTCAATGAGGCTGTCAGAAAACTGGATTATGACTTCTGCCAAGGAGGCCATGTTTCTGGTGGCGTTTGTTTGTCAGCAGGATTCGGAAAAAACTTTGAGGCCAATTGTCGCCAAGCATGGTGGAGGAGCGTAGAATGAGCCTGTTACACAGCAGAGCAGCTATGACAGCAGCAGGTCAGGGAGCCACGGGAACCGGACGGGTAACCCAGAAAAATGTTTTGTTGAGGGATTCAATAAACCAAAAACAATATCGGGTACTGATTGGATAGAAGTGAATATATATGTGTGCATGATTGAAATTAAAATGATTTTGTGTGTGTATGTGTGTGTGTGCTTTTTAAAACATCTAAATCAGAGAGCATCAAGCCTCATCAGCCGGCTGCCTCCAGGATTTCACTTCATTTCACTGTGACAGTCTTCCACCCGTCTGACCCCGCTAAGCTGAGGCTCCGTCACCGACATGTTCCAACAGCGATCAAAACAGACGACAGAAAGGCAACAACAGCCACAGGTGTAAAGCAACTGGGGGTCAATATTTCATCGAAGCCAAGTTGGTTGTTGGGGAAAAATTAGGTGTGAACAACGCTGTCAGTGGCTCTGCTGCTTCTTAAAACGTTTTAGCCTCTGATAGCGGCGAGCTAGAAAGGAAAAACGTGCACACCTGCAGGAGCACTGAAAGTGGGTGACAGTCCCAGGTCAGGTCGCTGGGCTTATATTAACGGGTCGGGACGGGTCCAGATTTGACTTGGAGATTCGGTGACAGTACAGAACTTTGCGGTTGGGTTTACAAAACCGTACCCGTGCAGGACTCTGAGTCATTGCACCAGCTGGTGGTCATTTTGATGTACTCAACCGGATTCATCTCATACTTGGTCAGACACACTCGGTGATGAATGACTGTGAAGAGTACACATTAAGCAGTGTAACCATGGCGACACAGTCAGAGCAGCAAACTGTTATAACTGGACTCCACAGGGTCAGAGCTTTTCCAGACTTCACACTTTTGCTAAGAGTCCCTGAAGAGATCTACAAGCTGCATTTGAGTCATAGCACCACCTTGTGGTAACAGGAAGTAAGTCTGATGTAGCGTACTGTTGGGGCCGGAAGTGATGATTACGCTGCAGCGCTGCATGAGTTTCACCTCCCTCTTGCTTACGTTTGAAGTCAGATTTTAATCAGCTTATGAAGGAAAGGGGCTCATTCTTCTCCTTAACAACTCCAACATTCAGCTTGTGAGCTCCTTCCTGCTTCCACCAAATGTTTATTTATCCGTCAAATGAGGAGAGAACGACGGCTTGCTTGTGAATACCACCTGCGGCCCCTTGAAAGGACTCAAGTGACAACACCTGCCCATAAATATCTCAACTTTTGGAAAGTTTTTCAAAAGAAAAGAGGAGGATCTAATATGTCAATCCCTCTTTCTGTTTGTCCCTAAATGAGACGTGGGCATGTGGTGGTTAGCTAGAGCTCATTTCAGAGGCGTTTCCCTGGAAGCCTCGAGTGGAGAATAATAGAGCATTACTCACTGTGATAGCCAGACTTCTTCTGCATGGCGGTTACAGGGCAATCTTTATGAGCCAGGAGAAGCTGCTTCAGCTGAGCCACTTCATTTCTCAGCAGGGTGACTTCACTCTTTGGGAGAGAGAGAGAGGGAGAGAGACGACACACAACAGCAGCACTCAGTAACACGCTCAGTCTGGATACACAAACGCATACAACAGGTCTGATCTGACCACAGGACAGTCAGAAAGATCACGTTGAAGTACGATTCAAAAACTCTGGCACATACATCCATGCACAGACATGTATTTGAGTAGGATCCCTAAATGTCTGCAGTGACTAAAAAGAGCCGTGGCAAAGGTATTAGGGGTGTAACGATATACCTCCGCCTCACCTCCGCAGACATCTTTATCTATTTATTTCTAAAAATACATATTTTTTATTGTTTTGTTTTCATGAACTCATGCTCACGTATTCAGAGCCTGTGATTCACATCAGAATTGTGGTTGTTCAAATAACAGAGTGTAGAACAAATAACACCAGATATCAACAAAGGGAGACGCTTGAGAGTTCAACTTAAAATATGTGAAATGTATGTTCATGTCTAATACTTCTTCAATAAGCTAGTATCTACAAATATATCAAAATCAAAGCTTGCAGGCTTCAACGTGTACTTTTACTTGAAGTAAATAAACCACCTACACGTAACCAGTAAAAGCTCATTTAATGTGAAAGGCTTGAATGTGGCTTCAGCAGGTTTTATTCTTACAGCATCAGTGGGCTCACACAACCGCCAAATCACTTCAGAGTAAGTCCCACCGTTAACATCAACACCATCATGAAAGAATTCACTTTCAAGCCTGATTCACTTCTTCATTTAAGGTTTTTTTTTTCCCCTGCACAATAATTATAAGCCGTCCTCGGCCTCTGACCAGCACGTTTGTCAGAGCTAATCTGTTCGAATTGTCTGTACAACTTTGTAGATGCGGCTGAGATTTACACTGGTGTGTTGTTACGGCTCCCGAGGGAGCTCAGGATTTCTGCATGTCGTAAAGAGAGAGCCATATTATGCTGAAGGTGACTTTAACTGGATTTAGAGCGACCAGGGGCTCGCCGAACACCCGGTGGCAGATTTAAGCTCCTTCTCGTCTCCTTTAAAGGACTACGGGCGCCTTAATCTATTAGTCTAAAAGCCAATTTATTTGATTCCATCTGTTTAGTCTTGCAGTTGTTGGCAGGACGGCGCTATTGTGAGACAGATTTAAACACAGCTGGAAGGACCATATGTATCAAATGCAGCCAAGGCTATTTTCACTATGCCTCCACCACCACTGCTGCCGTTACAATTTAATATAAACACAGACATTCCTTTAAAACTGGTTCTCCACTCTAAAGAGAAGCAGGTCGAGCAGACCCGTAGACAGAATGAACACAATTTACAAATAGCAGTTTTCATAATTGCTTGTTGAAATCTGCTCGTCTACTCCACAGTGAAACAAATGCTGCATTTTAGAGTGTTTACCCATGAGTCACTGCTCTGGCAACAGTTATGTCAAAGTGCATTACACCTGAGATACTAAACAAGAATAAAACTGGACTTTCTAGCGTTAAAACTTTTTTCTAACTTTGTAATTTAATGGACATTTACCAAATGGGCCTTGGATGATGCTGAGAGCCCTGTGAGCCGCCTGGTCTGACACCTCATTAAAAAGCCAGTTAAGGATGATGTTAAAATAATTGTGCATCATTAGAGGCAGTTTCACTGATCAGCTGGGCCATGTCAGCATGGGGGTTTTTACAAAAACTGCACGACTGATTAATGCTTTCATATAAACCGCCCTTTTATTCTCTGCCACATGTTGTTCACTACTTTGTACTTAGCAGTGATGCTCTCAAATCTCAGATTGTCAACTTCACCCACATATTAACTACATGAATTTATTTCTTATCATGACTCTCTCTCCCATCATCCACCCTCCACAATTCTCTTGGTTTCACAGAAAAATAAATAGCACTTCTAAATTAATTGTGTGGAACAACGATGTGCCGCACCCCCGGCTCAAACTTATCAACAGAGACAGCAGATACATGAACTGTTTCGAACTTGTCAGCATCACATCCTAATTGCTTCCAGTGAAATGAAGGTTCAAAAGACACCTTTCCCTCTGAGATTTTTGAGGCCATTCAGTAAACTGCTGAGACAGAAGCGAGGACACGCTTGTGTGCGGCTGACATCTGGAGGATACGTCTTTATTGACAGGGATGTATTGATGTAAAGGGCTCACACACCGCTGCTGTCACATGGCAGCTCGTCTTAATGGGCTTTAATGACTTCATCACCGCAGAAGGGAAAAGTCTTTGCACACGCGAGTACGCCCACAATGATAAACACACACATGAAAACACAAACGTGAAAATGTGGTTGCCATGTGTAGTGGCTGAGGGGAGGAAGAGCACCTGAAGTTGTCCGTTCATGGAGCTGAGGTCTTCAGCCTTCTTCTCCAGCGACTGGACCCAAACTTTCCTCTTTTGCCTACAGCGTGAAGCTGCAGCCCTGTTACGCTCCAGAAACTTGCGCCGCTTCTCATCTGGGTCTTCACTTGTGGTTCTGCGTCGCCGACCACCTGTGCTTGGAGGGTTTTGTGGAGGGGGCACTGGGGAAGCCTGTACAAAAACAACCATAATTCAGGACAATACCAAGCAGAAACAAAACTATCACTTTTTAATACAAGTGCTGATATGAAACCAACCTTTACTGGTACCTTACGCTTCATTCAAAATTGAAGGCACACTGAACCAGCATGGCTACCACAGCATGCTGCTATGACACGCCATCCCATCCAGTTTGTGTTTGGTTGGACTATCATTATGTTTCAACAGGACAATGATCTCAAACACCTCCAAGCAGTGTAAGGGCTATTTGACCATGAAGGAGAGTGGTGGAGGGCTGCGCCAGATGACCTGGCCTCCACAGTCACCTGACCTAAACCCAATTCAGTTGGTTTGGGATGAGATCGACAGCAGACTGAAGGCAAAAGGGCCAACAAGTGCTCAGCATCTCTGGGAACTCCTTCAAGAATGTGAGAAAACCATTTCAGGAGATGACCTCATGAGGGTAATTGAGAGAATGGTAAGAGTGTGCAAAGCAATAATAAAAGCAAAGGGTGGCCATTTTGAAGAATCTAAAATATAAAACGTATATTTTCTGAGTTATATCACACTTTGGTTTGTTACAAACATTACATTTGTGTTCATTCATAGTTTTGATGCCTTCAGTGAGGATCTACACAGTCATGTCAATAAAGAAAAAACATGAAATGAGAAGGTGTCCAAACTTTTGACTGGTTGCGTATACTTGCGCTTGCTTTTGCAGACTTCAGTTCAAATTTGTGACAATTCGAAGAACATCTAACTGTTGACTATTAAAATTGTGCTGTGGGTCAATATTAAAAGTACACAGGCTTTTGGAAACACCGATAAATTGAATTAAATGAACAGTAAATGGGATACTTTTATTGGATATTATTAGCAAATTATATAATTTTGTCATGCATGTACACTGACAGAGACACCTCTATAGGGTGAGTGTTAACTATTCTGTCCATGTGAATACTCACAGGTGTCTCTGTGGTGGAGGTGGCTGGCTGCTGAAGGGACGGTTCCTCAGTTGTGGCCAGGTTGGAAGCTGCTGGAGCCAGACTCAGGGCTGTCGCTGAGGCTGGGGCTGGAGTTGGGGCTGGAGAGGCGGGAGCAGCAGGAGCAGCAGTATGAGTTACAGCGCTGCTCTGGACTTCACTACCATCTCCATTGGTTATCTGAGGAAGCTGCTGGCTTATGGTGGCTTTCAGTTTCTGGAAAGAGGATTCAGCAGAAACAGCAGTCATAGAAATATTCATGTAAACAAATACTGATTAACAAAAGAAGAAACCTTTATTCAGTAGGTCAAATGCTCCTGAAAAACTACAGGCACTAAGCAAGGGCATACCACTGCGAGCGAGACATGTTGTCATCAGATCTAGTTTAAAATCAAATCCCAAATCTATTTGACTGTACCTCAATCTACCCTTTATCTTCCTACCACATTTAATCCAAATCACACGAACACATTTTGAGTTATCCTGCAAACAGACCCCAGTGCCAGTGATCGCACGACCTCCTGGACAGAGGCAACAAAGCTCAACTGTCTACTTGAAGACACAATACATAGTGGAAAGATGAACCTCATGACAACATCAGACCAACCAGCACGGAGCGACGAGGGATCAGATGGTAACATCTGTGCTGAGAGCAGCCGGTAGTCAAGTAAAAAGAAGCAACACTCGTGGTGCGATCAACTGGGTTTTTTACAAAGCATATATCCACCCTCTGCAAGCTCCATAGAATTCCTTTATCCCCTTAATGAGGTAAAACTTAAAAAAAGAAAAAAAAAATCCCCCAAAAAAGTCAGAAAAAATGAAATGGTAATAAATCCAAAAAGTTCATCTTTGATGAAAAAAAGCAAAAAAATAAATAAAATAAAACACCGCTACATGCATGCTCCCAGGACTCATTTCATATGCAGTTAAGGGATCTAGATACAAAAGGAGAGGGGGATCCCCCCCCCCCCCCCCACTCAAAAATGACCTCTGTGAACTCTTGATGAGTGTCGAACACGCAAACCAAACACAACCCATTCATAGAAACTATCCCTCTACAGATTGGAGTCCATAATTCACAGGCCAATTCCTCTCACATCAAACTGAACAAACAAGGTGAAAGTGAATGAGCCTTTCGAAAGCAATAACAAAGTGAGAAGGGAACACATTTACATGAGAAAACAGAGGACTGCATTATTCTAACAACTACCTTTGCCAGACCAATCTATCTACCAAATTAGTTTATCGTGTAATACCCTTCCAGAAGCTCTTCTGGCAGAAACAAGATATTATTCTCTTGGAATGGCCCGTAGAAAGAGGGAAAAGCCAGTCAGATTCATATTTCATCTCTGCCTAGAAACCTCATCAGTGTAATAACCCTCCCTCTCAGGGGTGTTATTCAACCATCTGCTACTATATTACTTATCTTTATTTTGCAACTAATTAACAGTATAATCTTCTAAATTCAGCAAGTTAATTATCATTATTGTGGTCTTTGCAGCATCATCAGTCCTTGTAAAGTGCCGTCTCTACGCCCCCTGAGATGCGGGTGGGGGTGGGTAGCGGGCAGGTTGAGCAGGGGTCTGTTTTCTTGACGCGGGCTCATTAGGTGTTTGCTGATGAGCTGAGTGCAGTGGGAGGTGCCGGGAGTAAGAGGGGGATGCGGGTCAGGCAGGATTCTGCTGAACAAAAGGTTCCATGCAGGGTGAGGCAGACTTAATGTGCCTCGCTGAGCGTGTGCCAGGATGCCCCCAGCTGGCTTTCGCTGGTAGCCCCCCTCTGATTGGCCCCAGTGAAGGCCTGCTGAGCATGGCGCTGTCTCTGTGTTTGTCATCTCTGCACCCCATGATCCCTAACAACACCCCCCTCTTTCCCTCCTCGTCCTCACTAGTCAGGATCAATCCTGCCCTCCCAACACACACACACGCACACACACGCACACGCACACACCTCCTGTCTGCAGTTTATCTGTTAATTTCCACAGGCGTAGCATGCTGCGAACACTTACAGGTTCTGTGATCCGTGCTTCATCACATTGCCACTGATCGCCCTCACAACACTTCATATCCCTGTTCCTCAACTATCACCTTCTATGCTGAAGGAATTCCTTACCACATTGCAGCCTTTCTCAAGTATCTGAGAAACACAGCCTAAGTAGTTTGATTTATTTAGATGATAATATCCAGATGTTAGGTCCTCTAATTAAAGATTTTAATTACTAATCACAATCACAGCATACCATATGGAGTACTATAAATGCAGTAGCGCCCTCGTCTGGTAAAAATACTCCCTTATTGTCACATCTTTATATCTGTCAGCTACACAGTTAACTCATTGGAAAATACGTGAAATAAGAAGTAATACCAGCTTTGTGTCTGACTGGGCAGGCTGTGGCTGTGGCGAGGGAGGTCCTGGGATCCCGGGGACGTTAGGCACTACGGTGACAGGTCTGACAAGCTGACAGCAGAGACACACAAACACATCAGCACAGAGAAAATTTGACTTTCACCAGTAGATGGCAGGGAATGCCCCCCCCCATGGCATGCGCACGCACACACGCACGCACACACGCACACACATACGGCGGGCTCTCAGAGTTTTCTCATATCTCAGCCTCATTAGGTTGGATGGCCTGTTATTTTGTGGAGGCAGCACCACATGGAGATGCAGCGGCAGCGTGCACGCTAATGAACCTCTGGCTGCCTGTGTGAGAGCATATGGACAGGGAAGGAAGCTACATGGAGGATGGAGGAGATGAGGAGAGAGGGAGGAAATGATGGAGTGAAAGGGAGGTGTCCCACTAGTGGCTTCTATCCTCATCTACGTCTGTCCTCCTTTACTCACGGATGGCTTTCCCAGTCCCCACAGACTGGGAAGATGAAGAGTTTTTCCCTGCTGTGCTGCTATCAGGAGATAATCATCTGCTGCTCAGTGCTCCAAACAGACAATTACCACAACAGAGACGGGGAGTATAAACAAGACCTACATTGACAACATTTGCATCTCTAATATGAGACACTACCACAGGTTGTACTAATAATTCGATTACTAGTGTCATTTATCAGCTCCGGCAGGAACCAAGAATGTTGATTCTAGTAACACAAGGACAAAAGTCGGTTAAATATCCTGGATGAGAGCCGGCTGTGCTTCAGCCAGTTCACCTGTCTATGGATGCAAAGTCCATTACTTCACTCAGTCTCTCCAGATTTGAACTGACTGCCAAATCTGTGGCACCAAAGTAGTAAATGCTAGCTCTGCCCAATTGCACAGCAATAGAATGGAGAGGAGCAGAGGGAATATGTGATATGAAGGAGTCACTACAGTTACTTCACTTTTACTGATGTACACAGTCAACTGTACAGTCTCACATTAAAACCTGAATAATGCAAAAAGAAAAAAGTAGCATCCTCCTCTTCCAAATTAGAGGATTTTTTTTTTTTGCATCATCTTAAAAAAGAAGGATAAAGTTATATAGCTTGAAGAAACTGGTGCTTTGGTTTCACTGACACGTTCTTGTATACGGAAACGACAGTAAAAAAAAAACTGAAATTTGTCACCCCCAAGCTCCATGTCGGAGTTACTGAGCTCCCTGATACAACTGGAAGTTCTGCTACAAGGACCTTGACTGAGGCTGCAATAGTATCAGATTTTCAATGCACGATTATTGTCTCTGGAAGTCTCACCATTTCAGTGTATTTTTTATTATTACCGTCACATTGCTTTAATTAATTTTAATGTGTTTCATTTTTTATTATTATACATATTTTTTAAATTTCATTAATGTATTTATATCATAATTATAAGCAGTTAAATTTGTCTTAAAGGGATGAAACAATAAGATGCTTTTTGGAATGAACAAAGTCTTTATCATTTATTTTCTCAGGGACAAGTCTGTGTGAAATATGTCTCACTGGAAAGTAACGGCTGAGGAGTCAAACAGACATGCATGCATAGGTTAAATTCTTCATCCTCTTGCATTATTTTCAGTAGCTCAGATAAGCAAGTGTACAGGTGGTATGATATGAGGATGACATCACGTTATTTTGTTGTTTTCAAAAATCTCTGAAGCCAAAACGGGGAAGAAATCCTTTAAGTGATAAAAAAAGCCAAATGAGAGGCTCAGGAGAACGATTAAATAGTCCTTGGTGCAACAGATGCGATGCTACTAATGTATTTGTTAATGGCATTTCACATTTGTTAAATCAGTTAAAGACCTTGCATGCACTCTTAATTTGATTATTTAAATCAAATACAGCCACACTGTCAGAACCAGCAATAACATGAGGCTTATTTCAGTTTTCTACTCAGCTTTAAATGTGACACACAGGGAAGAGGAGAAGGAACCAACGTAGGACTCACTCACAGGGATAGTAGTTGGAATATGTACACTTGAGCTTGTAATAGATGCAGGTATAGCGACTGGCATGGTCTGGCCATTAGGCAGCTGTAAGAGCACAGGGAAGGTGCCAGACACTGGTCTGAAAGGGAGGAAAAAGAGAAATCACAGTTGAAAAACAAAACATCAATTCTGTGATGATCACACAAAACTAAATCTGTCACGAACTGATGACACAGATGGGGTGGAAACTAATAAACAACAATTTGTCATATACAGGCAAGAACTGATGGGAGAACAACAAAGAACCAACAGAATACAACTCAAAGAAAACTTCAACTAAATACGCCTGTTACTGGTTCAAACTATATCAATAAAACAACAGGTTTAAATGAGTCTTGCCCACGCATGGACTTCTGTCTACCGTGCGACTTCTCAAGTCGTACGTCTAGGATCTAGCTGATGTAAAATTGTATTTCTTTCAAATTGTTGTGGGTTGTTCAAATTTAAATTTTCAAAGTTATTCCTGCAAAAAGCTTTTTTTTTTATTTTTTTTTTTAAATAGTATTGACTTTCATTTTTACTTTCTTCCACTTAAATTCTGAGGTTCACACTCTTCCTCACACCAGTACTCATCAGCCCATCTAACTCACTAGTGAAACAACAAAATGTCTGAATGCACAATCTAATTTGTAAATCTTGGGGTAGAAGACATTTATTTTTAAGGATATTCAGGGGTATTTGTGAAACACTCCACGGCAAAGATTGTATGTAGAGTCTTGTCCATGCATGCAGACAAAAATGAAGCAGTAACTGAGTTCACCCCTTTATGATGATGCAGGAATTTTAAAGCAAATTAAAACAAAAAACAAAAACAAAAAAAAAACAGTAAAAAAGTCAAGGCACTCTACTGGAACCCAAGACTTGTTTTTTTGTGTGTGTTAAAAACAAATCTTTTTGTCTCTGTGATAACCAAGCTCATTTTGTTGTCACCTAGAAGTGAGGTGAACTGGGGCACGTCACTGTTCAATGGTTATACATCAGTATGGTTCCCCAGCAGCTTTAACACTCAATGGACAACGTAAAATCCTAAAATAATACTGCTTTACACTCAGAACAACAATCAAATGCTAGCTTTTATACTCACTGTGCACACTGAGAGAGAAATCATTGTGTGATCAATTTTCTCCTGCCACTCAAATCTGTATTTGGGGGTGTTTAGCAATGCTGATGCAGTTTTTGAAAATGCACCTTATGACATTTACAGCCAAGGGAAAAAAAAAAAATCCAAAAGAGTGAAAAGTGCATTTAAATCAAAAGTAAAACAAGCACATGCCTTACTAAGACAAAACTGCATGAAAATAATTTGAAAAACAGAAATGATGAGCTGAAAGAACTATGATTTTTAAGAATGGACATTCTGAGTTACTTACACTATAGGCCTATTAGTGGATGGGACTTGGGTAATAACAGAGCTAGATGTTGGCGATGGGAGAGCCTGCTGTATTACAACATTAGCCTCTGAGGTTGCTAGGAGTACATTGGGAACTTGGAGGGATGCAGGATGGACTATAGTGGATGTTGGCAGTGAGGCTGGCTGCAAAGATAAGTCCTGAAAACATCACACAAGATCTTAGCTGCATGACGTGTTGCATTAACACCACATTACTTTTTTCTTTTTTTTTTTACCCAGTCTTTTATTCGCAAGAGAGGGAATGAAAGAGCTTAAGATATGCAAGCTAGCAGTTCAAATCTATCCAACAACTCCTACTCCTCGTTTCCACGTACGTAGGGCTGGAGTGTGTAATTCTGCGTAATATCCAAAGTATGCCCCTGCAAGGCAACAGAAATGCCTGATTATACCCAGCTGAGAGGCTGATTTGGACACCCAGACATGTGGAACATCAGCACGGAACACTACAGAGATACTGCAGATGAAGAAAAAAGATGGTTACAAAGCCTTGTTTTTCAAGCACATTCGAGATGTGTTTCCATTTGATTGTCAAGCAATTTCTAAGCAAACTGCGAATATTTTGCAAAAAGAGCCAGTCGCATTTGATGTGTTTCCATCAACTGGTTTAGAGGAAATGAAATAGGCTTGGTGCACATGGCTGTGGCTGTAACAAACAGTAGAAGAGCCGTTCATCGGCAAGAAATGGAATGAAGTCTTGAGGAAATCCCTTCCTACCTTCAGTTGGACTAGATGCAATCTCATCAGCTGTGTCTGACAACTTAGCCTGTGGAACCAAGTGTCAGTGTTTCGGGGTATTTAGCGTTGCCAGCGCCTATCCAGTCCAAGACTTCCTTATTCCAGCTGCTGCCTATTGTTTACGGCCCGTATTGCAACTTGAGATGTTTGCATGGAGTTAAGGGACGACGAATACAAGTAGAAAGTTTCTGAAGTAACCAGTTTACACTTAGACCCCCTTTGTAAATGGCAGTTAATGCATATCCTGTGATCAGATTGCAACTGAACAGAGCTTGAACACATGAAAGTACAGATGTATAAACATCCGAGACGCATTGAGGACAGGCTGTGATCAGATCAGTCAAACTACCTTTGGAGGTGGTTGGGGAGGGACTGTGACCACATTCAACTGAGGTCTAAATGCATCTCCAATCCACAAATTACTCCTCTACATCATCAATGTTGAAAAAAATACTGGAGGAGGTGGAGGGAGAGGAGCGTCTTACTTTGGGGAGTGATGATGAAACAACTGCTCTGAATGATGGAACATGCTCTGTTCCAGTGCTGTAATATTCCAGGAGCCTGTTTACTCCTTGAAAACTGATGTTGTAGCTCTGCAGTGACATTACCATCCAACAAACCTCCAAAAAAAAGCTTGAACAGTGAAAATAAAGCAGCTATGTAACACCGTGTTCTCCTCTACTTTCATCAGTATTCAGGGTGTTGGGAACAGCATCTTCCTCTACCTCTTTGACTTGGAAAGGCAAGCACAAAGCCCATTCGACAAGCTATCTTCATGGATAACATGATGTTTTTGTTGGATGCCTGAGTCTAAAAGAGGCAGCAGTGTAGCCTGCTGCCAGAATTGCTATGCAGACATCAAGCAGCAGCAGAGGACGATAATGACAATGTGACATTCGGTGTAGCGAGACACAGGCTGATCAGATTGCAACTGGATCACAATGGAGTCACTGGAGACATCTGTTAATAACAGGTGTTAATGTTTGTGGTTAAGTAAAATCCAAATGCAATCCAACCACCAAACATGCATTTCAAAGCCAGGTGTAAAGGGGGCCTCACTTAACAGTTTAAAAACCCCTATAACAGCTTTGTTGAGACTACAGCCACTTTTCGGATCCTTCATTTCAGCCAGTATGGTCCCTCTCTTTTGTACCCCACACGGACAGTTTACATGGATGCAACCACGGCCTGCTCAAATGTGATTGGTCTAAGCTACTCAAACTGAAACCAGAAGCCTCTAGTGGAAGGAGAAAATGTCTGCAAGGCTTCTGCCGAATCTGTTTATCTAGATAAGACAAGATGTAATTATTGTGAAGTGCAAGCGAGTATCAGGCATGTTGTTGCTGGCTGGACACAAGCAAAGTTGGAAATAGAGGAGAAAATGACATTGGTCTGTGACTTGAAATAGAGATTTGCTAGGTTTTGCTTTATCTTTCTTATCATTCGTTCACATTTCTAGCATGATTTTGGCAAATAAAGGGCCAACATAAACAGAAGGAGGAGCTTTGCAAACCCTGGGGACCACTGAGGTTTGCACTGGACTTCTGGTGTATTATAGGGAGTTACAGACTCCAGATGTACGTATATGCAAACGAGGTGTTATCTTTGCGAGTTGAATTAACTACAACACACCAATCACTTATGAGTATTAGTTGTAGTGGTTCTGCGTATTCATGACGACAGACTTCTATGATCAGCAGGATAAAAGAACAGGAATAGCTTTGAGTGTTAACCTTGTCGTCATTTGTCGTAGATTCAGGGTGAGGCAGAGGGCTGTCCCGATGTGCCTCCATAGCTGTGGTCTCCTCCACTTTGTTGCGTATGATAGGTGTAGCAAGAGGTGACAAATCCAGTGGTAACTACAGAAAAATTAGGTAAAAATCCCCCCATTAGAACAGGAATCAAAAGATGTCACATGATCTGCTGAGTTTACTAACAGGAACCTTTTTAATGTCATCTTCAGTTGCTTTTTTGAAGTCGTGGTCGAACGGACTTGCAAGTTCATTGAAGAGTCCGACCTCCTCACAGTTCTTCAAAAAGCGGGTAGGTGTAGGGGTTTGGTCTGCAGTGGAAGGAAACAGTTAGTCCATACACCCACACGTGAACACACACTGGGCGGAAAGTGTCAATAACGTCTCCATTTCAAGAGCTCTCACCAGCAATAATGACACTCTCATTCCTTGCTGGACCAAACTTCAGGGTCATCTCGTGTTTGTGTTTGTGGACAGCCAAGTGGTCTTCATTAGTAAATCTCTTTGAGAGGTCAGAGCAGAAGACAGACAGGACAACGAATAAGAAGCAGAAATCACAGTAAAGCTTTCAATATGGCTACAAAACATGTCTTCTTTGACCTAAAGTAGATGGGCACCTGCCTTTTGATGCCCAAAGTGTCAGTTAGTCAAACTTTTGTCTTTCCTCTGGGCATTTTTTCCAGCCCCCAGTGGCCTTCAGGATACTTCAATGGCTACTTAAATAATCAAAGCTGACTCTACTTTTACTTTACAATGGCTTGAAATGATTTCAATCGTTCCAAAGTGTGGTGTATATCCAAACAAAACAGAGGACTCAAAGTCTTACAGCCTTTTGTTGCACCACACTCCCAGTTTAGACAGAAAAACACTTATCTACGAACAAACCTTGGCCCTGACCTACATAAGCATGGTGAAGCAACTCCAGATGTGGCAGTCTTACCTTCATGTTTTTCATTTCAGCAACAACGTAAATAAATTAGTGCAGCCAGATATTAAAAAAATATCATCAGATATTGAAATATTGACTTCTTTTACTCAATTTAAAATGTCTTCTGTTTTCACAATCAAGCATTTGCTTAATCGTTCACTGCCTACTAACTAATAAATACGACTGAAATGTATAATGGACTGAAAAGTAAGGACATGCACTTCTGAATTTTTTTGTCAATACGCTGATATTTTGGAATTGAGCAGACGGATATCTGACATTATTTATATCAAAACAAGTTTACACAAAATTAAAGGTTTGTTCATATTGAGAAACACATTGAGTATGAAAGATTAATGTTTATATTTATTTCCAAAAATTTGGAAAAGCCTACTGCTCAGCGTTACTTCATCATAAGCAAAAACGAGCAAAATGAAGAAACTATTCTTGATTAAATGGGCTGATATTAATACCAGTCGAAGGACGGATACATTTACAAAGCTTCCAGTATCTGCCAATACCAATGACTTGCTGATATTATCACACATCCCTAATAAGAATAGTAGAAACATTTTATCGTTGATGATAGCAGAGATGCGGAATCTGAAATGGGTGTCAATCCTGAAGGTACGAACAAATCCGCCAACTTCATTCACAGATCAAATATCAAAATGAAAGCCATTCACACACTGAATCCAGATTCCATTCCAGAGCTTCTGCTGGACCATGGACAAGCCATACATATCACCGATCCATCCATCCATCCATCCATCCATCCATCGATTTTCTATACCACGTCACAGGGCCATCAGGAGCAATTAGGGGTTCAGTATCTTGCTCAAGGATATTTAGACATGGTCACCGGGGGAGGTGAGGATTGAACCAGAGACCCTTTGGTTGCTAGACGGCCACTCTACCTCTGAGCCATGCCGCCCCTTTCCAATCCATACAATACAAATAAATTTCTTTGGACTACTTTTAAATTACATGCACTTGCATATATTTTTTTGCTCTTTTAATAAGAAGCACTGTGTGGTTAACTAAAGCCTCATAATGTAATGATTAACATAATGTAAACAAAAACTAAATAAAATAAGGATAATGTCAAGAAAATAGACTGTAGTACCAGAATCACTACCAGGAGATAAGTATCAGAACCAGATCAGTGCACCTCTAATTGACAGCCATGGCCAAAGAAGACAGTGGCTGGTGCAGCAACACTGTCAGGGTGACACCGCAGTTCAGTGACATCACACACAGGTGCAGGTGGGCAGTGTGACCCCAGCATGAGGCTGAGACTGGTTACCCTGAAAAAAACTTTCATTAGGTATCAAGGGATGGTCTTACTATGAACCAATGGCTGTGTTTGATCTTGAGGTCATTCTCATGCCAAAGAGGTGAAAGGAATTAAGCTTGTGATTCTACATAAAGACTTGCCTTAAGTCCCAATACACATAACACATGTCTACGGTTTCCATGTAAACTACCAGTTACTACTATCAAATGTCCATGTGAATGCTGGACCCTTGCCCTGTAGAAACCAAACCAGGGTTTCCCCTTTGTCCTGACATCTCTTATTGACTTACCTGTCCACAGCCAGGAGCAGTACATTGGAAAGGTTTGTCATCACTCATATTAAGGGATTCCTGTGGTGTCAGCCTGAAGTAAACATAGAAAAACACAAGAAAGCTTACAGGCCACGTTTTGGAATTGTCAGCATGTTGTCTGAGTCAAACAAGAGCCGACATTAATTTCAGAGATATTGTGACTAACACCCGGATGGAGTGACCCTGAGGTCCTCCTACAGCAGGACGACTAGAGTGGACAAAGCACAAGGATGATGGGCGGTTGCTTGTTTACACCTTAGTCTCGCCAGAAAAACACTTACTTCTCGGTCTACTTATTATTTTCCAAATACAGGACTTAGGCAGGTAACTGACATCAATGCTGCCTCAACACGTTGACTGAAAAAACTGCTCTTGAGAAAAAAGATATCACAAAAAAACCTATCATGGCATTGCAGAGGTAGCGAGCATCTGTTCCACTCGGTTCCATGAAATAGTCTGAGCCCAGCGTTAACATACTACCGTCGCCATGTTTGGGTCTAAATGTCTCTGTCAACAGAGGTGGCGGCAACATTTACTTCGAGACCATTAAACAGCGCAGGAGTACAAGTCTCCCACTGTCCCAGATATAACATCTTCTACTACACTTTTGTATCCATTCTCCCTCGGTTAATGTGTGGACACTTACCCCTCAGCCACAACCCTTGATTTCCAAAATCCCACGTCTGTGCCAAGTATCGCGAGAGGAGCGCAAACTTCCGTATACCTCATTTATTTACGTTGTGGGAGGACTAAATCGTGTAATTTTAAGCTCCTATACTGTATACTTTGTCTTTCTTGTTATTCTCTATCATTTTTAAATCTATGAATAGCACATGTCTTTTTCAATCATTTACATACGCAAATAAAGAATTTCCCATATCAAATGATTTAAGAAAAATACTTCTCTCCATAGATGTCAAATTCCACAAATCAACCTTAGTCCTACAAAATATACAGAACATAGATCCAATGCAAGAGAATTTGATTTATATATATATATATATATATATATATATATATATATACACACATATATATATATATACACATATACATACATAAGAGGAAAACTATATACCTGTTCAATTTACTAATACTGCAGTATTTTTGTACTTTATAGGGTGAGTTAATTTAAAAAAAAAAAGTAAATCTTAATTTCTGTAATTTAATTCAATGTATCCCCCCCCCCCCCCCCCCAAAAAAAGTTATTCTGGTGCAATTTGAGTTAAGTTTTGAAGGAAAGGATAACCTACAGTAATGGGTTTCTCTACATTTCCTACACTACTGAAATATTTTGAATAAATGACCTCACCATTGGAATGTTAGCTTAAAATAATGCCCATTCATATGTAAAATTTACCTTTATTTAATAAATGTAGACTGTTTTGTGGCTCAATACAAACTGAAGATATTTAGACTAAGTTTTCCAGGTAGCTCACATCCAAGGTTAAAGCTGCAGAATTATTTTTTTTGTCCTGTTCTGCTTAATTGGTCAGTCTCTTTAAACAAACTGACATCAAGACACACTATTTTGTCTTTAAAAAAGGCAAAAAAAGTTTACTAATTCATGGCCTGATGTTAAAGTTCATTCAAAAAGTCACCGCATTTTTTCCATGTCAATTTAACTTTCTAATTTTATTCAATGCCATTTATTTACAGAAGCAATCACTCACTTGTGGCCTAATTACAGTACTATTAAATTGCAGCTCAACCAAAAAAAGCCAGAGGTGGACCCCAAAAAGCCTACAAATAATGCTGAGAAAACAAGGCTGGTTGATGGCAAGTCTACGCAGCTGATTCACAGAGATGACATTCAAGAAAGTTAATTGCCTTCAGTTGTGTTAACATATTCCAGACAAACATCACTGCTGTTGTTTAAATAGTCAAATACATGTATTTTAATCAAGTAATTTCTTACATTTGTACAATACATGTTTTGCTTATTTCGACAGTGTCTGAGAGACTTGAAAATGTACATTTCCATGACACCAACACGGAGCAATTTTGGTAGCCACAATAAAATATGTAGTCACATCTGTAATTAACGTTTTGTCTGACAGAGTTTCACATCGCAAACAGGATAAGGAAAGCAACCATCAAACAGAACAGTCCCATGGCTTCAGACAGGGCAAATCCCAGGATGGCATAAGAGAACAGCTGTTGCTTCAGAGATGGGTTCCTGTGAACAAGAACAAACTGCTTTTAGAACCTCAGATCCCACCCCCACTGTAATCCATGGCATGTCAACACTTTCAGTAAACATGTATGTATTGTCTCTAAGCTAACCTAGCATAGCCGATGATGAGGCTGCCGAACACGGTCCCAATTCCAGCACCGGATCCAGCTACTCCAACTGTGGCAGCTCCAGCACCAATAAACTTGGCAGCAGTGTCAACGTCCCTGCTGACAGCACTGGTCTGGAAGCCCCTCAGTGTGACCTGGGAAAGGGGGCTCTGTGGCATCACAGCAACACTGCTCTGGAACAGGAACAGGCCAAAAATTCCCTCTTAATATTCACTCAATATGATGCTGTTAACTGATGTGCACAGGGGTGACCCCATCAAGTCCAATTTTAATTTCAACTTTGCAATACCAGCAAGAGTATGTTGATTTTCTTTGCGAATGCTGAACTCAACACTAACGCAGTATGGAGCACATTCTTTGACATAAAATCATCATCTTCAGTACTTGCTTTGGAATCGTATCCATTTTTCAAAACCATTAATTTTAGGAAATGTCAAAATTAAGAAAAATCATATAGCATAGGTGTAAAAAATTCTAAAGTGGTAGAGTGATGAGTAGAAAGTCTGTTTCCTCTTACCTCTGACTTGACATCTGGCCTGGACAGCACAGAGGCAGACAGGGGTCTGTAAAGAGCCCGGGAACCAGCACGGACCTACAAAAGAACAAATGCAGTTAAAATTACCTTGCTGACCAGCTCAAGTAACATAGTAGCATTATTTAGTCAGGTTTCTCTAGTGAGGCAGGCACTCAAACAGGTGGAAGGCACCTTGAATGTCATTGCCTGTAGTGAACACAATGTACTGTATGACCTGTGACATTTAGAGATTAGTTGCATGTTGTTATCTATAATTCTTAGATGCATTAGTTCTCTATGGTGCAGTAGGACACTTATCCATAAGTGCTCCTACAGAAACGATCTGAAAAAGACCACTAGCTCAACTTACAAAGAGCAGACACATGACCTTGGAACACCACTAGCAGTCAAGACAACACACAACTTAAGCTCCACAATGCACTAATACATTTAGTTAACTTGGTAGGACAGAATGCTCAAACCTTTTGTAGGTTACAGCGTTGAACTCGGTGCTAACACCAGCTAACAATCACTTGAGATGACCTTAGCTAACGGCCATCAGTGGAGGTGACAGCTGCAAACTAAAACCAAGACAAACGGTGGTTTCTTCCTGCGGCTCGTACTCATTTTGCACTGCAAATGTCATGCAAGTGTTGTCAGGTCCGTGTCATTCACCGCTTTAGCATTAGCAAGATAGCCCGCAGATACCCTTGCCAGTTAGCTGCAGTCAAGTTCATCCAAAGGCCCATTCGGGTTTTAAGATGAAACTGAAACGTCAGGATTCATATTTAAAGTAGGGACATGGAAAAAGGACAAGACACTAACCAGAGCCGGCGTGGAGACGAACTTTGCACAGGCGTACATCTTCTATTTTAGGTAATTTAAACCGGTTCGGTCAATTCTGATTGAAGCCCGGGTCTCTCTGAGAAAGGAAGAAAGAATTAAGGTCAAACAGGTGTTGAAATGCTCCACAGAGAAAATAAAGCGAACTAAATACACATTAGCATCAATTCTGCATGCTATCCTCACTTGAGCGCTGAAATGTGCAATTAACCAAGCGGATGAAAAAGGATTTAGAAATGTAGGCGTCTGATTCAGACTGCCATTACACACTCACCGACTGCAGAGGTCGAACCACAGTGAAGGAGCGCGCATGCGCGAATTTACGTGCGTAAAGACCCGGATGACGACAAGGGAAGGTCATTTCACTCAAACTTTATTTACACAAGCAGAGACAATATTCATTCATAAGCTTCCTTGTCCGCCCGTTCTGATAAATGAAAGACGCACTTAAACTGTTCTTATAACTGACATAATAATTGAAATAAACATTTAATTTATACGAGGCAAAACGAGGACAGGCTGAAATAAATAGCTTCAAAGATAAAGTCACCCACTAGGGGCCCCATTATAAATATAGACTACAAAATAGGCACCTGTTTAAGAATATACAGTTTATGTAAACCTATGTAGACACTGTTGTCAAAAATGATCAAATAATTTTGAACATTTTAAAAGCGTAAAAAAACAGTCAAACGTGTCAAGACATTATGACAGGACAACTGAAAAGAATCCAGAAAAAATGTAAAACACTACAAAACGATGGGACATCAGAGAAACAGACAACTCAAGTCTTATTAACAACAGAAAATAAGTTGGTCTTTGGCTTTGCTTTAAATACATCGCTTGGACATGCCTGCCTTATGTCTACATGTAAAGTGTTCCAAAGCACCATTATATACTATGATTTAATATTAAAAATTCTGACACTTAAATGTTGTTCAACCAATGAACTGACAGTGGGTGGGTAATGTGTGTTATATCTGACAATTATTTCATGTAAATGATGAAAAATTATGTATGTGTCTTTTGTTGTTAATTTTTCAAATTTGGCTTCAGGTTTCTTCTTTGTTCCAACTTCCATAAATTTATGTCACCTTGTATTGAGGATGTCAAAAGTTTAATTTAGCTTAGGGTAAGGTTGCTCTTCAGCTGATGCCAAAGCTCTCAGCTGGTTTGCTCTGCATTCTTAGAGTGCACAATGTTATCATTTATTTCTCCGTTCTGCACAACACTAGTAAACCAGCTACATAAACCTGCAGTGTGAGGTACATCAGTGTAGCGTCAACGGTCGTGTGTAACTTGCAAAAACCTTTTGTGGTGAAGATGGAAATGAGCCTGAAGGCAAAGCTCTCAGAATACATTAAAAACACGAAATCAGAAGTACGTTATTGATCCCTGGGGAAACTCTTTTGTTGCAGGTGCTTCCATTCCAGGACAGAAAATATAGAATAGAGATAAACAGAAAAATAGAAATATGTGAAATAGAAATGTAACCATCTTTTATGTGAAGATTTGTGATGGAGGGAATTATGTCGAATAAACACGCAGACAAAATTACTTATTTTTATCAGTGGGTTGGGCTGAAGCAGCTTTGACCAGACAAGCAATGATGTGGCATCCAGACACCGTGTAATCCACCGAAATCTGGCGAAAAAAAACGCCAGCATATCAGGAATTAGGTAATTACAGAGTTAAACTAGTCTTAACTTTAAGACCAATGGAACATCCAAAAGGATAAAGTAGATGAACACATGATAAAAATGGGAAATGCACGAGATGGTTACCTTAGCAACCGGCGCATGCGATGTCAATGAGCGATAAGCAGCATAGCAACAGGCTACAAGTGAATCAGCTGATACGTGAATGCACCTGTAACACTAGGAGGAAGAGCTCTCAGATGTCAGCTATGAGGCTCACTATCGCCTCTAGTGGAAGACAGCAGCGTTACAAGGTGGGACATGCCAGCCATAGCTTGTCAGCAAATTTACACAAAGCACCTTTAGGTTTTCTTTCATAGATGAATTCATCAAAAGCTACTTTAAATCAAGAGCTAAATTCTGGACTGGTCATGCTCAGTATTTGAAATCTATTTTGCATGACAGTGACAATGAGGGTCATACAGTGTCTCATTAACTCTCCTGTGATAGGCTCCCATGTTTAAGGTATATAATGAACAGTTAAACATTTCTTATTTTGTCATTAAAATGATCAGAATGTAAGACTTTCTGAAAGAATCAAAACAAGTTCTTCATCAACATGGCTGCAAGAAAATTCATTTCCTGATTTCCCCCCCCTAAAAAAACAACCTAAAGTTAATCTTAAAAAAAAATCATGTCTGTTAATCCAACTAATGTTGGTTCTGAACTGTAATAAGAAGTGTGTACAATCAATGTAAGCTGCAATTTTTAGCAAACATTTCAAACATGCCCTAAAATTGTGAGAAATTTCAATTCAATTTGCTTTTCAGGAGTGTATTAGAGAATAAAACTGTGTATCACAATTCCCCATGTTATAAAAGTTTGTGTATGATAACAGCGAGGCGATACTTGAGAGATGGTGGCTACTTGCGAACATTAAGATATGATGTTACAAATAAACATTCGGCCTTAACCGTAACTATGGTAACAAGGAGTCTCTACCTACAATGACTCATTTCCAAGGATATAAATTATTGAATGTGCCAGTCTTGTGTGTGAAGATTCAACACAATAGGCTCCCTCTCTCTGCTCCATATTTGAGATAACTTGAAGTGGAAGTCACAGGGAAATTATGTGTTCTACAACTGAGGTTTTCAACCTTGTGCTTGAGACCCCATTGGTCTCAAGATCTTTTCTGGAATCACAACATTTAAGACTTGAAACCTGTTATCACATTCTACCGTAGGCAACAGTTATGTCAGAGATTTAAAAGAAGTGACATGTATACAGTATACAGTATATATATATATATATAGAGAGAGAGAGAGAGAGAGAGAGATAAACTGTGTTCATACACGTTAACAGGCCCAGTTTCCTGGGTGATGGGAGATTTCCATTATTGTTCTTTGTGATGGTGCAGTTTTGCTTTTAATAAATCTAAAAAAAAAACCAAAAAGGCCAATTTAATTGTTTTTGGGGAAAACAATTGGGAGTTAAAGGCTTCAGGTGGGAGTGAATATTCTGGGAACTGGTGTTCTACAGATTCTACATGACACTGTTATCAGTACGCAGCAGATCTGGACCTGTCTGATATGTTCGCGCACACATTATTGAACCTCTACAAATCTTGTGGCTGCAGACTTCCTTCTCCTCCTAGCAAAACTTCCTGATGCTGCCCACCACCAGCACCTGTTGTGGTGTGACCACTGAGCGCAGAGGGGCTGATGGCTCGGAGCTTATCTGAACATTTCGCTG
Source organism: Aulostomus chinensis (assembly GCF_037954235.1). Taxonomy (NCBI): domain Eukaryota; kingdom Metazoa; phylum Chordata; class Actinopteri; order Syngnathiformes; family Aulostomidae; genus Aulostomus; species Aulostomus chinensis. The sequence goes on along the minus strand of NC_141331.1, from coordinate 18,501,826 downwards.
GCTGACGCTGGAGCTGTCGGCTATCACCACCAGGTGGACATGAAATCGTGAGGAATGATTCCACAGCATCTGGTCTATGATGGAGAGGTAATTAGCACAGGGAGTCAACCTTTCCTGCACGCTGACTTTAGGGGAGGAATTTCCTGGTGGCTCCTAAACTACGATCTTTAGTTTTACAGTGGACACAAGTCTCGGTTCCTCACCTCAGAATCACTCAGAAAGATCAGATGTCTCCAGAATACTGTGATGAACAGCCAGTCTGCCTGTTGTCTCCTTGTCTATTTATTCTTCTTCTGGATTTGCCCATTTTCTTATCTATTTCATTTGATTCCACGCTCCATATGTTTACTTTCTGCTGCACAACAGATAGCAAGTAGTTTTGAGGTCATATTTCTCCCGTGTATCATCCATGGATGAAATATCACTTGCAGCCCTTTGAGGCCAATTTAAGGCTTTCTGCTGCACATTTCTTAAAGCAACTCTACAATTTTACTTTTTAAAAAAGTATATTTCATTCTTTTTTTCATTGCCTGCTAATTGAAATTCTTTGTCCATTTTATGCTATGTACTGTGTTGTATTGTCATTGTTCTCTGTTAACTTGACTTCAACATTCTCTGAACGTCTTTGAAATGTTCTTTTCTTCTTAGCTGTAAATCACTTTGAACCGCAATTTTTGTGTGAAAGAGGCAAAACAAATACAGTTGATTTTTCTCACCCATTCATTTCTATACACGTTGGAATATCAATTACAGTAAAGCCCCAGTAGAGGGAGCAATTGGGTCTAATGTGATCATTGCTCCCACTAAAGCGTTGAGAATCTGATTTGGTAAACATCATAGTACTAAACTCCACTTGCATTCCTTAATCAGAGCGAAATATATTACCCATAAATGATCAGACAGATTCAATACTTCTATGCTATTACAATTCCTCATGTGATGGTCCTGTTAATAATGTGCACGCAGAAGTATAAGCCACATGATAAATATCTTTAAATGTGCGCTGCTAATAGTGTATTCACGCAATCTACAACAGAGATATGGTGTAACGCAGCCATTTATAGGTCAGAGCTGACCATATGATAAAACATGAAATTTACAATGAATTAATTGCAAGACAGCACATATCAAAGTGGCCGTTAACTACCTGGGGTCAATGTCATACTGTCTAATTAACCGGGCAGTGGCTGTGTGGTCCTACATGGCTGTGGAAGGCGGAGAGAGCAGCCCACCTCACTGCTCCCCCTACCACCCTTACCCACCTTCGACTTCCTCCCATTCAGAAGCCAGCACGCACTCGCTGTCTGAGTTCTTGCATAGAACACCCTTAGACATTCCATTTGCATGCCCGCCCCATCAAGCTGGATGCACTCAGACTGGTAATAAAAGGCATTGACCCCCTTAACCTTTATGAATTACAATTTGTGCCTGCAGCACGTCCTGTCAGAGGCCTCAGAAAAGCAGGCACCTCAGCCGGGGTGTGTGCGTGTTGTTTTGCAGTTGTTAAGGAGAGGGGAAAAGGTTTTTACAGCTTCTCGTCGGAGCTCCTGACAAGCAGGGAGGAGGCGGTCTGACAGCAGAAGCAGGGTAGGGAGGGACTGCAGCGCTGCTGATGGCTCCATGCTAATCTCCATCCCCGGATGCTGCGAGAAACTACACAGGCTCTTCTCTTTGTCAAGGATACAATGCCTGTAAGGCTCCAGTTCACCTGTGTTCTTCCTGTGATTTCTTACTTTCTGTCACACAGCAGGTCCTTCTTTTTAAAGCATCAAGTGAACAATAAAGCAGGCAGCCTGTAACGGAAATGTATAGACAATAGATTTAACAGAAGAGGAAATAAAAATATTACTGGATTAGAACACTTGTTGGCTTCTTCAGTAATACAAATAAAGGGAGGAAATTACCACAGTAAAGTAAAGTCTGCGAACAGATCAGGTCTGAAACCAGGCAACGATGAACTGTTTGTTTGTTTTTTAAATCAGCAGGATCGAAAGGCTCTAGGTGGGTGGCCATCAGCCTCGACCAGATGGAGTGAAAGAGAGAGAGAGTGACAGACAGACAGACTGACAGAAAGAACAGCAACTATTGATGCTGTTTTCACAATCACGCGAGTCGAATCGTTCCCTCGCTAAATGGGTTTGTCTTATTCATTCAGGAGGTCTAGTGTAGACGAACTTTTCCTGAGAAGCCATAAGTGATTTCAATTCCACAAAAGAAATCAGTGCGTTGTGCACAGTTGCACAGCGATGAATTTCACTGGGTACATTTACTAGAAACGTAACAAGACATCATGATCTGTTTCTGGAGCGTAAACTCGAAGTGGGGGCGGCCTTGAGAGAAATGGTTTTGTTTTGGGTTTTTCTGCTTGTTTCTGTGATAATAAGAAGAGTTTGAATGAACTGTCTAGACTTTATCTCCATACCCCATTAACCGCGGGACACAGATCAGTCAGAAATAAACCCTCTCAAACATTCATGGGAAAGTCAGTATTGTTCAGTTGATGCTGTGGTATTGATTGCCTCAGTTCATTTTTTTGGAGACCTTAATTGTCGCGGAAGATAAGGATGTGTTTGTGGTTAAGAAATGTTTGAAACTTGAATTTGCTGTGTGTTACCATGACTGAGATGTCTGTGAGTACCAACGGAACAAGGTGTTGAAAAGCCGATTAGTAATAATCAATTCTAACAATCATTACTCTGATCCCTAACATTTAGATAAACTGAGCTATGTGGTGAATTACGGCTTCTTTCTCACTCTGTCTAGTTTCACTCCACTCCATTTCAAAAGGAAATATTGCACTTTCTACTTTACCACAAGTCAGTGAGTTACTTTACTAATAATAGTGGGAAACTGACCTTAGTTACAGTTTTACAACTGGGTTGAGAGCCACATAAGATATTTGTATACACACATCAATCTTGTATAAACTAAAAATGATGTTTGGTGATAAATTCAACTAACAATCGTCTATAAGGAAGTTTTTGAGTTAAACAGCCAGCCGTTTGTAGACTCTGGAGCATGAACTGGGTGAGGAAGACTTGGGGTGTACTGGACGACATGTGTGAGAGTTTGTAAACGGACATTTAGAATAGTTTCGCTGCCATTAACCCCCCATCAGCCTCCACTGGGAAGTGCGAGGTTGACGTTTTCTGAAATGAAACGTCTTCATGAATTTAAGACATCCAAGAGTGAGTGACTGATAAATAATTGATGATATTAGGGTGAGGTATCCCTTCAACAGTTTTCTCCAACATGTGAACGTATACCAAAGTTATCCTGATGGCAGTAGGCTCTGCTGAAGCATTCACAGGCGCGCCGCTGTTTTTATTCCCTGGGCAATTTCATATACGGTGGAAACTTGATTTAAGAACCTGTGCAGGAGCTAAAGCTCAGCAAAAACTCAACTTGATTCTGTAGAACCCTCTTGGCGAACCTGAGAACCCTTTCCATTTAAAGTGTGCATCCTTCAAGGAGCTGGTCCAATAATCCACACAAGGAGGAGACGGAAATTTCCCTGATACTGCTCGAAATAATCCCACAGAAATGCACCAAGCCTTCTTTATGTCTGGAAGATCTGAAAGACATTAGCATTCGCAAAATTGATTTCTCAACAAATCCATAATAACTGATCTTTGCACTGCTGGTGAACAGAGCAGCTGGAAGTGTTCTCGGAAACGCTGAGTATGGCAGAATCATTCCTGACTTTTTCATCTCAATCTGTAATAACTACTGGATAAGCTTCGAGAGTGCTTGGGAGGTTTAAATGAAATTATTCTTTATCAGCCTTACTATAATGTCACCATTGGCTGTTTTTTAACGTTCATTGTGTTCTCTCAAAACACTGAGCTATATTCTTTTTTTCCTTCCTCTGGTTAACATCAGGAAATTCAGGCAGCGAGTGTGTGAACAGGAGCGTGGCTGACAGGGGCAGCTGTGCGATGATTGGTTTACAGATCTGCGCTTTCTCTATTGTCTTCAAGGTCACTAAGATTTACAATCAAATGGCTTATGACACTTCAGTAGGAGCCACCGGATGCTGATGACAGAATAAGAAAACAACACGGCCACTTTAGAGGAATCTTCTTGACCTCATGCTGTGCTCCATAACTAGGATGTTGTCTCATTTTTTTCTGAACTAACAAAGCTAGGCGTGTTAGTTTTAGCAGACAGAAGGTTGTTAGGGATGGCATATGGAGAAGGAGTTTGATAGACAGACTGTGTATGGTGCTAACAGTGTTGGAGATTAGAAGAAACTTCAATCTCCAGTCAGAAAGCAGCAATGGTCGACAACACAAAAACTAGTACTAAAGCGGTTTAAAGGCCAATCTGGAATGAGGGTGTGCTGCCCCCTATTGAACTATTATGGCCCAGCTGTTTACCGTTTTAGACTGTGATTTACTGGAGCGTTCTCTCTTGTTTAGTCATAAAAGTGCAAGGCAACACCTGAGCTTTTTATTTAAAGATTATTTAACAGCTAAACAGGCATAACACTGCATTTGGAGGCTGTCAGCGAGACCAATCCCGATGTCTTTTACAACATTCAGCCAGGATTATTTTCCATCTATATATCACTGTTTAACTAGTGGGAATATCCTTAAAAATCAGTATTCCAGCAGGCTTTGAAACTTGTTACATAAGCTGATATTGAAGGCATGTTTACTTAGCACTCAAATGGAAATGGCTGTTGATTTTTTACGGGAGGCATATGGCTGCATTTTATTGTGCTCAATTAAATCGCTCTAAACATGGATTAACTTTTTTTTCAAGAGGCCATCTATTATATAATATCTCCTTAGGTGGAGCTGCAGCCTTCTCCTAAGCTCAGCTCACAGATCGGGGTGTCAAATATGAGGCTGCCACATCAATATTTAGTGGAGGAGTCCTTCCTGCTTTTAATGGCCTGACCTACATCCCAGTTCAGAGAGCTAATAAAGGCAGTCTGGTGGAGGTCCTGGAGCTGCACAATGTCACTCACAGATGCCCGACTCAGCACGATCTGGAATGCTCAATTAGTTGCTTTTACAGGCTCCATTAATATGCATTAACTCCCTTTGCAGTGTACAAACACAGAGAAGCAGACACTGCCGGTGACCCATCAACCATTTAACACAGATTTTCTTTAACTCTTTCTGTGGAATCATGAAAAAAAGTTAAAAATAAATAAGTAGAAGTAAGCCAGCGTCAGAATGACTATTTTTTTTGGAGACGTATTAAGTTGTTTTCAATCCTGAACACCTAAAACTGTAAAATGCAAACCACATGAGAACGCACAAAAAATAGCAATCCAGTAATGTGATGTTTATTCTATATAGAGCATTTTTAATACCTTAAGAACATTTCAGCGTCCGTTTTATAGGACGGGTTCCCAAACTTTTCAGCTAAGGACCCACAAAAAAAAGTTGCCTGTCACTAATAGACCTTACCAAACAACCTAATTCAAATGTATTGAATTTCAGCTCCTAGCTTTATAGCAGTTTTAGTGCTATTTTATCCTTAGGAACAATTAAGTATTATTAATAATTTGATGACTTTTTTTTTTTTTTATTTCTTGAACTCATCTAATTACCTGGTCCTCCTTTGGGGACCTTGGCTTTACAGTGTTGGCACATGCACTCAATTAAAAGATTTGAATAATTCTTAATTCTTCTTCCACAGCTGTGACAGTAGATTGGAGTTTTGTTATGTTTAGTCTTTCAGGGACTGTGTCCATTAATCTCACTTCATCAGAGAAGATGCGGTGCACCAGATATTAGCTAATTTCCCTGCAGTACAAAAATACAGGAAAAATGTAGAAATGAAACTATGCAGTTCAAAGTTGTGAATAATTCCTCCACAGCTGGAGGTTATGATGAAGGCCTGTGAGAATACAAAAGCATCGGCCACATTAGGACACAACAGAGATCATTACATTTACATAAAAGTCCTCAGCCTGTCTCCACTCTGCTCTTGAAACAAGACAACAGATCGCTGGCCACAGACAGCCACACAATGTGGTAGCTCTCCACCCCCACAATAAACCGATCTGGCACACAGCAAGCCGAATCAATCATGGCACTTTATTATCCTGTCACTAGTGTGCTTCCTGCAAGTGTGTTTACCCTGTCCATGGCCCTGCGATCGGGGCTGTTCAGTGTACATTAAGACAGACATAATTGAGATTGTGGGCGGCCGAAAGTGCAGGGCTCAACCTGTTGTCGTTAATCTGTCATACTGTGGAGAGTCACAGCAGCGGTCACCTATAGGAGGCTCCACCTTGAAGGCACGGCTGATGGCGCTTTGTTGTTCACGGCGGAGGGCCTCACCTATTTTAACTTTATTGGTTTGCCACCAACGGAGAACCCAAAGAAAGTGTGATCTCTAACCTCACCTCTGACTTCAATTTACCAGCTCTGGTTCTAATCCATGGAAGGTGCTTTATGAGTGACTCTCTTAAAACTCATCACCTCTGTATTATTTGCTATTATTCATGATTTGAGTGATTAAAGATCAGCTTTTTATTATGCAAACGTGTTATCATAAAAAATAAGTTGGAAAAGGAGCTCTAACCAGCAACATGAAAGCTTAATAGTACTTTTTGTAATAAGCTAAATTATACAGGCAATCAATTTCAATTAATTGGTAATCCAACAGCTAGCAGCAGTCGCTCTTTAAATTAGATTACTGATGGCTGTGCTGAAAATTCGCCTTCACCTTGTATAAATTAAAGCTCTGCAAAAGCATTTACAAAATAACAAGATACAAATGAATGCAATCGTGCTGTTGGATAAGGTGCTTTTTAGAATCACACATCGTATTAGAAATAATAGCCAAATCTCGCCTTGGCGGCCGGTTATTAATTACCCGGCAAATGGGACCTGTCTGTTTTCAAAGTGAGCTATCGTGGTGGCCAAAGAAAATTAAATAGCAATCAAAGTACTTTTCTATCATCATAATTCGGATTGTCAGGATCACCTTTCCCCAGGATAGCAGAATAACAAATCTTAGGTTTTATTAAGTGGCTCAATTTGCCAGGTTTCATATCGGTGTTGTGTTGCAACAGTGTCACTCATGCATGCTGTGTTCTCATTTCTGGTATGCAGTATGATTTATTAGACATGGAAATATGAGAGTGCTGTCATGAGCCTGAATTTAATTGATAGTTATAGGAGATGTAGCTTCTAAATCTAAAGCACGCTAACATCGAAGCAGCAGCCATAACAGCGAGCGCCTGCCACTGGTTTTTATCACATCATGCACGTCTTTTATCAAAGCCCTGATTTTTTTGCACCGCAAAAATGCACAAAGCAATGACTTAAATCTCAAAGAGGATGTAAGTATCTGGCTCTGTGTCTTCAGAATGGAGCTTCTTTTATAGCAGGCGGTTATATCAGCCTGGAGACCCATAAGTTATGAAATGTCAGGATCCTATGCATTCTAATTGAGTGTGGAACAGTTAATGGCTGTGGAAATTCAGCCGCTTGACGTCTTATTCCCCTGTGTGCCGTTTCACAGCCTGGCCCATGAGCTTCAATTAAATGACAAAATGGGCCCATTCTTGAAAATAACAACAATAAAAAGACCAGCCTGTATGGCAATAATACCAGGTCTCACCTTGAATCAACAATGGTCACAGCTTGCAAATGGCTAAATGGATAAACAGAGACATGATAGGCGAGACGGGAGGAGCTGTACTGTACATTTAGTGTGTGTAAACAGTTTTAGAATACAACAATTAAAATGAGGAAATCATGCTCTCCAACTTCAAACTGACACACATATCAAACTTGGTACCCACAGGACAAGTTTCAGATTCAGGCCTAGTTTTTCTACCAAAGTAGATCACGTCCCCAAATACTGTCTATCCCTCGAAAACTTCAAGTTACCTATGTGTTACTCAGTAAAACTTTTAAAATCCAGAATCAATAAAGCCGAAACCTTTTCCCCATTTTCAGTAGATGTGTGCAATCTATAAATACACATGGAGCATGTCCTATTAAATCCTGTGATATGGTTAGGGGCTAAATATTGACCCAATCCTGATTGGAGTAGATTTTTTCACACCCTTGCTTATTGTTTTTATGACTCTTTGACTTCAAACCCTTTACTGCTTCGCTGATTTCATGCAAAAAACAATAGCTTTTCAATAATTCAATTTATAGCGCGCCATAAATGGAATTCAAAAGACAATGCAGTTGAAAATGAACACGCTTTTGGCTCCAGCAACATGCTGGTTGCCAGAGGAAGAAGTGAATATTTATTTTACGGTTGCCTCACATTCCCATTAAAAGGCAGAAGCTATATTTCCAAGCGTGTTGGATAAATGTAATATACAGAGTTTAAAGAGACAGATGGTGGAGTGAAACCCTCATGTGGCAACACTGTGCAGCGGTACCGTGCCAATGAAGAAATGCTCCCAGCAGCCTCCGAGGCCAGATTACATCTATTAATACATGTTCATGTGCCTGTTCACATGTATGTTCATGTGGCCACATCTCATTCATCATTTATTGTTAACAACATTGTGGGATGGATCTGAGACACAAACACAGGAATGAATTACCATCCCATCTATTTATCCAGGCCTCTCTGTCAATCACAGCAATAATCAGTATAACTGATTCAAATTCTGAGAAAATGAAGGACGCTTTCCCTCCAATTTTCAATTTGGAAGTGGCAACTATGGCCATGATGAATGTCTGAGTAGTCCATCTTCTTCCTCTCATTTCTCCTAACCTTTCCTGACAGCTCTGATATTGCCTACCTGGTAATTTGCTCTACAATAATTGTTACTTTGAGATTTCTCCCAGCTTTTAACAAGGATTCTTAACACCCTCTGTAGGTAAAAAAATGCAATTACAAACACAAGTGGCCTGTCGTGACTGGTCATCAGCAGCTGCCACCCCAATTCCCCGAACTGCTTCCATTAATGAAAAAACAAAAACCAAAACAACACGCGGACAGATTCAGCAAACATTTGCGGCAAATAAAACTTTAATTAAAATATATGAAGCTGTTTTATTGATTAACAACATCAGTGATGAAAGTGTACAGCTGACATTTTTTTCCGGGCGCGCAGTTTTGTTCCCTCTCAGAGATCATTTATCGTTACGCGGCCCCGTTTATTGATAAGTGTGTTTGATGAATGCAGATGCGGCTGCTTGGAGAGAGAGAGAGAGAGAGAGAGAGAGAGAGAGAGAGAGAGAGAGAGAGAGAGAGAGAGAGCGCTGCCTCGCTGATGGAGCGATCATATTGTGCGAAACACCAGGCTTAAGCAAGAACAGCTGTTGCGACTCCATCCACTGGGATGTTGTGTTTCACCACCGCCCCGCGTACACATGCAAGCACGCTGATGTAAAGCAACATAATCACAGCACCCCAACAACTCTATGAATTTTATGACACAAGCTCCCTCATCTCGGTCCAGCACTAAAACCTTAATTATTGGGCTAATTGCTATGGCTATATTCATCTCTCCAGTAATCCTTTGGTGATTACATTTTGTGTTCAATACCGGGCTTATCCTTTAATTAAAAGGATTATTAACCTTTAAAAATGAAGCCACGTGGGATTAAACCGTTAAATGTTGGTGTCAAAACAAGCTGAGAATGAAGTAAAAACTTGTATTATTTCTATCATAATCAAGAGACTCCTGGCTGGTCAGATGGCTGGTACATGTTAGCCAACAGCCATAAGCCATCATCCATATCTCCTTCCAATTAAAGGCTACAGAATGCTGACACATTACACTCGGCGTGCTAACAATCACTACAGCTAGAGCTCTGAACATGGCCAGAACAAGGTGAAACAGCCAAAAAGTCAATGGTCGAGAAGCTAATTACAACACAGCCAAAGCGAGCCTCCGAGGCTTTTCACCTCCAGTTCAAAGTTCAAAGTCAACCTAAGTGGAACGTGATTGAAAATCATTTAGAACCCTGCACCAGTAGTTTGTTGCAATAAGGAGCTAAAGGTACGATGGCGCCTCATTGATCTGAACACCTGCGTGAGAACCAGTAAGGAGGGAGCCGCCCACTGATAAGCACATGAATACATGAATATTAAAGATGCTCTATTGATACAGTCGGTGTCACAGGTGCTGCCGTGGTCATCCAGGGCCGCATCGTTCCGTCTGATCAATACCTGCTCTCGTCAATAACTTAACGGCAAACGTGAGCGCCCTCAGCAGAGTCGGGAGCTGTTCGCCCATGCCAAAGCCACACTGCATTATCCAGAGCAAGTCTTCATTTGAATGTCCTAATTAGTTAATTAGTTGGTGGTTAAGGATGATATGAGCATCTCATCAATCTCTATCTCTAAAAATAAACACCCTGGGATGGCGGTGGTGAGTCATTAGAATGCTGATGACTGTGGGAAGTGTGTGTGAAGATGAGGGGCCTGCTGGTGACACTCCATATTTCCCCACATAAAGGAGCGCCATGGCTGGGAGCGCTGTATGGATGACAGGCCAAGCATGACATAATGAGTTTGCAGACACTCCGAGGAGCTCAATTAACGTCTTCTCATGTGTAGTTTTTGGGATCTATTTCTTTTTTTTTTTTTTATCATTATAGAGGGAAAATTAGAATTAGACATGAGAATGAAAGCTGTTTTCATAATGAAGTGTCGCAAAGATGAGGTACTTTTGAAGGCCAACGTGGAAGTTAGCGTCACGATGGGTTCCCTCGACTTTATGCCAAGGCAGTCTTGTGTTTATTGTGGATTATAGCCGACAATAAACTCCGTGTTAAACAAGAGTTCTAGTCACACGTTTGTCCACCGAGATAATCTCAACCAACGAACACTACTTTTAGGATTTTTGAACCATAAATGCATTCACTAGAATTGTAAAGCTAACATGAGGCTACAAAGAAACTAAACCATGGACCAACAACTCAATTTGTGCTTGCTTCTTTCTTTTTCAAGGTGTTTGGCATTTTAATTTGAATGTCCTTGACAACTTCTTCAGTACTTTTTTGTGCTGTACTTCAGTGTAGTAATTTTAGGCATATTTTATGCCATAGAACAAAACATTAAACTACCTTGTCTCATGTTGAACACAGAGCTTATTTCAGGCATTTATCAAAAATCCTGTTGACCTGAGATGAGGGAAGTGGATGTTCAACAATGCTAACCTATCTCCGGTATGAAGGACTCATTCCTGCACCACTATGCTAAAATGAACAAAGGTGTCTAACCGACAGTAGTTCTGACTATTTTGCCATTCACTCTGCATGCTCACAACTCACTTAGCACAGCTTAACATTTGGTAAATTAGTCTTGATTTAAATTAATCAACCTCACACTCACAATCTTACCAAAAATGTGCTTAGACTGTACATTAACTAAATCGTATTATAACAGCAGCATTCACCTCCTTTTCCTAGAAGATATACTTGCTAATTCCTGTTCTCCAGGGTTGAAAAAAACCACAAATTATTCTGTAGTGGAACTCAAGTGAAGAAAGGTGGCTTAACTGTTTGACATAAAGACTCCCCATCAACTCGAAGGTTTCCTAATTGATGATTCTAAACATCAGCTGTCAGGAGGCAGCTCTAAATAGAAGTTACATTTAGGTTACAGTTTCATTTGTGAAGGAGTTTTGTTTCAGTGTTTCATTTCCGACAGTCTCCTTACATATCATGAGGACCCTTTGCAGTTATTGTATCAGCAGTGGAGTTTTCTCTTCACTCCTGCAGAGGAAGGAAAAAGCAGAAGGCTGCAGAGACGAGGACCAATAATAGGTTAAAAATAGTTAGCATGTGGCAGCCTATGATTGAGTTTCCAGGGCTCTGAAAATTCACTCTAATTATTCAACGGTATCCCTCTGTCATCCTTCCCTATATGCATCCCTTTGCGTGGAAGAACAAGTGACTCCAACTAATATACATAATTCTGCTACTTAATTGGCACGGATCGGGTAGAAGTGGGCTAGGGAATCTCCTTAGAGACTAATAGGGGCACATATCATTGGTTCCATCAGAACAGTAGTCCCATAGGTGATAGAAGTCAGCAAATATTTCATGAGCTGCACTACGGAAGAACCTCACCTGTGTAGTCCTGTGCACTATCCTGCAAAGTACACTTCTGAAACCGTTCTGCTGTCAGGTGTATTTATAGCAGGCAAGCCGATGACTGATGCTAATGCCGTGGAAATTATGCAGCGCACTATTGCTGTCATAACAATATGTTAAACTTAAACAGGAAGGTTAACTAAACTAGTCATTTAAGTTATAAGTGGGCCACTGGCGTACACCCGCAGTGCAGTAACTCCACTTGATTTTCATAGGCGTGGTCCCAGATTTAGCTTGATTTGGATAAGTGGGCAATTTGGGTTCAGGGCTAAGTGGGGGATTAAATTAAATCACCATTGAGGAAGGTTATCCCTGTGAAGATGGATGGATTAAATAATTTAAACTGCCCACATCATACCGTTAAGATAAATAGTTGAAAAAAGTGGCAAAAAAGTGAAACTCAACAGCAATAAATAATAAAGGTGCTTCATACCACGAACCTAAAACCTTGAAGTCAAGGTCTCCTTGTCACTGCTGCTGCATGAGGATGTTGCTGCAAGTGTATATGGAAGATATAAGCACTTAAACATGGCGGAGGAACTCTTGACGGTGAGAGCAGACTTTTGTGGGAGTCATTAGTGCTGATAATTAGAGCTTTATGGTTTCATGTCCCGTAGGGTGTCGGCACTCTTCACCAAAGATGCTCCCGTATGCAATTATGGAATGAAAATACACCCATACATGCTCAGAAATAATAACACATTCAAGAATACTTCCAACGCTGCCAGAGTGATCAGCCTGGCAGCCCAGCACACGGGCCAACATTACATTCCTGATTAGGTGTTTTGTTTCTGCCTTCCTTTAATTACATTTATATTTAAGTTTTGGTCAGTTAATATTGTTTTAATATGAGCAAAATAATACTTGAACAGAGGCTTTGAGCAAATTAAGACGATCTGAACTTTTCCGCTCCCTTATTGTTTTACATAACTGTAGATCTTAATCTTTCTTTCTTTCTTTGTCTTTATCCATCCTGATCTTTATCAAGTATCCACACAATTTCCTCTCGTGTTAATTGCTTTCGAGGTAACAAGTTAGCTACATTATTGCCAGATCAGTGTGTATGAGGTTGAATTAATTGACGGTCTGAAAGAATCCAAGAAAACGCTGTGATAAAAGGCGTACGACGAGTTCACTGCAAAAAACACCAAAATCAGACACGCTGGTCACCTCAGATCTGATCGGGATTTAGTCCATTTACTCAAACACTAATGACTAATGAATACAGCTGCTTTGACCGAGTGCAAATGAAAGCAGCACCAGGGTTGCTGCAGCCAAGTTTGGCACTTAATTAAACTGCTTTGCACACCACTTTACTGGGAGGGTTTTTTTTTCCGTTTTTTTTTTTTTTTTTTTTGGAAAAGCACCTAACAACAAATTTAGAGACTTTTTCTATAAATATTAGCTACTTTACAAAGAAAAGAGTCGTTAAGAAATGAATTGTGTCAAGAGAGCTCTCAGCTCTGTAGCATGGAGGCCATCCACTACTGAAGATAGAGGCATTCCGTCCCCTCTAACATCTCTGATCAAAGTTCGGCATACGGCTGAAATCCCAGTTTTAGTAGCAAGCTTATGAATGGTTGAAAACGCTTGAAAGCTAGCTCTTCTTAACATGAGGTCTTAATGAGCCTGTTTCAGTAGCTATTTCACACTCCTCCCATGTGACCTCTAAACAGGCTGATGTGCAAATGAAAACAACTTTATTGGGAATTCTATTGAATTTAATCAAGTATTCACTCACTTGCCACTGTATTAGTACACCATGATAAAACCACGACAGTATACTAGCATAGCAATTAATGTTCCTTTCATGAGGATCATTAAGCTGGGCTTTTATTGAATCAGTCTGAGAGGAGTTGATTTATTTCTATGTTCATTTTGGAGGCTGTAATTTGAGGCGTACTGGATTACACTGAGAAGTCTTCTTAATATTGTTTTACATCCCATTTATATGATTTAGAGCTGACAAATACTTGTTCCCACATACATTTTTTTAAATGTTAATGTTTAAATTCAAATGAGATAAAAGTCATTTTTAAGAAATAGGACAATTAGAGAAGTTGAAAATGTCTATATAGTGTACACAAATGCATAAATCATGGAACTTAAAATTTGGTCTTCACCAGTGAAAAAACTGTCGGATCAAAAAGCCTACACAGTAAAACAGAACAACAGAATTAGTGAAAATCAGCAGGATATATTTCTACATTTGTATCTCTGACAATCTTTTAACTGTGTATCTGCGCCTCCAGATACATGCTGGCAAATATCGCCTACTATGTGTCCTCCTTTAGAACCCTAGGACCCTTTCACCTGACTGAAATGATTGGTCACTTTTTTGTTCCTGGTTCAATATGATCAGTGAGGACAGCAGTTGGAACAGAAACCTTCAGAACCACGACATTAAACGGTAAAACAGCACCATGATAAAAGCTGAACACTACATCAAAACAAATTGTGGCAACTAAAGGAATCAATTTTTGACATTTCACCTCCATCTATGGAGAGTTCAGTGACCCTGAGCGATAAATTTACAGCTATGTACCGCCTCAATCAGCGTGTTTGTCAGCAGCACATCTTGTTGAAAGTTTTAGTGTAATACCCTGCGCATTATGACACATATGGATTTAACGGACCCTGGAGCCCCTCTTACATATCTCATGTCATTCATACAGGATGAGCATCTTAGCTCTTGCTGTAATAACACGGGAGGAGATTTGTGGATCAGACGGCCATTTCTAATCTTAGATCTATTAAAGTGCCTCTGAATGAATCATCAAAGCTATCGATGTCACTGTGGGCTTGTTAGCTGCATGCAGGAGTCAATAACAATTTCTGATGCGGTTTGTAGGAATCAGGGACTTCCTATGAACATTTGCACTTATACTTGTCTTCTAAAAAAATGATGAGAATTTAAATGATACGGAAGTCAAATTATGTTTTAAGGTTTGATCCGTGAACTTTTCTGTGGATATTATCTCTTATGCTAACAATACCTAGCTTGCTGTTGTTCTCTTTCCAGGAACAAACACAACCCCCTGGCTAGGTTTCATCTGAGAATCAGAGAGAAGAGAATTACTCAAGCTGAGGATTCGCTCTAAGCAGCAGAGATAACTTTCTCCATCGCGGTGAGAGGCTGTTCAGTTAGCCCGGGGAGAGGGATCATGAGTACAATATTGACTTTAAATTACAGCAATAGCTGCTGCTCATGCTGTCTCAGGACCATGCAGCGGATCAAACACAAAGATCAGGCCTGGATTAGGAGAAAGCCACTGACAAGCACTGAGCTGCCTCTCTGCTGCGGCGCCACGCACACTCACACAGCACCTCCCAAATCTCACACTAAGCTTTCCCCCGCCTCTCCACATGTAAGACACATATCCTTTACAGGCGTCTAATTTGGATTTCAAAGCCAAAATTGATCGCAAACTAAATTATCTGAGCACAGGGGGTAAAGGCGGCGAGTGTTGTCGGGACAGATCTATTCTGAGGACTGGAGGATGGCGGTGCTTCCTGAAGGTGAAGAATCTCACGTTTGCTTACAGGATACAGCCGTGTTCTTGCGACGCCTTGTAACTGCGCTTTTATTTTCCCTTTCCTGGCAGTTAAACACAAATAACAGCATGGATGATGTGCTGGGATTTGTCGTCTTCGCTCAGGGAGGGGTGCAGGATATGACTGGCGTGATAAATGATGGTGCCTTGTGCCTGGCGTGACAAAGGAACTGCAGCACAATCTGCATGTGTTCCACCCTTTCGCCATCATTAGGTGTAATTGGGACTCCTGGCGAGGCATGTTCCTTTCCGCTGTGGAAGTCTGGTGGAATGAAGCTGCTATTCCTAGTAGGACAAGATACAGAAAGGGAAACACATCCAGGCCACTGCTCCAGCACGGATCCTCGTATCACAGCGCTGGCCTAAATGGAAGCGTGTCAAGTCTCAGCTATGGTTAAGTCTCTATTATCATGTCAAACTAGCCTTTTTGATGTTGACCTTAAGGGATGCTGCGTTTGTAACTGGCATCTGTCCGGTGTGTTCTGTCACATGCGTAAGAATAAAAACATCCTTATTACAGAGCTGCTCATTAGCTATAATGGGGATGCATGTGGAATTTACAGGTTCAAAACAGACTCATGAATCCTATTCAAGCAGTCTTTTTTTTTCTCTCTCTCTGCAGCACTATTATTCATCATTAAGAAAAGAATATTCAAACATAATTCAGAGGGGTAAATGAGCTCACAAGTTGCCCCTGTTTGTACCCACGTGTGCTCTTTAAATGCAGCAGAGTTGAGTTCCAACAACAGCAGTAACACAAAGTCTTTGTCTCATGACCTCCGCCTGTGTATCCTTTCCCCTCCTTTAAATCAAAGCCCGCTCGCCATCTTTAGCATTTAGAATTAATTGCACAGTTATCCTCAAATTAATTCCTAACTGTTTTACAACACACAGAGAGAAAAGGGCAACCCAATTATTATTCTGTTTTCACCTTACAGAGGGGGATATTATGCAAATGATCGTCTCTACATGAGAAGGAAAAGGGGCTTTATTTTCCCCAGCAGATGCTGCCTAGACAGTCTAGCATTCTGTGGGGGACAGGAAGTGGGGATGCTGTGAAGACCTGATCACTCCACCTGGCTTCCAACTGACTCCGCATCCAGGCTATAATAGAAAACATACTGATTAATTATTTATTTGGAGAGATCATTTCTTTTTCTGTATTTGGTTCTGGACAAGTAAGGTTAAAAGGAATGTTCCAAAGCACTGTCTGGAACTATTTTACAAGTTCCCTTACGAGCTGGAGGTGTTTCTTGATGGAAGACAAAGTCTCTTGGCTATGCAGACCCACAAAATATTTTATTTGCTACTTTCCCAGGAAGAGAATACATATTAAGGCCAAGCAGTGTGTCTGTGAGCCAGACATCAAGATGTGGCTGACAGGATGGACAATGCCCAGCTTCAAGAGAGGACGGGGGGCATCTCACCTCCCTCGGCTGCTCCGCACGTATGACCATGGCGAGTGTTTATTAATCTGAGACCTTGAGACCAAAGAGAAGTTACTAAAAGGAAAACTAAATGATGCACAGCTTCCTAGGTAGCTATCAAACATCCAAAATGCTTTGTTTGCAACAAGCTGATTTCTTCGGAAGTGAAACAAACAAAAGCTTTAATGAGCTGCAATGATGAGTTGAGGTCAAAGCGCTTATCATCTTTACAAATCAGGAGAAGATGTGCTCATGGAAATAAGCTCCCATGAGTATCCATCATCACCTCAAAAAACTGCATGCAGTGGCACAGCTCCAGGTGCTCAAACAAATTGGGCTGTGGATGTGGAATGGATCAAGCGCTGGCTCAATATTCATTATTCTCTCTGACTGTGATGTGCTACAGCTCGGTGAGTGGGTGAGGGTAATTGTGTGCTTCTTTGTGTGCGTGTTTGGGTGAAACTTAATCATGATGTCAGGCTGTTAATAAAAGGTTATTAAAGGAACAAAGATCCAGGTTTTACATATGTTAGGCAGGGGAGGTCTCGGGAAATCCTGTCTCTGAGGTAAACACGGGCCCTTCATGACAAATGATGCTCATGCTGAGATCAGATAGTTAACAAGAGATCCCCTTATTAACCAGGTCTGCATAGATAATTGGCACTTGAGTCTCACGTTTTGAGTCTGGCTTGAGCAGTGTCATTTATCAAGAAGCCGCGCGAGCTGTCAGGGCTCCATAATAAGCTTCAGTAACTGATGAATCAAGATTAAGCAGATAGATGGAGAATGAAGGGAAGGAAAATGGGCCACAGCCACATTGCAGGGGTCTTAGCTTGATATTCATAACGTTAAAGTGGTATTATTCCTTACAGGGAGGGATGTGTTCTGCATTAGGAGCTGGAGCTGTAAAGTAGCTGCAGCCCGACAGCATTATGATGAAGAGTCTCACTGTCGATTGCAACACTTTGTCCTCATCTGCATATACTGGGAGAAAGCTGTTTGTCCTGGAGGAGGAGGATTTGGGATTTGATGGTTCTGTTTATCTTCCTGGGAGCACTTACGAATGAAAAGCATGTGGAATCAACACAAAGCTGAAACGATTGATTGGTTGATCAACGGACTGTATTTATCTGTGACAAATTCTATACTCTGAATATTTCTCAAACTCTGGTTTCATCTTTTAATTATGACGCTGCTTTTTTCTGTTCTAATTGTTAGAAAAGTGAATATTTAGGGCATTTCTACTGAATAATGATGGTTGTGGGAAGCTATAATTGTCATTTTCACATTATTGGACACTTTTTAGATGAATAAGCTAATCAAAGTAATTTAAAAAGAATCAATCAAACTGAAAATAATCTCTAACTCCTAGATGAAAGTGAGATGAAACTGCCGAGGGTAAATAGGATTTATAGGAAACAGTCATAGCTCTCATCTTTTGGCTTCACAGTTTGAGCATATTATAGTTGCTGTTATGCAATATAATTAGAATTAGCCAAACAATGAAGAAGCTTATGATGCCAATTAGTGCTACACAGGCACATCAATCAAAATAATAACAGCATATTCCACTTCCTCATCACAGCAACATAATTAACTCCAAACTCCTTGTTTTGTGCAGTGTTTGCCGATCAACGTGACGATAAATTTGCGTGTGTATGTGCAAGCATGTTTGTGTGTGTGTGTGTGTGTGTGTGTGTGTGTGTGTGTGTGTGTGTGTGTGTGTGTGTGTGTCCAGCCTCTTTGCTTCTATCTCACTGGTATATAAGGGTAGATAATTACAGATGATCAGCTGCAGGTATGGGAGCCACCTCAGGCCTCGCCCAGCCTCGCACCTCCAGCACTCCCCTGCTCTGTCAGGCATGTTTGGCAGCGACTCCGTTCCCCGAGTCTCCAGCTGTCCAGTGGGGTGCGCCAAGTCACAGCAGGAGTGCCTGCCTCTCCATCTATGGCCTATCTTTTGCTTGGAGTGTGAGATGTGTGTGTGTGTGTGTGTGTGTGTGTGTGTGTGTGTGTGTGTGTGTGTGTGTGTTGGTCGTCTGTACTTGCATTACTCACTGGCAGACGGAGCACACTGCCAGCACCCAGCATGTCCGCCCACACGCCCCTGCCCTGCCGCTTAGACCTCACGGTTGGAGGAGATGATGGAGAGAATCTGGGATCGGTGAGGGGGGTGGATCCAGAGGAATCTGAGAGACAGAGAGAGAGAAGTCCAGAAGCTTACCTCCGTCCCACAGGCTGAACCCTGGACAGCCCGACCTGAAATGGTAGTCTCAAGTCTCCTTGTCGGGGTTCTTATGGGGGGTGGGGGGCTAAATGATGTCTGGTTTTGTTTTATCACTTCCCCTTACGACAAATTCTACACACATCTTAGCACAGTAGCTTTACGTTTAGATTGTTGACAGTGTAATTTATTATCTATGACACTTTTCATTAATTTATATTTTTAACAGCGGAATTAACACAACATACTAACACAAAGAATTTGGACTTTTAAGAGATTAAGTAACAAAAAGTTAAATAAGCATCACTGTGTGCTCAATATCACTAGAGTACAATAAGAACATTGCTGGACACAAATAAATCAGGATGATATACAGCTTTTGATCTGTTTAATATGCAGAAAATAATGAAGCTTTCTGCTGAATTTTAGTAGAATAACTCTAAAAACAATCAGATAATGTTCCTCATAGACATTTAGATAAATCATCAGAAACAAAACCTCAACCAGGGCTCATTACGAGGTGGGGCGTTACTTCCATGTGCCCACAGGGGGCTCTAGTGTACCACAGATTTAACCAGCTGGGGTCTGCTGGCTGCTGCTTAGACAGCCAGGCGCTGCTTGTGTTAAGGGGAGACCTTTTGAACCGCACTGCTGTACGACTGATATCAACATTAACCAGACTTAGACGAAAATCAGATACAAGCTGTAGGGGTGCAAAATAATGAAACGCAAAACAGAGTGAAAATAGTTCAAATGACAGAGCAATGTACTCACAGTGTACTGTAGAACTGCAGCAAAAAAAACCACACACACACAAAAAAAAAAACCCGAACTAACTTGAGAGTATAACGGAATACACACACCTTATCTAGTTTCTGATATTTCAAACTGTGCGTGCGTTTGTGTGTGTGTGTGTGTCTGTGTGTCTGTGTGAGTGTGTGTGTGTGATATTCCAAGGTGGTGAACAGTACTTGATGAGCTAGCTCTGGAGACCTCTGAATTTTAATGATGTTGGAGATGATATTGTGTGTCCTTCAGCTTGTTATACTGACACAAGCACTCCATAAATCATCATACCTAGCTATCGTAAAATCAATACCAAACTGCTACCTCAGCGCTAACCTGTAATAAGTTTTTCAGCCATCTAACAGCTTAAACTTTGCTGTAATGCCGTTCGACCTATAGGTTAAGATCAGAGCATGCTTAATTTGTTTTGTAATAGAGACTTTCTAATCCTTAATGAACCCCCTATTAGGGAGGCTTTTGTTGGCACATTGGTGATCAGTTGGTGGAACAGCCACTGCAATTAAGTTGGAATCTTTGTCCTGGAGCAAAAAAAGGAAAAAAAATAAATAAATATAAAAGAAAAAAGGGGGGGGGGGGCCTGGAAAAAAAGAGGAAAGCTTGAACGGTCAATAAATGTTAATCCAGTCAGAACTTGTCTGTGCCTTTGAACAGGACTCATGCTGGGTTTTTTTCACATGCACTTGTTTCATCCTTCCCTAAGAGAGGCCATCCCTGAAGGATACTGCCACTGATCCCGAGACCAGACTTCCACTCGCTAATAAGAGCCCAGGTGTAAGCAATATTGTCCACATTTAACACATTATTACCAGGCTTTGTGAGAAACATAAGCCATAAATATGTTCATTTAAATTACTCCTCCATAGGAAATAACAATTATGGTGATACAGTTATAATAAATTAAATATAGAAGTGCAGTTGTTTTGTTTTATGGCAGAAATGATGTAAAAATCCATTGCTAACTTCATTTTTGTTTGTCCCTTTATGCTGTATCCAAAACTAAGCCTCATGTAACCTTTTTTTTTTGTTTTTTAAAGAATGATAGCTATAACTGGGGCAGCAATTCTGAGACACACAACATATGTAAACGCCCTTTGCACAAGAGAGAAGCCATTGCCACAATTTCTGAAGCGTAAACACCTTATGAAAGTCAAATGGATATATGGCATAATCTGACACGGAGCCTCGCTGCTTCAAAAACATCCCTAACAAACCACGATGCCAGACAACAGCGACAACACTTGCATGTTGTTTTGAACGTTCCACAGGTGAGCGAGCGATTATATCGACCCTTCACCAGTCAGAGAGGAGAAATTAACTAGCTATTTAACATGACAACACAACTCTCAATGACGAGGGTTCAAGTATTTTTAGGAGTACAGGTTTTTAGTGTTACTCTCCAAAAAGATGACATGAGCCAAAATTTAGAGTGTCACTGCTCCGCCATCAGCTTGTAAGTCATTTTTTGTGGCGAGGGGAACACCCTCATCGCTATGGTTTAGTGGGGTACTGACGTTGGCTTTGATTTACACGGAGCAAGAGGTGGTGACCAATTGTTAGAGGTCTTGCTGGTTGACCCCGAAACATCTGTGTTTAGGGCGTGTTGAAAACAGAGAGGGGGCGGCATGGCTCAGAGGTAGAGCGGCCATCCAGCAACCAGAGGGACGCTGGTTCAATCCTCACTTCCTCTGGTGACCATGTCGAAGTATCCTTGAGCAAGATACTGAGCCCCTAATTGCTCCTGATGCCAGCTGGGATAGCCCCCCATGACCCTTAACGGATAGGCGGTATAGAAAATGGATGGATGCAAATAGAGATTGAAAATATCCAGAAAAATATTGAAATGATGTGATTCATAGTTTTGTCCCAAGATGGGTACTCCGAAAATTATTTTGATTATTCTGAGTGAAGGTCAGACAAGCTGGTCTTTTCATCTGAAGATAATCTGTTCACTCTTCTTGACACCAGAGATATGAGTGACTCACCCATCACATGTCGTCGAGTTCACCATTGAATTGGATTTCCGCTGCTCAAGAGGAGATCTGTTGGCAAGTGTTTAAGTTTTAAGTAAGAGACAACGTGACATTTCACCCTCTTTCAGACTTTTTGGGGTTGGTTTGACTGTTGATAGTGTTAAGGTCGTAGTTTTTCCATTTAATGTACTTTTTCCTTCAAGTTTATTTAAGATCTCTCAGGTCTTTGAATATCCCAAATATTAAATAAATATGTTTCTGATTGCTTAACAAAATGATTCATAATTCAGTTCTTAAAATGCTAATTGTTGCCGCCTTTTCCCTCCAGAAGACAAAATCAACTAAACCACGGAGTTTGATGTGATACACCAATAAATTGAATAATTGAGTGTAAACCTGAATCTTTTCTCCAAAGGACTGTGGTTTGTTTGAACCAGATTAACTCATTTCTAGCTTTGTGATTTGAGGTGTCCCAGTTTAAATTTGGTGATTTTTGTCCAGTGTCCCACAACAACATGGAGTAACCAGTAGAGGATCACAGTGACACGATCACGACCTCACTGCTCAACCAGTACTCGATCCTCTGTGGCTGCAGTCAGTATTTTTCTTTTTGTTGACAGGCACTTTCTCTTCTGTATATTCATTTTTTAAAAACTCTACATCAAGGTCACAGGTAAACAAAAACTCAAATTTATCAAGTCAGTGACGAATTAAAATAAGTTTTATTCTACTTGAAGGCATTTATCAGCAGACTGACTCATCTTCGGTCTGAGAGGCACGAAAACGGGTAAATATAAATAATAAGCGATGTTTGTGCCCGGTGCAGATGAGCGAGCACAGGTATATGACAATACCTATCATCTACATTTCCCTTTAACTCAGTGTTTTTTGTTGTTTCTGATCTTTTCCAGCTGTTTGGGAAGATGTCAGAAACCAGAGCATGTGTTAACATGTTTGTTTGTTTGTTTGCTTTTTTTATACAGAAATTGATACAGTAAAGTGATGATCTACGTCTTTGGTGAAGTTTTAATTTTGCAGCATCAGTATCATGATTCTGTTGCTGATAGCAACACTCATGAACGTACAAAAGATGTTGACATGGCTACTTTGTGGAGAAATGCTTTATGTGAACGTGAGTGTAAATTGGAGGAGCTCAGTATCTGATGTGTCTGTCACAAGTCTCCCAGGCGGCACTGATGGGGCTGTTAGGGACCGGTGGGGCCAAACTGGAGCAGGGAGCGAAGGGGTGGAGGAGGATATACTGTTAAGGCCAGAGCTGGAAACCGTCAGTGAGGGTGGGTCAGGTCTTCTTCATCCTGACCTGCCACCTCTGACAGAGATCTGAAAAGTGCAGTCTGACCCTAACGCTGAGCAGTCGTCCCTCACTGTCACCAGCCTGCGTCATCTGAACCAAGCCCACAGCGTGCAATCTAAAAAGAGGCTGATACAAATTTAAAAATGAAAATTGATGCAGCTTTCGATTTTAAAACACAAAATTCCTTCCTGCAAAATAAAAGCATTAAAAACAGAGCAATTAAATCCGCACAGCACAACACATGGATGTAGTTTTTCACAATTGTATGATCTGCCAAAAAGTCCAGTCTCGCCCTTTGTTGAGCATCTAGAAACACGGATAATAAAGGTCTCTTTATGATGAGGCTCCAGCACACACAGCCACAAAAAAAACTTAAGAGAAAAGATCTATCAAGAGGTGGGAATTACACTGCCCTGTGCTGGGGTGGGAAAAATGAAGCAGGCATTTGTGAGCAAGCTGGCAACATAACCTTCAGAAACATCCTATTTTTCATTAGAGTTGTGTCAGGCAGCTATGCCTTTAATAACATTCATCCCCGTAGCAAGGAGAGGATAACTCAAGCTTTAGGCACATAATGAATGGGAGAATAGGCCCTGGTGCTCTACAGAGGAGGAGGCTGAGCTGCACTGCTGCAGCCTTTCACTGCGTCCTCTAGTATTAACGCCATGTAAATGAAGAGTCAGAAGCTCCCTGAGGTGGCTCTCTACTGTGGCCCTGTTAATTACTCTCATTAGGGACCAGGAGAGACTAACAAGCCACCATGCTCATGATTTCTGCATCTTTGGTGATAAAAACATGTCAGTACTCCGGTAAGGAAATTGCAAATTGTCAAATTTGCTGACAGAGCGGAAAAATTTCTGCTGACTGTGAGCAGCCCGTCGATGATGGATGCATTCTTGACACAAGTCTTGGTGTTTAGACTTTAAGAAATAATGAGTATCAATGTCTCAGCCGAGAAATATACAAGGATGAAAGAGCGCTGTGTGTGTTTAATTAAGGGAAGCAGAGGCAGGAGCTGCTTTCAAATCGAGTGACCCGACATAATCAGGTTCTTATCATGGAGATCTCATTGCTCAGGTAAGTTGGAGGCAATGCTTTAATAACGTCAGGCAGCAGGTCTTGGTTGCAGAAACACAGGTTGACATCAAATAGAGTGAGGGAATGTTCTGGATCGGTCGATGCTGTTTTATTTGAGCAGCTGAACTAGTTTCACTGCATCATTACAACTGCTGGGGGGTTGCGAGCAGTCATTGTTTCCACAAGTATTTTGTTTTACAAACGCCCTCCAGTAGTTCCCACTCCTGACATGGGGGCGGGGAGTTCCTCATACTTGAAAGAACAAACCAAAATATCCTCCATTACGTCTGTGATGCATCTAATCCCTGGTGGGGCCTTGAGCTCACTTTCTCCCCATAAAAACCGAAAGAGTGACACGGTCAATCTATTCAGCAAAAAAAGGCCACATCCTGGCAAAAACGCACAACTTTCTCCATCCTTCTTCCTTTATTCTCTTTTACTCAATCCCCTTTGTTTTCCAGATGTCTAAGCTGTTGAGGACAAATCAAAGGCTTTATTTTACTAATGTAACACGGAGCAGACTGTGAGGTGGCTGAGGGGAATAATGAGGGACTGCAGAGACGTGAAACTGACACGCTGAAATGGATAATTAGGACAGAAAGTTTCTGCGATGCCAATGACACTCTCCAGGAAATAGGATCATTAAGTTCTATATAACATCTCGCTATGTATCTATATGCTTTTCATTACAATCGGGCTCCGCTCAACAGAAGGTGCAGCCCTTAGTGCTGTTTTAGGCAAATGTCAGAACCTCAACTTCCTGCAAATATATTTAGTATAATTACTGTTTTGACCTGCTGGAGAAAGATGATTTTCCCTCTACATGATTGTCCATTTTACTGGATTAAGCATCTCTACAGACCTTTGAGGACACCACTCACAGGTCTGGAGTGCTCACCAGTGTTACACTCTGTACCAGAGTTGCAGACAAACTGGATAATGAGCTGCAATGGCTGTTAAAAGGCATTTGAGGGAGATATCACGCTATGCTGCTCTATTATGATTAGATTTCTCCTTGACAATATGAAAAGATCAAATCAATATCTACTGAGATTTTGATGATCCACCGCCACCCCCATCCAGCTCGCCCTCCCCAGGCTCTCGTGAAAGAGCATGATTTGACACGGGCACGCTAGCACCAGCCTCCTCTCCGTTCCTGTGAAAATATGTAACTTCAATTAGTGAAATGTTGAGCAAAATGACCCGTGTTTTGGATTCACTCCCAAACACTGCTGTTTGGGTACTGATGACGGATCCTATTGTGTTCCACTTTAAAGCAATTCAATTAGGAGTCATTAGTCCTCTGAGTGATTACCAGTGGCCTATCGATAGAGAGGAAGGGCACACTAATTAAAAGGTATTTAAATGTTTCTCGGTGTCGAGTAATGGGGAGAAACGCAGCATTTAAAATGCAGTTTGAAGGAAAATATCCTTGCACAGCAAATGACCAACATAACATGTTCACTTTGCTCTCTGCAAATTCCCTTTATAGACGCATATACGGGAATGGACCCCCGAGGAATACTAAAACGTGGTCATACAGCAGTCACCAAGAAGCTACCAGCCCTGCTAAAACGCAGGTAAATATTCAGATGTTATTCCATTAAATGAGACAGATACATGGCAGGACTGATGTAGCATCATAGCAGGTATTTATGGTGTGAAATAAATTATAAGCATTCCACTAAAGAAAAGCAAGGGGTGGATTATTTCCATTTTTAATTGACTGTCAGAGTATGAGAGATGAATAGCTTCGCTCCCTGGCTATCATGAAGTTAACGCCGTTCTCAGATGAATGGGAGTGATTATGTTGAAGGAAGGCAACTTACTCTAAATCCCTTTCTATAATAGGATGCTGCTGCTTTGGATGCAAGCACATTATATATAGAAGAAGGTGATTCTGTATATCAAGAAGAACCGGAATATAGAAATGTATAATCATACATTATCTACTCTGTATATAGGATAATACAGCACTTTCATAGGTCACAAATCATATTTATTTCCACGCGTACTTGATGATACTTATCATCCTCAGTGCAAGGACACAGCACCTCGGTGTAGGGAAGGCTGCTTTGTGTTAACATAGTGAGAAACATATTGATTTAAGAATGATAAGAAGAAGCTCCAGTCCCACGGCGGAGCCTCCGTAGCCATGATTAAATATGAGCTATAGCTCAGAGAGAAGCAAAGCCTATGCATCGCCTCCTGTACGTGGAGGAAATGATCTTCTCCACGAGAAGAGAGTCACATCACTGTCCAAAATAATCCAAACAGAACGGAAAGTGTAGGATTACATCACCATATTAGTCACAGCTTTATGATGCGGCTATTTCAAAGGTGCAAGATGAATCAAAATATAATGCAGTGTAGTGAAGTGGATATTTTAACATGGCAATAAGAAATGAATGGTGAGATTGTGGGAACAACTGGCTTCAAGAGTGTTTTTCTGACTGAAGCGTAATTTGAGTAACGGAGAGAGAACTCTGATGCGGTGCTTTTACAGATAAACCCTCTCAGTGATCAAGAGGAAGTTGTTTTCAAGACGACCAGGATTAAACGACATTAAGGAAGTATCTAAGAAACTGTTTTTGGCATTTAACTTTCCATAATGGCAAAAAAAATGAAGAGCCTTTTATGATCTGTTAATGCCAAGAACCGGTCTATGCATACAAATTTTTAAATCATTTGCACACGAAACCTGGGAACAAAAAAAGTCAGTTTGACGTAGTAATCGTGTGTCTTGTAATGAAGATCCCCTCCAGACAGGAGTTAGCGATATAAAATATTTGCTAATTCCAACTCCCACATGACAAAAAAGGATTCACACATTTTTTGCCCACAAAAATGTTTGATTTTCTTAAAAAAAAAAGAAAAAAAATTCACAATGCATGACTGGAAATTTGAGACCGAATATTGAAGTTAAATGTTTCCACAGTTTAACAGCCTGACATAAGACGCCTCCACTATCGACTAAGATTGGCTTCCAAAATGTTTGAGATATCATAAAATCATATCCTATGAGCACGTTTAAAATGTACTTTCAGGTAAAAAAAAAAAAAGGTTGTTAACTAATTTAAGTGAGCTCAAACATTTTAAGTTACAACACAGCAACATACCTTTGACTAAATAGCTCTTTGTAATCCATTCAATCATTAAGGATTTTTTTTTCGCTCTAAAGCACTGATAAGAAACAGTGTCGTTTTAAGAATGTGCTGTAAACATGTCTGCTATTTTAACAATGAATCAATTAATCGTTGACTCTGTAAAATGTTAAGAAAATTAGGAAAATGGTCCTCAAAATTTCCCAGTATTGACCAAAATGTCATTTTGAAATTGTTTCTGTGGTAAATTCAAACCCTAAAGACTCTTCATTTTCTGTCATGTGACGAAAAAGCAGCAAATTCTTGTATGTTTTTTGAAAGAAGACTGAAAATATGAATGGTTTACCACAGTAGAAGACAACTCATTTTCTTTCAACTGACTGGTTGTTTCACCAAGTGATTGTTGCAGCTTTTATACGAACATGAAATGAAACAACGGTCGATGAAATAAAGCTGGAACATTATACCTTCTCTTAAATTTCTCTTTAAATGATTAAATATTACTGCATATCTGTGTAGGGAAGACGGAATGTATGTGAAATCAAAATGAATAGCTTGTGTTGTAGTTTGTTTATTTATTTTCGATGTTAATGCTCGAGATGTTACAAGGAGAATTTAAAAATTCATGAAATTTAAGATGCCACTAATGAAGAGCAGCAGAAATATTGGATCCAGGTAAGGGAGCATCAGGTCTGCCATGCAGATGAACAGGACTGTAAGAGGAGTGTAATTTACACAGAACACCACACCAACCCTGCTCTCATACCTCCATCTTCTCAGCTCACTTGTTTTTTTCCATAATCACAACAAAGCGCTTGTCCTTGGATAAAAGTGCCTTTCTGCTGAGTTAAAAAACCCTGCTGGGATCATAGTCCAGTTATGGTTTTAAAATGCCAGTACGTCAGTCAAAGAGAGCAGGGCTAAGTTTCTCTGCATCCAGACAGGAAGCCCCGTTTCAGTATAAGCTCATTAGCTAGTTTCCCTTCCAAACTAGATGCCAGCTGCATTCCTGGGTTTTAGCTATGCAGCTGAAACAAGTGTGAGAAATGTCCCCTTGGTCTGACTTTTATTCCTCACCTTATTGCCAATGTCATTCATTTGCCACTGAAGGTAACAAGCCTTTTCCACTCGGTGCTCTGTAACGGCAGACCTTTAATAGCCATTTCCCGGCGTGGCGAGGGGAGAGAGGGGGAACATGTTTATTTGTGCGTCTGCACATGCCTCTCCAGCGATTCTCTCTGCTCCACTCACCCAGCTGCTGGCTGGAGGAGTGATTCATGGGCCTGACAGATGCCTGGTGCAGCTGGATCTGTCCTTGATCATCCCAAAAGCCTGGACAGCACTGTCATTCACCATTGCCCAAATTATCTCTGTATTGACTGCAGAACCCTCTGTGACAGCACCGTAATGGCTAATTACCCAGGATGCTTTGGGTACTTTTAAACCCCAGAGCCTTCCCTTGCTGTCTTGCCATACAGCTGCTGCTGCTGCTACCACGTGGCGTTGGGAGGGCCACCGTTTACTACAGTCCCACCTGAGTACAACGGTTCAAGATCTCGCAGCAAGACGAAATAAAAGGGAATTATTCAGCGATATCAGATCGACGACATGTTTTCCTTGTCATCTCAGCGACATCTACTAATATACTTCATAAGAATCCCTAGTTACGTTTTTCTATTGCTTGCCTCTGTTTGGGGAATTATCTCATAATATCATTAACACTGAAATTTGCTCTTTTGTAAACAAATTGATCATTTTAATCAGAAAAATCGTAAATAGGCAATTTCAGACAAAAGTTGCTTATATTCTCATGCTGAAATGTTACTTTGGACTTCAAGGTGCATTTCAGGAGGAGAGTGACAGAAGAAAGTGAAAGGAAATGAGAGACAGAAAGAAAGGAGACGAAGGTGAGGGAATAGAGGGTACAAAATCCCAGCCTGACTGTTAGAGAAGATGATGAGCTCCCCTGAGGATGGACAGAGCAGAGAGGGAGCAGCTTTTCCTCACAAAGACTCACAGTAATTTGCCTCATCCTGTCCACACACACGGCATGGAAGCCACTCCGCCCTTAATTACCAGGATAACCAACCCATCCCCTCCCTGCTCCTCTGGTCCTGCACCCCTCATGTTACTTTCCCCCGCAGCCAATGCAGCCCACCACCAGGGCTTCCCGCGCTCCTCCTTCCCATCAGTGTCGGTGTAGAAATGGATGGCTTCTGCTGCTGACGGCAGACAGTGGAACGATGGACAGCAAATAAAGTGATAAAAGCAGAGAGAATGGCGCTGCCTCGGTTAGCAGCTCTGATCTTGATGGACAGGAGCACTATAATGACACACAGAGGCCTCACCTGACAGCCCTGTTAGCCGTATACACCGGGGGAGCGCTGCAGACCGGCCCACTACGCCCGATGGTCACCGGCTAATGACACAATTACTCCTAAATGTTGATTGCTCCTAGTTTATCAACACCATGAAGAAGTTACTGTTAGTTTCCATGAATAAAATTCCGTAAACACAACTGGACATTACAAACCTTCTGGCTTGTGACATTTCTGCCGTGAGACAAGCAGAGTATAGAGGCCGTGGCCTTTTCGTCTAGCCGTCGTCTGTCATCTCCAAGATGGCGCTGTGTCTGCCTCGGCTTTATTTGCATTGGCTTTTGCATATGTTGCTGCATGCAATCTGACTGCACAGAATCCAAACAAAAGAGGCAGGGGGAGTGACGCTACGGTAAAGCTCAGGGGCAATGACGAGGCTGAATTAGTGCACTGTTTGTATGCCTCTTACACCGAGCAGGCGGTGGGAGGGTCGGAATATTCCCGGGGGTGAAAGGGTTATAGGGGCGTGTGTGTGTGTGTGTGTGTGTGTGTGTGTGTGTGTGTGTGTGTGTGTGTGTATGTGTATATGTGTTACCAGTCACCTGCTGCTAAATCCTATTAGCAAGGCCTGGGGGTTAAACCAACCATCACCATTAAAAGCCTGTCAGGGGAAAGCCCACAAATAATAGGGCTGATCGCTACAACTCACAAATAATAAGGTGCTTTGATAGAGGATAATCAATTAGTGATAATAGAAGGAGGCTTGACATTCTGAGGGTCTGAGAGGGGAAAGAGAGTGAGATAACAAAAGCTTTCAGAGAAATAAGAGAGCACACATCCATTTAGAGCCTTCTTTTCAAGCAACTGCTGGTTTTATTTTCTCTTTTTTTGTCTTTCAAAACTGATGTTTGCTTCTGTTAACTCCAAATTTTTTTAAACTGTACATTTGTCACTATTAATGTCTCAATGTTTTACCTTTTACCTTTTCAAGGTAAAATAAGGTCTTGTTCATTCAGCTAAACAAATGTCAATGTTCCATTTTGTACTGACTGTTTTTAGTCCTTCATATTTACCACTCCCTACTGTCATATGTTTTTTTCTGCATTAAAAGAGGAATTTGGAGTTTTTAACTGATTATGTGTTTGTCTCTGTATCAGTAGAAGAAACCCTCTTGACTTTTCAACTACCCCAAGGACAAAACTGCGCCCAGTTCAGAGGCCTAATCGCATCTCGGAGAGAATTCACAGAGCAGATATTGTTAGTCAAGGATTAGAGTGTCAGCCTAAACATTACCATATGTTTCCTAAAGCGAGGAAAACGACGTGAGAAAAATTTGGCTAAGCAAGTGTTAAATGAGATGAGAAGTGACAGTTTACATCTCCAGCCACAATTAACACATTGATGGCGTTTTTCGCCGGGCCCCTCACAGTGATAATGCCTGTTGTCAAATCTGTTTAGCACGCCAAATCTCCTGGAGCCTTCAACTAGGCAGCAAGCTTTTGACAGATTGAAGGTTCAGAGATAGGCTATCATGACAGATGGAAGCTGGCATCGATGTTCAGCTCTCGCCAATCACAGGGGACCTGCCCCCCTTATTCTGCGGGGCGCAGCTCCACAACCTTCCCCCCTCTGATGGGAGCAGGGGATGGCATTGTTAAGCAGTGCATCTGTGAGACTCAGTCTCCTCTGATGGAAGCATAAGGCAAAGAGCTCTCAAGCAAAAGACGGCCACTGCTGTAAGCGCATTTCAGATATGATGGGAGGCAACTCAAGGGAATTGTGAGAGAGAAAAAGTTGGAAACATTTTGAGGAGCAGAGGAAGACCCAGGAGAGAAAAGAGCAGCTCACCTCAGCTTTTCACTATGGCCATCAATACATTTGATTATCACCTAAATGCTAGCAAATACAGTCACGCCACTTTGATCGCAATATTTACCTGATGACTCTTTATCTTTGATTTGCAGAGTGACATTTGTCTTTTACCAAGTGAATCTCACCTGATAGTGAGAGGCAAAATCAATTTAGATAGCCTTGGCTTGTGTATAAAGTCCTCCTTATAACTCATACTACAGTATAATTACCTCTAATGAGATCCATCTGAAACGGTAGCACAGGAGAAACTCATTAAACTGAGCTTTTCCTAATCAGCCAGGCTTACATAGATTTTGCAGACATCAGAAATTGTTATGAAAAAGAAAAATACGGCAGGCCCTCTGAAACAGAAGAGGGAATTCGATAATTAAGTATCTGCCATGCGCTGATGATATCACGAGCGTTAATGATCACTGTAATGACAGTTCATGCAGCACACAGTTGATTTACAATACACCTACTGTGAGGCACCGCAGTCACAAACACTGCAGCAAACACAGCCCAGTCAAAACAGTTTCGATTAAAAAGCTAAAAGTTAGACACAACAGGCACTTTTAGGGGAAGGAATTAAATGCTTACTTCTATAAAATGTCTGCAGACAGAAAACTTTGAGATGCAGCATTGCTGGTTTGCTTGCTGGCAGACAGCCCTCTAAGTTGTTTGGTCTCTCCCTCCCTGTTTAGGCGAACACATTGTTGATTCAGACCCATCATGTTGAGGTTTGAGGTCACCCTGTCTCAGGCTTGGCTAGTTAGCAGCAGCCCACCTGATGGCCCAGAGGAAATCACAGCAGCCGCACTCACAGGAGAGGGCCTGACAGCCAGGCCCTGTACCAGAGAGAGGGGTCCAGCCAGGGGGGTGGAGAGTGGAGGGTCAGCATGGGGGGGGGGCAAGAGAGAAAGGGAGAAGGGGCGGGGGTGGGGTTAATGTCTAAAGAGGACAGGGAGGGGAGAGTTGTGTTATGATCAGACTGCATTAAGTGAATGAGAGTCCAGTTAATACAAATATTAAGGCCTCAGTGATGAAAAAGGAGGTTAAGAAAAGAAAGTGAGTGATGCTAACTTAGAGGGAGGTACGTGTTCCTGAGAGGGAAGGTCCACACAGGCCAAGTTCATGCTAAGATGTTTACATTTTAAAATGCAACCTTTGCTCCACTGACACATTGCGTCCCCTCTACTCAAGCATTTTTTAGAATCAGAGGACAGAGAAATTTGAGAATCTGCTGACCCAATATCAGTTGAAAAACTAGAGGGCTACTTTGTTGCGGAGATGGAAACACCACCCACCTCTAAAAAGGTCGACGCCTGATTGGGTTTTAGCTTTAGTTAGCCTTCACTGATTCATCATGCCCCTATTACGTGACTCAACCTTGACCATCTGCGGTTAATTCAACATGGCCAACAAATGACAGAACTTGTCTTAGCTAACATCAGTTCACTGGAGTTGCTGGTCCAGAAGAATGGTGAGAAACTTTTGAGTGTCCAGAGACTGACCCTGTCCAACCTCTGTGAAACCTGAACATGAACAACTATTACTCAAGTTATCACCCAACGTGTCCGAGCCTGAAGTAAAGCATCTTTGTGTCAACCGCTACCAAACACAAGATATACCATAACGCAAACCTTGAGTGGTTTGTACCTTCATGTGTGTGCAGTCCTTCTCCACCACTTCCTCCGGCGATAGATGATGTTCTGATCGGGTGCTACAGTAAGCTGCTGTAGTCTCTGCCAGTTTGTTTTCTGCTGCCTTTCTTGCTGTCTTATACTCCTGTTCTACCTTGTTGTAAGTCTGAGCAACGAGACCTCTGGTCTTATTTTTGAGATCTGCTGTTCTTCCTCCCAAATATTTACTGCAACCAACCACAAAGAAGACTATATTTTTCCTGTATGACACCCGGTGTACTCATGAGATATGCATTTTCAGGAGAGTAAGAAGATGAATAGATTATTGCTGAAATGGTGCTCAAAACCTTGTGAGGACGGGGACTGTATGGGTTTAAAAATGC
The DNA here is from genome assembly GCF_037954235.1 of Aulostomus chinensis. Classification (NCBI taxonomy): domain Eukaryota; kingdom Metazoa; phylum Chordata; class Actinopteri; order Syngnathiformes; family Aulostomidae; genus Aulostomus; species Aulostomus chinensis. The sequence goes on along the minus strand of NC_141331.1, from coordinate 18,468,106 downwards.
CAAATTTAAATACAAGTGTAATAGTGCTGCAAAATGTAAATCCTTAGGAGCACAGTACAATTTCCTGTGTATCCTTCACGCTACTCTTTTTCAACAACAAAGAAGAACTGATGTAATATTAGTCAGAGATAACTGAGCTCACTGGGAAGACACAGGATCCAATTGAAGGGCAAATCAACGCATGAACTTTTCCATTTTTGCCCAGTATCAAAGGCATTTCTGTTAATGACATGGGAACATGTCTCCTGGCCTTATTAACATGCTCATGTTTAAAATTTGAGGATTGAAAGCCGCGTTTTTCTTCAGTGGCACACACAGATCTATACATGGGGCTGGTCTAGCGGTCCGGTGGTCTAGTTTCTCCAACACCTAACATCCAATTCTGCTCAAGCAGAAGCAAAACTGCACTGTGTAAATGAAGGCAGGCATCAGTGTGAGTTATCCTGGGGCACTGATGCTACTCTTGCAGAGAAAACGTTGGCTGTAAAATGCTGTGATGAACAGCAGACATTTCCAGTTCACAAGTCTCCCAGTCTCTCCTGAGAGTCTGCTTCATCCCTATTATAGCCAATAATAGCCCATTGTAGTCAAATGCTCCTTCTCCTTACTGTGACTGAATGAGGACACATTATTTACTGAGAGGAGACAATGCTAATACACCCATGCAGGAAACTGCTGACAGGAAGAGGGCAGAAATCATAGGTTTTCCCTCCTCGAGGACATTACACTTCCATATATTTATAGTAGGTTTAATAAAATCTCACAATCTGCCAATACACTGCTAGAAAACCTCCACCGTTGCTCTTACTGCAAGTTCAACTATGAGGTGGGAGACTGGAGGCAGAGAAATCAATGTTTTATTTCCTACTTTAGTAAAATTGTTGATGTATAATACGCATAGATCGATTTTTCTTTGAAATGTTGAGTTGTTGAGACTAGATTACTCGATTGCAATTTCATGATATAAAGACACATTTTCAATGTTTAATTACTGATAATGAGCAATGGCCAGATGAAAGTATGACTAAGTAACTAATTACATGTAAATGAGACCTTTAATAGTCGTTAGTCCCATTGATGAATCTCTTCAGAAGCGTTTCAATGGGGCCATAATCGAGAAATACAAGCCTCTCTGTATCAGCATGCCACTGAACTGTTGTTGTTGTTTTTTTTACCATTTTGTGCTGATGTCCGAAGGCACCCAGAGACAAACGCCTCACAACAAAGTCATACACCATTAAGGCAGCCAGTGGTGCTGCAGCCCCAGAATCTTATTATCTAAGTTGGTTCAGCCTCATTAGCTGTTCTATGCATATTAATGGTTGGGAATGTAAAACTATACCCCATTTAAGAGCAAAACCCGCTCAAAGTACTCACTGCGTCGATGTTACAGGACATAACTCACTCTGCAAATTGCTATCATCGAGCTCCTGGCAGAACCCTGCTGTTTTCTTTACCCAAAAGCCCCTGGTTCCCTTGCAGTGACATAGTTTCATTAACCTGCACTGCATTCAGATGCCATTATGGCTCTAATTATGGCACAGGCTCTTGTGAGGAACTGCCTGGGTTCTCAGAGACTTTTATGTCCAGCTGTCCTGTTGCCAAGGCCAGGGTCGTCCCTGCTGGTGCAGGGTCCAGATGGAGGAGATGTGCTAATCTCAGATGCATTGAAGCTGGATTTGTCGACTTACGCAGGCTTATCTATCATGGTCACGACTTCATTACATATAAGGCCCTAAGTTTGTAGGCACTGGAGTAGAAAGGAGAGCAAATTAAATTCTTCTCATCTACCTCCTCAGCTGTGTCCAGATTGCATCAGTCAAAAAAGCCCTTGCACTCTTGAGGATATTACCCAGTTAAATCTTCATGTTCTGCCTGTTCTCCACCATCAAGAGACAATGCTGTTATAGCGATCCCCGCTCACAGACCAGAAACATTTATTTTCCTTTAATATGAGTGAGGTTATGTGCATTTTGAATAAACCCTAGAACCCCTTTTTTTCCTTGCAAAAAGTGTTGGAAGCCCCTTTTCCAAATCAGCTCTGTAAGGAACATTTACATCATATGGCTGATCAGCTGTTGCTACTATGAAACACAAGAGGAAGTGAAGAAGAAGAAGAGAAGAAGAAGAGAAGAAGAAGAAGAAGAAGAAGAAGCTTTTTCTGAATATATGTCCCCATATAAAACCACTTGGATGAATGGTGGCAAATTATGAGAAGCAGAAGAGTTTGATACCACTTTAGATGAGCAAGTAGCATCAGATGTCTAACAGCAGGTTCATCTTCTTCTGTGGTGGTACAATAGCACCTGACTGGAGAATTAGCGCCACCTAGTATTTACCTTGATGAACCTACAGCTAACATTTTTGTTTAGCGGGATGTAATACACATCAATTTGCCTTCTATTTTGCAGAATAAGAAACACACACACAACATTATGATAGAAACTCTACTTCTGACAGTGTGTTTTCTATTTTAAGCTCTGCACATCTGCCAACAGACCAATGGAGACCTTAGCTTGGGAAACAAATCAAACCTCTGTCCAGTGTCTCATTATCCATGAAAGTATCTCCTTGGCTTCCTCTGTCTAATCAAAGAGAAGGGAAACACAGGAACAAGCTGAAAAATTCCAGCGTGAGGGAGATTGAAACAGCTCCCTCAGCATTGAGCATTGCTCACTCACAGCTGATAGTGAAGGTAAGAAGATCCTTTGGCAGGTGCTGCGGGCTGTCAGAGCTGTAGATGAGCTCTGCTGCAGGATAACATCTTCCAAATGCTCGAAGCTTGTCAGTTAACAGTCTGCCCGAGAAAGGTGGGCAACTACTTAACTCTTGGAGAAAAGACAAAGACTAACGGTGAGTTCCAAGCTATAAAAAGAAAGTTTCAAGTTCCCTGAGTGCAATTAGAGTCACCCTGATAAGGGTCGGCCACTTGTTACTGAAATGTGTTTTGAGGCAATTCAACTGTGGCCTGTCAGCTATAAAAATATTTCCAATATTTCATGATTATACATTAAGTTTTTTTGGGCCGGTGTTTGGCAGAAGAGTTTTTAAATTGCGTTTGTGTGTGTGTGTGTGTGTGCGTTAGCCGTCTATTGAGCCTCTAAACATACAATAAGATTACACACTTAAAAACAAAGATCAAATTTGATTTAGCTTGCAATTTTTGCAAATATTTGTCAATCACAATTCCTAATGCTGTTAATGCAGTATTGTGTAAAAAGCACACAAAACTGCAACATAACGTGTATAAAACCGCATAGCATACTGTATAGATATATGCACTGATGCATGAGTACCAATCAGCAAAAAAGCATATTTAACAATCAAAATGCAAACTTAATTCAGCAAATATCAACGAAATTCAAATCACAACACTCAGTACACCAGCGGGTGCATCTCATTACATCACGTCGCTTTCCAGAGAAAAAGAAATCAGATGAGGAAATGTGAGTTGAAATGTATCGTGAAGATGTTTGACAGTGGAGTTGAAACGCTTAACTAAGACTGCTAATACAGGTTAATTGTCAAGAGGAACAAAACAATATGAGATTCAAAATAAAAGGGATAATGAACTTTGATGTAAGAAATCCTCAGCCGATTGGAAATAAATGTGAAATAACATACATGAAACAACTAAGTCAAACTACTTGAAAGAATGCTCACGGAAAGTTTCGATCCGACACTTGAAAACTCCCCAAATTCAAAGCGAAAATGAAGAAAGGTCCAATTCCAAAATGAGGATGTGGTAGCAAATGGCAAACCGCAGTCACAGGTTTTGGTTTCGCAAAGCAATAAATGACTTCTGGGAAAATCCTATTAAGGATTTGTCAAAAATGTTTGGCATTCCTTATATATATATATATATATATATATATATATATATATATATATATATATATATATATATATATATATATATATATATAAAGTGAGTTATGCTACCTGGGAACATTCCAGAAGAGCAAATGAAGATAGTCATTTGATTTTGACGATAAGTAAAGTAATTATTGTTAAATGGAAGGATCTTGAGAATGAGACGTATGAAATGGAAGAAATGAAAATTAGAAATCAGGTCTGTATTTTTGAAAAAATGTGGGGAAAATGGACAAGACCAACATTTCTGCAAAAGACCCTACATGATAAAACAATCATGAGAGGATACATGGTATTGATGTTTCTTGTCAATTTGCACTGGCATTATAGTTTGTTTTCTTTTTCCTTTTTAAACACAGGAATGTGAGTTATGCATTTATGTTATTGCACCCAAGAGGTTGTTTAACGTATCCTCCAACTTAAATCAATACATTTGTTTAACTATAATTTGAGTTATCAAATGAGTTAAGTGTATTATCGTTTATTTCTTGAATGTGTTCTTGTTTTCTTCTTTTTCTTGTTTGCTGTTTGTTGTCTTGTTTTTTTCAATGGAAATTAAATAATTTACAAAAACATAACAATTAAAGGAAACTAAAGGAAATTTAGGTTTAAGGTTTTAATGTAAATAAAAATATTTTTTCGTATGAATGCATTCATTGATTATTTTTGATTGCCCCAAATGGCACATTAGCGTTCCTTATTTTGTTTGATGAATAAATATAAAAACACTTTAAGCAAGTCCTAAAACGGACAGATTGAAATAATCTATTTATCTTTAATTTGTAATTTCATCTGAAAACAGGAGTGTTCACCTCTTGGGTGAGCTCTTTCATTCTTATTTGTAACATTGGAATAATGAGTTCATGATTTGATACTAATCATAATCAGTCTATTGTGATCATTAATTAATTAATTCATCAAGTTAAAAAAAATTATATGTTACAGTAGATGGCTTTAAGATCGAAACTTGAGAAATCGGAATAATTCATGTTTCTGCTGACAACCACAATTAATCTGACTTACTGAACTATTTTAATATGGCAGGTAAATATACCTCATCGTCATCATACACACACACACACACACACACATACAGTATATATAATATGATGGGTATTACTGAGCGTCCATCAGGAGAAACCATCGTTCATCAGTGATAACACTCAGCTATAGTAAGTAAACCTCTTTCTTTTCATTCCCTCTTCTAACAGAGCCAAACTATATGAATTTAAATATAGAATAGATGTGTATACGCACTCGCAGTGAGAAATTCTAATTCCAATAAAGCCTTTTCCTATCTAAATAATTTTGCTTTAATTATAACCGCCATAACAATGAGCCACAGTGAGATAAATAAATACCGTCTTGGTCCTCCCTGGAATTGTGCTGATGCAGAGGCCTGCCTAAGCATTATAAACCTAATTAGCAGAAGATTACTATGCAGTGTGCAAGGCTGTGGTCCAGAAAGACATCATTAGGTCTTCTGATGGGGATATGCCTTCAGCACATTGATTCTTTTTTGCTCCAAGAACAATGCAGATTGCAGACTTTATAATTGGGTGTTCAGGTCACTTGTGACTTCCCCACCACTATGTGTGGCTGGTGATCTCCATCCCAACACTACAAGACGATGAAACACACATTCCTGCTGAGGTCAAGAAACAGAGAGGACGTTGAGAGGATTGACACACCGACAAGACTTCAATCAAAAATAACAAACAATTCATGTGAGCAATATTAACTGTAAGAGTGCATTGGTATTCAGCAGAAAAAAAGGATCAGATACTGAATAAATAACAGACTGCTTGAATTAATTTAGATAAACAGATTTAAGAATAATTAATCCCTTATGACTATTACATGTCAATAATGGTCTTGATGAAACCTGTTGACAAAAACCTTCTGAACCACTGCACGTGTAAAATCAATACGACTGCAAGTACAACAACTGTTGTTGTCCAAAACTACCATCACATTTGGACTATGAAATACTCTTTCTGGGGGAGTGAAGTTTTGCAGTTTTGTCAACAGCAAGTGCTCTTTAAGGAATGATTAAAAAATTATAGTTATTTCATTTTGAATTTAAATATGAATTATATATATATATATATATATATATATATATATATATATATATATACACACACACACACACACACACACACACACATATATATATATATATCCATTTTCTATCACTTTTTAAAATCTCTGCATTTCACTTGACCTGAAGATATAAACGTAACACATTTCCTCTAAAAAGAACCCCTTTCACTCCCTAGTTTTCCACCATTGACTGCTGCCATGATCATCACCAGTAATGCCTTCAAAGTGGATTTCTCTCTTTGCTCACAGTTGGACTCTTTTGCTGATATCCAACATACTGATATTTTTACAATTGACAGCTGACATCTACTGATGTTGATATCTGTATAAAAACAAGTTAACATGTTATTTATGTACTTAAAAACCTACGTAATCAACGCAAATGTTAAAAAGTTTTTCTTAAATGATTAAATTCTTGGAATGCCCATCAATCTTATATTTATCGCATTCTTTCCTCATCATAAACAACAGGTGATGAGCAAAGATGAAGATGTGAGCAAAACTTGACGAATGAATATCGACAGTGTGCAGATACACTTGGAAAACATGACCGATATCTGCCGATGTTATCGTGCATCCCTAGTGCTTTCGTACTCAAAGGTTCTCAAGTAGACGTATCTGGTTACTGTGCACCACGGTTCACCTCTAAATTCAGGTACATCACTGTCGGCCCCGTACCAATTTTCAGCTACGCACATCATTCTGATGTACTGAAGCAGTTGGTACTTCATTGCTTTGAGCAACAACTCCTGCCACACTGGAACAACATCTATGGGGGGAAACTGAGATGTAATTCTGTGCAGCGTCACCCACAACACCCATAAAGAGTGTGTCTGACCTGCGCAGCTCGGTCTATCATGGAGAGAGCCTGTAGGTGTGGGTTACACAAAATCAATTCAATTCTCATATCTAGGGTTTCTGAACTGATTCACAAATGCTTAACATTTATTTACCCTGTTGAGCGTCCCAAAGATTCTGGACCTTAATGCATTCCACCAATGTCCCTTCCAGTTTTCCCTCCATGCCCCCGGATGACATATGATGGAGGTAGAGAATAACAGTCTCTCATTCCAAAACTAAAATCCACAGAGTTCCTGTTTGATGATTTAACCCCGGTGTAGCTTTTTCTCTGGGATTTTGAGCATTTACACACCTAATTTGGGTCCTTTTTAATCAAGAAAAGAAATAAGAAATAATTCATAGAAAATTCATGTACAAAAGAGGCTCATTCACCAACCAACCCTCTGAGGGCCATGAATCATCTCAGAATTGATTTCACTGTGGTTCTGTCACCGACCCAGCCTCCTTTAGGCTTCAGCTGATATCTGTTCTTCTTAACTGTTTCAAGGTCAATTAAGAACACTCTTGTTTAGCCTTTGGCTGACCTTCTAATTTTCATTCTGACTGGATCCCAGTTAATGCTGAATTTTAGGGAGGTTGCTTATATCCACATTTGAGATATATTAAGAAAATTGTGGGATTTCTACAATAAAAAACGTTTTTTTCTACATTCTCTTAAACCTAAGCTAAGATGTAAAAAAAAAACAGCATTCGCATGTGAAGCAAGCCACTATAGAGTGGAAAAACACACCTGGCAGCCAAACTATGTAAATTTGTGATACACTGTTATAAAATTACATATTTTCTGCAGGGCAATTAGGTCACCGGAAAATTTATTTACATTTATATCATCAAACGGAATGTCAAGATGACATAATTGCAGTCAAATTTACACTTGAGGCTTTCAGCCTTAAAGAATTAAAGCTACTGTAGTCATAAATATTCTTATGCTCTCTTGTGTTTGTCCTGCTTGGCTTGCTTACTTTGCATTCCTCCATGTGCTTTCATGAGAGCCTGGTTAATCAACTTAGTTCGCCTCCTGCCTATCTGGCCTCGTCCTACGCTTGTCTCCTGAACCTCATTCTCTCTGGCTGGCGAATGTAACATAGCACTACAGCCCCATTTGAGGTATGATAATCAGCTGATTAGCCAGCGAAGTCCTTTTCCCAGAGGCTCCTTTGTGTGCAAAATCCTCACACTCAATTGACATGTGGACATCATCAAGCTGATGAAATGCAATTGTAATGAACAAGTGAGGCAGAGCATCTGCAGTGGGACCCGCAACGAAAAGGACCCTTCCCTCCTGACATGCTAATGCTGAAAGCTGCACTCTGCCTGTACTCCCCATGGGTCCCTCATGGAAATGTGAAGAGATGCATATTCAAACCAGCACCTTCTGAGGGGGCTAGATGTACGGTAAAGACACGGGAGAAAAAAAACCCTGTGTGGACTTGGCCAAATGCTAATTCTGAGACAGATTATATTGCATCACGCGCAGTAATGATCTGACAGTTCATTTGTGAGGAGAGTTCAGGATCTGAGGTTTAATGCTTGGGTGGACGCAGGTGCTGAGCCCGAGCTCCTCAGAGCTGTCAGAGGAAGGCAGGGGGCTGCTGTCAAATTATCCCAGTTAAAAAGGCTGAGGCGCCTGCAAATATGAAAGACATTTAAGAAATTAATGCATTCGTATTCAACACATATTTGCAACAGTGTTTCATTAGAGGTGCTCTAGTCATATTAAAACTGACATCTGACCTTTCACATTTCTCCAAGGCACTCAGGAACATTCTTATTACATACATCCTGAAGTCAAAGAGAAGGTAATTGTGATAACTAGCAATAATTAAACAAACTGACATTTCAGCACCAGCATTTTCCCTGTTATTTCTGTACTTTTGGCATCGCAAAGAAGAATGAGTTGTGTGAGTGGGTTCATTTAATAGGAAAAGATATGAAATTATAAAGTACTGCCTATGTATAGCATCATTTCATTTCTTGGTTATCAAGGAGACTTATTCTATTACCACTGCTACTTTGCTACTACATTATCTTGCTGTGATTATGATAAGAATGCATAATAGAGACAAATTCCGCTTCCCAGATGTTTTCATGCATAAAACATTCATCATAAACAGATACAAAGAGGGAAGTCATGAATTTAAGTTAAATCATTTTGCAGCATCAACCCTCGAGCAACATCAATCTGACGGGATCTGGTGTGTATTCACGTGAACACAGTGCAGAGTTGATATGTGAAACAGTTGGTAGGTCAAAGCAGATAAACAAGCCAATGATGCCATACATATTTTTCTATATGGATAGATGTAGGTCAGTACACTTATGGCCTACAGCTGAGCTGCTTTGTGATGACAGGACCTCTGGGCTTGGACCTCAGAGACGGAGCAAATGGGCAGTCAGCAGGCCCCCTGCTTTCTCAGCCTTTTGGGTCATTAAGGTGTCAGGGGGCTGATAGGGTCAAAGACCCTGAAAACTACCTTCACACCTCCACACTATTCCTAACCTGGTGTACGCACTACTAGACCCTAGGCTCTGAGGTGGGCTCCCTCCCACCAGGTGTTCGAGGTGGCATACATGTCTTCAGGGTATGGAGTTCCGCTGGCCGCCCAGGACTACACGTGGTGCTGGGGGTCAAACATGGAGCCATGCTGGACCAGCTGTCGCTTTGCTGTTCACCCCAGTGCTGAGCCAGGCCTGCTGAACAGGGCCAGATGCGCACACGTAGTCACTCCTCTATAGCTCCCCGCAACAAAGGTCTCCAAGTCTGACCTGAGTTCTCTGACATAATCTTGGTAAGATCAGAGCAATAAAGTCAGCAGACAAGCTGTGATCACGGACAAAAATCCCACTTTGTCTACACAACAGCAAAGAAAGTGCATCTTACTATCCCTTCAACAGGGTCACCATTTTCCTCCGGCATACAAGGGTATCCATTAATTTGAAAGAGCTAAGCTACCAAGCTCACACATGTACGCACACAGATCACAGAGTCGGCACTGCTTTGGAAGCCGCAGCACTCTATCCTCTGTCTAACTGTGGCTAAAAGCATGAAAGCAGCAGTGAGATTTCATTTGGCTAACTGACTGAAGGCACTGAGGGAGTAAAGCTCGCCAGAGAGATTTATACACCCAGCCTGATGCCTCCTGCTCCCTATAATAGAACAAAAGCTTGTTGTCTCTTCCAATTACAGATGTCAAAACACTTATTTTGAGGGTTGTGATCTTTTTCCCTTTTAATCTGCAAAGATAAAAGGTCTCAGCTTCATTAGCATGAGTTTTCTCCCCCAAGACTCAGATTCCCTGCAAGCACCCAGCTCAGCCTTACAGCCTATTACCCACTCCGGAGGCCATTAAGGTCTAACATTAATGATGTGTAATTAGCATATGATGACAAATAATAACAATGCACTCCCGCTCAATGTAATGGGGGGTAGAATAATAACACGGAGTCCCACTGTTTCCCCCCCCCATAAAGCTCCCAATATCTATGTTTTATTGTCCGCCCCGTTGTTCAGATATATAATAAAGTGGGATGAGGTACGCGTGCATACATTATTCTAATTAATTTGTTTATCAAGAAATATCACTATTACAATACATCAATGAGTCAAAGTGCTTAATCTGCACAAAGCTTCGCTCTTGCTTAATAATATTCAAGGGCAACAAAAAAATTCAGTGCTGGAGTATTTTAGTGTTTGCATGGAAAGGAAATTTCACCACATTCCGATCCACAGACTGTTTCAGGTTGAGATTTCAGTTTATCAAACCTTTATCAACAATGAAGTAAAGTGCGGCGTGCGCCTGTGTCTTGAGTTATCTGATTGTGTGGGTAAAAATTGTTGACTGTTTTGTTGAACCCTTTAAAATCATCCCATCCACTCAATTAAGCAAAAGGGACAAATGGGTGAAGCTTTTCAGTTCCCTCCAGATTATAGCAATCTGTATTCCTAAATTATGAATTATCTGTGTATGTTAATGAAAGCAGGAAGTCAAGTTAAAAAGAATGTATTAGTAGACAAGTGATCAATTATGCCATAGAAGAGAGGCAAAAGCAATCAGAAGTGACAGACCGTCTTCAAACGGCTCTTCTCATCCATTAAACGGGCTGCCTGTTTATGTCAGCTGTGGGTCTGGAGGAAAACCATACAATTAAAGAGACCCCGCATGTTTACACACACATTCATATGCAGCTCCAACATGGAGCATCTTGTATTGTGTTTTGTGAAAAAGCAGCTCACTCCAATTTTTTTTTGTTTTGGTTTTTTTTTTTTTGTGCGTTTATTTTTCACATCTGTCACAAAACAACCCATCACCAATTATACTGAAGCACAAACACGGTGGGTTTCAAATTTGTTGGTTACCTCCCGTAAAGAAGATGGTGGGGCATCTCGGAATCAAACTAATCAAAGCACCTCAAAAGTAGAAACTGGATACACGTATCGACAAACAGAGAGTGAGTTGCTGTTAAAATAAACAAATGTGAGTTTCTTCACGGTAAAGACAAAGAAAAAGGTGTTCTTTTGTGAAGTATTTATGAATTTAGGTGTTAGATCTTAGCGTGTTAGATCTAGCTGTTAGCAATATTATAAAGATAATGTATTTCCATCCTCACTGTGCCAAATATCTAACGGAATAAGAAAATATAAAAATGTAGTAATGCATGAAAGGAGCAAGTGCAAATAGGAAACCATAAATCTCAGCTGTTTCAAATTCAATTTGCTCTCTGGAAACACAGACATTCTCCTTTTTCAAACGAGCGAAGCAGGGCTATTTGAAACCCTGTTTACAGCACCCAGATCTCAAATTGACTTGCTAATGTTAACTTTTATTCTGTTGCCATGGGTTACCATGTCGCATGATTTGACACCGAGCTACAGACACTGCTGATTAGTAGCATCCAGTTCTGTCCATCTCTGTGCATCACTGAACCATCTGGTCATTTATTCACTAATAAGCCCCTAATGGCCCAAATATTCAGGGGCCTGTCATTGTGACATGGCAGAAAATGCCTACATCTTTCAACTTGCTTTGACATGTTGCTTGTTTCACATCAAAACTCGTCATTTACAGGAGAGAAACTCAGAGGGGTAAAAACTTGACCTAATCTACAGTGTTAACACTGAAGCAGGGAGCTTTGTTATTCACTAGACTGACAGAAAAGATGTTAATGCATTCATCCTTCCCCACTTCAAGATCTGCTTTTCTACCGAGGGGAGAAGGATATGAGTGCTGTCAATAGGAATTTGATTATGCACACATTGATTCGACACTCAAAAGAGAGAGATTATGCACAGCGCCGACTGCGAGGTGCTGTGAGAGAATGCAACACAGGGGCTCACAGTTCTGCAAAGTGTTCACGTCGGACCTGTCATTTGTCGCCAAAACATTGACTTTTTGCCACAGATATTTCCAGATGAACAAAGCCAGCTGGGATTGTAATTGGTGACATGCAACCGTAAATTTAACCTTTCCCGGGACATTGGTGGCAACCAATTAAGTATCCATTCAGTACAAAAAAATCCTCAATTATCTCTCTCATTATGGCTTTGTTGGCCTGCATGTGCAAAGAGCAAAAGAGCAAAGGAGATGAGCTTCATAAACAATTTCTATTTGTACAACTGAACCTGTTAAAAATTCACCAATCACATCCTGAAAAAAGAAAACTGTATCATTTCAGGGGGCTATTTAACAATTAACGAAGGAATAGTTGACATGATGTTAACAGAAAAACTATATATGTAGATAAATGCGAAGAACGTTTTACATCAGTGAGTAGAAATGCTTGAATACTTCTGCCCATAATCATACACATCTTTGGTTGGAGATGTAACAACGTAAGTGGCGTGATGATGGCAGTGATACCTGTTTTTGACCACAAGATGCAGCTTATAGGCGTTAGAGCCATGCAAACACAAACATAAATTACCATTATTTCAAACTTGTCCCTTGATGAGGATTAATGAACAATTATTCGTTTATACATCTCTGACATGGCTTGGACTGCAAAAACGAACTAAAGCTGGAAAAAAACAGACAAGTTAACTGTTAATGGCCGTTTGGTGAATATTTCAAGCAGCTGTTATTGAGGCACAAGTTGCCTGAAATGAAAATGTCAAAACATTGATAAATATTTGGTGAATAAAAAGCTTTCAAAAATGAAAACTGTGAATAGTATCATATAGTATACATATAGTATACATATATACATATATACATATATATATACATATATATATACATATATATGTACATATATATACATATATATATACATATATACACATATATATACACATATATATACATATATATACATATATATATACATATATATACATACATATATATACATATATATACATACATATATATATATATATATATATATATATAAAATCTAATTAATTACCTTGAGCAAGTCAGTTCATTTCCCAACCCTACAAAAAAGTTGCACTTCATCTCGACTCCTATTAGATACTCTCAATGAAGGAAAATTCGATACACATATCAAAACCTTGTGAAATAAGCAGATGGCTTATTTATAATCCATTATCAGGATGAGCACATGTAATAAATACAATTGCGGTGACAAGATATTGAGGATATTAAAACATTTTTATCACATGTGAAGCTACAGTATATGATGGATAAGTTATTGGGCGCCCCAAATGGTTGGTAGCAGAAGTGCTGCGTAAAAGCTAATAAGACTTAATTGGCTGACATGAAACTAACATTTACACTTGATCAGTTTCTTACAGGCACAGCAAGAAACATAAATATTTAGCGAAGCCAATAGATTTAGCTGCTGCTGATCTGATGTTTGGGAATTATTACGGCATCCTAATTTGTTGTAAACAAATAAACACTTTAATACCAAATGGAATCCTGAAGAGGCAGCCCTATTCTCTATCATCGGTCTGACTGGAGTGTGAATGAGCTCCACGTTGGCCAACTGGTTGCAGAACCTCTCTGTCAACTTAACTAGGAACCGAGGATGGTGTGAATGTATACTTAACTCCCTGTCACTTAGTAAGGCATGCAGCCTGAGTCTCCATCAAGACAGGCTAAGTAAGATGGAAGACGAGCAGGCTTCGGCTGGAAAGGAGACGGGAAATGCCACCTTTGGTGAACTCGCCTGGGACCAATACGTCTCAGGACTTATTTGAATGTTGTGCTAAGGGTGAGAGGATACAGAGCCGGTGTCTTTCACACACTTAATATAATTTCTATTGTAGAAATGTTAGGGTTTGGCTGTTTGAGGGTTTAGCTTCATACTTGAAGCATTCACAGGAAAATCTCTTATGTAGCTCTTGTTTAAATCTTCAAGCACTGGCATTGCAATCCAAGCAGTAAGCAGAGGAAATCAAAATCACCTGTATTTTCAGGCTTCATACAAAAATTATATTGGAACTATCTGATACAGGAAAAGAGGGGACGTTTCAGGAGTGTATATGAAGTTGTGCATATTTTAGAGTCCACTTTTTAGCGCCTCTAATTAGCCAAAGTATTCAAATGTCGGATGCGGCAGCAGCTCTGTGGTCTAATTTATGTAAACTTGTTCCATTATATAGGCTGCTGAGAGTATCATTAAGGTTTTGAGACTTTTAAAAGCAAACCTACAATAAAGCACAGCCAGCTCATCTCATTTGCTCTGTGTGTTGGATGTGTATTCTAATGAATGGCTTACAACAATGCGACCTGCCAGTGCAAATAATTAACCTTAAGTGAAACCAATTACATAGTTTTCAACCATAGCTTCTCAAAAAAACTATCATGTGTGGCTTTTTCCTCTTCCAGGAAATGTCCTCATAACGAAAGAGATTCTGGGTTATTCTGCTGCAACAAATGAACACTGAGAATCGTCTTTATGCTCCGAGTGATATCTAAAGAGGAAGAAGATAAACAACAATTATACTGCTCTCCCTGTCAGCACAGCATGCCTCGGGTCAGTCCATTAGAGATCACTGTTTGGTGCACTCTTGTGCTGGAATAAGAAGTGCACCCGTTTATGGCCAGGCTTTTGACTGGCAGTTGGGACCTGGAGACCGTATGTGTGTTGTGAGCTGCCTGTGAATGCAGTCGGGGGATATCCAGACATAAACTTCCGCTGTCAGCATGGGCAATCATGGCACTTCATTGTCCAGCAGCATCATTACAATATGGTTATCATCTGAGCTTGAGTCTGACACCTTCTCCAGGACCTCTCCAATCACCCCCATAGTCGGCTTCAGTACCAGGCAGTCAGGGCAAATCTCTGCTTTGTGCTTGTCTGCCTTAATAGACTGGATGTCACTTCTGCCTGTGGAATGTGCCTGGTCTTCAGCTGTCAGTCAGAGGCACGGGTGTCAGGCCGGAGCGTGGCTGGAGCCGTCTGGATTAGAGGGTAGTTACCATAGCTGTCAGATTACTGACAGCCTGACACCCCCTCTCCCAACTTCCTCTTATTGTTTCTTTGTTTCTCTCAAACATCCTCCAGATGGGAGAATTACCAACCAGAGAGAGAGAGAGAGAGAGAGAGAGAGAGAGAGAGAGAGGGAGGGAGGTGGGAGAAAGATACAAAAAGCCGAGGCGGGTTTTAAAAGTTCTATGGCACGTTAGCTTTGTGATGAAGTAAAGCATGCTCGGTAGCTTCCCATAGAGAGAGAGAGAGGATGAAAGAGAGAGCATTACACCTATTCCCACCTCTCCTTGTTATCTTTGGTATTCGTGTCAAGATAGGTGATTGTGTTGGTCATTAGTGTTCCTATACCCAACAGAGTGTCTTAGTTAGTACCTTTGAGGAAAGCTTCATCTTCATTGAATATTCACCTCTATGGCTGCACCTGTCTCATTCATCTGGAGAAGTGTTGGAAATGTTCTTAAATTTTCTTTCTTCTCCAAGACAAACGAGCTGGCTTAACGTGAAGCTGTAGACAGGCATGATAAAAATCACTTAGATCCTATAACCTATAATGAAGAATGGAATCATCCACGGTTTCTGAAGGGGTTTTAATGATTGAAGAAACTGTGGGTAGGCTATGGGTCAGCACTTGTCTTTACATTTTTCATCCCTCTCATTTCAGTGACCCCGTATGGGTGACACTGTCATTCCGCTACTTCTAAATGAGCACTAGACGATAGGCGAGCTCTTACATTAAGAGAGAGAGAAAAGAAGACGTGAAAAATCTCCATTTCTGTGTCTGCTCGGCTTTTTAAAAGGACAGTGAGATAGAGACATTGATTTTAATATTCAATATTTGTTCAAGCTGATCAGATATATAGCAACTAGAGGGCACTTACAGAGCTCAAACCAAGAGAATCTGTCTTCTCTTCTCATAAATGTGATCTGCAAATTAAAAAACATCCAGGCACCTCTTTACAGTCTGCGACATCCAGTACAATCAGAATACAAAAGTCTACATTTGCACATCCATCAGGATTTATTTTCAAACGAAAGACATTTACACAGACTTCTATTTATTATTTAATAATAATCTATAATCTAACAATTATTTTTGCTGTCCTTAATAACGCCTTTGATCGACGAAAGACCTTCTGTTTACATCTCTTTCACAGCCATTTTAAGTGATAAAAATGATTATGAAATATCTGTTTTTCTTTTAAGGGACAATTATCATTTCATAAGCATTCCATAACACTGCAACCCTCATCAAAATATACTCTCTGTCTAGTTTTAAAGAGAAATACAAATAAGAACAGGTAAAACACTTTCTTAAATGCATAAACAACGACCCAAAAATAGAAGTAAAAATAAATTAAATCGATTTTTTTCATTATTTTTAATTAATGTTTATCCATTTTAAAAACTAACCCATACATTTCCACAACTTTTAGAAAGATGTTAAGAAAGATTGTTCGTTCTTTTCTGAAGCCTGAACATTTCCCTTTTTTCCCCCGACCATATCTGACTAGTAATCTATTTAGGATCAAACTCCACTAAAAATATATTTGGTTCCGTCATGATCTGCTCTATATCTGACACACGAATAGATACTGTTGCTGTACGATGCGCGATTGTTTTCCATAAAGGTCCGTGAAGATGATGCAGAAATCCTCCATCTGCTCCCGAATGTACAGGGTTCCTTCTCAACCTGTGCCCCACCCCTCCACAAGGTCACATGTACCTCGGCCTGATAGCTTCTGCATGCTCGCGCTGACAAACAAACCGAGTAGCCAACAATGAAAGAACACTTCCTTGGCTGTAATAAAAAAAATCCATTTCAGGACAAACAAAAAGCAATGTTGATGTCTACCTGATCCCACCTCCAAAAGCCCCTAGCAGTGAACTTCAGGAACAACTACATGGATGTAAAAAGAACGGAAATGAGGTGTTATGTTTGTAAAATACAGTGATACACCTCTTCAGCCCCTGGCCTTCGAATTCTACCATAAAAATAACCGAAGGCAGATTACAGTTTGCCCTGACCTCCAATCTCCTCTAACAAGCTGGGCTACTAAAATCAGCTGCGCCGTCATGTACGGGTAAAGATAATGAGGGCGGCTGCCTGCGGAGAGACTGAATGCAAAACAATTATAGTTAGTTACAGGAGCACAGGTTAATATTCTCTCATGTCCCTCCTCTCACACGTTCCCTTTTGTCCTACATCAATCTTAATGAAAGTTATGAGACCTGTCCGCAATGATAAGCAGCAACTCAGGCGTGCTCGATGTCAAGGCTTCCACATTATGGCTCCCCTTCAGCCTATGTTTTGCATAGCCTAAAGCATCTATTAAAATCCCCTTGTAAAATTCATAAAACAAAAATGTAGTGGGTCAAGTCTAGAGGGAGCCAAAGTAAGCTGCTTATTAGCAAGGAGTCGAAAACACAGATCCAATTACAGATCCTGAACAAGGAGCACTAAGAATCAGCATTGGGGAATAAGTATTTTCCTTTCCTCTCCCCTTCAATTGGCCTAGGTGCGGAGGAGAGAGAGAGGTATCAGAGAGCAGGATCCACGAATGGTAATTACAGTGGGAGTGTTTAGTGCATGAAGCTAGAGTTGGAGCCATTCAAGTACAAACTCATGTAAATCTTCACTTTGCCTCAGATAGTAAATTGGTCGGGTTTAAGAGGAATCCCAGAAGGAGAGGAGGAGCGGGGCTGCGCCGAGAGGAGCCATGAGCTCCAGAGATATGTAAAGAATCTCTGTCTGGAATTTAAAGGGCTACAAATTAGACCAGACATTAGCCTTTTTCTTTTACAGAGCCAGCAGAATGTGAATGAAACTGAATAAATAACTATAAGACGGCTTTTCTCCCCCTTCTTATAAGATGACATTAATCCTTTCATGTGCAATGACAGCTTACAGGGTTTGACCCTCTCCCCAGACAGCCATATAAAACCAGGAGATTTCTTAAGATCCCACCAAGAACGCGTTTCTGTTAATAAGAGGTCCTGATAGAGGTCTCCACCCCACATTTAATACTCCGACGTACCCTATTCAACAAGCTCATCAGATGGCTCCTATCAAACCTATCGAAAATTTCTGCAAAATTTAATTCCGTTTATTTTCTATTTGAATCATCCTCTGTCTGTAACAAGCGGATGGCACTTTTACATTTTTTTTCATCCTGGGTAGTGAAGGCTGAAGTGTCTCTCAAGCGTACAATAGTGAGAGCATTTGAGCCCTTTCAAAGAAAAAGATCAAAGGCGGCAAGTCCTCCTGCAGCCGCTGGGTTTAAGCTGTAACCAGACCACGGCTCTCCACATCTCGGGTAGCGCATAGTGGTGGGTGGCGAGCTGACTGATTGCCAGGAGTGTACTGTCAGCATCACTCTCTCCACAGAGGACCATGATGGGGGGACAGTGTGCGGGCAATCTTTGTGGACCCTTGCACCGATAGCATCAGCTCAGCACAGCAGTGAGACGGTGGCAGCCTGCATCTCCCATAATGACCTCACTGGGTAATGTGTTACACTAATATGTGGACAGGGTAATTCATTTGCACAAATGGACAATCCATCATATTTTTTTCCGACAATAAATTCTGTGCTGAGCTAAATGGATGCAGTATTAGCTTTTCAATACCTAGTTGGAGTTGGGGGGACGGGGGACGGGGGACGGGTATTTTCAAGTTAAAATCGATAGAAATACACAGCAATTTCTATGAATGATATTTAACAAGATAAAGCGTTAACACATCTCCTGCATGTGTCTCTTATAAGATGGGAGGGCTGAATATGAAAGCACATTCATTATATCAGGTGATTGGATTTAATTATATGCTTAAATAATTCTTTAACATAGCTAAAATATTTCTAGTAACCATGGAGGCAGAGATAATGTTTTGTGTTTTTGGGGGGGGGGGGGGGGGGGGTTGCCTGGGTGAGTGCACTATAAGGGGACACACCATGTGCTTGTGATGTTGTGGTTTCAGATCTGGCTTGTGGCCTATGTTTATGTGTCAGCCCTTCTGTCGCTCTGTCGCGCTCTCTCTCCTCACTCTGTTTCTCTTTATTCTCCTAGGATATATTGTGTTATTTCAGTTTCCATACTGTATTACACATGGTCACACAGGAGGTATGTGAGGGGCTAAACTGAGGTCCTCACGTTGTTCAGTGAATTCTTTGTACGAGCTAACAGTCATGCTGCTACAATTACCAGTCAGTGTTACACCACTGACATTATCAGGAGTACATTACAAACCAGCAGTGAAGTGGCCACTTTATATCCCGTCACCTTACATTTCT
This sequence comes from Aulostomus chinensis, assembly GCF_037954235.1. Taxonomy (NCBI): domain Eukaryota; kingdom Metazoa; phylum Chordata; class Actinopteri; order Syngnathiformes; family Aulostomidae; genus Aulostomus; species Aulostomus chinensis. Next base: position 18,448,580 of record NC_141331.1, on the reverse strand, counting down.
CCCCCCGCTGCCCCTTTTTTTTTCTCCCTTCTCTCCAATCAATTTCATCTACTGCCAATGGTCCAACTCCTATTTGCACAACAGGATCAGACACAGAGCAAATAAAATCTGCGCGATACGCAGTCCACAATAACATCTGCTAGTCAGTTTATGCAGATTAATTGGAAGTCTTTGTGCTGTGATTTCAGTTGAGTGCAGTTTGACTAACATCTTAACCTACTTAGTGCAATTAGTGCTTCATTAGAGAGGCTAACTAACTATTGCTTCCCTCCATAATGATGTGCAAGAGTGTAGACATAAAAGTACATAATCAATGGTTTCCAATTACTCCACAAGTGCAACCACTATTTCAAATAAACTGGATAATAATATAATAATATAGAGCCATTACAAAGTCTAAGGTAGCAGAACCATTTAATTGCAGTGCAGTTCTTCTCAGCTCCGAGATTTTTTTTCACACTAATGAAGTGTCATACAAAAAAGGCTGTATTGATTTTTTTTCACCACACAGCCTCCACCACAAATATGTAATTATCCTTTTTATATCTGGCAGGGGATTAAAGTAATCTATAGCATCTAGCCTTTGCGCTGCCCTGACAGCGTTGTGTGGGGCTTTTACCCTTTTCAAAATATGCAGCTTTTTGATGAATGAACTTTAAACAAAATGCTGTTCTGTTCTATATTGTTTTGTCTAAAATCCTGTATCCTGAAGACATCATGCTGCATGTACAGCTGCCTGAGCTTTCAGTACACAATCATGGCATTTCAAGTCCTGTCATCTATGCGCCAGGCAGTTAGAGCTAACCATCAGCTAACACACACACACACACACACACACACACACACACACACACACACGCCCCACAATCAAACAAACACACAAAACTGGAAACAGTCTCACACACACACACACACACACACACACACACACACACACACACACACACAAACACAATTTCTTAGGAGATCTTTGTGAAGCAGTGAGCTCAATAGAATTCATCACAGCTGGTTAATAAGGTTAATTTAATCCAATAATGTGCCCATGAAAATCACTACTTCCTCTGGAGCAGCACACAAAAGCTCCCTGCTGTTCTCTGTCAAACATCCACACTCATCCTCAGGCTTCATATAATAACGGCCCCGTCCATTTAAACTTGAAGCCAGCTACTCCTCTCATCTCTCACTCCCTCTCTCTCCCTCTCTGTCTGTCTCTGCGTCTCCAGACCTGAGATGGACGAGCAACCTTAAGACTACCCCACGCTGGGCTGCCCTTCACGATAATAAAAAGCCATTACCTTGACCACTGACACAAGGCCAAGTGTGAGGGTCAGAGTGATATTTATTGATGAAACTCTGAGCTCCCAATCTGCTGCACTCAGTGCGCATCATACAGCTGTCAGCACAGACAGGGATCAGGCAGCATGATGGCCCTCGACATGGCCCATCTATAATTTATGAACTACACAGAAAACAACCAGGAGACAACAGAGAAGCCCCGGCTGTCCAGGGATTACCCTCCAGCCCAGCTAAAGAGATCTGAACGAGAACCATCTAAGGGCCACTGTGGGCCACGCTGATATGGGGCAGCAGGTAAGCACAATAGCTGGCGTTCCATATTCAGGAGCGTCTCACCGGGATCCATCTCTCCAGAGGACACTGTTGTGAATAATATAATAGACGGTGTTTACAGGAGGGATGTAAAGTGAGGGCGCTGGTGCATCACACACCCCAGTACACTTCAGCTGAGCCCTGTAAATGAGCTAACAGAGGGGCAGGAGACGTAAAGTTTCACACTTCACTCTATAAAAAGCTCTGGGGCATCCCGGCGGCAGGGACAGTGTGAGATGACCGTTACAGGTGACGAACACTTGTCTTTTTAGTTTTGGAAAGATGGATATTAATTACAATGGACATTAAACAACAGGGATGCACCTGTTGTGAAATTCCGGTCTGATAACAGCACCAATAGCAGATGACAAAACAGATAATGTTTTAGTGTCTTCCAGGCAATACTGATGGTTTTTTGAGCGTTCAATGAAGAACAAAACGTCACAATATTTACCCCTGGTCATATCTCTCATTCTAATTCTCATGCCACTCTGGTGTCTTATTAATTTCTGTAATTACTGTTTGATCTCCTGAATATCTGAACACTGAGAAAGACGCCTTTCAAAACCAAGACGATGCCTTCAAACAGCTTGTTCTTTCCTAACACAACAACTCAAAAGCTAAAAGTGTATTAACCATGGAATGACGATTCAAAAAAGATGAAAACCATGTATTCCTTTTAATTTATATGAAGCCACGTCACAACAGGAACTGTCTCACAGCACTCCTCACATAAAGCAGGCAAAGACGCTCTTTAAATGTTTAAAGCAGTGGTCCCCAAACTACGGCCTGCGGGCTGGATACACATTTGGCCCGGCCCCCTGAACAATACCAGAGACGCATTTAGTTTTTTTTTCCATATGTGTATTTGAATTTGATAATAAAATTGATAACTAGCTATGAACTATTTTCATTATAAACTATTAAGGTGTGTTCACTAGGGCTGCAACGATTAGTCCACGTTGTCGACAAAAATCGATAATAGAAATAGTCGACAATGAATTCCATTGCTGACTATTGTCGCTACACGCGTTTTTCCAACAGAGTGAGGCACCTCACTTGATCATAATCTCTGCTGAGAGTCGCTCATGCGCAATAGCATCTCTGTCTCTGAGCGGTAACATACAGGAACGTGGCGTCAACATCAAGTACGCGCACCAAAACTTCTAAAGTTTGGTGGCATTTTAGCCTGAATACGGCGAATAAAAAGACTACTTGTAAAGGTTGCAAAGCAGACCATGCGTATCATGGCGGTGACGCACCAACATTTGAAGAAGCCCGTCGGGCAGTTGAACGAAACGGAGTCCGACTCGCCTCGGTGAGATTCAAGTAACATTCAAGGCAATACGGTTTTTATGACACACGTATATTTTATAAGCGTTTTTTCGCTATAAAAGAGAGCTCTCGCGTTATGCCAGACTGTGCATGACAAACTTATTTTAAATTAATGAATGTTCAATAAAAGATGTGTTTTTCATTGTACCCATCTTTCTTGTTTATTATCATTTGCCACATAATTAAATCAACTTCATGCTAAATTTAAGAAAAAATTTATAATTATCCTATTAGTCGACTAATCGTTCCAATAGTCGACTATTTTAAACGACTATTTTAATAGTCGACTAGTCGACTATTAAAATAGTCATTAGTTGCAGCCCTAATGTTCACACCATACGCAACGCGAATTTTCACGTCACTTTATTCATGCGAATTTGATCGCTGGATCAATATGTTTGTATTTGCGAATAAAGCGACGCGAAAATTCACATTGTCGTTTGGTGTTAACACACTTTCAGTTACTAACTATTTCATACACGCATAAAGCGTGACATTCTATTCCACCCTTCTGCAGTCCGTGCCCCTATCTGGCAACCCCAGAAAAAAATCCTAGACCCGAACCCAGAGAGGGTTATTTGGTAGTGTCATTATAGATTTCCTGACTTTTTTTCTGTGAAGAACCCAGAAAGGTTGATTTGGTTGTGTGGCTTTCTGGAAAACAGTACATTTTCACGTTTAGGCAACCCCATGATTGTCACACTTTTTCTGTTACAAACTGACCCCGGCCCCCCAAAAGTTTGGGGACCCCTGGTTTAAAGGGACCAAACAATTTCTGGTGATGAGGAAAAACTCCTTTTTAAACAAGACAAAACCTCGGGTTGCCATCTGCCTCAACCAACTGGGATGAGAAATAAAAACAATAATGATATATACACCTATAAAAATGATAACATATAGGCTGACAGACGGAAATAAGCTTCTAGATTAATCCGGGGCACGCCTGTCTTTGTTGCAAACCATTAATGAATGTGCAAACTGCACTTTTATAAACTAAATAAACCAAATCTGTATCTATAATATATTTACAGTCACTTTAACTTGTAATTCAAGACTATTGTAACCGGAGATTTTTGTCTGTCAATAAAACATGTATTAGTTGCACCTGCCAGTATAATAAAATGGATTTTCATCTATGTGTTCAAAATAACACTCGCTCCACCAAAGGGAAAAAAAAAAGTTTCAGAATTATTCCGTTGTTTACTCATAGTTTTAACAAGACAAAGATGCATGAGAGTACATTTTCTAACTTTGTTGTTTGGGAACTGGTTTATTTTTGTATGTCATGTGTTTTACCTTATTATTCTAAATCCCACTTGGCAGTTCGTTGTTGGAAACCTTTAATTGCAAATTCACTTCTGGACCATTTTTAACTCTAGGGTATTCTGTCTCCATTCTTGAATTCCCAGCCAGATCAAATGCAATCCTTCATCAGCCAATTTCCCTGACACTTTATTTTTATCCTCTGAATTCATCTTTACATGTTGCAGACAGACAGATATTGTTTCTGATCAATAAATAACCACATAATTGAATACCACTGCATCCCAAATGAAGCCCTCATTTACCAAGCTTCAGTAAACAGGCTAGATTCTTTGCCTATCTAATGCTGACATTTCACAATTCAAACACATTCCGGGCAGCGTTGGTGCACACAGCCTCTGTATCCCACTTAGGCTCTCTTTTCAATATGGAACTGTCTTCACCCAATAAATTATTCTGGGCATCTCCAAAGTCATTACACATTTATTTTGATCTCGCATCATAATTCAGAGCTTGGCGCACAATGCATTTTCTCAAAATGCATGGTAATTCCTTGGTGCAGAGCAAAGTTATGATTCATTTATACTGGAGTGACAGCATAATGCAGAGACGTCAAAATCCATTAAACTGTTCAATGTCTTGGGGTTTATTTTTAGATCCAATTGAGATTTAACTGATGGTGAAAAATATACAGTCAGGTGTGTTTACCTCACCTTTAGAGAGAATGTGTTAGGGTTCCAATTAATTTGTTATTCCTGTCACCAAAGGCATTGTTTATGTCAAAACTGCCACTGCGCTCCGGGCTTTGTTTTCCTCAGAATGGCATTTAATTTCACAGCATACTTTCATAACTACACTCATTTAAAGCGTTTGCATTTTATTTAGAGCCACTTAAACTAAATGCATGCTGATTCAACTGCTCATCACAATGGCAGATTGCAAAATTGCTGTCTGTTGCCTTGACCACGGAGCTTGCTAAATGATCATCCGCAGTTTAAAAGACATTCAATTATCTCATGGGCGCCTCTGGAGGTAGGTGTTGAGAGGAGGTTTCTGCAGTCTGAGTGGATGCTAAATTACATTAGTGTGGACATAATGCTACCGTTTAACACTGTTACCTCTATGGATACATTCCCATGTAAAACAGTATAAGAGCCTTTATGGAGCTGTGGCAAAGTAAACATAGATTCTTAATTTATTTCAGAGGAATCAAAAGATCCAGCTAATTAATGAAGCATCATCCAAATGTTCTGTAAGGATGCATTTCATATTTCGAGGAGTAGGTATCATAGGGCTGGGCAATGTATCAGTGGATATTGACGATCATCTAACTCGTATTGTGGCTATCTTTTTTTTCAATATTGCAAATCGTGAACCCCAATTTCCCAGTTTACATCAACTCAAAAAAGAAAGTGGTTTGGAAACTGTGCAATTCTGGACTGGTATGGATGACATTGTTTAAAATAATAATCAATCAATGCTAATTTTTGTATGATTATGATGTTTCTGTTGATCTATATTCCCATTTTTTTTTGCCAGTGAAACAAAAAGAACAACATAAAAATAGATCTGTCTTGTATTTATCACACAGTTTAAATGCATCCAAGACACACTGAGGACAGATGGTGGTCTGATTGACCGAACCACCTCCAGAGGTGGTTAGGGAAACATTGAGACCACGCTGAACACAAGTGAACCATAAATCCACATATAGCAGCTATGTGGGTGAAAATATGGTTCAGTGCAAGTGTGCGTCTCTTCTGGGCGACAGCAGCTGGAGTTTCCCACATATAAAATCAAAAGTTTATCAACACACACATGGCTTTGACAGCCAGTGTTCAACTTTAGGTGCTTAAGAACAGCTCAGTGTTCATGATGTGCGTAGAGAGCGAGAGATACTGCGGCTGCAAAGGGAGACAGCGAGCTTGTTTACGTCGGCGATCAAATCTCAGTATGAACACTGGAGACAAATGTTACAACCAAGTGTTAATGCTCAGGTTCAGGACCATATCCAGATACAGCTTGGGTAAAAGATGCACTTAAAAATAAGGTGTAAAGTTGCTGTTCAATATAACCTTTAATACAACCCTAAATGTAACAGATGAAGGTTGTCCACTAATACGGGTCATTGGTTATGTTTAAAGCTTATAATAATGTAATACCAGGAAATATTCCAAAAATGTTCATGGCTTGACAAGGGAGTAATGATTTAAGAGGGGAATGTAATCTAAAACATGCTACTGTTCGTACTACTCTTAGAAGCAGGTGCATCTCAGTCTGAGGGGTAACCCCCTGGAGTGGTCTTGATGTGGGAACAAAAAAAGAGCAACAATATTAAGGCATTCAAATGCAGCTACAAACTGTCATTCATGGACACGTACGCGGTGCTTGAAAGTCGATTTTGTTCAGAAGATGTGATTTATTTTTGTTATTATTGGTAATTTCTTATTTCTAGGTTTGAGAGAGAATTTGATATCATATTCAGATGTGTAAAAATATTGAAAAAAAATGATACGCACATGCGCGTGTACACACAAACACAAGTTGTTTATAGGTGATGATGATTAAAATTGTAAGGAGAGGGCAGGACAAGATAAGTCTGCCTCTTCTCGAAACTCATCTGTCTGTACCCTTACATGAAGTTGGTGATATACTTGTGTATAGAGACTTTTTGCTTATTTGTGTTGTATTTTTATGTTTGTGATTGTTCGAGCTAAATAAAGATCAAATCAAATTAGATTAAATCAACATACCCAAATTCATTTGACAGTATCATCACCATGCAGGACTAATATGATTTAAATTGATTTGATTACCTGACATTTGATCGTCCATATCAAAGCAAATACTGTTAAATACTGTATGTTCATATCAAAATACTCCTGAATATTGGAATGTTCTTTTTTTCTAATATCACCCAGTGCTTAGTTTACTTATTGCCGTATGATATTTCATCTCATATTTCAATTATCTTTAGTGAATTAACAGTGTCTCCCTGATTCATTAGAAACCTGCATTGCTTTGTTACCTGGCTGTCCATGCAAATGACACCATGCCGTAATTGTGAGCTCCACAGAGCTATGGTTTATTTGTAAGAAAGCCCAGAGGTGCACTGAGTATGGCTAGCTGCTCACTGTCTGAGCTGGAGAGAGGCAGGCAGGAGGGATTTTTTTCCCCTTTCTTCTACAAGGATTTTTTTGTGTGCAGTTATGGTCCATCATTATTAAATGTCTCTTGTTGGATGGGAGAGGCGCTTTATCAAAAACAGCCATTCATCAGGCGCTGTGCGAGACAGCTCACATCTGACCTCTGCGGCAATAATGCCGCATCAAGTAGGCCAACTACCTAGTTTAGCGGCAGAGCAGGGAGCAGGGGCCGGCTCCAAGATTAAGTGTGCTGTTTCAGGTTTTCATTCCCAGGGGCTCTGCTGGCTGATGTTGTATTGATTGCAAAAGTTTACCAGTAAGTATCACAAACAACAATAGCCAGGTCAACGATCGGTGATGCCTGAACCGCTATTCCCTCAGCGGGGGGGCTGCACGTTCAGGGCTAAAGCTCTGCCATCATCATGGCTGTGTGCATGGTGCAGAGAGGGCTCTCCTGAGCTGGGGGAAGAGAAGTACTCTAGTTGTTCCTACTGACATTTAGGAAAGCGATATGTCAGTGTGAAATGAGCAGGCGTGAGATAATTATAAGCCTTTGCATTATAAAAGGCTGCATCGACAACCTGTCCTTCCACAGAGACACCAGCTCCGTTAGGTACCTCTGCATAGGCTAGCCTTCATCCTGTTTAATGTGCTAATTCTTTAACATCCAGACATACGTCTCTCCACAAACATCTGTAGAGGCTGGTGCTAAGATTCATGATGCATACAAGGTGAATCATTGTACTGCCTTATTTCCAAATGATTCCCGTGTTTACGATAGAATAACTGAACTGTTAACTAATATTTTCAGCAAGCAAAGTGCAGCACTACGTTCTTACATACATGAAGGGGCTGAGCAGTAAAGAACACGATTCACCCTGAGGCCATCTCCGGCAGGCTGAATGATGGTGCATCCTTGGCCCTGCATGGAGGACAGCACACAACCCTCCATCACAGTGCCACCGGACCATTACCCGGGGACTGCAACAGTCAGCCACACCAAGCAGGCCTCCTCCACTGCCCCATGAAGCTAATCATGTGATTTGATGCAATGACAGAGTAATGACACAGATTGGTGGTGTGTTCAGCTTTTCCCTGCTGGAGGCTACAGAGGAGGTGGTAAACACACGAGACCGCCAGCCTCAGAGATACAACCCTACAGAGCCAGTTACAGAAGATATCCAAGTGCTCTCACAAGTGAAATCAAGATTAATGGTGCTGCTGAGGGATTCTTTTATGTCCTTGAGTAACTATATTTGACTTAATGAGGGACATTAGCCATCATAAAACTACTCAGAAGTACAAGCCGCTAATTAATGCCTCCACATTACCGGTGAATGAGAATATCTGAGTTGTTGGACCCATTGGACCAAATATTAAAGGTGCAATCTCAGGGCTCATAATTTCTTGTGTTCTCTGCCAATTCATCATTTCAGCCACCAACTTATAGGATTGTTGTATTGCACATCACTCCTTATTAGTCTGACAACTATGAGGATTTTAACAGCAGTGGGTTTTTCCTCTTATTATTGTGTATAACGTTAAGCACAGTTACTACAAATCTGTTTTTTAAGATTGAGCACATTGTACAAACCTGATAGCAAATAAATTGGTCAACTCCTTTTTGGCCACTTGAAACCAGCTGTGACCTTACACATGACCATACTGTATCACTCACCTTTAAGTGTATATGCTAAAATTGTTAGCAAAGACATACATATAGTACAGTTACACATGCGTAGTATGTTTTCATGTCTCTCGCACCCCTGTGAAAATTGGCTATTTTATTGCTAACTGCAGCCTAACAAAACTTGTAAAAAGTATTCTGATGTTTGACACATTTGTGTCAAAGCATATTCATCAGTTAACAATAAACACAACATGATCCATCCATCTTGCTGTCTCCGTGATTTGCTATGTTTCTTATTTGTTTCACTAGGGAGAACAATTGAGGGTGACCGCATCAAAATGTTAGGGGCAGGAATTTGTTTTCCACTGCTGTTCAAGCAACCACCTGGCGTTCAGAATTCTCCAGATTTCTAAAGACGCAAAACTCTGGTATCACAAGATTCGCCCAAAAGTTTTTCACATCTTTACAACTTCCATCCCGATTGTAATGCATTTTTATTTAAAAGCTGTAGTCACTAGGTGGCGCCACCTTCTGCAACCGTTAGACACAGTGCTTCAAAAACTAGTATACATAACAAGGGTGATGACTGCCACTTCAACTCACTGGAAGGGTTAGCTGCTAACTGTAAGTCGATGCGTAAGAGGAGTTGAACCCGTTAATTTATCACTGTGACATTCCAACATGATCATAGTCATTCGTTCTTACCAAAATATTGACTATAGCCACTTTAGAACAGCCTTATTTTTTGAATTCCTCAATCGAACGTTCTAAAGATTATCTCCAGGTCTTCTCCTCCCTCAACAACACTGAAATCCATCTCACTAACATCCTACTATCGCACTCTTATCGGGGCTATAATCCTGACTGTAATGTGCCCTCGTTAGGGAAGCACTGCTGGCCCACACTAGTAGCAACACAGGGAAGGCCTCAGGCACCACTGGAATTAATTATAGACAAAAGCGATGGTGTTTGCAATTGTCATGCCAAATTTATCACCAGCCACTTAACGTGCCTCATCTGAACTGATCCACACTAGCTGAATTGCCCCGGGGCATCTATTCTCCCTCTTCCAAGGGTGGGGTAGAAGTAGGGGAGCATATCTGTGTATGTGGGAGGGGGGCAGTGTGCATCTGCTGGGGGCCTGGCCAAATCCTGGGCTGGAGGCAGTGTGTGCTAACAATGCCCCCAGCAAATACAGCATGCTGAAAGTCTATAACAAATGTGAACACCCCTCTCCACCCCCTTGTTCTCCACTCACCCAGCCACGTCTCCAGAGAAAGGTTTAAAGCCAATCTTGACAACTTTAATTCTGTCATTTTTGTGATGATAATCCTTGATGTGGTCGGATGCGGTGTCAGTAGTGGTTTGCTCTCCACCAAACTACATCTTTACACCGGCTGAATCGATGATGGAATCAAGCTGTACAACTCAAGATTTTTCAGCCATGATATGCTTATTATATTCTTGATTAATGGTGAAGTTGACAGGTGACGGATCTGCCCAAGGTATTTTTAATTGCATAATGCAAAATCCATAAAAGCTTTCGTTCACTATCATAGAAGACTGTTGGAAGCAGTGAACTTTGAGCATTTTTGCATAGAAATAATTAAGTACTTTCAGTTCAAGGTACAAAAACATCTTATCAATGACTAATTTCTCAAGTTCGTAAACATTATGTCATTTACAGTAAATATATTGTACAAGTGTCTGTAGAGCCATTTTAGAGTTATTATTGCACCATATATGTAAAGCTCAACTAAAGTAAAATACAGCTTTATTAATCATGTCATTTATATGGCTCTTTTTGTCAAAAGGACAAAGGGTGTCCCAAAAGTGCACTTGCATATAAGCCACTATTATCTTTCTGCTTGTGCAGCTGGAATCCTAATACCGTAGTTCAATAATAATGCAGAGGGGACAGCTCATTGGTAGCCCAGCGGTACAACAGAATAATAGCTCCAAAGGACTCCTGCCTCTCTAAAACAAATATGCAGGTGCTTCGGTTCAACTAAGGAAAAAATGCAGAAAAACATTGTATCCACAAGTGCATAATGTCTCATCAGCACTGATCGGTTATCAATTAAAGCAAAAGCATCTCATTATATTAATGAATGGCTTCAGCTTGTAATAGTCCGTCTTATTGATGTTTGAACAAGGTAAGCACAAAGCCCCTTACACAGCAGAGATGCAGCAGCTGAGAGGAGATTTGCAGGGAAAACAACGTAAAAAAAAAGAGGGAAAAGCAGAGAGAACATGAAGGACACACCAGGCTATTCTCAGAGGGACTGCATTTATTCCAGCAATTGTCATGCAAGCCTTGTTGTAAGTAATAATGTGGCCTTTAATGACGGAATGATGGACCTGCCAAACACTGCCGCTGCTATATACTGTCTGCATGTCCCCACCGTGCGCTTCTCACATACCCATCTGGGACAAATTAGCATATCCTCGTCAATTCACAACCCACTTTAACATAATCCATATTTGTTGGGTAAAGTCCACAGCAAGCCTCCCGTACAGCGGTCATATGATGCTATGACACACTTCAAGCACCCGGCCCACATAAAGCACGCTTGGGCAGCTAAGCAATTCAGAAATGCAAAATAGCAGGGCATAGTGTTCCCTTCCTTGTGTCTAGAGGGACAAATCCCTTTTGGCCAGACATCTCCAGACTGTTACCTTGGTATTCCTCCACAACACTACTTGTGATTTTTATTCTAAGTGTTCAGGAGAAAGGAGGAAAAGAACAAAAAGGAGTCTGCTGTCATGGCTGGCAGTGAGTGTGTAGAATACATTGAGTTGCTGAGGCATGTCAAAGTATGTATGCTTCAGCTATCAGAGAATAATGCCATATTTTGATACACATTTGCTTGGTAAATATTGTTATTCTTACTCTTTAAAGATGGGTGGGCTCCAGAAAAGCCAATTTATCTCAAAGTAATATGTAAACAATGGAAAATATTTTTACTTTACTGACACATTTCTGTACATGTGATGAATATTTATGCCAGGTTAAAAAACTGCACATTTAAACAGTGTCACATAAACACAGTCCTAAGGTGATCTTTTACTCCTGAATGCTCGTGAACAGCTGATTTAGTGGGTCATTCCTTAAGAGCTGGACGATCATTATTTCAGACAGAAGAGATGTCCTGACATTTATTGGTGCTGTAATGTGAGTGTAGATTTTATTGAGTCTGAAAACTGTTGAAGAGAAAATAAAGCTCCATTGCAATCAATCAGCAAATCCAATCAGGTTGTTGAGACACAAAAACACTGATGGAGCAATCTGGCTCATATGAATTCTCTAATTTGGTTAAGAAAAATGCAATTCTTTGCAGTTTCATACAGCACAGACACTCAGCAGAAATCCTTTAAAGCTGTCATGAAACATCATCACAAACGCCTTCAGAGATATAATCTCAAAGAACTTTTAACCCAGGAATTTCAAAGCCTCCTGTCAAAGAGAAAGCAGAGATCTCGGGATCATGACACTCAGCAGTCAGCAGTCAGCAGCAGTCACACAGCTCTGGGCCGGCCGGCTGCTTCTCAAGTGCTGGACTGTCTGGCAGCAGGGCCAGAGGCTGAATTTCACAAGTTAAATACTAGCCTACTGGAATCTACTTAGATTGAACTGGGAAAGCACCGAGACTCACTGCCAAGCATTTGTCATTAAATTCAAATAAATAAAATCCATCACCATTGTTGGGAAGGAAAAAGAGAGGAGCAAATCTTAAAACATCAAGGAGGCTGTATATTTTTCAGTTGTCAGACCCACCTAGTGTTCAGGCCAGGCACTTCTAGTTATTGATGATTTATAACTGAGGTTGACTTATGATAATGCAATTCATGCACAGCATGATCTACTATGTATACAGGAAATCTCCTTCATTTAGCAAAGTGAAGAAAGTTTCTGGTTTGGCTTCTTACTGTCAAAATGCAGATTAATTTTGATGAAAATTTTTATTTAAATCACAACATGGCCAAGTGCATTTTCAAAACTGCAGAATATTTGTTCAAATACCATTCCAAATGAAGTACGGTGGTGCTGCAAAGATATCCCAGCATGGAACTGCTGTATTCTACAGACTGAAAAAATCACTTTGGTACATATCTCAGCAAAAAGCACACTTCTGTCATTTAAACTAAAATGTTGTTTTTTCCCTCCAATTAAAATGTGAGTAATGGCACAAAGAATACAATTCCTTCTAATATTCTGAATCACAACTCAGTATCAGTAAAACTAACGGCAATTGTATTTTTTCTTTGTTAAGCCAAAAATCAATTGCAAATGTGAAGACAAGTGACTGAAAATTTACACAAGCTTTTCACTGATGGCTGGTCATGATGGCTACGTTGGTTAATACTTTATTAGTTCAGCATATTCAAAGCACAGACGTTGTTAGACAACTATCAGGACAGCGTGAAAAAGTGTATAAAATAATCATTCATGAGTCATAATCGAGGTAAAAGTTTGAAATAACTGTGATGTTGATTTCAAGTTGTAAACCTACTGGAATATCACTAAAAAATTACAAAGAGCACACCCCTTCCTACTGAGTCACAGTGAAAACAGACAATTTGAGAGGAGAGGTCAGCAAGGGATCATACAATGAGTGACCCCCCCCCCCCCCCCGCCCCCCAACGAGGCTGCTAACGGGACACTTCTCCGAGGGATGTCATGCTGCATGTCATCAGCCTGGTTAAATTGCACTGCCAGTGGGCAAGCAGCAGGGGTCACATGAGGCTCAGTGTGGACTGCAGCATGTAACGCATGGCAGACCACCGTCTGAAGAGTGGCCAGTAATGACTCCCAAACATCCTGATAAAGATTGAGGGGCAGCTGTGTTCATCTAACACAAGTCATTTTCAGACACATACAGTGGATAAAACACCAATAAAGCTCTGCAGCAAAACCTTAAAAAGCCATGTATGGTTTCAGTTGTTTGCACGAGCCAAATCAATAAATCACTACAGTGTCAATGCGATCCATCTATATTAGCGGAGATGTTTAGGGTTGGGTCTCTAACTATAGATGATTCCCATTTTAGAAGTGATTAAACCAGCAAGCTTTTCAAGTTAAAGGCAAATATAAGTTTTGGGAGTGAGTCCAAGCCTTTGCCCTTGTAAACACCGCGCCCACATGTGACTGGGGGAGGCCTCAGTTGGGAAGACAGCAGAGGGAGTTAACAAAGCTAATTAGGAGAGGCTGACATGTTAAAGTGAGCTGCTGCTTGGGAGTCAGCTCCATCACATATGTTTCCTTTGTGGCAGATGAAGTGGCTCCTTTGTTTGTGAATTGATAGCGTTTCGCTCCGCCATCCCTTTGGGTAGAGGCACTGACCTGCGGAGGCCCCGACAGCGAGAAGAGGCTCTTCCTCTGTCTACCCAATCACTGCTGCTCCAGCTGTCCCACTCCCTCCCAAACCTAAACCTTCCCAGAGCCTTGGACGCACAGTGAGATGGGCAACACCTGTAAAAGAGTGAACACCCCCTCCGCCCCGACACCTCAAAGCAGCCTGCCCACCTGCTACTGAGCTCTCTGGGCCCTGCAGCTTAAACGCTCATTTTGTGCCTCTCAGCACGGGACTTATTGATATAAATAGCTGAGCACAAAGTGCACACTCTGTTTTCTCTTGGTCTGATGCAGTAGGTGTGTATGTGATTATATTCAATGGCAGTCTCTTTCAGGTCAGGATGAAATATGAGCAGTTTGGACACTGGGTAAATGTCAATCTCTGCTGGATTCACTGAAAATGATTATAGTACAATTGACAAGTATTGAAATGGACAACATGATTCGGGCGCCCATCTTAAACAAGGATTCGATATCTAATATGTAGACACAATATGCGCTATATTAAGCATTACAGATACCAGAATAGATTTAATGATGACCTTACCATTTGTCTTGATATAGCATGTCCTCCCTCTGCATTGAAACGAAACGTTTGTCCTTGAACAGGACTCCTAGTGGTTATAATGGAAAGGAAAATGTCCACATACCCTCCCCGTCATTATTCTGTGTTAATTAATTTAAAACACAAATGCTGTTTTCAATATATTCAATTACTTCTGTATTTATCCGACAGAAACAAGAAGGAACACATCTCAAAGCAAGGACATTTAAGCATTAACTTGCTCTGTGGTGCCATAAACAAAGTTTAGAAAATATAGTCAATCTCTTTCATTCACCTGTGCCGGCATGGCAACAGATTAATTGTCACCCATTAAGATGACAAGACAATTTGTAAAGTAGTTGAGTGTAAATAAATACGCTGAAGAGGAGATAATATATTAGGCTGCTGACCGGGTTTTTCCATTACAGCAGCACATTTGTTTCCATACGCGGAGGAAGCCATTCAGCCGATGGTGCCTTTCCTTCATGAGGTGAAAGTGGAATCTTGTCTCTGTGAGGAAAATAAGGACATCAGGACTCCCCAACATTAACTTTCATCACAAAAGTCATCTCGCCCGCCAGGAAAAGAGGCTCTCTCCGGCTCAGTCATAAAAAGGAAAAGATGTAATACACAGCCTTCAGTTTAACAGGTAACAATAGTTTTGTCTCCATTAGATGGAGTAAAACAACAGCAGCGAAAAGTGGCTCGCTATCCCAGCTACATGACTGTAAAAAACTACCCTGGAATGACTTTACAGCAGAAGACAACAACTTATTGGAGATGTTTATATGCATCTTTAGATTTATGAGATGCTTTACCATTCTAGGTGTTAGTTCTGCTGGAAGAAAGAAAGAGAGGCAGCCAAGTGCTTGCATTGATTTTGCAGTAATTGATCTGATGGTTCCTTGTGATAATTGACAATTATCCCTGATTACCAGACAGGAGCTTAAAATCAGTTTAAGAAAATGACCAGCATTATGGGATGTTGTACAATGGCTGAGCAAAGATAAATCAATACACTTTAGAAAACTGCTTAGAAAACAAGAGAGACAAAAGAGTGTCACACCAGACCCCGAGCTGCTCCGCCTCCAACAACCCGGGACATTCACTCCATGCTGAACATGATAGAGCAGGGGGCTCAAAACAACACCGTAATCATTTAAGAGCAGAAAATGTCATTAGTTGCATATTGAAACTTCTATGCGCAACGTACATATGCTGCAAACCTGCCTATGTCTGCATCTGAGTGTGTGTGTGTGTGTGTGTGTGTGTGTGTGTGTGTGTGTGTGTGTGTGTGTGTCTTTCTGAACTGCTACACGTCTATATTTCTCTGTTACTATGTGTCTGACCTCAGCTGATTGGTCCTCTTGATTCAACCAGACAGATGCAACTCATTGCAGCTAAATAAATATAGGGACCCTGGGGATCGCCGCTAAACAGTTCTATTAAGTTGGAAACATGTCAGCCAATATAAAAGCAGCCTGACCCCAAGAAAGGTCAACTGTGACACGCATGTTTACTCAGGAAAACAACCCGAGGCTGGAAGGTCTTGCTTTATCGGGTGTCTTCAAAAGTGAGAGAGAGTGTCAGGGTGCCAAATTGTGGGTTTTTACATGATTTGGGGGTTTTGAAGCCACAAATGGAAATGTTATGAAGTCTTTCCAGCAAGACCGATACTCAGGATAGATAGATAGATACATACATACACATACACATACATTTTTAGATAGCTACATTGATAGATAGAAACATAGATGAAAACATACACATTTTATTCGAATTTTAGAGCATGAAAACCATAACTATTTAAGTTTAATCTTATTCAAAGAGTTTAAGTCAAAAAGAATTGACCTTGATGTCTTTGTCATGAGAATTTACGTGTCTTTTCAGGATTTTGGGGTGACTAATTTGGATTTAGTCTGAGTCTTTTGACTCTATTAGCTGTGGTCAGATTTTAGTCATTTGATTATGTTGTTGTTGTTTTTTTTCCTCTTTGCAGTCAATCAAGGGTGCCTTTAAAACAATACTATATTTGGTTGGTCAATTTGAAATGGATGCATTTGGTTTCTATTTAATCTGCACCATGTTCAATGGGCACAATTTCAAGTGGACCAAATAAAAGATTATATTTGTTGAGGGGTGTGCAGAAAGAAGCAGAGCCAGAAATGGCCTCATGTTAATCAGTCTAATTGGTCAGATTAAATGCTGAGTTGTGAAGGAGCCCTTAGTTTCATTTTATTCAATTTGATTATTGTTAGGTGTTTTTTTTTTCAGTTTTCCTCAAAAATATCTGAAAAGGGCAGTAGCCAAACATTATTGGACTAGTTTTCATAGACAGACAGATAGACAGATAGACAGATAGATAGACAGATAGATAGACAGATAAATAGATAGATAGATAGATAGATGGATAGATAGACGGATAGACGGATAGATAGACGGATAGATAGATGATAGATAGATAGATAGATAGATAGATAGATAGATAGATAGATAGATAGATAGATAGATAGATGGGCAGATAGACGGATAGATAGATGGATAGACAGATAGACGGATAGATAGATAGATAGATAGATAGATAGATAGATATACAGATAGATAGATATACAGATAGATAGATAGATAGATAGATAGATAGATAGATAGATGGATAGATATACAGACAGATAGATAGATAGATAGATAGATAGATAGATAGATAGATAGATAGATAGATATACAGACAGATAGATATACAGACAGATAGATAGATAGATAGATATACAGATAGATAGATAGATAGATAGATATACAGATAGATAGATAGATAGATAGATAGATATACAGATAGATAGATAGATAGATAGATAGATAGATAGATAGATAGATAGATAGATAGATATACAGATAGATAGATAGATAGATAGATAGATAGATAGACAGACAGAGAGGGCCCTGCTTCCTTTCTTCACTAATCTGCCTCTACAATATATATAACAGCACATCAAAACATTGAGGGAGAGGAATTTCCGTGCTTGGTGAGCAAATTAGGGATGCAGTCACAGCATTAACTAGCATTGATGAACTGTTTGCTTGCGCAGTAATAATTAACTTCCATTACATTACTTTGTGTGATTACTTTCTTAATTGCCTGAATTATGCATCAATTTAATATCTAATAACCAGTCTCAGACATTAGACACTGCTCAGACACAAATTGCATGTAGTTTCCTTGCTTTAATTAAACACACCAGAATAAATGAAACGATGGAGGATGGATGTCTCGCGGTGATTTCCTGGGTGCTTAAATATGCTATTTATTATAAAAGCATATAAAATTCACTTTCTCCTCAGGAAAGCAAACCACAAGATGCCAATTATAGTATGCAAGTTGCTTTGCCATGGCTTTTTCAGAATCCCGACTAATAAATTTGTTGAGTGGGACTCATTATTATATTATGCAAATACATTACTATGCCATTTTTTAAGTTTCACTTTTTTTTGTGCAAAGCAAAACACGTCCCCGAAGATGATTTTAATTATATAGCAAGATGGGCTCTTGTTTTGCAATGTTATTGTGCTCTAGTAAGGAATCGGTGAACTGGCACATTAAATGAGGGTCTATGCAGATATTCAAATTATTTTTCCCATCACTTAAATCCCAAACATTTTCTCTGCATATGCTCAAGTGCCTACCAGTTGAAGATCTAAATGAAGGAATAATATAATATGAAAACTTGTGAGAAAAAAAAAACCCTCTGTGTAAAGCTCATCTCTCGCCATGCAATACAAAATTACACATTTTAGAATTCAGCCCATCTTTCTTAATTGAGCCTTTCGCAGTATCTGATTTCAATTTGATTATAAGTAGAGACCCTCCTGCATGTCACATGAATAGAATATAATTAAAAAGCACCAGGTCATTCAATGAATTGATATTAACTTTTACTCCTCTTATATCATCATTTTAGCCTCACTCAAAAAGTGACATATCCACTTAAAGAGAAAAATGAATCCTATTTAGCTCATGAGCAGTAGTTTGGCAAACGTACATGTAGCAGAAATGTGACACACCTCTCTTTAGAATCAGCGCATAAAACGCGTGTTTAAAAAGAATATTTTCAATGAATTATTGAAAATTATGTATGGCTTTAAGTTATGACAAAAATCAAATCTGTTTCGCTGATCTAAAGTGAATGCAAATCCTCGTGCGTGGTGTTGGGTCTGGCAGCATCGTTAGTCTGCTTTTTAAATGATCTCCCGAGCTGGTGAGCTGCTGGCAATGCAAGGTTAGACAGAAAATGATGGCAGCACGCGGATGCTTCACAGACCTCATGATAGTTTCCGTCTGTCATTATTTACGTCTGACTAGTCGCGTCATGTCAGCTACCTAGAGAGACACTTTTAATGTGAACCCCCCTCCGTTCTCCTATTGCTTTTCACACGGGGTGTAGTATACCATTATTTCTTTGCTTCAGTACCTTGAGGTGAAACTTGCCCTCTCATCAGCCACAATCAAAGAGGGATTCTCAACTTAGTTTTATACATGCATTTACAGAGCTAGCATGAAAGCTACATCCCACAAGGAAATAGGAATGTGAATCTCATTTAACTCATTAAATAAAAAGCATTCAGAGATGTAGCGTTTAGGGATTTCAAATCTGGAATTGGGAGAGCACAGCTGTACCAGTCTGTAATTAATATCTGAGATGCATCATATTTACATTTACATTGTAAACTGCTGCATGATTGTAAGTCGTTAGCTAACACAACAGAAAAGAGCGCCAAATGACTTAGTAGCTTATTAAGGCTAATTAAAACATAGCAAAAGCAAAATGTCTTGTGAGTTTCCTTACACAACATACAAATTTCACAAAAGTTACCCGCAAGCTTGATAACATGGCCATTTATCACAGCACTAGCCATGAATCAAGTCACGCTGTAAAATCGATCATTGATTCACCTTATTCCCTTGTTTTTCCATCTGAGCCACATAATGATCATTAAACTGACCACAGCATGTCCGAAAAATGGATTTATAATACACCCAGCTCAGCTTGAAACACCACAAGAATGGTATCCTGAGGAAAAGATGACACAGATGTAGCACAGAAAAAAGCAACTACATTAATTTAGTGTATCTTAAGACTACACTTCCTATTTGGGCAGAGAGAACAAGAAACCAAGGACCTCTTGGCTTGAGTCCATCTCTATGCCTGGTGCACGTGATCCCAGCCTAGATGAGCATGCTTTAATGGGGCTGCTTAGCCCCATCATGACCCAATGAGTGCCGGCTGTGGAGTGGATGTTCGTGTGCATGTGTGTGTGTGTGTGTGTGTGTGTGTGTGTGTGTTCCCAGCAGGGAGACAGTGTCTTATGAAGGTCACAATTGTAGCAGTCTGGGGCTCTCTAAGTGAACTCTGGAGAGGATAACAAGCCACATCTAACGCGTTCTCTTTGTGCTCTCACAACCAATGATCCACCTGAGAATAGGACCAGCTAACACAGCTAGCACAAAAGCAAACCGTGGACGGTGCAAAAACAAACCTTCAGTTTCCAATTACAATGGAGAATTATTATCTCTGCATCAGTCTAAAACATATCAGTATTGACCCAAAATGAGAAATGTTGTGTTTTGCAAAGCAATTCTTGTATAGACTGCGTACAAATATTGGGAAATGAAGAATACCATTTGCCTCAAGGGAATTTCAGTCCAACCCGAGTGTGTGACAGTATTGCCCTGTGTTATGGCCGCCTAATGGACAATGTAGCATTAATTCAGCTTCAGATGAACAGGCAGGACAGCCGAATCACAAATGAGGAGGGGGCCCTAGGTGTATGAATTATGCATATTACATTACCATAACCCTACAATACTCCGTGCGACAAAACAATGCAGTGAAAATTGGACTTCGACTGAGATATTGAACAATTTCCTGCACGGTTCCTAGCCAGCCTTAGAAGTGAAATTGTATTTAGCTTCTTCGACAACAGCAGAACCCATATGAGATTTGTATGTTCACATCTACTCGAGTGCACAAAACACGAAGTAAACAAGTCCGGGATAATTGAAAAGAAAGTCTACTGACTGCTTTCCCAGGGACCTATCATTCAGGTAGATGGGAATTTGGTTAAATGGCAGCAGAGAAATTACCTTTTTCATTGATTTTCCTTTTGCCATCAAAGGCAGATGAAATGGAGCAATTTACTTTGTCGAGTTGTGAAACTGTATTCAAGCAAAACATGTCAGAAACTATTATTTGCAATCATGTGGCTCTTATTAATCCTGTGGAAAATGGATGAATGAAAATGCACAGAGGGATGTAGAAGGCTACAAGACTTTTTCTGTTTGCATTAGGCACCAACAAGTTGAGGGAAACATATTAAGTCACACAAAACGAGGGAACTGAAAAAATAAACTCCAACTTTTACACAACAAAAAGTTTTTACAAAATCAATTTAAGACTTTCTATGATGATTATAAGTGATTCAATTGAGTTGCATCTAATATAGATTTATATTTATATTTATTTATAGATAGCAGTTTGAAAGGGCAAATACAGATCAACTATCACATCGTGCAGGATTTACATCAGAGTTGCCTGATGAGTCTGTAAGTCTTGAGCCTAAAACTATGACTTTGTCCCTCATTTTCAATCATTTACGGCTGTGACTGCATCTTTGATTTGCTGATGCCAGTAGAGGAGGATATAGCCTTTAGCTGAAGCACATGCTTGCAGTATGCTGTGTAAAACAGTATGTGGTATTGGTAACTGCTTCTGTTGAAGCCTTGTAATCATTACCTGGCATCTTATTGCCTCTGTGGCTTTTAAAGCTCTTGTCTCACCCACAGAACACAGCAGATCTTTTATTAAAACTTTAGGAGAGCGTCCCCCTCTGGAGGGGGCGGAGGAGGAGTGGGACAAATTAGTGTTGACAGTAGACACTTAAAGCAGGAAAATCACAGGCCCACAGGGAGGCAGGAGCCACATGGGGCTCCCCGCCTGTGTAAAGAACACTCCAGATTTCACTTGAGATGCAGTCACCTTTTAACAGGGCAGGGGGAATGTCAAAAGACCCTCTTGAATGAACCAATAAAGCCACTAAAAGGGG
This sequence comes from Aulostomus chinensis, assembly GCF_037954235.1. NCBI lineage: Eukaryota > Metazoa > Chordata > Actinopteri > Syngnathiformes > Aulostomidae > Aulostomus > Aulostomus chinensis. The sequence continues at coordinate 18,426,603 of NC_141331.1, read as the reverse complement.
AGGATTAACCAGCTGATATCAAGGACAGCGGTTTGTTTCCAACGCCTTTCTTCTGAAGCACAATGGGCGGAACATTTCCTCTGCTAGCATGCTGCTACACTGCCAAAACTAATCGGCTTACTCCCTTATTGTGGCCAAAGCAGCGTTAACATAATTATTCTGACATTACAACTGCGCGGATGTAAATATTTTATTTAATTTGTAATCGTTTCAACTGAGCTGCTTTCTCCTGACATCAACTTAAAAGGAGCCATCTTAACTCTTTTGTATAGGAGGCGCTGTATTATTGCTTTTATTGCCCATTTATCAGAGAGCACTGCTGTTACAAGTGAGACTACACAACATGAAACAGTAATTACAAGGCATCAGGGGCTTTCAATCTCCTCTTAATTTCCCAACAGCTGTGATGAAAAACCCTTAGTCCAATTAATGTGTCAAAATATGACCAAACAAAGTCACGACCTCCTCGCAACCCCATAAATATCAAATAAAAGAAAAGGCTTAACATAGATGACAGCATTTGATTTCTATGAAGCATTAAACAAGCCAGAGTTAGCTAGTTAGCTCCCACTCAGGTGTTTAATTTCATCCAATGACTGAAGCTAAAAGAAGCAGGTTAAGAAAGGAAACTATGTTAGTGACATTTGATATGGAGATAAACATATCATTCACAGGTGTGAAGCTTTTAAGTTAAGGTCTGTAAAGGGTGAGTCTGATGTATAGGCTGCAACACGAGAGGACCGGGATAAATATAGGCTGCTGAAAATCACCAGAGCCCTCACAACAAGCATGCTCCCATATGATGCACAGAGAGATGTTCAACATTACAAAAATAAAACCCTAAACTCGTACGAATTAAGCGGGACGTTTCTTGTTAGCAGCAATCCTCATGAGGTAAATGATCTGTGATTTTATCTCATTAATGAAACTTGATGCTATCATCAGCAGTTAATTCACTGGTTAATATCCAAGCTAGAGAACTTTCTGTCACGCACCGAGAACTTGTAAACACACGATCCTGTGCATGTCAGCGAAGGAGATTTAGCTTGTTCTTTATTTGACAGCAGTTTACTAAATGATTTATCAATACTGCTGTACCATGATTTATATTTCTTTTAAGTGTAAGAATGGAATACAGAGATACAAAGTAACAATTTGGCTTGGTGTGTTGCCAAAATGTTCTGTTTTACCACAAAATACTTTTTTCATATTTAAAATCAGCGCCTGAGATATTCATACTGCCTCATACAAGTCCTTCCTATGATTGACGTGTAATCTTTGTGATGTTGCTATGTGCGCATTTGTACTTTCAGTATTTAGAGGGTATTTTTACAACATGTCCATGCGTTTATCCAAACATAAGTGTTTCTATCATTCAAAATCAAACTTATTAACTACACGCTAATGAATATACATTTAAAATTTAGCTAATTTTATTGGTCTTGTTGTAATATTTGACGATGATCTGGACAAAATGTTATTTTTTGGATCAGGGTTGACAGAGCTTGAAATACTGTATCTTTATGTGTCTTGTGACCAAAAAGATGTTATTACTTTCCTGTTGCTATTTAGTATTGTATTTACTACTGTGAAAAATACAGTTTTAGATCTACATGGTCCACCCTTGATAGGATAGCACACTGGATGCACGTGGGCCTATAATATTTTAAGTCACTTGATAAAAAGAATCATTAAAAAAATGCAATTAGTAATTTTGAGCATCTATCCCCCTTACTGGTCATATTTTTCTATGTCAAGCTGGGAAATGTGAGATGAATTTAGGCATTTGTAATGTGCATCTGATTTATTATGGAGGAGGTGAGGGTAAAACATTGAAGGGTTTCCCTCTAATCAGATCTCTTAGGAGTCCATGTAGTGGACCAATACCCCAATGAGTTCCCTTCTAAAAAGCCAGGGATATTAGATTGGCTGCACGCTGCCTCAGATATAACCTCAATCAGAGGGAATTGGGTAGGATTTTGTTAAATCTAAGAGCCTTTTACATCTCTGAAAAGTTCATTTCTCTTCATCTATTAACTCTTGAGTGAGAACCTACCATCATTTACGCATTTGTCCATTTAGAGACCCTCAAGCTTGTGAGCCGCTGATCTGAGCCCAAATTCTGAACTTACGGATGACCAATCACAGAGGTGCATGCCTCAGAGCTGAACCACAAATGGATCCTTCACAGCATTGTAAATCAGGACCTCAAAGAGTATTATTTAGCCTCAAGCAAAGAGTGCTTGTTTATCAAATGGTGCCTGAGTCTAGGATTAAAACCCTCCCATAAATCTGGGTACCTTTTATGTGCTCATAGAGACCGGCTGGCTCATTCTGAGTTTAAGGCTCTCAAGAATGAGGAGGTAAGCATGCCATTCATGTCAGAGAGGACACGTTGTATGATAAGGACCTGAAGAATACTTCTAATGGATGCTAATTGAGCTTAACGCACTTTCAGTGTGACTGCACTGACTAGCACTGATGTAACCTAACCATGTGAGTAAACTTTGATTTGGCTAAAAATTGTGCATTTGTGATTTATTCTGTTAAGTTCAACAGAAAATGTCGGTTCTCCACAAGCAGTATCATCAAGCCATCTGACAGCGCTCTGGATGTAACTTATCACGGCAGTAGCATTTTCTGAGCGTTTATTTTGTTGTCTGATATATTGCTGCTCAGTTATGGCAATGCTAAATCCCAGGCGATAAATCAAACGTGCAGTGGCTGCTTGTGATAACTCAATAAGCACCTGGACTCCTCCTAACATGTCACACCTGCACTTCCTCGTATACCACTCGCATTCCCTGGGCCGCACCGGGGGGCTCAATACACCTGCCAAGTGAATTTCAGAAGCATAGCAGCTGGGAGAGTAACATTATGCATGCTTAATTAGGAGGATCAGGAACCATGGGAAGTACTTGGTAATTTTCAGTGCACACTACATATTCTCTTTTTTGTTTTTTGAACATTCATACAGCTTCAGTGAGTAAAAAAAAAAAAACACTAATTTAATTATACATAAACAAAGTGGACATATTTTTCTCAGGTTTTATAATCAAATATTTTTGATGTTCGCTTCCCCAAATAAAGAGTTTCTTCAACAGCACTGAGCATATTTAAATAGAATTTTCCTCTACAGTACTTGAAAACATGAACAATTAATGCATCTTTTTTGGTGCATTCTACTTCATTTGCACTTGCAAACTATTACATAGACTTGATTTAATGAGCATATTTAATAGGATGATACCAAGGGGATACTTTGTTAGTCAATAATATTGTACACTTTGTATGCAATCAATTTAGTGTCTTCTTAGGAGCCATTACCAAGTGGACTAGATATGGGTTTGTTTAAGAACATAATAACACACTGATTCTCAAAAACCCGAAGGCATTTATTAAAAGGTATGGAGAATTATTCGATGTCATGGACAACGCAGGAAAAGGATTCAATACATTGACTGTGTACTCTCAGGTTGTCAACAAGTATTTAAACCAAATATTGACTTTTAAACCTTCTAGGCGAATGTAAAGGTTCATAGAACGCATAATTAAATATCAAAACTCCACTGAAATCAGATGCTTATTTGTTTAATATTGTTGTTCTTATTTCTGCAAGTCTGGTTAACAACTGAATGTGAAAATTATTATCAGTCAATTAAGTAGTGTACACTTAAAAGTCAGTACAAAGTTACAAGATTATGAAGAGCGAAATCAGAATGGTGTTATGGTCATGGCAGTCTGAAAAAGGCTTTTCAAGCGGGGGGGTAAATTCCCTCTGTGTTTCACAAGGCCTTCCAATCTTCCAGCCAGTGCGAGAATATTGCTTATACAGTGTGAGACTCCTATCAACAGTACGCAAGCTCCATGTTTAACACAGACTTTGAGCCATACGTCCAGTTCTGACATGAGATCTTGCATTGCCACGGAGGCTATAAATCCTATAAGGGAATGAGAAGGGGAGAAGCGGTTTCTGTGTCCTGCTGTAATTATGGTATTCATGAAAAGATGAAATCGAGTGCAGACTAAATCTGTAGCTCCAGGCAAAATCAACAGATTGGCATTACGCACTGACCCCTGCCTATCTTGAGGATACAGCAAACATACCAAAACTTTGCTCTTTTTTTTTTTCTTTCAGCAGTCAGGAGTGAGGGAATGAAGTGCATCGATTGCTTGTGATTATTAACTAGACTGAGATAAGCCCTCTCCTTATTATGCAGATTACCGAGGCTCCCCGCTCCAGCATATTGTACAGATGCAAGGGAGCAGCTGCTCTTACAGATGGTGGGTACACGGATCTATCATTATGCCTCCATTGTCTCCACTTCAATTGTTTGGGGGACAACAGAACTGCATCAAAGAGGAATCCGACTGCAATGAATTAAGAAAGGGAAACAAAAACAATCAACTAAATTTATACACCCGAGGCCATGGAATGGAGAGGAGCGTAAAGCTGAAGCCACTTCGTATATACAAACATGGAGTCGCCCACTCATGTATACTGTACCCAAATCTGTTGGATGCAGCACTGTGCACCAACCATATGTTGCTTTATTTAAAAAAAAAAACTAAAAAAAAAACATATTAATTCAGGGCAAAGACATCAATTGAAATATGAAGACTTACTGAAAAACTACAAAGAATCAAATTTAAGTAAAAAGAAAAAGGTGGGAAAGTAAAACATTGCATTCTCTTCCACGTTATATTAAATCACATGTAGGCACCACCTTGTTGGTATGAAGGAGCCGGTTTATCATCAGGACAGCCTATTCATTTCCAAAGAATAGTTATGTCTGTAGACATTAAAAGTATGGCCACAGTAGGGCTGCAAGAAATGATTACTTTTCATTGATAAATCATTGAAAATGTCGAGAACATTCGAAAAAAATGTCCCAACTGTTGCAAATCCTGATATTTAAGGATCTTCAACCAGCACATACTTGATGTTTTTGCTTGAAAAGAGACTGAAATTATTATCAAAGTGGCTGCCGATTCAATTTTCTTTTGATCTACGAATCGATAATTGCTGCAGCTCTAAACCACATTGAGAACACTTTGCCCTTAAGGGGTAACCTCTGGTTGACTGGCAGGACACGGGTAGCTCCTGTGATCAAACATGCCATTACACCAGAGGGAATTACATGCTCAGATTATAACAGAGAAGGTCACACTAAGTTGTAAATCAGGACAAAAGTCTTGCACTATTTCATGGCTAGCAAAGGAAACATTACATTAAGAATAACTGCAATGGCATTAAATCTGAGCAGAAAACAGGACTACAACCCCCTTGAATTTAAGCTGAGATGGAAATAACCCCACGAAATACATACAGATAAAATTATTCATTTCTTTTCTAAATACAGCCACAAATTAAGCAATTGTTGAATTGTGTTGCCGAGGTAGCAGACGGAGGAAAAGGGACCCCGATAAAGCTCAGCCCTCGTTTCTCCATTTCTTGTCCTTAAATTGTGGTCTAGCTTAAATCAGGAAGCAACTCTATAATGTCAACCAGAGAGCTGAGCTTCTCTTTTTAAACAGTATATACAAACATTAAGATTGGAGCTTCTTGTCTTTGGATGCTTTTTACTTAGTGTAACATCAAACACTGAAAACAAAAGAACACAAGATGCCTGGAGCATCCATATTAGTAGTAATTCCCTTCAGATACAGAGGACTGGCATTTTTTTTTTTTTTTTTTGCTCAACAGAGAAAATAGATTTTTGAATTTGTTTCAGTTTTCAATATTCCAAAGAAGCTCCTGCTCTCAGATGACCTCACAGTTAATTCAGAAACCATCCTACAGTAGATCACCATATGTATCTATTCTGTTCTGAGGTACAATTGCAAAAAAAAAAAAATAAAAAAAATCAATATGGCCAGAAAAGTATTATCATTTCGTATCTTTGCCCCAGAAGGTCATACACCTATATTTTAACATTTAATTCTTGAACATGAATCTGCTGAATTGAAAAATAAATAACAGTTTCTTTCTTCAGTCATGTGTCATGGGTGGATACATTGAGCTCCTGTCAGAGCACAAAGCTCCCCTCAGAAGTCCACGTTGCCTTGTCTGTTGTTAGGACCTGGTCCACATGGGGCCAGATTTGATTGGAAAGCCCAAAGGGAGGAGTTCCACCAGTCACAGGGGCATTGTTAGTGCCTCCAAAATGGCCAAAGAAGAATGACTGATTATGCAACCCCAGCCAGGGTTACTAATAGGAATTCTATTTGAATTTCTAACATAACAGATGTTTGCTGGGCACCTCCGTGGAGTGCGCACACACAGTTATGCTAATTCGCTAGTGTTTCCCTTCAAGTTAGCTCACAGTCATTAGAGCACACAACTAGCTTGGATCCCTCTGTCAAACTAATAATTGGCCATTATTGATATTAATTAACATTTTTGCTCTCTATGTCCTTTTTGACCTGTTATCTGTTAGTAAATCTAGTTACTGAGTCCTATTAGGGCAATAAAAACCACAGAGCTCTATAGTAGTGGCAAGCCATTTATCAGAAAGAGAACATAAAGCCAATTAGGAATGGGTGCAGACAGTTGTCTTCATTCTCCGCTGACTACTTCTTGATCTCCATTATAAATTGCTAATAGGACAGATACTGGTTAGCAAGGCAAGGAGAGTGGGGGTTTACCATTGCTCAGTCCCACACATGATGACAGGTGAAAGAGACTAGTAGTATTGCTGCTTGATGAGGCTACACCGTCATCAGCTGCTGTTTCATTTTTGTTGAGGAGTACCTTCCCTTCTACCACTGGTCAATCACGTTAATTGCCCTAAAACGACAGTATATCAGAAAGCTATTCAGTTGCAGATGGTTCATCTTCCAAAAGTAATAGCTTTTGGTCTCCTCGCTATTATGATGCAATGAGCATCGGAAGCTCTGAACAGCATAGGTTTATGGGCTCAGATCAAGAAATCCTAATAGGTGTATATTGACTGGTTTATTTTCCACAAAACTCCAAAGGGATTGGTGGTTGCAAGAAAATATATCAAAAAGGCTATCAACAACGGTTGGGTGTAAAATCAATAGTGAGCCATAGATGGCTTGAGTTTTCACAGTTCTCTCTCGTCATTTAAAAAGACTGTATGACGCGTGGAAGGACCCATGAGATTGTTGTGTTACGTTCTTTTTTTCCGGTGTGTGTGTGTGTGTGTGTGTGTTTTAATGTTGAGAGGCACAGATTAGAAATATCCTAATCTGTTTTGCTGAGGCTTTTGTTTTGAGCTTGAAGGGTTTTTTTCTGTTCTAACGTGACACTTTGAGAATAAATGGTTTAGTTTTCTGGAACAAAAGAGTCGAATGAAGGATCATGAGTCGGGGCAGGCAGTCTAACATGTGAACTGCAACTTGTGTTACTGCTCCCTGAACCCAGATGCTACTGTGACAGCACAGGTTTATGACAAGAGGTATAGCGGTCCCTTAAATGAGCACTATTTAATAGCCTGGATTCAAGTGTAAAGGCTCTCTCCCCTGTGCATTACTCCAAGAAGCTAATTATAAGTTTCATCATCAATCATGAGCATTATTTATTCAGTAAAATGAATTTCTAATTAATAACTGATGAGCATTATGGCCTCGAAGACTGTAAAGCAATTAATTATGGTTGGCAACAGGGAATATCCCTGTAAAGAAGTATCTGGCGCACAGTCATAGCACAGTGGTGCCAACAGGCTAATGTCCACAAAGAAGAAGCTCTGGATTGTTTTTGTTCCTGGGCTTTATTAAGATAATTACTTTCATGAATGTTGTCTAGGGGGATGTCATACTGTTGGCAATGTAATAAACAGGGGGGAAAAAAAACTGTATTTATTTTTAAAATGTCATCTTAAACTGCCAGCTTCTGCAGTGTGCACTGACACACAGATGTGTTGCTTTTATTTATTTATTTTTATTTCTGAAAGAAGGCCCAGTGAGCATCTGAGGCAGGATACTCCATAAATCCTCTATATTGTGCAGACTCTTGGACGTTTTTGTGGTGAACATCACATGTTATAACATCAAGGACACAATCAATAGTGCCATTTCTGTGTTTCTTCATAAATTCATCCTTGAAGTTTAAAAAAGTGCAATAGATGGATTGGCAGCTATATGTTCAGTTTTATGACCTACCATAAAACTAATAACTCAATTTAATGAGAACAATTTAATGCCAATTAGTGGCTTAAATCGTAACAACGTTTCATTATTTGTTAATTTGGGTTTATTTCAGGTTTTTTTTTTTTAATAAATCTTTGTGAGTGTTAATCTGCACAGTATTAAGTGTTTAGCAAACAATTATTTGGTGATTTTTATGGATCGTCCTGCAGTGTTTTAGCTAACAACAGGTTGTTACACAGAAAGATAACAAAATAGAAGGGCATGTGTAATGGATGTGCGCTCAAAATGAAAATGGTTCTTCCTTGGCCTGAACTCCTCCACTGAGAATGAGGATAATATCCCTGGAAAGTGCCGCACACGTCTTTTGCTAGTAAAACAAACCAACAGAACAATAACAGTACTGTCTTCATGGTTTTATCTTTTTTTGCGTGTTGGTACATTCTGAGGTTAAACAATTCCGTATTGGTTTTCGTCGTTCACAAACTCACGGTCTCTACATGTGTGACGCTTCAGATGTTAAATCTTTTAAAACGTAAGTATAGAGTTGTTTTTGATCACTTAAAACCGCAGTCAGTTATTCCACACAGAATATATGAAATAAATTTTAGTGCTAAAAAGTTTGCTGTAAGATTGTTTAAAAATCTCCATCAAAGTCATCATTAATTCCTACATTTTAAGAGAAATTTGTGAGCCTTTTTTCATGTTTCAGTTTTCAAAGGTCAATAATTAAAATGAAAAAAAAAAGCAAGTCACAGAAACAGCTGGAACGGAGTGACATTTTCATCTCTGTGGACAGACTCAAGATCATAACAGAGAATTCAGTCCGGCAGCACTGATTCTGTTGGTCTTGTGTATTCTGGAGAGGTTAATCAATGTAGGCTCTCAGATTCGAGTAAAAAACATTTATGATTACAATATCCTGAAATCGTTCCCGTTATGGAATCAAGTGTATGCTTTTTCTGTTCCAGTAGCAGACAAGGGGTGTCTGTGGGAATTTATGCGAGGTCAAACTCACAGAGAGAGAAAAGGAAGCGCGACCACAATAAAAAAAAAATCATTTTTCTTTTACAGGAATGAGAAAGTTGAATTAACTATTATCCTTACTCTTATGAGATGGTGATTAGTGCACACGAAGTCTAAATAGAAAATGTTCCATTGGAATGTGTCTAATCTCTATGACATGTAACCCAACAGGCACAATATGATACTCAGGCAGACAATTTACAGCACCGTAACTTAGATAACAAGCATCTCTCAACCACTGAGGAAGCGGTCGCACACATTAAGACACAGCTACAATTCAGCGTTATAGTCATGCACATTTATTACGTTTGCTCTGGCTGGCTCAAACAACCATGCATGACTCAATCCATCTCTGATCTGTGTGGATCCATTTGTGTGTGAGATGGATATATGCACACACAAAAAAACTGCCACAAATGTGCAGAAATTTTTGCTGAATTGTAACAACAGTTAGATTACAGAGCTGCTTCACTGATTTTCCTCCTCTAAATAAAAGAAACATAATCTTTCACGGTTCCTTATCATCACGTTGAATTCTGTCCAAAAAGAAATGGGCTGAAGATGTAGGATCGTTTTAACCAATCGGTGTCTGACCGGTGGTTATTGAAAATATGCAGAAATTATTTTAAAAGTACTGTATGAATTTATTTTAGTGTAATTCAGTAAATTTACTTTATTGGTGAGATGTGGTGGCGACCTGTCCAGGGTGAACCCGCCTCTCGCCCGTTGACGCTGGGATAGGCTCCAGCCCCCCCACGACCCTTAATGTAGGAATAAGTGGAAGACAATGGATGGATGGGATGGGTGAGATGCAGCTAGTTGCAGCCTCATTGACTGAATTAGAAACAGAAAGATGTAACTTTAAATTTTGTTTCCGTACCACAGTTGCACCAAACCATAAACTTCATAGCAAACTGTGTTTTTTGTATACTATTACTGTCAAGGCTCCGGTTTTCTCCCTCTTCTGTCCATGTTTTCATCTCACCCTTATGCTCACTACTGAAGTCAACCTCATCATCAACTCCTGCTGTATTTATCTTCTGTCCAACCTCCAATCTCTGCCAGATTGTCACTAATGTGGTAGATACATTCATCGTGATTTCGAACCAGTTTTTTAGCGTGTTAAGGATATCTAGCGCCTGCTGTGCCAGTTGTGCTGCGACTGAAGATACTTGTTTGCCTGGACATGCCAAAATGCTATATATACTCATCTCCATCTCCCCTTGCATCACCTTGTGAAACTCACGTCTGCCAGCAAAAAAGTCTTAGATAAAATCCCTAACAAATGGTCTCCTGCATCATGTGTCTGAGTCCAAACACCCATGATGTAGGGGCGACTGTAGCATGGCTTTTCTAAGCTGACTAAAAATGTCACCGCAGTCGCAAGATGATCAAAAACAAGAAAAGGTAGACTAAATGAAAACAGTAAAAATTTAAAAAGGAGTGAATGATGCAGAATTTAAGCGACAAGAAAAGAAAACATCCAAGGATGTCATGTGCCACTGTGTGTGCTGTCAGCTCTCTGGGCCACATTACCTGCCACTGGGTGATAACAGCTTATATATTCTCACTTACTGTCTGTTCAAGCAGCAGGCGAGGTATTTGTGCTACATCGAACCACATATGTTGTCATTACTGTTAGTAAATATAGAGTGGAAATTTTTGACATTGAATTCACTGTCTCAAATGTGTAGCTCAAGTTTCAGACCTTGTATGGTCATGTAAATTGTCATGAAAATTCACTGGTCAAAAATGTGTACAAACTTGGCGTTTTGAGTCTTTTTACTTCACTGAGGCTGAAACGGACTCATTTATTTTTCTTTTTTCCATAATACTTTGTGTTTTTTCAATCTCCATACATGAAATCTGATTTGTGCTGTTACTGTGCAATCCCTGTGAAATTAAAGAAGATAGATACACAAGACACACAAAGATAAACAATAAACATGTGAACAAACACCAGCTTTTAGAAATAAGTTTTCACTTACTCTTGCGGATGCATTAGATCAACAAAAAGGAGTTGTGTCCTTCCGTAGCCCAGCATGGTCCCTGTCTGTAAAAGAGACAAACTTGACCCACATAGAACCACTTTACTGAACATCATTCGGTTTCTCTCAAGACTTTGTTTTTTTCTCTCTGCATAACCACAATGATAGCGTCAGCAATTTTTTGTGTACTTTGGGAGTAATGTATTTGATGCCTTAACTCCTATCACTTGTAACCTAAAATATGTTCTAAAACCCTTTTCAGTTTAATGCCAGTTAAAATGCATTTAACCTCAACAAGGAAACTGACTAAAACCGTGGCATGTTTTAACCTTGCAGTAGTTTTACTTGTAATTTAGTAATATTTACTGATGTAACAGCAACTTACCCGGAAGTCAATACAGATATCAGTACTCTTTCCACCATTGTTTATATGTAAAAAGTAACACCTGCTTGTAATAAAGGTAATCAAGAAAGTACGTGATAAAGTATTTGTACTCCTTTTGTGTACCTCAGTGATACAGCACGCAACAGCAATTCCAGCGATGCTAGTTTCATTGACAGCAGCCACACAACAGCAGGAAGCCAGCTACCTACCTTTGCTTAAGTACGAATGGGGTAGCATCCTTTCCTCGCACTGTGGCCGTTTGCTGGAGCTCAAGATGAGAACAGTCACTTAAAAATACAAATTTAAAAAAAAAAAATCCCCGCAAGTAGAGCTTCTTAAATGAACACTAAAATATACATTGTTTCCCGGTAAAAGCCCCCACTCCACTAGTTTGGGAAACTAGCGTTAGCATTAGCAATGTCTAACTAGCAAACGTGGCTACATTCCTGCTCCTCATCGACTCAACTGCTGGTCCAACTGCTCATGTCAGCACAAGCTAGCAAATTGTTCTTGTACATGCTAACGGGTTGTTTTTCATCATGTCATTTCAATCATGTTCATATGCTCAGTCAAACGCATTTTGCGGGCTAGTTGCTAATTTTTGTAATTTAAAAATATGAATAAATCCATGCAAAACATGCTGTTGATGAAGCCTCCTGAAGAACGTAGCCTACATTACATTAAGAACAGCACATCGATCATAAAGACATGACGCCAATACACTGCATTTCATACTTAAATGCATTTCTCCAAAGTTATTTATCGTTACACTTGAATATATTTTCACATGACAAATGTCTGTTACAAAATAGTACTCACTAATAATGAGAGCAATCTTCTGGACAAACTTTTTTCATTGTATGAATGTATTAGCTGACAGATGAAATAATTGTTTTTTATTTCCTTTTTCTTTTTTTAAATTTCCTGTTAATGGTTTCCACATGATTGGTAGAATGAACAGGGTGAAGCCAGAAGTCAGAGAGTCAGTTCAATATGCATGATGATTCCCTTACAGCATTACCAGCTCGCCAAGGAAAGTAACTACTCCCTGTCATCCCTCAAAATGAGTGAGACACACAGCAGAGACAAGACGGTGCACATCCTATAACTGTCCTTGTCTGCAGGTCCTCACCACACACACACACACACGCACACACACGCACGCACACACACACACGCACACAAACTCAGTGAAAGCTTTCGTCTCTCCATCTGGTAAAGTGGGCTGTTGTGATTGATTTGTGGATTTGCTCCCTCTTTTTTTCTTTCCATTTAAGTGAAATAATGTATGGAAGCAATCTGCCGACAGACATTTTGGAAAATCTATTTGAAATCATTTCAGCTGAAGCCATGGCAGTTTGTCTTCTTATGGGAAAGGAGCAAAGTATAATTGTCTGCAGTCTAGTAAAACACAGTATAACTGCCATCACACTTGACTGAGCTTATAGCCAGCGAGTCCCATGGCCTCTAGAAGATAGAGCAGTTAATGTTCCCTTTTATTTTAGAGGATATGTCACTTGTATCGCAGATTTATACCATGATACAGCAATTTTGTCCAAACAGATGGATAATGGTGTCACCAGCAAAAAGGCCTGTTTTTATTGGGTTTCGAGCGTATTGTTTAGATAGGGGGCTGTGCAGAACAGCTCTGCCAGTGCTTTCTCTCTTTATCTCTCTAATCTTCCCAGTATTAGATTTGATCATTTTTGTTTGAAGGAGGAAAATGTGGCTGTAATGGCTTCCTAATAGCAAACACTGGGGATACAAATCCAGGGGCCTGTTCTGTAGTGCTTCCATAAGCACCACTGATTTATAGAGGTCTTTATGACAGAAAGGAAAATGATGTGCTGCAGGTATAAATCAGGTGAGGAGTAGGAAATTGAACTTAGATATCATCTTGTCAGATGCTTAATGCTCTTCCTCCTGTCACATTCGATAGGACCAATTTAGAGAATCCTGCAGAGGTAAAAAGAAGACAATTAACAATGACAGTGTGGTAATAGATGAAGCTATAAAATGAAGCTGCTGCCTGCAGGATGCTTTGTATGATTTCCACATGAGCTTGTGGCAGGGGCATGTTGTCTCTGCCTACCACTGCTTCTCTTCCCCATCAGGCTTCTGGTCGTTTCTTGAGCATTACCCGTCAAAACTATGTAATATTTAAGAAAAACACGAAGAAAAAGCTCATGTGTTTGCTTTGACTACGCCTTACAACTGAATTATTATCCTGCATATGAGAGGACTTGTAAATTCAGGTTAACCCTCTTTTTTATGTCATTGATCCCTTGACTGCCTGACATTACAATGAATTAATCAATACAATCTATAGTCAGGCACAAAACTTATGTATGTGCAGGAACATTAAAAGCACTTGCATCCAAAATACGTTCCATTGCTGTGACGGAATCTAAACCCACTAACGTAGTTTTGAATTATTAACGTTTCACATTTTATGCGTGATTGTTTCATGCATTATTTCGACCCAAAACCACTGATAGGTTGACCCCACAATTTGAATCATTTGTGTTAACAAAATGTAACCTGTTCCTTTAATTTGATTTATTTGTGGTCACATAATATAACGGGATCTCACAATTTCACTACTCCGTGGCCACAATGTTCCCAAAATTTGATACATTTATGGCCACAACACAAGCTTTTCTTTTGATTTTATTAATTTGTGCCTAGGAGCCTTAACTTTTTTCCACTATCAGATTCATGTGTTGTCAGGTTAAATTGTTCCCTCACTTGGATACGTTTTTTGGTCAGGAGATATATCTTGCTCCCAAAGTTTGATTAATTTGTGGCCACAAGTTAGAAGACGATCCCTTGTTTTGTTTAATTTGCGGCCAGAGATATAAATTACTCCTACAATTTGACACATTTTTGGCCTCATAAAAACAAGATAACTTGTTCCCATCCTTTGATTAATTAGTGGTCATACGATATGATTGGTTCCCAAGCTTTGATACATTTTTGGCCAGGAGATATAACTTTTAAGAGTAATTAATGTGGCCACTTATTGATAAGAGCTTGGGAACAACTTAAATGTTGTCACCACAAAATGTTTTGGTTCTCTGTACCGTCACTGGGGGTCTCGGCACAGTTTAAAGGTGTTACTTTGCAGTTCAGTACACAATTACGTCGGGGCAATATAGTGTTTGCAGCAATAATAGCATCAGTGCTAACAGACGTCATCCCTCAGCGTTGTAATGACTTCAAGATAGGACAGAGAATGACAATGCTCTCTGATCCCTGAATGTCATTGTGGAATAAACTACAGCACAGCGCTTTATTGCTAGCATCATGCATTCAGCTGCATGCGTTTGGGATTTGACAGATAGAATAGGCAACAAAAAAAAAAGGAAGCCCATCCATCTGGGCGTGGAGCTTTCAAATGACTTGAATTTTAAAGACTAATTTCTTGGGAGCTGATGACCTTTTGTGAAAAGTGGCTTCACTTTTGTCAAGTGGCAAATGAAGCCCAAGTAGTTCCGGTAATAAGCAGAGATCGGCTGCTCGGAACCATCACCCCTCGGAGCTCATCAAGCCCGGCTCTTGTGTAATCTAATTTGATTTTAATGCGTCTCTGAAGGAGATTGTGCTCTTATTACTGTGTAATGATGCTGTTGTCAAGAGCCAGTGCTGATGTGTAGTATCACAACCATGCTAACGGCTTCTGTGACACTCATCTCAGCATTTAGCACATCTCCTTCGATGAACAAAAGTCTGTGTTGTACGATTATGACTTTGTTGTTCTTGCTGTCGCATTCATGATTGACAGAAATAGCTTTAAAGCCCCCTTCTTTATTAGCTTTGTCTGATATGGTACTTTTTTTGTATTCAGTACAGTAGATAGAGCATAACGATGAAGGTCTCCGTTGAGATGAGGAGAATTTTGAAGTGCTCACACTCGGGGGCAGCAAATGGAAAAGTGACAAGCCTGGTGCACTTGTCTATTTTACTTATTCTGTGCCTCTGTTTCATATTCCGCCTCGCACCGCGGGGTTATTTTCCTCCAGGGTTCAGGAGGGCGCGCTCTTTCATTTCTTCAGAAAATTGTTTCGCAGGATTTCAATCTTTGGCTGCGAGATATGACAGAACACAATATCAAGAACACTTATGTTTCTTATCTGCCATTTTTTCTAGGTATAAATAAAAGATCAGTATAAATTTAAGTCAAGTGGCCTCGAATGCACATGTGAGAGATGAGTGTGAGAAGAACTATGAACCTTGGGACAGCCCCACTGCACTGTTCATCGCTTGCTCAAAATTACCTTGGCACTGGGGCTTTGTGTATCATTTGTCAACATTGAAAATCAATTAATGTTGCCATGATAGGGATGGCGATGTAAACCTCTGAGTGTTTACACATAAACTGGATTTTTATCTTTTACTTTAACTCAATGTGACCATTTGTCTTTCAATTCTTTGATTAGTTGGATGCATAATCACCAGAGTATACTAATCTGCCGACACTAATGTTAACAACAAAACAGTAATACTTTCATTCAATCATTTCCATTTCCCGTGCAACCTTCAAATCTCTCTATTCAGAGGAATTCTTAATGAATTGTAAGTCAAGAGAAGCAAAGTAAATTTTACAGTCTGTCATACATTAGGTTAATATGATGCACACATGAACAGCTTGTGTATACTGAACAACCTCCCAATGGTGCAAAAACATCCAAACATCGTCCTATTGATGTCCCATTTTTTTCCCCCCGTTCGGCTCTTGTCAGAGGTCAACCTCAAACAGCGTGCGGTGGAATCAGGCGTTACTGTGGATGTCACATTGATGCATTACAAGGCCCCGGAGGTCACGTCTCTGTAAACATACATTATCAAAACCCATAGAAGATGTGGGGTGTTGACCTCACCGATAGCTTACAGTGTATGTTGAGGGGAGGAGGGTCACACGAAGGCAGGGAGCAACTTTGTAACTGCAATGACTTTCTTGTTGCAAATGAAGAGGGTCAAGCAATCAAGACTGGTCAGGCTCTGTGTCAGCGCCATTATGTTATGCTGTCTGAAATGATCAATGAGCTAAAATAAAATGATCACAAGCGAGGATTGGCCTGCTAATGAAAATGGACTGTTTAAGCATCCTTGGTGAGGAGCCAGCCAAAGAAGCAGGGCAGCAATTTCCAACTCCATGGCATACATGCGCAACACATGGAAGCCGCTGCAATTTTAATGTAGAATTACATTGAAATTATTTTTCATTGCAGCATCAGTAACATGATTCTTTAAGAAATAAGTACAAGGTATCAAAATGAATTTGTTGGAATCATTGACACATGCTCAGATTAATAGATGTTTTCAAAAGTTTATTTAATATTATTTACACAGAATTCAGACGTTCAGCAAATGGACGTCACTTAAGACTGAAAACAGTTAAATGACTGTCTATATGTAAATAAGTTGCATCAACAAAACTCTGAAGCAGAGATATAAAATGTAAAAGGCACTTACGGCAGGTGCACAGTACCGACATCAATCTCCTTTCCTTTCCAGCAATAAATACATACTGTATGTGCATTCTTATGGTACCATGGTTGTGTAAACATGTTGGTAGCACTGCAGTGCTAGAGTACCCCATTCAACACTATCATGGAAGGTACAGCATTATAGAAAAATATTCATAAATAATTTTCCATAAATAAAATTGTATTTTTCCACAAAATATTTTGCATTTGCAGTCTCTTATTAACAGAGAGAGCCACTAGGAGGAGGAAAAAATACAGAGATACACTTGAATTATTGATTGATTCTAATTGCTCTCTGTTATAAACATAGGCTGGAACAGGTAATATAAACAGGGTTTGCTACCTGCTAGTACTAAACAGTTTAATTCATCCCTATTGCTGCAACTATAAAAACAATTCTCAAAAGCTAGTTTATTCTGTAAGTCAAAAATGATAGTAACTGTTGGTTACTGCGTTTTCCCAACATACGGCATGAACCTTTCATTTCAAAGAAAAAGGAAGTTCCAGGTGACTTGATCACTACTCCACCTCCATGGCAGACAAATCTTGCTCTCCATCAGATTTCTCTGAGGGAAGGTCTTGGGATTCTGGGGTGTTGTGTGATTCTGGGGTGCTGTCTGGTGTAGAACTGGGTTCTGTGGCTGTTGGGGTCTGTGGCTCTTCTTGGGTGACTGTTGTATCAGGGACATCAGCCTGCTTGTTCTTCCCTGGTAAGAAGATCATTTTACAGTTCAGATGTCTGGTGTAAAATGGCAACTATATTTTCTAATTTCCAACACATGGGCAGCATGGCTCAGGGGTAGAGAGAGAGCAACCAAAGGGTCGTTGGTTCGATCCTCGACCCCAGTGACCATGTCGAAGTGTCCTTGAGCAAGATACTGAACCCATAACTGCTCCTGATGAGTAAGTTGGCGCCTTGCATGGTCGCCTCCACCATCAGTGTGTGAGTGTGTGTGTGAATGAGACGACACTGTAAAGCGCTTTGAGTGCCGCTAAGGTAGAAAAGCGCAATACAAAATTGAGTCCATTTACCAAATACAACCTGATATTGTATTATTTGGTCGCAGGTAGGACAAGTACATAATCATCACCTAGAGCAGGTGGGTTGGCATCCTCGTCAGATGCAGATGATGTGGCAGCTGCCTCACTAGTGACCTCAGGGAGTCTGGGTGCCTGAGGTCTGGTCTTTCTTGCAGGGTTCAAGAAGTAGCAATATGCACATCGGAAAGCTGAAAAAACACACAGCACATAAACCATACAATACTGCAGGTTCATGTCAACCCTCTAATACAATTTAAGCCACACTTTAAGACCTGGATTTATAAATATGTGATTTACGGCATTGGTTGGAACATTCCGTCTTGATATGAATGTGCTTATAGGGGTCAGAGGTGGTCGAGGCGGTTAAGGGCGCAAGACAAAAACCAGCATTTAGTCCATTTTAACCAAACCCTAGCGCTTTTCAATCAATGGTGTGGTTCGTTCAGGTACTACGGACAGAACTTATACTCAGGTGAGAACCGAAATAACTGGCCCACCTCTTCCAAGTGAACCCTAGTGTTGTTTGACTTCAGTGAGAACAAAATGCGACTTATTCAAACCCAATTACACAGTATGAACGAGAAACGCATAACTATGGGATGTCTGTGTGTAGGATTTGTTTAGATGTAAACAAAACAACAGTTAACCTGACAGGAAGAGGACTGACTGAAATGTCTGAAGACATCAGATGTTTGATTGACAACTGTTGGTCTACATTTTCCAGCACAAGACTTTTTTTTTTAACCAATTACAGCGACTTCTAGCACATTTGCAGTGCTCCTTCATACATGCTTCTCAGCAAATGTACTTTTAATTTGTGCACTGGGAACTGAACCAAATGTATTAATTTCAATTTGACTCAAACTAGTCAAACGAGCTTCAGTTGTGAACGTGACCTTAGAGCTATATGATAATGCTGTGCTGCCAAATACTAGTGAGTTTTATCTTACCAATATAGTCAAATTCCTCTTTTAATGCCATGCCATTGTGGGATAAACACTGCTGACATATGAGAGCAAATCTAAGAGAGGAAAGAAATCACGGTCAATAGATAAGAACTTGAATGCACAACACCACATGAAGTACATGTTGAGTAGAATGAAGTCGTCATCGGAAATCATGTGTATTTTCCAATCACAAGGCACCAACATATCAACCATCTCCACCTCCATGGTAAAAGACAGGACAACAGTTTGGTTTCACGTCACTGCTATTCTCAGGAAGACAACGAACAAAGCAGCGGTCATGTACCTGTTCTGAGGACCGTCTCCAACGAGATACTCAACGACTCTGTCCATGATGCCTCTTTCCCTTGGGAGCACGGGTCTGGCCAGGGGCGGGCCTGGGGGGTGCATCCCTTTAAAGCACAGCATCGCAACCCATTAGACACACTGAGAAGGTTTTGAATGTGAACCACTAAAAACAGAGAGATTTGAAGGAATATCTCAGGGAAATAGTCGGCCAGAATTTCACAGTTTGTTGTACAAACTACGATGCATTCCGCAAAAGCCAATTTCTTAACAACTTAAACACTGTATCTGGCTTGCAAAGCACGTCCAGATTCCCCGCTGCGTTGGAGAGTAGTAATTAATATAATCCAACATCAAGAGCAATCATAGGAAGATGACTGGTCATTTCTGTGAGACTTGGCAGAGTCTCAGTATCCTGCTGCTTATTAATTTACCAACATATGGAAACTCTGTGGTGACTCTTTGTGTCAAATTGCTTTTCACTTTCAATTTCCAACAGAAGCAGGTGATATCAAGTCATGTAAACCATTTGCGAGGTGTTGCCAATGCCAAAGGCAATTTCACCAAGCATTAAAAGACATTTAGTGAGATTCCACCACCATAGCCTAGAGAACAAATGCAGGTCTGGCTAATTAATCATAGTTAATGTAATCCTACCTCGTGCATACCTCACAGTTGGCATTCCACATGGCAATTACAGCTTGCAGCTTCCTCTAGGAGCACATTTCCTTTACTGTTCGCATCCATTTGCATCTTCTATTGAGCGTTCATAGTCCAGAAATAATTCATATTGAATATTCAATACCGCTACACTCCACAGATGCCTTCCATACATAATTACTGTTCTATGGAAGGTTTTTAAGGGTATTAGCTTGCTGGCTTTTAAAATCTTGAACCAAAGATTCAGTGTGTAGCACACACAGTATCAGTATCACCTTCTGTTATGCTCTTGTTTTAGAGAGGTTTAACCTTTTAGTTAGTAAAGGTATTCATACAATTATCTATTACATACACTTGGCTCACGACAGACACTACAGAGCCTTCAGCAGCCAGGGACACAGAGCCAGGGAAGACTAAATCACACCTTAATCGACCACATTATGATGTGGTCCCCCTGTGAGCAGGTAACTTACCAACTCCTGGAACAGGTGTTCCAGGGGTCACAGGCTTCCTCATCAAGCTCTGCTGAGCAGCTATAGCCGACAGGTTCCTCTCTGGGGGTCCACCTGGAGCAGTGTGGGAAGATCGTCCAGGATAAGATGGCCCAGTGGCAAGAGGAGGGCGGGCTGCCGCACCGTTTACAGGATTCACTACCACTGGGGGGGTCTTTGGGACAACATTGCGCTGGCGAAGCTCTGAAAATATTGCAGGTTGTTGAACACTGGTTAAAGTAATCACATCAGAGCAAAGTAGTGAAGGAAGCACGGCTTTCTCCATTAGTCACTGCTACCTTGTCCTGGTTTGGGAGTCATTGGAGGTGCTAGTGGAGTTGATTCCAGCTCCTTGATACGCACAACAAAAGAGCACAGGGGCAAGTTTTTATGGACAACAAACAAACATCCAACACAAAAATGGTTTATATTCGAAAGAAATAATTCACCATTTTCTTCTTGGAATCAGGATCAAATCTGTCCAGAATCATTATAGCATTTTTATACGTCTCAGTTTCCATAACTTCTTCAAGCTGAAAAAGCAAAACATTTTAAGTGTTATGAAAGTATTATGTGTCACACTGCTCAAAGATTTATCCTATAGAATGACATAAAAATGTGGTGTAATCATTCAATGATAACCTCACATAATTAATAGGTGTTCAACATTTCATTACCATTAGAAACACCAACCGTGACATTACAAGTGACTGGCAAAGTGCAGTAAACTGTACATCTTCATTTTAAAAAAAAGTAGCAAACATTTCCAAAATGTTTACATATAATATGAAGAATAATTACATTCACTACTTCGATAATGGAGAGTGTGAAAATCCATCAGCCCTAATTATTGAAAGTTATTAGACTTGACAGAGGATGACAAGTAATTTCTCAGATTTATTTCTTTCCCGCACTAAATGCTATTAATTACAGTGACATCAGCAGAGCGTTTTACTGGGTTAAGTCATTGTACCAATCAAATGCCATCTGCACACATCCTTAGCTTAGTATCCTGTTGCAAACAGCTGAGAGGATCGATAAGAGCAATTCTGCAGGGATTTCTAAGTGACTTATAGAATCAAGTATATGTTCAATTCACTTGAGACAACAATAAATCCAAATATAATTTACTCTACAGAGATTGAGTTATATTTTCTATGTCTAAGTGATCATTAGTTTACTAATGCTACCCTCACTTGTAACTGACCACAAAGCAGTTAGAGAAAATGTGTAGTACAGTGCTGAAACACACTCAGTAAGAAGATAGAATGCTATATTTGTCGTAGCTTAACGACCACCGCTGCTACGCTGGGTGATATCAATCAATTAGTGCTTCAAGTGTAATGTATTGTTCACATGTTTGAAATAAAGTATTCATTCATTCATTCATATTGTGATCCAAAAAGGTGAGTATGATGGGCTTTTTTCTTCATAGCTTTGCAAGGGCTATATTTATTTTAATATAAACACCAGCTAGATGCTCAGGTCAGAAACTTAATTTCTTGTCAAAGGCACGTCAAATTTGCTCTTCATATATGCGATCATTTTTCCTCGAGGGCATCCAAAAAAAAAGGTCTGAGCACATCGGCGACATACCAAATTATTAAGATTGTATATTGAACTTGGAGGCAAATACATGCTTGTTTACACATCCAGCAGTGATGCAGTGCCGTTATTCATTCAATCAGAATCCTGTTTTTGGCCCTTACTAAATATATGAATATATGTCCAATATCTTTCTTTTTTGCTCGGTTTTGGTCCCGATCAATTCCAGGGGGAAATGTAGCATGTTGCTAACTCTTCATTTGGGCTGGTTGTTTACAGTGAGTTTTTTTCATCTCTTTCAAAACTTCACAATGATCATGTTTACATGCATCCCCTATTCCTGTATTAATCCGAATATGACAATATTCTGACTGCGTATGAGTCATGTAAACACCTGCAATAGCCCAATTAAGCTCATATTCCAGTTATTCAAATTAAGAGTAAAACAAACTAGAATATGCTTCCATGAAGCAGAATACTGGGTCATGTAAACAGGAAAATGTTCCTTAAAAAAATACTACTTTTGTCTTCAGATTTGCAAGCACGTAACACGTTACAAGTTGCCATGACAATTGTGATTCCAATAAATCCATGAAATAGTGTTTATACAATTATTTAACACTTGCTTACTGTATTTGAGACTTTTTATTGGTTAATTTTGTTGTGACGCCTTAATATTTGTGTTTGTGAATGGGGTTAATGCAACCTAACATAAACAGGAAGTTTAGCAAGACTGCCTGGCGACAGACCGGAAATGGAGCAGGATTATCGCATGTGCTACTTCCACAATCAAAGAATAGAATAGAATATGCCAACTAACAAGTAAACAATATTATTTCCACAGCTGCAGCACATATAAACACCTTATTTGGAATATTACCTGAGCCAGAACACAGACCTTAATCAGAATATAATGCACATGAATACATAGTCAATGGCCTGAAACCATGTACAACAGGTTGAAAACTATTAGACTAGATTGATAAAAATGTGGTGTTGTTCTGGGTATTTCTGTTATTTTGGTACAATACTGTCCATGCCAACACATTCTATTGAGCTGACAGGAAGTGCTGTTCATGTGCTCCTTTACACTTAAGTGTTACAGTTATTGATCTTCTTCAGCTCTTAAACGGAAAGCAAATAAAATCTCTTCACAAGTTAATCAATAATGTACACTCACTAGCCACTTTATTAGGTACACCTGTTCAGCTGCTGGTTAAAACAAATGACCTAATCAGCCAATCACGGGGCAGAAACTCAACGTCTTTAAACATTAAAACATCCTCAACATGGACCTCCAGAAGTTCAAGCATCAGAATGAAGAAGCAGGTCACTGGAGGAACTTTGGACATGGCCTGGTTGTTGGTGCCAGAAACCAACACGGCATGAACAGTCAGCATTGCTTTACATCTAATTATTGAACTATAAATTGGCACACATATATATCTAGGAATGGTCAACACATCAGTCAGGTTTCAGCTTTGTTCATGGCAGAGGTCCGTGAAAAAATGCCAGACTGGTTGATACAAAGACAACCAAAAATTAAATCACACCCTTGTTACAACCAAGGTCTACCTGTCAAACTAGACAAATATACAACCATACTCACTATTTTCCTTTTTTGTGCTTTAAGATCCTCTAATTTTTCATCTGAAATGAAAAAGTAAACACCAATGTCAATTAAACATGGTCATATTTATGTAATATATAGTAGTAACAAAAGAGATCTTACTATTCCTTTCAGTTCGTCGTGAAAACATTATAATCACACACTTTCGAAGTAACCACACTCTAAGGGAAAATAATCACATAATAAGTTATTTGTTGTCATAGTTACAGTTACAATGCAATTAAAATGTTATTGGACACTTACAATACTGGAAATATTATAAAGGGTAGAGACAATATGAGCCGTCCCATCAACTGCTCGGGCAGGTAGCAGAGATACACCACTACACATGTGATCAGGTAGAGGAGAGTGGAGTATAGGAGAAGCCTCCGGAGCCAGATCTTCAGCTGCTTCTGATTCTTTTCGCAGTTCTCTTCAAATTTCTGTATGTTCTGTGGTGGGAAAAACATGGCATTATATTGGTGGATAGAAGATTGGTGGAGTGCCTCGCGGCTATGCTCCTTCATCAAACAAAAATTGTTAGTTTGGTTCCCTAACCAATTAGATTATCTGTTTGGACTACATTGGAAAAGCTACAAAATGGCCATGAAGAAAGTAACCGAGGACATAAAAAAAAATCTCTGAATTTCATGTCCCTACGGATGGACAAAATGGGGAAACAACAATCAGACACACTGGCGCTAGTTGCAAACATGCAACAGTTAAAAGTCCAAAAACATGAGAAAGATAAGATCTTCGATCTGCAATGGAGAGTGGACACATTGGAGCAATACTCTTGGTGATGTGATTATGAGCGGATTACAAACCAAACACCAAACCTTTGCACGAACAGTGGTTTGAGATAAAACGGACAAGATTCTCCACTGAGTGAGATGATCTCACTGGAGCAACGGGTTGTCCAATTCCTTCAGATCAAAATATGCATATCCAAAGCCAAAACATAGCAGCCAATCACACTCTCCCCAGGAGAAGTGCAAAAACTACGCTGACAAACATTCTGCAACTCCAGAACTGCTAACTTAAAACCGATCTCCTGAAGCAGGCCAGAAAGCTGAAGGGGAGGGGAGTGTACATTAATGAGCATTTAACCAAGAAGAATGCGGAGACTGCAAGGGAAGCAAGGAATCTGAGAAAGCAGAACCAAAATACAGGCCACGTGGATACAAAACTGCAAGGTTTGGATTAAGCTGAACAGAACACCGATGATGGTGAATGAACTGAAAGATTTGAAGCACTACAAATAAGGACTTATGATTCATCATGACCATCACAGTTAGGAAGAAGATATGGAAAAGAAGGATAAACTGGATGCAAGACACTTCTGCGTAATCATAGACGACACACACACACGAACACAGGAACAAAGACAAGGAAGCAGAGATGCACAGCAGAGATATAATGGACACAATAATACAAAGCAAAGCATCAGGACGCATACAACCACATTAAAAAAAAAAAGTAAGTCACAAGAATAATTATGAAGATAAACCATGGATTACAAAAGGGCTGCAAAATGCATGCAAAAAGAAAAAATACTTTATATAGGAGATTTCTTAAAAGCAGAATAGAGGAGGATGAAATAAATATGACATATAAAAAGAAATTGGTATGCATTCTGAGAAACACTAAGAAGGAATAATACAGGAAATTGCTGGAGAAAAATAAAAGCAATATTCAAGGAACATGGAAGACAATCAATAGCTTAATCAGGAAAGTTTGTAAGAACAAACACTACCCTAGTTACGTCACTAAAAATCATGATGTAAATATAAACGATAAAAAAGAGACAGCTGATGAATTCAGTGAATAGTTTGTAAATGTGGGGTGTAAATCAGCTAATGAGATCATACAGCCGAGTTACATCAAAGGTATAAATAGATGTGACAGAAACATGAATACTATGTTTTGAAATGGAATAAATGATAATGAAATATTGGACATTGTAAAGGAATTTAAAAATAAAAAGTCTACTGGTTATAATGCCATTTAAATGTCAAAAGTAAAGAACACTATCGTATATACTGTCAAACCCCTTACACATAGGCAATCTATCATTCTTAACAGGTGTCTTTCCAGATAAAATAAAGATAGCAAAATTATTGGTACTGATATAAATGGAGATACATTTATTTTCCAAATACACACCAGTTTCTTTACTTCCTCAATTTTCCTCAAGATATTAGAAAAAATATTTACAAAAAGACTTGAAAATGTTATTGAAAAATTCAATGTATTAAATGAGCAACAGCACAGATTTCGAGCCAACAGATCAACATCAATGGCTATAATGGAATTGGTTGAAGAATTGCCTTCATCAACAGACAACAGAGAGTATACAATGGGGGAAGTTGTCGACCTCAAAAAATCATTCGATACAATAAATCATAAAGGTATTAATGGAAAAACTGGAAAACTATGGTATTACAGGTGTAGCATATTCCTGGGTGAAGAACCATTTGGTTAACCAGTACCAGTATGTAAATATCGAATGCTGAAAATTCAGATTTTCAAAAGATCACTTGTGGGGTACCACAAGGGTCAGTCCTTGGACCCAAATTTTTCACTCTTTATTTAAAAAGATATTTGTAGGGCATCAAAACTGCTACATTATGTAATATTTGCTGATGACACTAATTTGTTTTGTTATTTGTTATATTGGATATAGTCAGAATGGGACTGAATAATTTGAAAAAAATGGTTTTCTGTAAATAACTTGTCAGTGAATTTAAGTAAGACAAAGTTTATGGTGTTTGAAAATAAAAAAATAATAATACTGATGTTAAACTAGTGATTAATGATGTACAAATAGAGAGAGTATGAAAACAAAATTTTGGCTGTAATGACAAACCATAAATTAAACTGGAAACCCCATATAAATATAAAAAAATATTTAAATAAAAAAAATATCAAATCTATTTCAATACTCTATAAAATGAAGGACATCTTGGACCATAAATCATTATTAATTTTGTATTCATCACTTATTCTCCCTTATATTACATATTGTATAGAGACATGGGGAAATACTTGTAAAACTAATACTGATATTGTGTTTTCTTGTTGCAAAAAAGACCCATCAGACTGGTTGATAAGGTTGAATATACACACCGCACTAATATGCAATTCATACACTCTCAGAATTTGAAATTTATGGATTTCGTTAATTTTAAAATACTTCAGTTAATATATAGTGCACATTGTAGAACACTTCCAGACTGAATCCAAGGGTTATTCACAAAGATTGAAAGGAAATGGGCAAGAACTAATATGAAAAGTAGATGTGTGTCAGTGTATGGAGTGAAGTTATGGAGTGATTGTGACAGTGAATCGAAAGAAAGCAAAAATATGGGTACATTTAAGAAAATATTTAAAAACCAAATTATTAGAAAGTTATGTTTGTATGTTCTAGCGTGTTTCCTTTAGAAAAAAGGGGAAAGGCGGAAATGTAGAAAAGACAGAAAAAGGCATAAAGAATATCTGCTAATTTATTTCACTTTCAATATTTAAAAATCACCGCTGCCAAAGTCATTTTTGTTTGAATATACTGAATTCATGTTTTTAAAAAAGGGTAGATAAAATAAGCTTAGGCTTCAGTCTACACATTTTTTTTCAGTCAAAGAAAATGGAATGAAAATGATCGTAATATTTTGTAAATGATTGGAAAAATAAAATAAACTAATAAAAAAAAGAAACAATGTCGGTTCACAGCACTTGTACAAAACCAATTACATCCACAGCTCTAATGTAGTAACCACTTTTAAAAAATATCTAATTTTGGAATGCTCAGTTAAACCAGTCAAATTTTCTCCATTTCTTAATTCTTCCATATTTTTACCATACTCCCTCCCACACTTGTGTGTTTGGACCTTCCCAAACAGCAGTTATCACTCGTTTGATTTTTTGATATTCCTTACAATCAGATACAATAGGCTGACAAATTTCAGCGGATGTGGCTCATTCGACAAAATGCCATGTACAGATTAGGGTAGGGCAATCAGCTCTGTTATCAGCTCATCCACTCCTGTTTAATAGAGATCGCTGGTTTATGATCAAATCGAGTGAGGGGTGGGAGGAGTCACATCAGTGTTGGGCAGCAGCACAGATTTATTTCGGGTTTTACCCTGATGCCACTGATGAGCTTACCACTTCTACACAACTTACATTCAAGCTGTGCAAAAGATGTGCTCCAGTGAAAGACATGCAGACTATTTATTTATTTGTACACCTGTGGACTCACCATCACTCTGAGGCCACTAAACTGCATCAAGCTAGCACCAGAAATGCACCTCGCCAGTCCTCATTACTGGCAGCTTTTGCCAAAGGTGTAAAAAAACAACCAAGGCAGCACGACATGGGTCAAGTGTATAACAGCTGTTCCAAGATATTTAGCAAAGGAGTACAGTAGAAGAGCAGAGAATCAGGGTTTCAGAGATGGAAGAGCACCACAGTACAGTGGGTTACCTGGGTCATGATTAAGGAAAGTATGTTGCTCCATCCAAAACAAAATCTCGAAATGCATGCAGTCGGATGGAAATTCTAGAGATTATTATATAAAACATTTTATGATATTACGTTAGTTAATAGGCAATGCAATCTTCTTTTGAAAAAAAAAAATCACCATCCGTCCATTCATGCACATACCGGCATTCAATCACGGATCGCCAATGGAACAAACCGAATATTGATGCACTAAGTCCCTTTTAAAGCACCGCCTATCTGCAACAGGACATAGCATATAGCAAATACGCTGATCAAACATTGCTGATTTCCATCTCAGCGCCATAAACAGTACAACATGCAGGTTATTATATTTTACCCATGTAAGTAGTGTCCATGACTGCCAATGATTATTCAATGCTGAATGCAGTTTTATTGTCATTTTGCAGTCACCCAAAGTCTTTAAATAGGAATGTTTGCCAGGCCCTTCCAAGTTTGTTTAGTCACAGTATTCAACCTTTCCTCAAGTTTTTTTGCCCAGGAGCAGTCCTCCATATACAGCTCAATACCAGATACTCCCTAAAACTGGAACCAGCGCTCAAAAAAATCTGGCATCTGTCAGGCTTTAGTCCTGAGTTACTTGTTAAATGTTAAAGGAAAACATAGCTCAGCTCAAGTATCATTATTTGAGGTGCTTATTCAGAGTTACTGCAGCACCTCTGGAGCCAAAATAATGCTTAAGACATCCGTTTAAACACATTCTGCACTTGAAAACTATAAATATGTGGAGCACCCCTTTTAAGTGTTGGTTGCTTGATCCAAAAATAGCTAACGGACACAGCTGAAACACACTTGTAGTGACTGTAGTTCCACTATTATAGTGTGTCACAGGAGAAACTGATCTCACGCCGTCATTAACGAGTATGTAAATGGAATAACACAAAAATAAAATAAAGAATATTCTTATATGACATTATTGCTCTGCCTCTCCTTCAATGCCACTTGACCTCTTCAGTATATGAGTAGTGTCAATTGCTCCAAGGACAGGGGCTGAAAATAGCCTTAGCTTAACTGTCGAAGACCACTAAAGCCCCATCAGTCAGCAAGTGAGGGAAGTGGTGTGGCACTCACTGAGACATCTGATCACTGATGGTCAAAAGATGCCCTTTATATATGAAGACTTCCAAAGCACTGGTGTCACAAGAGCCAACGCTCACAGGGCCAAAGGCACAGTAGATACTGGATATACTGTAACAACAACAACAACATATGAACGGCAGCGACAAGTGCAGGTGCAACAGCAGGTTTGCTTATGGATATATGGAAAAGAAACAGGAGACAGCAGGTTTCCACTGGCGTGCTGCAGAATTAGCAAGTGTGTTGTTAAGAGCGCGCACGAGAGAGAGAGGAAGAGAAAGACAGAGAGAGAGAGAGAGAGAGAATGTGCCTTCAATGGGACTGCCTTATAAAGACCTGCACATTTATAGTGTCAATTGTTGGTGAATAAATGCTACAGCACCTCAAGAACCAAACCAAGTTCCTGTGTTTTGCCTTTTCAAATCAACAAACCATCATAAAAATCTGGTTCACCTACTGACTGAAAGACCCAGATGAATGCATGGTTGTTGAAGCCACAATAGAAATCAAGCCTATCTTAACCAGTTGTTGTTTTTAGTTATTTCGTTAGTATTTCTTGCAGATGCTGGCTTCCATTACCCACTGTTTTCATAACACCTATATCACATAATGGCTTGTTTTTTGCAAACAAGTCCCCCTAGGCACATCAGGCTACGAACAACATGCTACAAAATATTTCAACTGTTATTTGTCAAGCTTTTAGTCAGTTTAGATTTTGTTGTTCAACAAATAAAATCGAAACAACTCTAACTCTAAATCATACTTTTAAATGAAATACACTTCTACAAATCAGACAAAAAATATATATAGTAAAACATACCTTATCTATTCCTTCCAAAATCTCCACAGTGGATGGTTTAGCCTGCAAGAGAGTGAATAAACAGTATTAACCATAACGGCCCTCTTGAGCAATCAACTTCTGGAGTGGAAACTTCCTTTTTCATCTTCCCATTTCTGTACAAGTTGCTATCAATATGATGGCCTGTGTGTGCCAAATATAACCTAAAAAGCAAGAGAACCTGGAGGTGTGTGTTGGTAATTATTTACATTGATATATCAAATGCAACTAACTGAAGCACAGCGATGACATTTCTACGCAGAAAATGTATGTAATCTGCAGTAGCAAGCAGCTGCATACAGTGGTTTGAGATCAGATTAGTACAAACCCTCCACCGTGAGATGAGAGCTCCCATGTTGATGACGCTGTTTCTGGGACACTCCTCTAGTTTTCAAATAGATAACCTCTCCACCTGTTGAAAAAGGTGAGCGTCACTATACAAGCACCAGGAGGAGAGTCATTATAACGTTGGTTCTCGATAACGATGCAAAGGTGCAACGTTTGATGGCACGGAGACTCAGTGCATCAAGTCTCTTAGCCGTTGGCGACATAACGCTAAATCAAGCACGAGTGTCGCACTTATAACTACAATACGTTGAAAAACCTTTGACAAAACCAAACAGTGGTTCATAAATATTCCGTGAAGTTTATCAAAACAGTAATATGTCAAATAACTTTCTCGGTGAACGGGTCGAAATCTTTGCTAACTTGTGCTAGCAATCTGAAGAACTTGACTCTTTCACTACATTTGACAACGACGTCAACTCGAACCAGCGATGACTTTGTTACCGGGTATTTAACCGAGAAGATTCACCGTGCCCCGAATCTACGAATGTTTCCTAAACTAACTTATTAACTCTCTTTGTCAAACAGTCTCAGCAGTTAACAGTTAGCACTACCATAGTGGCTAACTAGCTAGTAACGCTGACTTAAGTCCCACCAGACATGGCTCTCTTGTATGACAAACATACCGGCTTTAAGAAAAAGTAGACCAGAATTAATGAATAAACAACAGCTCGTTATGCAGAAATATAAATACCCTGGAAATAAAGTTGCTCGCTTTGCACAGCCTGTCGCTCCAACTGCCTGAATACAAGCAGACTAGTGTGAACCAAGATGGGGGAGTGTCCACTAAGGGACGGGCATGGAGCCTATGGGCGCTGGGTCTGATGATGGTCATGATGTTATGGAGAAAAAAATGTATATAATGTAATATGGGAGGAGCAGAATGGCTTGGTTGTAGAGTGGCCGTCCAGCAACCGAAGGGTCGCTAGTTCGATCCTCACCTCCCCCAGTGACCATGTCCAAGTATCCTTGAGCAAGATCCTGAACCCCTAATTGCTCCTGATGGCCCTGCAACGGACTAGAGACCAGTCCAGGGTGAACCCCGCCTCTCGCTCAATGTCAGCTGGGATAGGCTCCAGCCTCCCGACCCTTAATGGATAAGAGGTATAGAAAATGGATGGATGGACAAAGTAATATGTCAACTATGTCAAATGCATTCAAAAACCATTCCTTAAAATAAATTGGTAGATTTTTTTGGATGTGCTCCGCAAACTCAGGCCGTTTAGGGTTCCGGTGACTCCTCCACACAGGGCTGCAGCCTGAGATTCAAAGACCCATGAAAACACAGAATAAGTGGCCCTATTATCATTGATAGTACATTCAAATGATTACTGGTCAATGTTTTGAGCTGGCTTTCATGATCTGAAAAAAGTAGCTCATTGCAATCATTTTGACTGATGCTGCAATTGTGATATGAATCACAATATTAGAAAGAATCATCATTCTGGCGTATTTTTCCACATTTTAATTAAAAAAATGAACTGAAACGATAACTGTATGATTTTTGCATGGATCAGTACAAACAAAGAAAAATACCATTTGAAGAATGGTCCAGAAATGTATTCTATTCCATTCTACATGGCTGCAGCACCATAGTACTTCATTTACAGTATTATTATGATACTCAGTTTGCATTTAGCATTTTTGATATCGCATTAGACCTCAATGAAATTTCGACAAGATTTTGATTAATTTTTCTGTCGTTTTTTTGTGGACCCCTGCTGGGCCCATAGATTTGCTCACCCCTGGCACCCCTTGCGCTGAGAGTCTCTTGTGCACAAATTTAAGAGCTGCGGAGGCTTGACTAACGTTATGTGGCCCAATCCAATGACATGAGCTCAACTTGAAGAAATACTGGGACATTTCACTCAAAGGAGGGCCTCTGTCATTATCATCATACACTATTTTTCTATTTTTCACATTAAACAGCCCTTTAAGTAAGTTAAGTAGTTAACTAATATTGTAATGTGTCACAGCACAGCCCTGCGACAGACTGGTGACCCGTCCAGGGTGAATCCTGCCTCTCGCCCAGTGTCAGCTGGGATAGACTGCGCCCTCCCCCCTCACGACCCTTAATGGATGAGCAGTATAGATAATGGATGGATGGATGGGGTGTCACAGGACACAAAACAGCAGAAGAGTAGAGAAAATATAGAATAAAGATAAATAGTAAAATAGAAATTTAAAAAATAAATATTAAAAAAATATATACATTCCACAATAACAATGAATATGAGAGGTAAAAACAAATGGGGGAATGAAAATTCACCAGTGTTGGTATAAAATAACAGCCTCCCCCCTTATCTTTCATTTTTCATCCGAGTCAATCCACTCACTCGATCTGGCTGGATCTTGGAGACGCTGGAACACCCAGCTTGTACTGGGCTGTTGCAAGGTTCACAAACTTCCGGAGCACATCATTGGGGTTTATGTCAGTTTCAACTGTCGTGCTATCAGGATGGAGCAGGTGCACCTCCAAAACATTCAAAAACACATGATCAGATCTGGCTCTCACTCCCAAACTGACTGGACAACTCTACCGGAGGGATGGACTGTGCCGTATAACATCTCTCCTATTTGAACCGTTAAAAAAGTCGGAGTTGGATAACCTTACACATGGATACTAAGTATAATTCGTGGAGGAGAAAACATTTATGTGGTAACCGACAGCAGTTTTTAATTAGACTTCACTCGTGAGTCCAACTCATGTGTAGTTTCAATATACCGGTGAGCACTGGCATTGCAGTTATGGATCTCGCAGAAATCCCAAAATAGCTGCATAGGCATTATCATGATGCCTGTCAAGTGGCGTGACTGGATGGACTACTTTGACCCCACCTCGATAATTATCAGTGGTCCAGCGAAAGGTTTACCAGGATGATAAATAAGTCAGATGTGTATGATTGTATGTGTAGATTTTAACGAAAATATAAGTCAACGCTGATTCTGCTAAACTATTGCATGTATACTTGTGTAATATTGACTCCAACTGAATCCTTTTCCTCCACATCAGAACATTTGAATTCCCAGTACTGTTAGCACAACATCAACTGATTACATGGAATAAATGCACTCAGAGAGAGTATCCACTGGCAATGAATAACCATATGAGTGTCTTAAATGTCAAACAAACTTTTATAACTGTTATATGACTCACATCCGAAACAGGTATGAATATACAGCCATTGTGTAAATAGGTATGTGTGTTGATTTGTGCTCTAGCGCGGCCTGCTCTGTCACACTCTGCAACACCCTGACATGAAAAGTACAAGCTTCAAGATCCAGACAACTTGATGTAAAAAAGTAACAAAGCTGTCTAAATGCAGTGAAGTGCTGCAGGCAGCTGACTGGTACAGGTGGCACACACAAGCAGCCGAACTTGGACAGCGTCAGTAAGTAGTTGTGGCATGTTGGCTTTGATTTGTAAGTATTCGCTCTGGTTGTCTTGAAAGGTCAAAAGGAGGAGTTTGGTGAATGCAGCATTTAGGCACTGGTCATGGTGGTAGTATAGAGGGGAAAAAAGAGGATTTGGTTCCAATCATGTATTTCAAGTGATTATTTTTGACCACACTTGTTTTTTCAGGATAAGAACAATAGTCAGAAACAAATTTAATATCTCTACTCAGCTGCACCGTCCTCCCTCCGTGGCCTGCAGATGATGATTACAGGTTGGTATCAGCTGATAGATGAAAATGTGTATCGAAGTTTTTGTCAGAATTGTACTGAACTTACTTGAAAAAGTGTTGTCTGAATGTTGGTGTGAATAAATCATTGCAGCAAACTGTGCAGTGCATGCTGGTGATGCTGTGTAAAATGCCCATATAAAAGACTACTCCCACTATGATATTCAATTGCATTCATCTCAAGCATGGGCAATAATTCCCTCCTTTGCGGCTGTGTTCCTCCTGTGAGTATCTACCAGTGTTGTATTTCATCCTGTGGGTCTGTTATTAGGGATGTTCTGATCAAGATCTTCTGGCCACAATCCCATTCCAAGTCATTTAATATTCTCTCGGCTAGTACAAAGTCCAATTATACTTTATATGCTGTATTTATTTACATAAGGCAATATGCAATGTTGATTTAAAACACATCTTGCACATTGACTTCACAGAGTAGCCATTTGACTTTGGCACACCGTTTTTACAAGATAGTTAATCCATACTAAAGGTCCTGTTTCAAAACTCTTTAATTGATCTGCTTGAAGTATCGATATAAATTAAAGTTTAGCTGGAGAAAATGAAAATGTGAAGGATGTAGTTGGAATTACAGACAAACAGTCCTCTCACAAACAGCAGTATTCCTGAGTATTTTTTCACGAATGATTGAGTACAGACACTGACTCGCAGATAAACATGAACCAAACCACCACTTCGATTTGTGCCAGTTATTTATATCTGTTAATTATAAATTGCTAATCTGCTGGCTAGCTCTTTTTTTTTTTACACTAATGGCCAATGAGAATGGGTTTATTCGTAAACTATTTTGCC
Organism: Aulostomus chinensis; assembly: GCF_037954235.1. Taxonomy (NCBI): domain Eukaryota; kingdom Metazoa; phylum Chordata; class Actinopteri; order Syngnathiformes; family Aulostomidae; genus Aulostomus; species Aulostomus chinensis. Next base: position 18,391,739 of record NC_141331.1, on the reverse strand, counting down.
AACCACATACAAGAAATATCAATGCTTTCACATTGAGGAGCAGATCAAAGGAAAATTAAATTGCTCAAAAAAAGAAAGAAAGAAAAGGTTTTGCAGATGTTTTCAGAGAGTCAACAGTCATCGCAGTGGCCAGAAGTTTGGGTAGCTCCAGTAAGCTGCCTTGTTGTGGCTGACTCAGTACCATCTATGAATGACCGTGTCTGAATACTGCGAATTGTGGCGAATTACAGTTGCTTGATAGTACTCCTACAGTAGACCTAGCAGACCCACCACAGTTTAATGCTGTGTAGCAAAAAAAGAAAGAAAAAGAAAAAGTCATCATTATTGTATACACCTCTAATGTCAGGCTGAAATTTTCCTATATCAGCTGGGGAAAGACTAAATCAATTAATTATTTGTTAGCTTAAACCATCTAGCTTGATTGGCTAGTCTTTTTGCCACTTAATAGTGGCCAGAAATGGTCTCTTGAGCTAACTAACACTGTGAGGGTTGCAGCCAGTTCAAGAGTTTAAAATGTGTCTTTTTTGGGTCTATATTTCTAGCTCCATCTAGAATTCTTAGCATCAAACCTTGATTTTTATTTAAACCAAGTAAGAACTAATGGAGGTTTGGCACAACAAAGAAAAAAAAAAGTTATTTGAAATAACACCTTTGGCATTTTATTGTTAATTGTTGCATTATGAAGCAGAACTAGAATCATCCATTAACAGGCATATACAAAGGGATAACATTAGCATTTAGACCTAAAACATTAGCTTCATTATTTTAGCATTTGGCAACAGGATAAATAAAGTAGAAATGGCTGCTGTTTCAGACCAACATCATTGGCTGGTCCAGTGCAAGACTTCCCCGACGAGCTCTTTATCACCTAAACTGTACATTTGTACAAATAAAAATTGTACCAGAAAATAAAGTCAAAAACAGAATTCATATTTTTATTAAGGTTGAGGAATATTTTACACTTCACACTGCCATTCATTGTACTAAGCTAATTAGCAGTTAGCCAGTGTAGCTCCCGAATACACAGAGAGAGTGATGGAGGGTTTCTTGTGTGGCTCTGGGGAGGGTGGTGAGTACATTCCCCCCAAAAAGTTGGTGTGTTCCTTTCTGTGGCATGTTTGCGGTCACTGCGGCTGCTTCTCAGATGGTAATGATTGAATGCTGATCCTGTGAAAGAAAATGTTCTTAGTTTAGCTCACTAACATAAATGATTTAATCAGACTAAAAGTTTTGTCTGGAGAAATTACTGTTGCTAGCTTGAACAAGGACAAGCTAACACAGTACGACTGAAGAATCACTTACCTGCGTCATTTCTCCTTCCCAGTGTGCCAAAAGCTTAACGACTTTATGTGGGAGATACCATCTTCTTATTTGCAAAGGGTGAGTTAAACATACATTTGTTTGTAGCATAGATTTTCCATAGGTCAAGGAGAAAGTCCATGTAATTTATGATAATACAGATACTCAATGTTGTATAAATTAGTTTTTTTTCGTGTATTTGCTGTGTTTTGGATAGATTGTGATGTCAAGTGAGGGACAGATTACCCTGTACTACGGTGGGAGGTGGCGGGATCAAAGCAAGTGGGGGGCTATTCAATACTTAAAATATCTGTCGGTGAGGTTTTGTGAAGACATTGTGCTGCTGAGGGGTTACAGTTTTCATGTTGTGTATAACGTCAGTCTTTTTACATGTTAAATGACGGTGAAATAAACACCTGGTTGGGCGACACCTCCTCTCACTCAAGGTTCCTCCATGAAAAAAAAGGCACCCATTTAAAGCAGCGAATGTGAGTGAGTGTCATGAGAATACAAACCTCTAGTGTATCGGGTGAAACAGGTTACCCATGAGGATTTCTATCTTGAGCTTGCAGGATGTCAGATATAGTCACACTGGCTCATATTTGGGCTTTTAACCACTCATGTTGTATTTTTACCAGGCCCAGTTCAGACCTGGCATCACTGCACCCGGGTCTGATCGCTGAAACCACATTAAGAAGTGGTCTGAGATGTACTGAAGGCTATGTGGCCTTGTTGCTTTGGAAGTGTGAACACAGATATCACCTGATCTAGTTCAGACTGCTTGGATTTTTTTCTTTTGTTTTGCTGTGATGGAAATGTTTAGCCTTACTGCATGTTATCTGGTTTATGGACACTTGATGACTTCCTGCTTCTCATTTACACTTTTACCTGCAAGTTGGCCCTCCCCTGGTCCCCTGTGTAATTTTAGTCCGTTCTGCTTCACCAACATAAAGTTATATATTTTTTAGCTGTCCTAGGCTCATTTAACATTGGGGTTTTTGGTTCAGTTGGACACTATTCCTTTTAGAGTCATGGAGCAAAATGTCTTTCAGTGTTCCCTCGATCAAATCATATAATGGTAACAAAAATAAATACAAGCCCTGGATCTTCAGTTTTGATCCACTCCAAATGCAGTGGGTTCGTCCTTGGTCTATGCTCCACTCCTACACAATGTGTCATGAAAATCTTGCTTTACTTTGTTTTTGTTTGTGGGTTTTTTCTGCCTAATTTTGCTGAAACTGAGCCCAAAATAACCTGATGGGTAAAGTTGGGTCACCATTGGATTGCAGATAGTTACTTCTGAAATTTTTCTCAATTCTTTTATTCTGGCTCTATGAAACTCTTGATACAACCCTGAAATTGAAAGGTGAAAATGTATTTACAATGCAGGTCAACCATTGGTCTTTCTCGCTACGTATACTGGTCAATTTTGTCACCATAAGGGCAAATGACAGACTCTTGAGGAAATGTGATCTTCTAGCCATGCTCTCCATGTCAACCTCAGCATTATCAGGTAATATTAGGGGGACATAATCTCTCAGCATTTGGTGGTAAAAATGTTAATTGACTTGTTTTAGTTCAATTTAACCTCTTCAAATGCACATTTTCAATGTGGCCTAAAACACAATATGAAGTATTATGTTGCAATGCAATAAAGCTTCATTCCTTTGATTTAAGATATGAATATAGAGTCTGTTAGGGGCCAGACTGTGAAAATACAGAATTTACTGGCTATAGAACTGATTTATTCTGGCAAGTATTTTCTGAAAAAAAAGGAGGATCCAGGAAGAGTTGGCAGATATGCCAATGAAAAGACAAACTAAAAATCAAGATCGCTGTCTTTTATATTGACTTGTTCAGGCAGCTGAAAGTGGTAGACTTCAATTTCCAATGGGATTAGGTATCTGAATTAAAGAACTGTCATATGTGACACATTTGTAATCTTAACCTGTCAGAAGTTCTGAGAGAGCCCGGCAGCAACGATTCTAATGATGAGCAAAGATCAATCTCAATGAGCCCAAAAATCAACTTGGCACGCCAAATAAAATAATGATAGTAAAAAAAAAACAAGATATTGGTATAACATGGAAATAACTGGTTGGATTTTAATATACATACTCCCTTTGTATTGCCTCTTTCAACTCGGGCAGCAATATTTTCAATTTCTCAGCTGTTGATGGGTGTTTTTTAATCTTGGTATTTGTCAGATGAGCAAAACTGGAATATGATAGCTATCATTTAAGAACGTTTTCAAATATTCTGGGAAAAAAAACGAAATATTACAAAATGGCAACATCATGGAAACTTGTTTTTATACGGATCATATTGCCTTTTGTAAATATTGGATATTGTCTATAACCTGCTCATTGGAATTTGCGAAAATGTTCAATTGGTGCATCCCTACTTTAAACCATATTTAATGTTATCTCTGAAATCTCTCTCTCTCTCTCGCTCTCTCTCTCTCTCTCTCTCTCTCTCTCTCTCTATATATATATATATATATATATAGATAGATAGATAGATATAGATATATTATGTGACACTAAAATTATTTCAATAGCTACGATTTGAATGTATTTTCAAATGTTGCTATTCAGTGACAGTTTAGCTGATGTACCAGAAGTGAGCCTCCTGTCCAACCTGATCCCCAGGTAAAAAGGGACAGTTGTTACCATAGGTACATATGGAAACTACCTTAATTAATCTTCATACGTAGTTCTCCCACCACGAATACATTCAACACATTCACAAAAAAATAGTTCACACATATTTCACCATTAACCTACGTTTTTTTTTTTTTAAACCCAACCACTTTGGCTACTTAAAATAAACCTCCAAACATGCCAGAAATGACATCAAATACTGATACAATCCAAACTGTTGGGGGCTGAATTTCACATGGAAGGCAATATTATACCACCTTAACCGAATATCCAGAGTGAAGGGCCACTGGGTGAATTAGTCTTTAAACCAATAAAAGCAATTTCCAACAATAATTGAGAACATGTTTCAATACATATGCATGAAAAAGAGATTTTCCATACGACCCACTCAAACACGGGTGTAATTGATTGAGGGGATGACCTGTTTTATTAAACGTTACTTGAGAAGCATCAAAACGCGCAAAATTGCAAATTACCCAGCTTGTATCTGAATTAATACCTCATTCATCATGATTATGGCTTGATAAGTTAATTTAACCATTTCGTTCGTCTTAATGAGCTATAGTTGAATTAATGCCATGTAATATATGAAAGTAACATTTGAACAGAGGCAATGATTGGAGACAAACAGAGCAGAAACTACTTTAGAAGCATAGCTAATGGTGGCATAAATCTCATCAGGACCAGAGTTTCTTGCTGGTTTCCTGTACATTTCGGGAAAACGTCAACAAATATATATATATATATATATATATATATATATATATATATATATATATATATATATATATATATATATGTATAAGGCTGAAAGGAAATTAAGGCGTTGAGAGCCGTTTTGGCAGTATTTGATTGACTTATGTTCCGAGGGAACAGCTGCTGCTAAATTCGGAATTTTATTCGAATATATATATTTTAAATAAGCCGGCTGGTTTATGGCCCAATAATGGATTTGGATTATTCTTTTACACAATGTAGAACAAAAGAAATTCATGTATTGATTTGAGCTGCCAGCCCTTCATCTGGCGCGGAGTGATATGACCACAAGAGTGTGCGCTGTCTTCCTCTAGTTCCACCTTAAATGCGTTTTGGCCCCGCTTGCTCCCTGTAGTTTAGGGGTTTTTTTGTCCTCCCGCAGCAGCTGTCACCCTGCATTACTCGCAGTCAGCTAAATGAAACATTATTCTAAACATATGCATCGTAATCAGTCCGGTCACACTTACAAGAACACGCGTTAATAAGGCAATCAATCACTCTGGAACAAGCAAGTTGTTCTGTAACAGCTCATAAACAGTGTGTAATGAAGAATTGGAGGTTAGCATGACACCACGCTGATCAGATAATCAATGTCAAAGATGCGATGAATGTCAGTAAATGCAGTTTTCATGTCGTTTCTATAAAATCCTCAATTTACAACAAGCAGTTCAATTACCCTGAAAATACAGTCAATTAAATAGGGGTGATTGGACAGTAGGGGCTGGATCATCGATCTTTGCATTTCTATCTCGCTGGTGGACATTTAATTTGTTTTTTCTATTAGCGCCGAAATAAAGAAAATATAAAATACATTAAACAAGCCAAAGATTTATTTTCTTGTCAAAAACCATTCAGCTAAGGTGACAGACAGTCCTCGGCATTATGATGAATTCTTTTTTCAGTCCTGCACATTGGATACAAAACTAATCGTGTTATTGTGGGCAGTGTCTTTTCTGGCCTCTGTCTTTTCCCTTTTACACCTCCATCTATCTCAATGGCTTTGTTGTACCCTCGCTTTAGTAAAGAGCAAGGAAACATGGTGATATATCACGCCCATATTTGCTGCCCTAATCCTATTTCTTTAATGGGGACGTTCAAAAAAGCAACTTATCTTAAAGTCCCTCGGGAACGTTCTGGTGTAGGCTATATTTTAACCAAGTGCAATTAACGACAGTATCAGCTTGTATCATTTAGAGGTAATGTAAAAATAATGGTAAATTATAGGGCCGGAATGACCCGTGATGGCAGGCCTCATATTCCCTATAGTAGCTTTCCATGTATTTTTAATGAATGTTTCACTGCTTTCTATGGGGAAAAAAAATGTCACGGCATATAAATAAAGCGAGGGTATTTTTTTTTATTCATTTTTTTATAGTTGAATTTTATTCTATAATATTTATGCCACGGTTGTAAGAATAATATTTTGCAAAGTAATGGTTGGAATTTTTTTTTTGCTTCATTATTAATGTAAAGAGATGAAAATGTGTAAAGATTTTTTTTATTTATTTTCCAAGAACAAACACGATCAATAAATAACATGATTTACATTTCATATTGCACATTTTTTTTCAAGTTAAAATATTTAAATCCATACAGTCATTGATATTTTAAATACAGAGATAGTTATAATAGAGACCCCATAAGGAAAAAAAGGCCAATACTATTTTCATCATTTAATTTCAGTGCTCATTTATCAGCCCTTTTTAAAAGCCTGTTTTTGAATGAACCATAACAAAATGTTTTTTTTTTGTTATCATTATTAATTTTTTTTTTAAATATTTCACTCTTAATTTTGCACGAAATAGAGATCATGAATTTGGATCATTGTTGCGTTTACAAGCCAAATAGTAGGCAATGTGATGGGCCTATTGGCGTGTACATCCAGTGTTTTTAACATTAAAAACATTCAGCAAGTCACACAAAATAATAATAATAAAAAATGTTCCAAAAATATCCAACCATACAAATTTCATGAAGCATTTTCCAGGGCGATCAATAATTCAGCTATCAGTAGGACTACCCATGATATTTGCAAAATATTTCACGATTTACAATTCACATGTTTTATAATTAACATATTGGTGATGTCCCAACAGGAACGAATAAAATAGCACATAGCCATTTTTACAGGCGCAGACAGATTGTAAAACCGGGCTAATTTGTCTGAGTTTGTCGCCTTTGCTCAGTCCCGTCACGAGGAGCTCCTACAGGGATTACATACCTATGAAAAACTGCATTTGACATAATGAGGCTCAGCAACGTCATAAAAGAGATCACTGTGTTTATTTCCCATTACCAGCAAACAAATGTGAGGGGTTCCTTGTAGGCTCTCTTGTAGGCCTAATATTGTACAGCCATATATATATATATATATATATATATATATATATATATATATATATATATATATATATATATATATATATTAGTGTGTATGTGTGCATTCTGTGTTTGTCGCAGCTCTTTTGTGTTTCTAATGACTTCCCTCCGCGGGTTGTTAGCACTTGACAGCGAGTCTCAAAACGAGGAACTTTCTCACAGTCGTGTATTCAAAGGAGCTCCATCTAGGTACATGATTGGCAATTTTTGTCATGATCCTCTCATTATTAACATAAAAATTGACACGAAAGACGCAGTGCAAAATGATATGCACCCTCCTAGCTGATTAGGCATGTCCCTACAGAGCAGAGGCTCGGTGTTGGAGAAGCTATTGCTGCCAAAATATCCAGTCTATTAGGCCTATAGTGAAGAAAGATATGCTCCTCCATGGGTAGAGAAGCAGGGACCTTCTGGTATCTCGAGTTAGATGGCATCATTACACCAGTTAGGTGTCCTACAACCTCGCCAGGCCAGGCTACACGTCAGTTTAATTCGGGGATTATAAATAAATTCACTTAAAATGGCAGGAGGAATGAATATCCTGCCTGTTTTTTTTATTTTTCCTCTCAACGAATAAATTAATCCAGAACGTAAAATGGATACCAACACAAGATCCTTTTCGAAAATGTTCGCTCCTTGGTCCTTTGGACTTGAATAAGGAATGAATCGAATATATATGTATATATGTATTTATTGTGTGGGTGTGTGTGCGCGCGCGCTTGTGTGTGTGTGTGTGTGTGTGTGTGTGTGTTTACAATGCTGCCTGATGAATGGGTATGATCACTTAAAGCAGGACTAACAAAAACAGGGAGGAGGTCGTGTAGGCTGCGTGATGAGTTATCTGTTAAGTGACGTTTCCTCTCGCTGGTCTGGAGAAGGAACTGAGGTCTTACTGAGAACAGCAGCAGAATACGGCAAAAATCCACTCTCGGATCTCTGGCCGGAAGCTGTGCAGGTAAAGTCAGCGCTGGCGCTCCTGGAGCCCAGCGCGCTCGCCGCCTGGCTGCTGTGGCAGCTCAGACACGAGCAGGGCCCGGTGGCTGACGGGGCGCTGACCGCGGCCGCCGCTGCAGCAGCCGCCGCCGCAGCCGACGCCGCAGCGGAACTGTTGAGGCTGGCGGGTGACTGGTAGAGTCCCGGGTGCCTGAAGCTGCACAGGAGCTCTGGCCGTGAGTAGGGGTGGGAGAGTGCGCGGAAGGTATCGAGGGGGCGGATGGAAGTGGCGAAAGGTGAGGAGGCTGCACCGGTGGCGGCGGCGGCCGCTGCTGCTGCAGTGACACCGACGTGCGGGTAGTAATGCAGAGGCATGTGCGAGTGGAAAGGGTACGGTAGACTTCCTGTCGCTGCCGCGTGCGTCATCATGTAGGTGTAGAAGCTGGGGTCTGCTGGATGCGGCCAGGACATCGCTAGACGCTGCCTTTTATCCTTCATCCGCCGGTTCTGGAACCACACCTGCACACAAAGCCAACACAAGGCCCTCAGTGACGCAGCCACGTCGTTTCCCGGTGCTACATTTCCACTTATGTAGGTGCGAGGGAGCCTCGAACACACTTGACATGATTACATTTTTAAAAAATGCATTAAAAAAACAATACAAATTGTAAATATATTTTTCCTCTTTGAATATATATTTTTAGAGGAGAATATTTAGGCTAATTTAACTGTAGTACATTGACGAGCGTGCGTGGCGCCGCACAGCGCTGTTTGTAAAGCTATTGGTGTTAAAAAAGCAACAATTCATCAGGTGAAATTACTGAATAATCCAATTTAAAAAAAAAAACTTCATTGTTTCCTCTAAACACAGGCCTTCACTAACACACATACACGCACTACACACACTTACACACCCACGGTAGACAAGAATAATGGAGACAAATCTCTACCTTGATCGTAGTTTCCGGGAGATTTAGAGCTGCGGCTAATTCACATCTTCTCGGTCTGGAAACGTAATTTTCCCGGTAAAACTCCTTTTCCAGTCGTCCAATCTGCTCTCTGGTGAACGCTGTCCGGTACCTCCTGACTTGATCGGCGTTTGAGTTGTTGGATCCTCCCGCTGAGTTACCGTTCATGCCCTGAAGAGAGTTGGAGCTGTTTGAAGATCCGGAATTAGTGTCTGAAAAACCTGCAAATAAAAAAAAGAAAGAAAGAAAGAAAGAAAGAAAGAAAGAAAGAAAGAAAGAAAGAAGATGAATCGTTAAAGATAGGCTGCTGGTAAAATTTGAAAAAATGTATCCCGACCAGTATTTTACAAAATTTTGAAATTAAAACAATTGATGCCAAATTTCTTGAGCATTTTTTCCCATTATATTTATAGTCTGCATTTATCAATAGAGAAAAAGAATAATGATTAAAATGGCCTCATGAAAAAATAATATAGCAGCTGTAACTTAAGTGTTGAATTAAGGTTATTACTCTAAAATTCTACTACTAAATTGCACAGCTAATACCAAAACAACGAGTGAGTAGAATAAACAGCTACCTTTGTTGTTTTCCTTGTGCTGGCTCGGGGAGCGATGCGTGGGGCAACCCACCTCCACATCACTGTTTATATCGGATTCTTGTGAAACTTCGGAGTAAATACTCATCTTCTTCCTGCTTTCTGACGAAGAAATTTCCGCCGAGGAGCTGTTTTCACTGTTGTGGTGTGAACCGAAAAGACTGTCAATTTCAAATTTGCCTTTGGTCGGGATGTCCCCCAGATTTCCATGCAGGGAAGCCGAAGTTATTCTCGGGCTGAGCCGTCCGCCGTGCTGGGAGTTCTCCAGGGCCTCCAGCACTGAATTTCCCGGCGTGTCAGGGAGCCGCTTCCCCGCCACCGGACTGTGCAGACCTCTCTCCATCAGTATCATCTCTTTTCTTATCCTCTCCATCATGAAGCCGCACACGCACACACGCACACACACACACACACACACACACACACACACACGCACGCTCGCACACGAAAAAAATCACACACAGCTGGTCCAATGGGTCTGGAGCGCCGATGCTAAATCCGTATGCAACTGTCTCTAAATATCTGCCTCGAAACCTTTTTATAAGCAAGACGCCAAAAATGAAAGAATTCAAGGTGCGAGCGCTCAAAATGTGCCGAGCATCCTCCCCACAGCAGCAAAATGTCATTCATCAAAAGTGCTTGCTGTTCGTTGTTAAAATGCTCGGCTGACGTTGCTCCAATGATCATTTATTGTAACAGGTTTATAAGCAAATAAATAGGAGAGGGCTGTCACTTGATGATGGAGGCGGCCTTCGGTCAGACGAATAATATCCAAGTGGAGAGGAGGAGAGGAGTGAGGAGCGAGATGCGTGTCCCTGGCTTGATCTCTCAGTCTGTTTTAGATTGCTCTTGGGTTTGGCCTCTTGGGTGAAATTGACAGTCTGATTAATAAAATGAGCGCTGCAACATTTCCCTCTTCATTTAGGAATATTATTATGCTTTGATTCTCTATTGTTTGCCTCCCCTCTGTTCGCCCTCCCCCTCTGTAATTCTTTATTTCTTCTCCTTATTTCTTTATACATTCTCGCTTTTTTATGCACCTGATATGTGAGGTGCATTCTGATTAAGGTACAAGTTTGAGGTAAAAGATAGTCATATTTTATTTTAGTTCGTGAGGGTGTTTTTTTTCCTCTCTCTTTTAAAATAAGTTTTTTTTTTAATTCTTGTATTTTTTCCAAGAGATGTGGTGATCATTGGTGCATTATTGCACATTTACCGACACGTTTTTATTTATCAATAGAGAAGTAGGCTACGTAAGTAGGCTAATTAAATACGTGGCAATCATTTAATCCCGTCTGTCGGAGTGTTAAAAAAGATGTTATTTCTTTACATTTACATTTTTTTACGAATGACCGTTGGGTAGATTTAACGGAATACATTTGAATATTTGGTTTTAATAGCATCATGTGTTTGAAAATGTCACATTGCCCTCCGTCTCCTAACCCTTTTCATTGTTTACCACCGTGGATGGTTTAGTAAATTAACTGGCGCACCTTATTCACTCTAACAGAGGCTCGATGTGTGAAGACGTAACAGCGACGCACGGAATCCTGGTTCCTCGAGGTGAAATGACTGTGAAGGCATCATCAGATTATCCTCTGTGCGTCCTCTGGCGCCTCCTGCAGGTTTTAATATTAATTGCTGTCATTGATATCGTTAGGAGGGGGAGACAGGCCTGACTTGAGACTCTGTTAGAAAGAAACAGGATGCATTACTAATAGTAGATGTTTTAAATGAGCCCCTGCACAGGTAGTCCAAAGGACGAGAGGGAAAGAGCCCAATATTCCACTTAATTTATTGATATTTTTGAAACAGTTAATTCCACAGCATGGACTGCCCCTCTGCCCAATAATAGGATGTAATTTAGACACATATAGAAAATTCAAAGTGTAATGTACCAATTTTAATGCAAGAAACTATTGAAATTTGAATGTTTATACTCATGTTTTAATCCAGTCCAACACACTTGATCATTTGATTCAAAGCCGTTGATGTAAATCAGCAGTGATTGAACTTGAATTTAAAGTCCCCCTCCTTTGAAAAACATGTCCTTGTTCCCACCGTTGAATGTTTGAGCTCCATTGTGTTGGACGATGAGTGACTGAAGCTGTTTGTCGTAGGTGAAAGTGTCGGCGTTCTCTCAAAGTCTTATTTTAAGAGGCAGTTCTACAAGCAGAAATTGTGACATCCCGAAATATTCCGGAAGCCGATCCATGTTCAGGATGCACAAGTGTGACGTGCACAAAGAGTGAGAACTCACTTAACGTAGGGAGGCCTCTTGTGTTCAGCATGGGAAATACTTTATATTCATTTGATTTAGAATTTTTAAAAAGGGAGGAAAGTAGGTGGAATGTTAAGGATTTGAATCCTTTGTTTTCCAGCGCAAACACTGCAGACACACATGATGTTATGTTTAAGAGTATTTTGCTATACCCCAATACACCAGTGAAGGGGAACTTAAAGATGTAAGTTTCTCTCACCTTAACTGAAGATGTATCCATGGGAGTTCAGTAGCTGTGTTATCACACGCTTTGCATTCTTCTCTGAGAGCTTTGGGAATTTACATTAATGTAATGAGGTGATTTGCATGTATATCTAATATTAATTCTGCAGCTGATGAGTCCTTCAAGGAAAAGGCTTTTACACATGAGATGTTTTCACTATGCAGATTTAATCCAAACCTTCGAGGTAGGATGTTGAGTAACAGACCAAAGGTCACATCTGTCCTCATCTTGCCAACTTGGTTGTTGTGTCCCATTGAAAACAAGTGATATTCACCAAGTTCACGTGCTCTGGACGCTGTTGTCGCACCATTATTACAACAAATGGCTCATGTTATTTGTTCTGTCTTAAACTTTGCCTTACATACTCACTTTTCAACTTTGTCATTTCTAGGTTAACCGCAAATACTTTCAGTCAGAATGAGGTGTTTCATACTCAGGACCAGTCAGTGTATGCCCTTTAAGTGATGGAGCAGAAGTCAAAGGCTTTGTGGCCATAATTTGTCATATATCACTACAGGGAATTTTCCAGTGGTAGCTTAAATTTCCTCTCATTGTGTAATTGGATAATTGTTTGGCATTCAGTTCCAACAGTCCTGAATGTCAACACTCACACTGTCACATGAAATTCAGTGCGGACAGTTTATTAAATAACAATTCAAGTCGTCATGTTTTATGTCATTTATCTCACTCATTAATAAACAAAGCACATTAATCAACTTTTCTGTACCAGTGTTGGCTAGCAGGCTGACTTTGTAATGCAGGCCAGTGGTTGTGTACTTTCTAAAACCAATAAATTGATTGTGATTAGACACCCAAACGCAGGGCGTTAATACACGGACGTGACAGTAACATTGAAAAAAACAACAACAACCAGATTCTCCAGATGTTCTGAACCACAGAATAACACCAATATCATTCAGTGTTTAATTAATGATGATAGCAGCACATTAAAAGCTATCTTAAGAGAGCCCATGAGTTGAGAAACTTACATCAAATATGTAAAAGTCAAGTTGCCCTGTAAAGAACAATGTTACATGGTATTTTCTGCACTCAACTAGAAAAAGTAACATGTAAGCTTTGATCGCCTGGAACAGTTGTCAGTCGAGCAAAATTCCCCTAAAACATTGGTTCGCTCACCTGTGAAGTCGGAGTCACACGGGTGGGACACAGACCTCAGACGTGGACCGGCCGGGGATACAGCAGGTGTGCCTCCGCCGTAGCGACAACCATGGACTGACGGCACTAATTTTTTGTGTGTGTAATTAATCACGTTGTCCGTCTGATTATCCCTACATCTCATTCTCCTTCCATCTCAGAGCTCCATGTGGTAATTTCTTCCAATTTGGTGCAAAATTTAGTTGGAACTCAAAGATGAACTGTAAAGTGGTCAAAGGTTAAGGTCACTGTCACCTCATGTTAATGCAATATTTCAGGAACGCCTCGATGGAAGTTCTTCAGATTTGGTGCAAACATCCATTGGGACTCGAGGTTGATCTGGAATAATACTGGGGTCAAAGGTCAAGCTTACTATCACCTAACATGCACGTGATATCTGCCCCATTCTTGTTAACACAATATCTCAGAAACCCCTTTATGGAATTTCTTCAAGTTTGGCACACATGTCCACCGAACCGAAGAAACATTGGTGGTCAAATGTCAAGGTTAAGGTGGCGTCAATTGAACATGCTCTCCTTGAAAAGTCACTGAGACAAGAACATTTCATGAAGCCGTACACAAAAGCAAAGCGGTATTTTTTTTTTAGTTTTCTATTAATTTTAAGGGTCCAAATGTCTATTTTTCAGTTTTCAATGCCTTCATTAAACATCGCTTCTGGAAGAACATACAATTCACACCAAACTGGCAGACCGTCAGGCTGATGCGTAGACTACTGACGTGTTTGCTGTAGGACCTTCCTCCACACCAGTGACGGGGGAGGACACTGAGAGGATGAGGACACCAAGCATGCTGATACAGAAATTGACTAAATGTTCACCAGCTTCACACTTGGCACAAGATACGTGGACATAAGAATATGTTCCTGATGTAGATTTGCTGCAGGAACTTTGACATTGATGTGGAACACGTTTTTATCATAGCTCAGAAAGTGGAACCTTATACTTAACTGGCAAATAACACATGTATTCTATGGTTAGCTTAGGCACCGTTTACATGGTTTTTTTTTTACCCCATTTAAATGAAAGTGAGTTGAGAAAATACTCCATAGTAACTACGCCCTCCGTATAACCATCCGATCAATAGCACCTCCAAAATGACCGTGAAAATATAACACTTCTCAAACGGATTCAATAAAAGCTGAACTTTGTAATCCTCCTGAAGTGACAATTTATTTCAAGGCAGTTTTTATTTATTTATTTATTTATTTTACTGTGTTATGGTTGATCTAGATGTGTAGCTGTGTTGTGGGACTCACACAGAATAATGATCACTGATGACTAAGTGGTATAACCTGTTGTTGGTTGCTGGGTTTTGTTTGGTCAGGCACCTTAAGACAACTGATATGAGGCGATGTCATCATCGTCACCTAAAAAAAATTCAAAACTTTTGCAAAACGTTTTCGGTTTTCACGTGCCGATTGTATATTTTCTGTTCAGGACAGAAGAGAGGAGATGAAACTAAGAAGGAGACAAGAGGAGATAAGGAGACATGGACCGATGAGACCCCAACAGAGCGACGGGAGAAGTCAAGAAGGGGAGCATATCTGATACATGATGGTGTTAATAAGGTGTGTCGGAGTTCAAAAGGAGTCCTTGTCATAGCTCAAGCTAGAGTTGGTCAGTTTCCTAAAATGAACAAAGAATTGGCAGCACATAAATCCAGCATAAAGCCACCTCATCAACATGAAGGCTATCATTATTTTGTCTCAGGGTTTTACTCTTGCTGCCTAGTCCAGACCTCTTTCTTTCTCAGCTGAGCAAAGCTGTCATTGTGGCAAGATCTTAACCAAACTTTATGGTAGATCTTACCATAACCAGAAGCCTGGCACCACAAAGTGCAATATACTATTTTGCAATGCCACATTTTGAAGGCATTAAATGTCTGCTTTGATTCCTCTTATTCATCACATGCCCTTATTATTGTTAGAGGCATGCAGGGAAACGCACGGACGGCCGTTGTGTGATTGGTTGTGGTTGGCCTGTCTTGATCAAAATGTCTGAGATGGGTTTTTGTGTCTCAGTCCAGTCCCGATGGAAGGTTTGTCAATTATTTAACTTCCTGTTTCAATGTTGGTACAAGTTGTCCCACCTTAACAGATGCAAACACTGTGCCCACACAAACCAACGCTTATCAGACAGTAGGAGGCAGCAGGCCCCGACTCTACTCACCACAGGTCGAGCAACATATGGTAATAATAACCCCAGAAAGGGAATAGTTCAGTGGTTAAAATTAGCAACACTCCTTCCCTAGTCAAGCCTGAACCATCAAAGGTGACATGCACCTGGAAGAGGTCTTTAGCTGAACTGTGGTTTTTCAAAAATAATATGATTTATGCACTCCGGCTGACTGGTATTTGTTGTTTTTCCTGTCAGAGGCATTCTGCTTGGTGGTGATAACACCGACTTTAATTGACTGATAGGATCTGCAGTGGGTGCATTTGTTGTATCCTCTGAAAATATTCCATCAAAAATAAACATGTATTTTATTTTTTCCCCCACCTGCATTCAGCGAAAACCCGTTGCTACGCTTCCTATGATTGATCCAGCGTAGGGCTGTTTATTCTACTTTTGTTGAATAAACTTGACTTAAGGGTTTTTTTGCTGCCTAAATTTTATTTTATTTTATTGGTTTATTTGACAGGGACCAAGCATATAAATGGACATAGTTTTCTGAGAACCAACACCATGTAAATACGCCAAAATTTGTTAAAGAAAAATTTTAATCAGGTATTTTTTTTTAGATAATTGGTATATCAGTCTGTTTTGACTTGTCAAAGTAAAACAATCATAGAATTTTAATTGTCCCAGTATGTTGTGCCCGTGCGCCAGAGACGCTGGTGTCAGGACCCAGAAACCACTGGAGCTGGAGGGAATTCGGCCAGCAGGACTACACACGTGCTGTTCCTCCGTGGAAATGTCAGAATGTCTTCAAACACACTGGAAGATGTGGATTTAGTGAGAGGTTGGAGGTTTTGCCCGTTCACCACAAAACAGTTGTTGTTTGTTTTGGACTCACCATCTAGTGGCCGTCAGAAGAACTGCAACTTAAACACGTCAGCCTCAGCAGTCAGCCACGATTGCCACCATGTTGTTATGTGTGCAACAGTGTGTTAGGCGCCGGTAGAATTGCTTAATGTTAACATTCTATTGTTGCGTGAGACTCAGTCATACTCATGGGCGAACAAGGTCAGACATCTAAGATCTCGCCCCCTCCAACGGCAGTGTTCCAACAATGTACGTCTCACTAAAATCAACAGTTGTCCCAGAATAAGTCATCAATAGTGCATCATAAAAACCGTTCAAATCAATCCTCACTTTAATACTTACTAAAATTTTCCAACAGTAATAAGGCTTTCAAAACAGTGCTAGAATGCCTTCAGTGTTCATGATGATTCTATTGAAGAAATAAAGCAAACAAAACCCACTACCTTGGTAATGTACTGATCCAGCCCAGCTGGAAGTGGTATTTATATTTTATTATACTCTTCTTTGTGGCTCGCTACTGTGTTCAAACCTATTTGTACAAACGGCGCCAGAAAATAATCTTTTTAAAGCACAAAAGACTGCATCTGAGAGAAGATGTAGCTGAAGCTCCAAGCAGCTTGCAGACACAGTTCAAGGTGGGACTGAACAGTGGTGAGATTACAGATGTTTCCACTCGCCTGCTGAGCTTTGAACATAACAGTGCAGGATAGTTGAGGACTATGACTGAACCCGCGGGGGAGACGTACAAGTCGGATGAAAAAAGACTGGAGGCAGAGCGAAGCCAGAGGGAATCAAAGCTTCATGTTTCTGGGTATCATGCTGTTGACTCTCTCAGCAAGCGTGATGTCACGTTTAAGATTTGTGGCAGCAACCAGCCTGCAATAATTCATCAAAAATGAAAGTCAGCTTTTATTATTTGTCAAAATTATTGCTTTGCGTTAATGTACTTGAAAGAGAAGCCTGACAGAAGTATGTCGAATATTTTCACTCCACTGCAAACAATTACCACATGCGGCGAGAAATAAAATGTTATCATCCCGCAACAAATACCACCGACCAGTATATGGAAACTGTCTGTGACCTGGAGGATTCATCTGTTTTCATCTGTTTTATTTGGTCTCTGTTTGCTAAAAAGGAAAATAAAAGCTTAATAATCAGATATTCATTGGCTATTTAGAGACAGAACAACCAATTTAGAATTGATGTTTAATTTTTAAGATGTTGAACATACACAGTTTGGCCATGTGGTATGAGTTAGTTTTATTATTGGATCCAGCATACCACCCCCCCCCCCCCCATTTCTTAAATGATTACATTTGAGGTCATACTTTTTAAATAGTTTCACATTACATCAGCAGTTTGTCATCCACAAATGTTGTGCATTTTCTAATGAACTGACATCAAACTACTAGTAATTCAGAATTTGTGTTGAGAAATGTCAGCTGCCCTATTGGTCATCAACCACTGGGCCGTGGCCCATGGGTGGGCTGTGAGCACCCTCCAGTGGGCCATCAAGAGCTTTCAAGTTGAGTCTCACATTTTGCTAGAGAATTATCTTTTTTTTTTTTATGAAGTAGAAAATCAACCTAAACAATGCTGGACGTGAGATATTTAAGCAATAAGTTTATGAAAGTATTTGAGAATTCTTGATTCACTTCCTGAAGGTTGTATGGAAAAATAAATGAGTTCGAAATTCTGCATTTTTGTCAGTTTTCAAATATTAAAATGCTGTAGAAAAAATGAGGATGTATAAAAGAATGTTGTTTTTTTCCAAATGTATTCAAAGTTTCTGACTATACATATACAAATACATTCTGCTTGGAATTATTGGTTTCTTATTGAACAAAATAGTGTTTAATTGCTTGTTTCAAAAAAAATCCGTTGCAACCCTCATAACCATTTAGTTTTACAAGTTTGCATGTTTAATTCTAGCTCTACCAGTTTAGAATAATCTATGCAAGAACTGATATGATGTTTATGAGGCACTTAGGACTCCAGATATCCTCACCACAGAGCTCAACCAAACCAACAACCCATTCACCACAGCTGGGTGATGAATCCGTCTGTTGCTGGTAACCAACCTGAATTACTCGTTTCCACGCTGGTGCTCTGCCAATACAACTTGACCTTCGTGTCGCTGCAGCCTCCTTTCCTGAAGCGACAGCACCATCTGGCGGCGTTTTATTGTAAATACAATCAAACACAAAAAGACCGACCCTCAATGTTTAAAAACCACATTAGTTCGTAAAGTAAAAGGGCAGATAAATATCGGCATCTTGCAATGTTTACAAATCAAACCAGAAGCCTTAAATTAGAGCTGTTTGGTTTTATGTTGTCGTCGTATCATTCTAAGTGTGGTAAATCTCATGGCAGGTGGGTGGAGGTCCAACATGGTCGTCTGCATGAACGCTGTCTGTTTTCATATCTTTAGGGTTTCTCCTGTCGAATGAGCTGAATCAGCGACACAAGTCTAAATATATTAGTTTGGAACAGTTCAAATGCTGCTCATGTCATAGTCGAAGCTAACGGTGGTTACTCAGAGGAGTTCAGTTCTCTCTTTTTTTTTTGTTAACACAATTTTACATATCCACAGTCAGTGGTCGTGCTTCTGCATCGACTGGATCTTTCATCCGTTTCATCCGGATTAACCAGATTATTTTCGGCCTCCACACTGGTCTGCTACTGAAGACTCTCAATAACATCTGATCACATCTCCTAGGAGGAATTTGCTCTGCGAGACACTGGGCTATTAGGACTTCGTTGATTTAACGCGTTCCTCACGTCTATTGATTAATTATATCCCAGGAACTGATAAATAGGCCTAAATTGCTGGTGCTCGTTTTCGATGTCAAGAGCAGAATTCGAAGGTGACGGAAACACGAAGCTGCACCGACGGCCTGTTTCTGAGCTGTTAGTTTATTGTATTTTGTCGTGCGTGTTGACCGCCTTTCTGAATCGGTGCCTCTCTTTTTGTAGCAATTAATTATCAGTTCGTTTCCGATTTGTTTTCGCTCGATTAATTCTTTGACATACCGGTGCAAAAAAATGGTTTGGATCTGCAGCTTTTGCCGTGGTAATCCCTGTTAAACCTGACCTTGGACCTTAGAGACAGCGTCTGTTAGCAGATGTCAGAGACGTTTTCAACCGCACGACGATTTCCCCCCCAAAATATGAGAGAGAAAAACCACTGATGTCGCTGGTAACGTTTCTAGACGGTTTATGTTTGGACCTTACTTTATTGACGGTCATCACGGCCTTGACTACAAAGCGTACACACACACACACACACACACACACACACACACACACACACACACACACACACACGCGCGCGAAAGATTGCTTCAAAGAAATCCACACATTTGTAATTTAAAAAGTTAGGAGTAAAAAAAAAAAAAAGAAAAAAAGGCGATTTTGATTCGAGTTTTTCCAGCTGTGCAGAAACAGGAGCATCACCTCTTTTCTTCTGCGGGCTGTTAGACTGAGAGACTTGCGTGCTGAAACCTGACCGTCTGCAAGCGGGGAGAACTTGAACGAGGGAAGCAGCAAGTTTATTACCAAGGACAATACGGCGGATAGTTTCCTTCAAAGGAAGCAACCAGACTGAAGCTCCCCAATTTGGCTCCCGCCACCATAAACCTGCAAGACAAAGAGCAGAAATCTAAATGAGCGCTAAAGCTTCTCCTAATGTTCTTTTTGTGTCACAAAAACCGGAGTATAAACCTGAAACCTGCATGTCACAAAGATGAAACTCTGATTTTTTTTTAATTATTATTTTTTTAACATTTTGAAGAGAATTTCTCTCGTGTTAATGCCAGTTTTTTTTTTCTTCTTCTTCCCCTTCTTGGCGCCATCTGCAGTGATTCTGGAGTTTCTAATTAAGTTTTTCATTCCTGTCAGCCAAAGTGTCGTTGACCCAATATTTGGTACGTGAAACTGAACCTCCATCTCGACCCTTCTGACTCATCCAGTCCTTCCACTGTTGACCTCTGCCGTTATCTGGATTCTAAAGCCGCATGTCTCGAAGATGCATTTCTGATTATTATTCTTTTTTATTATTGTTGTTGTTTTGTTGTTGTTGTTTTTTTTACATTTAAAGAGCTTTTCTTTCGCGTTAATATCTGTTTTTTTTAACCGTCTCAACACGATCAGGAATGAATTCGGAGCGTTCAGACACTGAAGTCCTTTTCATTCGATTGTAGTTTCCCTACCGTTTCTTATGTGAACTAAACACCCGTACAGTTTTGACTCGTCCCAGCCTCAATTCCAACCTTCCCCGTTATTTCGTTTCTGTCATACATTTGAAACTAGAGTTTTAACGTCAAGTTGAAGCTGAATATGAAAACACCTCTGACTGGACAGTCGCCTCGACTGTCGTCTGACACAATTCGGTGTGTCTTCTGTTCTGATGGACCTGATTCAGACATGATAACCACCGTCTCGGCGACCTTTTCGATCATTAGTTGCCACCGTTCCTCCGCGTGTCAGCAGTTCTTAATAATCAGCCAAACCTCGGTCATTATTCTCCTGTCCAGTGAGAAGCGTCGCTCTTAAAAACCTGATTTGGTTCTCCGCTTCCTTCATTTGGACTCACTTCAATATATATTCTCCTCTTTTTCTTCACCTGTGGTTATGGACATTATATTATTTCTTCTTTCAAACCCAAAATATGTGATTTCACGTGATTGACGGGAGGTCGACGTGTCTCCAGTGATGACCCAGCAGGCATCAGCAGTTATTTAAACTTCTCTATTACAATGATCGCACTCCAATGGTAAACATGATCTTGCACTGCCATCTATAGGATTACAATCGCAACAACGGAAATCAAGTTTTTTTTTTTGTCGTTGTTGTTTTTGTTGTTGTTTTCTGGATTATATTTCTTTGATCCTTTTTCCTTTGCAGATGGACTTTAATCTTCAAAGTAGCTGCACAGAATCCGAAATCCCAAAACCTGCAGTGGATAGATTTTATAATGACTGCGAGTTCTGGGTTTGTCAGAAGTATTTTGTTGTGTTTCTCGTGGTGGAATCGTTGCAGTAAACATGATGCGTAGCAGTGTGTCACACACACACACACACACACACACACACACACACACACACACACACACACACACACACACACACACACGCAATTTCAAAGACGGGAAAAATATTCATCCGCGACACCTTAGAGAAATTACAGTGGCCTTACTTGCGGTTTATTGGTGTTTTATGTTTCTGTTGGGGAAATTATAACACAATATTTGTTGATTAATAAGCTGAGTTGCAACGTTGATTAAATTTGGTTTGACATGAGAACAAAGAATTAATAAAGGCCTGTCTTTACGATCGCAATAACAACCTGTGATAGGCAGCCAAATAATAATGAACTGTGCTGTTATATTGTGGAAAAAAATGAACTTCATTCTGTTTTAAATGTGAATAATTCAATTATTATTTTGTCCTTTTTCTCACTTCCTTAGCGAGATGCCATTGAACTAAAGCTTCTAGAGGAATGTAAAGGAATGACGGCCGTAAATGCAGCCTATGATTCCATCACACACAACACTGCGACCCTATTTTTAAAGGCATCATCACCAGAAAATACGCTGTAATGTTACGTTTCGAACTGCGAGGCTGCACAGGCCCGCGGGTGACATTTAAAACGCGGTGTATGAAAACATGACGTATCCTTGACTCCTAGTTTTGAACCTACGGGCGCTCTTCTAGGAACGGTGGCTGAGGGGAAATGTTCTTACGCCAGGAGGTCAGTAGGTAGAGATGACACGTTTTTCACCCGGGCCATAGCTGAGAGAATCCAGGCGGCTTTGTTTACACCAGGTTTACAGTCAGATAATGTAATGTATGCGCCTATTATAGATGGACCCTGCAATTATATATAGATCTACATTGTCCGTGCGTTTCTCTCTCTTTCAGCCCGCGTGTGTGTATTCAAGTCTATAAATGTGATGGTGTGGGCTGTCTATGATTGGATTTTTTTCCTCTATTTTTTTTTTGTTTACTATCAAACTATTGAAACTTCCATAGTCTATAATGCATCATCACGTATCTCGTTTAATCGCCACGGACAGTCCAGGAGAAATGTGACGCTTGTGCTCGGCTCTCCTCCTGTGGTGAATTTAAGAATCTTTTTTTTCTCTCTCTCTTTCTGTCGTTATTATTATTTTTTTTTTTAAATTCTGGCTGTCCTTTAATGTCCAAACAATGGTTGTAAAACTACAATCCGTGTACTCGCTCCTCACATCAAAATATGCGGTGTTTTTTTTTCTAATCATGTTTTTTTTTAATAATGACACGTTAGAACTGAAAACACACCTCATACATTTTCCCTCATGGAGTGGTTTGCTTTGCTGTAGGTTATTTTGAGCAAGGGTGGGGCGGGACAACACGTTTTGCATATCACGTGACGCCGTATTGACAAATCAACAATTACCTACCCTTTATTCTTCAGGAGTTGCTAAAAGGCGTACAAGAATCGTTTGTGGAAAGCTCCATGCATGGAAATGTGTGAACGGAATCCTTTAAATCCCAGCTATGTTGGTTCTCTGCTGAATTTTGCTCCCCCTGAGTCGTTGTATTTCTCCAACTTGCGGGGTAATGGAGCCCACATACCCGGGCTTCATCAGATCCCTTACAATAGGAGAGATGTGTGCACGCTCCCGTGGACCTCGTCAAGTTCGTGCACGTCTGGACCAGCTGCTCCACCACCACAGAGCCGCGCCTTTGGAGGCTACTGTCCGCCGTTTCTATCCAACTCGGTGTCTATAAATACCAATTCCTCCAGCAGCCACGTCAAGGCCAACTTGGAGGAGTCTGCTGTTCGGTGCCATCTGGACACAAACCTCAAGACAGAGGAGTCGGGCAGGCAGGAGGAAGTTTACGCGGAGGAGCACGGGGCCGCCAGTAACCGCGGCTATTTAGACCTGGAGAGCCGGTCACACGGTTCTGCGGCCCAGCTCGATCCGGATTCGGCAGGTCGAATACATTTGAACAGCAAACAGCAGAATCCCGTCCACGCTCCAACAAGTCACACATGTCCCAGGACCACTTTTCCAGAAGGTCAAGTATACATAAATATATTTTAATGGATCTTTATTCAGCTGTTTCAAGTGACTTTTCTATGTTTTACGATATTAATAAGACAAGAAAAACACGATACTGACAGCGATTCCTGAATATCTTGGATATTTTTACGATCTCACATCACTTCAATATGTTACAAGACAAGTTTTATTGAAAAATAATGCACGTCTTCTTTTGTGTTAGTGCCAATTTCATACACCCCTCTCACGCTGGAGGGGTTTTTGTTATACAAAACCAAATCCAAAGGCAGAGCTAGTTAGCCTCAGCTGCTTTTCCTGAAGTTGGTGTTAATTGCAAATATACTGATGTCATAAATGTCTCCAATTGAGGTGTATTTCTCTTCGTAAACGTGTTTCTACCTCTGCTCCCTCCAGGTGTCCCATGGTGCTCGTCACAAGTGAAAACCAGAAAGAAGAGGAAGCCTTACTCGAAGCCACAGCTGGCTGAACTTGAGAATGAATTTATGATGAATGAGTTCATCAACAGACAGAGACGAAAGGAGCTGTCAGACAGACTGGACCTGAGCGACCAACAAGTCAAAATATGGTTTCAGAACCGGAGGATGAAGAAGAAACGACTCATGATGCGCGATCAAGCTTTCGCCTCGTATTGACGACTTGACCGTGACATCAGTGCCAAAGCACAATGTTGTTGTGCCATGCATGACGCGGCACGTCACAGGAACCTTTTGATTTGTGGCATGGACTTTTATTTATAATGTAAACGGTCGGATCCTTGTCACTTAAGAGTTTCTAGCCGGCGCGAATTCACTAATACTAATAACCCAATGATGACAAATTAACCATTACGCATTTAGAATGGTCATCACCGACTTTGCGCACTAGGCCGTGGCACAGCTGCGCTATTCACAAGCCTTTAAGACCCTTCGTATCCAGCACAAATGACAGAAGTCTTTTAACGTGATGTGTGTGTGTGTGTGTGTGTGTGTGTGTTTCTGTATTTTTTGCCCACGCACCTGAGCATGTTGTGTGGGCCTGTAGAAAGCAGTCTGAGCTCAAGTTCATGTTTACAGACAGCCAGTGTTGCCAAATACTTACAACTGCATGCCTATTTACTAATTGTTGTTATTTAACTGAATGCCTAATTTCCCCATGTATTGTATTTCCGTCTAATGTTGTGGAGTTAACTTGTTTGTTTGGGTTTTTTTTTAAAAAATTCTTTTTTGTTTTTGCTCTTAATTTGCGCGTCCGCATACAAGTTCGCTCTGTGGAAGAAAAGATTTGGGCCGCAGTTCTGTGCGCATTTAGAAAAGACGTTTGTGGATGTGAAACATTCTGATGTTTAGTTGAATGAAGATATAACTGTTATAGCTGGGGTGAATTCTGTAGTTAGATCTGATTTTGTGTTATACAAAGAAATGTGATACGGCACAGCGTTTTCATCGGAGCCACGTTTGTTCTGTATTTCAGAGTTTGTTTGTTTGTTTTCTTTAAACATTCTACATCACTAAAGTATATTTAACTTGGAAATGGATCTTTGAAGTAAGTTAAATTACTCTAATATACACGAGATCATCCATGTTTTGACACAAGAAATTAACATTTTGCAAA
Organism: Aulostomus chinensis; assembly: GCF_037954235.1. Classification (NCBI taxonomy): domain Eukaryota; kingdom Metazoa; phylum Chordata; class Actinopteri; order Syngnathiformes; family Aulostomidae; genus Aulostomus; species Aulostomus chinensis. Next base: position 18,366,822 of record NC_141331.1, on the reverse strand, counting down.
GTGGACCTGCAGATTAATATATGTAAATAAAGTTTATTTTAAATGACCTCGCCGTCTTTACTGTCCATCATATTATTTATATATATATATATATGTATATATATATATATATATATATATATATATATATATATATATATATATATATATGTATATATATATAATTTTTTATAAGATATTGAATTAGAACTGCGTGACGACAGCAGCTTGAAGATGATAAAACTCTTGTGACCTTTTGGAACACGAACAGAGGGAGAAGATGTAACTTATTCTTCCTGCTTGATCGAGGAATTTCCTCAAACGTGGAGGCTTTGCTGGCCGCCTGCTGTGGTGGACGCTTCACGCAGTTTTTGCTTTGATAACGCAAAAGTAAAAATAAATGAACTTGTTTTTACGCTCTCATAGCTTCTTAGTCTGGAAGTGCGGTCTAGAACGGGAGTTTGTTGTTCACAGTGCTCGGGTTTCCCAACTTGTACCCCGCCGGGTGACACTGCGGCACGTTAGAATCTGCGCTGAACTCCCGCAAACACCTGTTTAAAAAAAAAAAAAAATTATCTGCGTAAAAAGCGCAAATTTCCACCAAAACCAGGGCTCTTCGGCCATCATTTTTCAGAATTCAAATAATTTGTAACCAAGAATTCCGTATGCATTATTTTTTTTGCAAAATTGGACATCACATGCTATATTTCCTCAATTAGCACCAGTATCTCCTTGTTATTCGTGTTCGCTGTGCGTGATGCTCATGTGTTTATGTGGTGCAGGCGCGTGATTCCTCGCAAAGCATTTATTTTGGGATTTGACTGCGGCTGGAGACGATAGACGGTGGTTTTAATTCACCATTGCGTCACATTTGGTTTTATACGCCCGATAATTGTAAAGAAAATGAAAACGCGTTTTTTAAAGTTACGACAGAGAGTTAACGTGGCTGTTCCACTGCTCTGGCCTTTATTCGCGTTCATGGCTCTTACTTTTTTTTCCCCTTAATTTTCTTTTTCTTTCATGTTTTCTTTGAGTCTTGATCAAGCAGAATCCAGCGGGTCACGCACAGCCAGAGTGGTTCTGAAGGTAGAGAGTTAATCTGCTCTCTTCTTTTCCGAACTATTGAACACCAATCACCGACCCACCAATAATCAAACATTACAAGTCGCTCCGTTACTGGTCCCCCCCGTGACATCATCGCCGCGTCACGACTGCGTCTATAATGCATCTGGAACACTGCAGTCATATTATAGATTCATGCTGTAACATTCCACAGCTATAATTTGTAATGAAACGTGAAGAGATGGCTCTTCCATTAGCGAATGCCACTTTTATTCCGTGTCTGGAGTTTTATTTTCGAAGCTACACGTGTATCGCAATTATTTCAATTACATATATAATGTGCAATATTCTTACCTATTAGTTTTTATTGCTGTGATCACTTTCAGCGGTAACAATGAGTTTTCTATGTTGAAGGTCTCCGTGTTTGTTACTTTACAGCTTTGCTGCAAAACACTTCCAGACAGCAGCGTCACATAGTTGAGGCTGCAAAGACACAGAGGGCGTCAAAACAAAGTTAAGGTCAAGTTAGTGGACGGTGTGATGCTACGTCCCATCACCTTATCATAACGTTACTTCCTCGGTTCCAGATAAATCGGTCCTCTGATGTGTTTTGTTGAGCAAATTTGGACATTTTAGCCCTCAAAAATCGGTATTGAGGGGGGTTTTCCCAACCCAAGTACCTCCATACAGTCAATATCCCAACAGACGCCGCAAACCAAGAAACACGAAGGAGTCATTTCGTCTAAAGTTTTGTCCTCGTAATTATGGAGGCCATAGTTTCATATCTCCGAACGACAACTCTGACGTATAAAAGTTAGCTGATGCCAAGTATTTTTGCTGAGAGTGAATGAAGGGCTTCACTTCATGACAAGTCAAACTATCCAGGAATAACACAGGGAAATAGTGACAATAATAATGGCAATAATCATATTTATAACGAGAATTGTGATATTAATAATGCTAATAATAACGATAATGTTATGGTAATAATTATGCCACGAAAATATTAAATAAAAACGGACTAAAATGCGACACATCAGAAACCCTCAGAGCAAGCGCTGCGCCGGAGCAACTTGGTTCGTTTGAGGCTTCGACAAAATCGTCTAATTCAGTTTTTTTTTTTTTTTACATAATTCTATTAAATAAATAACCGCAAAAAGGTCGAAGCTATTATATTAAGACAGATTTGCTCAGTCTTGTTTTGTTTTCAGTTTCAAAGATGATCGGCCCACTTGTAAACGTTCCAAATTGAACCTGAATTAAAATGATGAAAACTATTTGTCATGTGTTTTGTTAACTGCCTGAGACAGCGAGAAGTGCCGAGTTAAAAGCGGAGAATCTCACCAAAGACCTAATTCCCGCTATGAAAATAAACCCACTCGCTTTTTTACGTCCACGTCCAAGTTTGAAACACTGAAAACTCATCTGGTGTTTTGACCACATTCGCCTTCAAATGAAAGTAGTATTTCTATTGGATGGGGCACAATTTGCGGTGCTATTTTTGTTTCAGGATGCCAAAAGTAGTACTTAATATTCTTCAAATATTATTTGTCCTCTCCACTTGGCTGTGAATAAATTTGAAATGATACTCACATGCAAACCAAAATGTTAGTCGAGGCTTGGAGACATCCTTTCACCAATGTTTTACTTTCTCTTCCCCGCCGAGGAGGCTTCAGCACCGCGGACATGGCTGTCTCCTGCAATAAAATGTTTAGAGTGTATAGAGGCTTGTTAGTGAATGCTTGTGGACATCACCTAGACCACAGACGGCCGAGACAGTTGTTGTGGACTTGGCCATGCTGAATGTGCTTTGTACGTGATTCACGCTTACAATAGATATAACTGTTTTGTTATAGCGTGTGTGTGTGTGTGTGTGTGTGTGTGTGAGAGAGAGAGAGAGAGAAAGAGAGAGAGAGGTAGAGAAAGAGAGAGAGAGACAGAGAGAGACAGAGAAAGATCCAAAATAAACTTTTTTTTGGCACTTGGACGTCTGCACACGACTTCGTTTGCGTAAAAAGAACTGAATTTCAGAGGTAGAACCGAATTGGAAAGTCACTTTTCCTCCTTCGCTGTAGAGTAGGAAGCCCTCGCGACTCAACGCTCTTGTAGTCTTTACTTCTACAGTTTTGTGTTTCCTGAGTGCTGCAGTAGGTTACAGGCCAAGAAGCTTACGATGCATTCAAATCCTGCGGACGTTTGTTGTTTATCTGCTCCAACCATCAAACAGCGCAGCGTTGATCACACACACACACACACACACACACACACACACACACACACACACACACACACACAAAGAAGCTTTAAATTGACTTCCATCACATGCTCACTATTTCATAGTGCACGAATCATGTTTTCAGTATAGTTTTCAGTATTTTAACCAGATGGAAACAGTGCCGCATGTGGCCTTGTTGTCTTTCTCCTCCAGTTCTGCGTTATCTCCAGTCTAACTGTTGCTACAAAGCAACCCAGAGCACTCATTTATTGATGGCTGCTTGTGTGTGGCGGCCATCATGTGTCACACACGATGCAGATCATGTTGCTGTAAAGCCCTCAATTAAATATTCCAGTGGCGGTTCACTGCTTTTTTTTTTTTTCTTTTTTTCCGTGAGCTATGGCGCAAGAACCCTGGAGAGGAGTTTCCTCCGCAGCCAGGGAACCAATGGAGTCTCTTGCATGCGCTCACATGAGTTTCTCTGGACAGTTTTTAATGACTAATATTGATGTATGGTAATTTCTTAGCCCGCTGGATCACATGACACGATCGCCTCAAGAATCGATCAAGATGTATTGCAAGTCTGCCTCGGATTTTTTCTCTCCGGCGGGGTCTTTCCACGCGCCTGTGGTGCTATAGATGGACAAAGTTTAACACAGTCAAGCTGCTAATTCCTTCCCTCTGTTGCAAAGGGGAAAGGGGAAGCGACATGACGGAATACGATGATCGCAGCTGTGCGTCAAATATGTATTTACCGAGCTGTACTTATTACGTTTCGACGCCCGATTTTACATCAGTCTCCTCCTTTTTACCGCAAACGACATCGTGCCAGATCAATTTCCCCTATTCTCCCAACATAGCCCAACCTGTTCGAGAGGTCGCTTTTAGGGATTATGGACTGGACCACCCCAGCAAATGGCACT